>NW_023416401.1:55981174-56581174 GCF_014108235.1 Myotis myotis | reverse complement strand
ACACTTGTTGGGTCCGAGGCACTGGGCCAAGGTCTTCATGAGCAGTCACTTCCTTAATCCTCACACTAGCCCTGGGAGGACATCATTCTTACTGATCTCATTTAGCCGATGAGGGCAACTGAGGCCCAGAGAGGTGAAGTGTAGGCCATTCACACAGCAAGTGGTGAAGTTGGGACACACACCCAGGCAGTCAGATTCCCAGACCCAAACCCAGCCTCTAGGCCACACTGACTTTTGGTTTCCCAACAGCATCAAGATCCAGTTCAGACACCACCTCCGGGTGCTGAATGGCTGGATCGAGGGGATTCATGGCTCTGGCTCTTTCACCAGCCCCCTTACACAGGGGTTTCTGCACCAACAGCACAACATGCAATGTGGTTTGAACAGAAGTCAGGTGGCTGACAACACTGTGGGGCACCCCTCCTTCCAGTTTTCAGCCTGATCCCCGCCCCACTTCATCCCCACCCCTTGGGTCTCAGGCTCTGAGTCCAGACAAACACAAAGCCAAATGACTTTCCCTCTGTCCCTTCCAACTCAGTGATTTTGAAGGAGAATAAATACCGAACCCACTGGCATGAATAAAAATTAATACAGAACCGTGCTAACTGCAAAAGGATGTTTTTTAAAAAGAAAAAAATCAATTTAAAATCTCAACACAAATAGACTCTTATAAGGTCAAATGAAAGATAAATGCCTCTGGAAAGTAAAGAAGCCATCATTCGGGCTGAGTTCTCTCACTCATCTCTGCCTCTCTCTCATTCTGACCCCAGTTACATTTCTCTCTTCCCCGTCTTCACCTCTCTTCTTACCTGTTGCTTGTTCTTCCTGTCCATGTGTTTGCATGTGTCAATCTCTCACTTTCAGTTCAGTGGCAGAAGTTCAACCTCACTAGAGTAGTGTGACCTCGCCCAAGTAGTTTCTTAGCTCTGTGATTCAGTTTTCCAATCTTCATAATCTGAAGTATAATTATTCCTTGCAGAGGGACACTAAGGACAGCAAGACAGCCCTTCATCAAGGCAAATGCTGCTTTCAGCCAGTGATGGGCAGTCTCGCCCACCCTCTGGGTTCAGGCCTGGAGGGTGGGCAAAGATTAGGAGTAGGCACCATCTGGTCACCAAGTGGTGCCAATGAACCAATGTGGGTGAATGGTCTTCTGACCTTGGCCTCTTTACTGTCGGTCTGATTAAGCTTAGAGTTATCTGAAAAAGATGATTCTGGCTTAAAAAGGGAGAAGGTGAGAGATATGCAAGGACTGGTGGGTAGGAGGCTCTTCAAAGGTGAGATAAGAGCCACACGGGATGGAAAATAAGCATGTGACAAGCTTAAAGTCAAAGGGATTTTGATTAGCAGAAGGAAGAGCTCCCTAATAACTAAGAAGGAACAAAACCCTGAGGAAAACCTACTGGAATGGGAGATGCTAAGCTGTGGCCTTTTGGGGGCAGTGATCTCATCTTTCTTGTTCACCATTGTCTCTCCAGGGCACAACAGAAGGCTTGGCTCCATAAGTATTGGTGGAATGGCCAACGGAGTGAATGAACATCTCTTACTGTAGCTCCCTAAGGTAAGAGCCTTCCACACAGCATGTGCCCATCAACCATTGGCTGAATATTGAACAGGTGAGTTTTCTGGCTGCAGATATTGCTGCTCCTGCCCGGGCATGCTTTGAGGACCAAATGAATATGAGGGGGGAAGTGAGCATCTCCAGGGGGGAGCCGGGAGGCGGGTGTCTGAGTGACTCTTCATCAGGTAGCTTAGGCACCTCTGCCTGGTCATTTTGAGGCATTCTGATGCCTAGAGGCCGAGGGTTGGACGGAAAGAATCACAGGAGCCCAAATATCTTTTTCCAAGAGGCATCAAATCAGTGGACTGAGAGAGAAGAGGACTGGGCCAGTGGAAAGACCAGAACTAACAGCTTTTCAACCAAGAGCCTTTTAACCAACAGGACTGGCCTTGCATCACAGATTGGGTTCTCTGGGAGGCAGATTCGAAGGTGGAGGTCAGCATGCAGGGTGCTTGTGAAGGAGTGCTCTTAGGGTCAACACCTGTGGATGGAAGGGAAGGAAGTGGGCCTGGGCAGAGGAAAAGTAGGGCTGTGAGGCCTCAGCCAACCCTATGGATGGTTCTGATGCTGGGATGATATTTCAGAGTTGCCCAGAGTTGGGGTGAGCCTTTACACTGCCATATCCATTATTGGATGCAGGCTGCCCCAGGAAGAGGTGTTACCAGTCTCTCCAGCTGAGGCACTTCCTGTAAGGGACTGATCGCTGGTGGCTTTCTGCCAATGGCACCCTCACTGGTGGAATAAATCCTTCAGTTCTGAAGGGAGGTCTGGGTGTGCATCTTAGCACCCACCACAGCATGTCATGCTCGCTAACACTAATCCTTATCGAAATCCTACAAACTAGATGTTACCATCCAGTCTCACAGATGAGAAAACTGAATTTTGGAGAGTGTATCTACTTGCCGTAAGCCACAAAACTAGTAACAACAAGCTTACTCACACCCAGTCCTTTAGGGCTCCGAAACCCTTATTTTCCAACTAGATCTCACTCCTTAGATTCATTTACCCTGCCCAAAATTCTTCCTGCTCACACGGAAAACTTTGACAAATAGCCTCCTCTGCATGAGGCTCAGCTACTCCTTCTGTAAAACAAGGAAGTTAAACTATATCTGGTGTGGATGAGAAAAATTTGGGTTTTGTATATTTATCTGAGTAGAGGGTCCTAAAAGGTTTTTGAGTCTCAAAAGAGGTTGAGACATATCATACCAGATGGTGTATTATCCTCTTCAGCACATACTCTTGATTCTGCACCCTCGAGAGCTGAAAACCACAGACAGCACCAAAGCCATTCAACACCACAGTCATGCCCTGAGGTCTGTGGCAAAGTCCCACCAACTTCCACACTGACCCAAAGGATAGATGATGGAAGACTCCAGGCTGCCCAGAATCAGTGGCATAGGAAGTCAGAGCCTGTAATACGCAGATGGCATTTCTCTTACTCCCATTTGTGTGTGTGTGTGTGTGTGTGTGTGTGTGTGTGTGTGTGTGTGTGAGAGAGAGAGAGAGAGAGAGAGAGAGAGAGAGAGAGAGAGAGAGTCCCAAATGTTGCAGTTGTCCTCACAGTGACATTTCCCCCATCCTGGGGGCCTCCTGTTCTTCTCTCCCCAACAGTGACGAAGAGGGTATCGAGCCGGGCAGTGGAGTACCCCAGTGACAGATTAGCTCTGCCAACCACCGACACAAAACCATTTGGTGTGGGGAAATGATAGATGCTAACACTCATTTTAAACACAGGCAACTGAATTCCTGCAGACAGGCGCCACGGCTGGAATTTAGGGCACAGCTGCTAGGTTCAGATAAGGTGCAGAATCAGCCCAGCATACTGCGATGTTACTTAATAATGAAAATGTGGTGATGGATGCTGCTGTCTCGAGGATATAACCTCCCCATTTGGAGGTTTTCAGCTCCCAAATCATCCATTCCACCATTTTTCCTCCCTTTCTTTTTTTGGAAAGGCAATGTGGGGGAGAGGTGGGTAAAGGATTTGGTCAGGGTGCAGGGGGGTGGGGAGAAGGCACCTGGCAGCAGGAAGCTCATGATCCTAAAAATTTTTGAAAAAGTCCAGAGAGCTTAGTTTGAAATAATTCAATTCTGGCAAACTCACCTGGGACAATGAGTTCAACACAAAAGACAGTTAGACCAGTCAATATTTTTATGGTCAAGGGCTTCATTTACTACTCCCCTCCCAATTCTATGATGTCACAAAGAGCCAATCAGAGTTTTTGATACAGAACAACTCCCACCTCTCTCCTGAGCTGCAGCAGGGATATGCCATTTACCTACTGCCCCTGAGCTGCCAGTGTTCCCTGGAGAAATCCTCAATTGGCGTGTCCAGCACTGAGCTCTTCCCCCTCCTGCCCAAACCTGCCCTTTTTTTCTCACTTCAGAAAGTGGCACTATCCTAGACAGATACCTGGACATTATCGAGGCTCCTTCTCCCTCATTTCCTGTATCCATCCTCCCAATCTTGCTATTTTTATCTCCCAGATCACTCTCTCTTGAATTTACCCACGTTTCTTTATCCTCATAGCTTTAAAAGACCTCACCCTCTTTCCCCTAACTAGCCTCCTGGGGTCTGGTCTTTCTCTCCAATCCATCTTCCATCCTGGACATTATGTTATTATTATTAGCCCATGTTACTCCTCTGCTTAGTCCCAGCCTATATCTGAAGCATATCTTTCAATGTACATCGCACTTTTTGTTGAAACCATATGAAACACATGCTTATTTCTACCGCTTTGCCTTTGCACATGCTGTTCCCTCTTTCTTGCATACCTTCCCTCCCCGTCATCTACCTGAAAAGCTCCTAATCATTCAAGATTCAAATGTTTCCTCCTTTGAGAAGTCTTCTTTACCATCCTCCCCAGCTCCTGATTTTCCTTCTTTTGCCTGTCCTATTACAATAGTCATCCTGTTTTACAATGATAGGTAGCCATCATCACCTCACTGGTTAGAACTGGGTTCCAATCCCTTTTTCACTATTTATCCAGTGTATGACCTTGGGCAAGTCATGAACGCTCTCTGACCCTCAGTCTTCCTCTACAACATGGGGATAATAATAGGACCTATCTCATCAGGTGGTTGCAATATATATAAATGATATAGTGCTTCCAGCACAGACTCTGGCACATAGTGAGTGCTTAATAAATACTAATTCTTCAATAGGGAAAGGTCATTAACCTAGAGCCCATGACAAACTTGGGAAGTGGTGTTCCAGGTTGGGGGTCCTAGAAGCAGAGCAGACAGGGAATCGGTGCACGGGGTATATTGACGTAGTGCTCTTTAGAAAAACCACTAAGGAGGGAGGGGAGCAGGAGAAGGAGAGGGAAGCGGACAAGCAAGGATATTATCTCAGGTAAAGTCTACCCTTGGCTTGACTCACAGAGGGCTCTGGAGCATAAATGGCACCACAGGGTGGTCCCTGACCTGAGATAAGGAGGGCAACCTTTTGTACCCCATTGCCAGCTGTCACTGGCTGTGGGCTGCCCCTGGCTGAGAAAGGGAGTTGGAACCTCCCAGAAGAGGTGACCTCGATCAGCTAAGGGCAATTTTGCAGAGAAGGGCACAGCCATTGAGCAGGCATCCAACCCTACTGCAGCAGGGGGATGGGTGTGCCTCTGGATTGGACACTAATTGGATCCACTACAGCAGGGATGGGGAACCATTTTTCTGCCAAGGGCCATTTGGATATTTATGCCATCATTCATGGGCCATACAAATTATCAACTTAAAAATTAGCCTGCTCGCCTGCTGGCGTGGCTCAGTGATTGAGCGTCGATCTATGAACCAGAAGGTCCACGTTCAATTCCTGGTCAGGGCACATGCTCGGGCTGTGGGCTCGATCCCCAGTGTGGGGTATGCAGGAGACAGCCAATCAGAGTTTCTCTCTCTCTCTCTCCCTCTCTCTCTCTCTCTCTCCCTCCCTCCCTCCCTCTCCCTCACCCTCTTCTCCCTTCCTCTCCTTTCCTCTCCCTTCCTCTCTGAAATCAATAAAAATATATATTTAAAAAATTAGCCTGCTATAATTGGTCAAGTTTTTAATTAAGTCACCCCTAATGACTTCTCAGGGCCAAACCAAATGATTTTGCTGGCCTTATATGGCCCATGGGCTGGACAGTCCCCACCCCTGCACTACATGTCATCGGAGAGTGTCACTACTTTCAGGGGGCTGTTTTTCATGGAATGAAGGCAGTCCAAACTCTATAGCTGTCTCAGGCTTCATTCACGCAAAACTTCATGTATTCATTCAAAAGATATTTATTGAGCATCTCCTATGTGCTGGTACTTTCCTAGTTGCTGAATATACACTGGAGAGCAAAAAAGTCTAGTGCAGGGGACAGCTGTGCAAGAAGTAATCACACCAAAAGATGAAGGTCTCTAAAGAGAAGGAATTCAGTTCTGGGAGGGTGTATAAGAGAGATGCCGGTCAGCCGGCGCGGGTGGAGAGGTATGGGGGGGGGAGGTGGGGGGGGGGAGGGTTTGAGGAAGGCTTCCAAAAGGAGAAACTTTTTTAAAAAAAATATTTTTTAATTGATTTCAGAGAGAGTAAGGGAAAAGAGAGAGATAGAAATATCAATGATGAGAGAGAATCATTGATTGGCTGCCTCCTGCACACCCCCTGCTGGGGATTGAGCCTGCAACCCAGGCATGTGCCCTTAACTGGAATCGAACCTGGGACCCTTCAGTCCACAGGCCAATGCTCTATCCATTGAGCCAAACCAGCTAGGGCCAGAAAGAGAAACTTTTGAGTGCTAGCCTGAAAGATAAGAACTTACTAGTAAAAGATGGTGCTGTAATTAGGTGGGGAGAGGGAGATGTGTGGTTCTCTTCCTATTTCTTTCTTAAAGTCCTGCTAAAATATGAGGGAGTGCCACTGCCTTAGAGTTATCAGTCATTTACACTTGAGTATGAGTGCGGTTTTGAATTTTTTCTTGAAAAAATAAAGAGTGTTGAAGGGGAATAAAGATAAGATCTGGGAGCACTGAATATTTTGGGGAACATTATGAAAAGGCAGAAAAGGGGAGTTGGGCAGAAAAGGAAAGCAAGGGCTTTGAGACGCTGCTGGTTTTCCATCGGCGGCAGCATCTCCTGCCCTCCCTCCCTCCCTCTCCCAGGCCGTTGAAGCTGGTGAGAAGAAGCTTGGCTTGGAGCCACCCGCACCCAGGGTCTGCCTTTCCTGAAGCCAGAGGTGACAACTGCCTGTGCAATATGATATAAAACCCTCCTCTCTGCCCTGCCTACTGCCAACACGCCAGTGGTCACTGCCTGAGCCCCCCCCCCCCCCCCATTAGCATCTTAGAGCCTAGGCAGCTCAGTTCTCTTTCTGGCTCTCCTGACCTTGGGCACGTCCCTTCCTTTCTTGGACACTAGGAGGGGGGTTGCACTAAACTCCTCTGAGGTCCCTGCAGGCCTAGCTGTCTATTTGTTTCTTCCTAACTCACTTATTGCTCTTCTAAGGTAGAAATGTAAAGGTGGTGACCTGGAGAACCCCAAGAGGGCTGGGGGACGCCTGGGCACCTGGAGTGTGAGCTGGGCCCCTTCCTCCGTCCTCTGGATGGCAGAGGCTGTGGACTAGGAGTCGGGAGGGAGAAGGACACTGGAAGAGGCCTTCAGCCCCTTGCGGCCCTTTAAATGCTGCCAGAATGACTCCTGCTCCCCAGATTGCTTCCTGCGGCTGTCAGACACGCGTCAAGGTCAGGGGTGTGCATCTGCCCCAGACACAGCAATAATGGCTTCTAATGGACTGTAAACAGGTGAAGTTTGCTGCAAAGATGCTGCTGCTGCTGCTGGAACAATAAAAGCTCCTTTCTCCTTAACCCTCTCCTGGATTTTGATCGCACCATGACTGCACTGTCTCCTAACAGCGCCTTCTTCAAAGACTTTCTTGTCTGGCATCCATCTCGTCCACCCTTAAAAACAGGTTAAGAGGAAGGGTATAATGCTGTCCATTTTACAGATGGGGAAATTGAGGCCCAGAGAGGGAAAGAGATTTGGCTGCAGTACCAGTTATGATGTGGTATCGTTGAGACTAGAACTTAAGGCTTGTCTGGTCCTTATAGCCCAAGCTGCTTTGAGACCCTACTATATTCTGTCTGTGGCTCACTGATGATTTGCATTGGTCTTTGCTAGGAGCTTCAAGAGACAGAAAGAGTGACTTTGGAGCCCAGAGTTCTAGACGGCAAAGTGAAGGCCTTTGAATCAGAGCAACCTGAGTTCAAATCCTGATCTGCCTTTTCCTTGCTGTATGACCTTGGGCTTATTAACTAATCTTTCTGAGCCTTAGTTTGCTCATTTCTTACACGAGCAATAGGATGCTTGTAAGGCATGAAGGAAAGTGCATGGAATGCCTGGCATAGAGGTCTTCTAAGGGTCAGTCCCCTCTCCTACCCCAGCTTGAATAACACTGGGATGCCTGGGGCTGCCAGATGAAAAGCAGGGACCCAGGTTCCCAAAGCCACCGCTCCTCTAGGGATCCTCAAGGACACCATGTGCCAAGGTCATCATGTGCTAGCATAGCCCTCCTCCCCCCCCTCCAGCCTGGGCCGGAGGGCAGGAGCGAAGACAGCGAGGACCATAAATAAGGCCAACGAGGAAGCAGCAATTTGGCTGCCATTTCCCGTCACGCTGCTACCTTTAGTGCCTCCATGTCACAGCTGAGGTTGGGGGGAGTTGGGAAAGGGGGAGGGGCACGTGGGGTGAGGGGGGTTGGATGGCTCCTTCATGGGCTGTTTTTTTCTGAGCCTGTTAGAGGATCAGGAGACAGGAAGGTGAAGGAAGTGAGGGCAAGGCAAGTTGGGGAGAAGGGAGCGGGACCTCACCCTGGGCCCACCTACCCGCTACCCAGCTGCTCCCCCACCCTACCCTACCCCTCCATGCTGCCCTTTACCCCCACACGAAGAGCTGTCTCCTCTTGGATCACCTTCTCCCAGTGGACCCCAGAAGAGGGGCCTCTCCTTTGGACACCCACGTGCCCATGCTGTCATCCCCCACTTAATTTCTCTCAATAGCCCTTTTTATCATCGATCCTTTATTTACTTATTTTATGTTGCCTGTTTCTCCCCAGCAGATGTCTCCTCTCATCAGACTCCCTGATGCAGAAATTTTTGCATTTTACTCACTGCTCTATTCCCAACACGTAGATTAATGCCCAGCACATAGTAGGTGCTCAATAAAGTACAGAGTGTGCTTATGACTCAGCCACTCTGTTATCTCACACTTCATTCAAAACACATGGATGCAATAAATGATCCTACCAGTTCTGAGTACAGGGTTAAGTGCTAGTGAAATCTAAATGAACCACACAGGACCCCCACTCTCTTAAAGTTGGCGGGGGGACTCACAGCAAAGTGGTACAGTAGAGGAGTTACGATTACTGTCTCTGGAGTCAGAATGCCTGGGCATGCTTGGTGTCTGACTTTAGGAGAATTTCTTACACCTCTGAGCCTCAGTTTCTTCATCCATATAGTGGGGGTGGTCAAAGGTGTTGTAAGGAGTCAAAAAGAGTACTAGGAGTGCTCTGCGAATGAGGGCCATTGATCTGTGATTACTAGTATGTGTGCTCGCATGGAGGAGGAAACCACGTGATGAGGGTCTGCTGGGAAGAAGCAAGTAATCCTGACATGGAAGTTCAAGGGCACAGTCGCAGAGGAGGCAGCATGTGAGCAGAGCCTCCAGGAGCCCAGTGTCCCGGTGGAGGAAAGAGCAGGAGCAAAGGCAGAGGTGTAGGAGGAGCTGCGGGCTCCTGGTGTGTGTGTGTGTGTGTGTGTGTGTGTGTGTGAGAGAGAGAGAGAGAGAGAGAGAGAGAGAGAGAGAGAGAGAGAGAGAGAGAAGGGAGAGGAGGTAAGATCAAGGGATCTTTCAATGCTGAGGGGAGGGTTTGGACTCTGTTCCAGGGTGGTGAGAGCCACTGAAGGGGTTTGAGCAAGGTGGGGCATGGCCAACTCTGGGATTTAAAATGTCCAAGGTAGCCTGGATGGGGTTGAGGGGACAGAAGGCAGAGAGGGCTACTAAAATACTAAAAGGGGCTTGATATTCCAGGCAGGAGATTCTTAAGCCTAGAGACAGAATGTCAGGAGGCAGCTGGGGGCTGGCAGTGGCACCCGGATCCAGACTCCTCGTTGATGGGCATAGGCCACCTCCACACCCATCCTGGTGCCCACTCCTGACCCCAAGAGGATACCAGGGAAGGGGAGAGAAACCCTGGACCCTTTGTCCCCTGCCTCCTCCTGTAATACCTGTTGCCCTCAGATACCGCAGTCATCCACTCAGCCTGGTGGTGGAAATCCAGCTCCTTCACCTGCCAGAGGTGACCTGGGGCAGTCACCTTGTCCTTCTGGGTGTGCTCCTTTACCTGAAAAAATGGGAACAGCAGCGAAGAGAATATCCCATGATTCCCTACACTTGCCGGGACTTTGCAGTTCACACAGCACCTCCAATCCCATTCTCTCACTGGGTGCTCCCGATTAGAGGAATTATGAGCTCCCTTGTATGGATGAGGAAGCAAGTCCGGAGAAGTTAAGCCACTCTCCTGAGGTCACACAGGACTCAAACCCAGGATGATCTGGTCCAAACCCCAAGCGTTTCCCCTTCAGCCTTTCCACCTCCCCAAGCATGTGGATTTCCTGAAGGCAGGACCCGTCTTTGATGACTTGATTCTCCAAAGTATCTCCTCCCAAGGGTGTGTGTGAACCGAGAGAAGATGCCACCAGGGATTCCTTGATACCTGCTATGTGCCCCATTCCTTATGTCTCTTCTCTCTAATCTCCGTGATGGACTCCATGAGCTGGGACTTGTTGTCTCCAAGTTACAGATGCAGAAACCAAGGCTCAGAGACATGCCAGCTCCAGAGGGGCAGAGCTGAGATTCAAGCCTACAGCTGTCTGAATACATGGGCCAAGTTCTCTCATGGTGGGAGGCTGGTGGTCCAGCTGGCAGGGGTGCCATGGTCATCGGGGAGGAAAGGCAGGGCAGGGACAAGCTACACAGGCTTTGTCTGGGTCAGGTCTCTGGCTGGGGTTAGGCCCGGCCCAGCCCAGTGCCCTTGGGTCATGGCTCAGTTGGCTTCAACCCTCTGTTCCTGGAGCCCCTCCTCAACAAGCATCCTCACCAGACTTCCTTTGGCTCCTCTAAGCCCAGGAGGGCCCTCTGGGCAGCCGCCAGGGCTGTTGCACTTTGTGGCCCTTCCCAGGAACCAGGAGTGAGGCTTGGGGACAAAGTCCCATCAGGAGCCAGGCCCCATCCAGCAGCCGCCAAGCCAGTGCTCTTTCAGTCCCGACCCAAAACTCCAGTGCTGCACACTTGGCCCCACTGACTCCTCCCAGGGCCAAGGGGACAGGGAGGTGGGGCAGAAAGAACCCAGCACCTGATTCAGGCAGCCTGGTTCAAGTCCACCCTCATCACTTCCTCTTGAGGGCCTTTGGAGAAGCCACTTTACCTCTCTGAGTTCTCATTTCTTACTCAGCTGTTATATGGGGCGAATCCGTGCGAGGGTAGTCTTATCCCCATTTTACAGATTGGGACACTGAGACTCAGAAGAGAGAAGTGTGATGGAAGCAGGCAGTCTGGTTCCAGGGGCTGAAATGCTCCTGATTCCTATCTTAAAACTAAGTGTAATGGAAACTTCACGCCTGTGGAGTTGGACCAACCTGTGTTTTCATCTCAGCTTCACAACTTATTAGTCCTGTGGTCCTGGGCAAGTCTCTCTCCCTCTCTGAGCCTCAGTTCTTCGCCCATAAGGGGTGAAATATTGCAAAAACAATAAGAATACGTGTAAAAGTACCAGGCACATAGGTGCACAGTGAAGTGGCTCCAGTTACTGTTCCTCCGCCTATAAAATTAGGAGGTGGCCCCGGAAAACCTCATACTGGGGGTGAAGTCTAACCCTCAGCTCCCATGAGAGCTGTTGAGGTGGTGGAGCTGCTCAGGTGTCTGCAAGCTACACTGGGCAGGCTTCCCGCTTCATCTCCACATGGGCCAGGAACCTGCAAGGTGGGAGCAGCTTGGGGGTGGCCTGCAGGAAGGGATCCATGAGAGGTGAGAGGTAAGCCAGGAGTCCCAATTTGCTCCTTGAGGTGCTATTACTTAGTGCCTCTGGAAGCCCTGGGGAAGCTGGGTCCCACATCCCGTGCATGGAGCTTTATCTGAATGTGAAAGTGGCAGAAGGATCCAGAGCCTCTCTCAATGGATTTAGACCCAAGTGTCAGCTGCTGCAGTTCGGCTTGATGAAGGTCATGAGGAAGACTGACCTGCACCTGGGGGAAACTGAGGCTACTGGCTTAGAAGACGAGGCAAAGGCAGAGGCCAGGCTTGTCACTGGCAGGAGGGATCAGGTAGGACTGAGTCAGTCTGGGAAGGTGCATGAATTGGATTTGGTGCACCAGATCTGTCTGAGTCGGGAATTTAAGCAAAGTGGCCAGAGCTGAAGTTAGATAGGTGGGCAGGAGCCAAAGCCTAGAGGCCTCATTAACTGACTGGAGACAGGGGACTTGATCAGTGGGGCAATGGGGAGTTATGGGGGGGACTCTTAATGTCTGGCAGGATGGCCAGCACCAAGAGCAACTCAGGACAAGCTGGATCCCGTTGGCAGAAGTGGGCCCAGGGACCTCTGATGGGAAGCGTGCAGGACTGCCCTACCACCCGGCCCAGCTCCCCGCCCCCAGGCCCAGCCATGATGGCTACAGTGCACATCCTTCAGCGTGACATTGGAGCATCACTGGAGGAGTGGAGGGTGACGGAGTGCCATCCGGGTGGTAATGGCTCCAGCGCCGGGAGGAAAATGACATAAATAATATCCCATTAGAGGTGCCGAGCTGCTCTGCTGAGTGCCTTGTTTTGTTGGCCACATTATGGGCTTCATAAACAGACTCATCTATTTTCCAGTCCTTGCTCTGGCTGAGGTGAGGTGGTGGGGGTGGGGGTGAGTGCCAGGGAAGGTGACTGGGGGCTGCAGAGGTGAGGGCGGACAGGCGGGCGGGAGCAGCAGGGTCCAGCCCTGGCCCTGGCTGCTGAGGCCCAGCACAGACCATCCGTCTCCGCCTCAGCCTGCACACCTTCCTCAAAATCACCAGATCTACCTGCACTCCTGCCCACACTCCTCTTCTTCCCCTGGAATGCTCTCCCCAGCTCAGTCTTTAGAAATCATACTACTTCTTTGAAGGCTTAACTCCGGTGCTCCCTCCTCCATGCAGCCCTTCTTGATTCTTTGTTCTTATGTGACCTCAGGGCTCCCTTAGCTCCTGGCGAGGCAGCCTGGCATGCTGGAAGAAGCCCTGGCGACAGGTCAATCCGGTTTTAAATCCTGACCCTGCCACTTACAATCCTGGTAACCTCAGTTAAGTCCTCTAACTTCTCTGAGCTTCAGTTTCCTCTTGTGGAAGGTGGAAATAATATAGGCTTGTTAAGAGAGAGAGATCTTTTAGGCTTGTAGATATCTTTTAGATTTCATTAAATAATTGCTTTTCCTATCTCCTTTGCTCTGTGTAGAGAAATTTGGGTTCTCTTCTCCCCAAGGGACAATGTATTTTCCTGTCTCTGTCCCTCCTGGAGTCTGGCCTTGCCCTTTTTGCATAGCAGGTCTCGGGGCAGCTGTGAGGGTGTAGGTAGAGGAGCTCTAGGCCAGGAATGTGGGCTCTGGGTCTTGTCCCAGCCAGAACACTGGTGAACTCTGTGACCTTGGGAATGTCCCTTCTCCTCTCTGGGCCTTTCTCCAAGTGTAAAACCAAAGGACATGGTGGTCCGTTTCAGCTCCCACTTCTGGGATCCTAGCACCTAATCCCTCCCCACCTGTCAGGAGATGGGGTCAGAGAGAATCAGGCTAGAATCCTGTTGTGGTGTGTGGCATTGAACCAGGACTAAACATTTCTGAGTCTGTTTCTGTTCCTGCAAAATGGAGACACAGAGCCCGCTTTGCAAGGCTGGTGTGATACTTAAAGAAATCACTAATTCAGTGGTATTTACTGAGCAGCTATTATGAGTCAGGCACTGTTCAAGATGCTGGTGAGCAAGACAATGATCCCTTTCCCTCACAGAGCTCACATGTTAGTGGAAGAGACAGAGACAAAAACTAACCATCTTGTAAATAACTGTATAATTACAAATTGTGACACATGTTATAATGAAGAAGGAAAAAGAACTAGGGGGACCTGACCTAGTGCTCCTGGTTAGGGAGGGCTTCCCAGAGGAGGTGACGCA
Organism: Myotis myotis; assembly: GCF_014108235.1. Taxonomy (NCBI): domain Eukaryota; kingdom Metazoa; phylum Chordata; class Mammalia; order Chiroptera; family Vespertilionidae; genus Myotis; species Myotis myotis. The sequence continues at coordinate 56,567,424 of NW_023416401.1, read as the reverse complement.
TGAGCTGAGATCTTGTGCTGGTTATCTATACTACCTAACCAATGAGCCCAGTGGCTAAATCAACAGCAATGTTTCTGTTGTTGCTCACGGTTTCTGTGGATCAGGAATTCTGGAAGGGCCCTGCTGAACGTCTGGTTCAGGGAGGCCTCAGTCAGATGGTGGCTGGGGCTGGAGCAGCTGGGGGGCTGCGGGCATCTCTTTCCCTCTCTGCATGTAATCTTGGGTCTTCTCCATGTGGTTTCCTGCATTGGCTAACTTGGGCTTCCTCAGAGCATGGTGTCCTCTGGACAGTCATGCTGCTTACATGGTTGCTCAGGGCTCTGGAGCCAGTGTCCTTGACCTCAACTCAGCTGTATCCCAGTATCACTTCCACTGCATCCTATTCATTATAAGCAAGTCGTAGGCCCACCCCAAATCAAGGGGAGGAGTATCAGGATCATATTTTATTAAGAACAGGTAGGATGAAAGATTTTGTGGTGATAATCTTTGGAAAATACAATTTGTCATAGATCTAAAGGGTGAATAGGAATTAAACAGGGGAAGAGGGTTCTAAGCAGAGGGACAGCTGGTGCAAAGACCTTGGGGTGAATTTACGACTTAGTATTGAGGAAGCATTCAGGGACACAGTGGTAAATAAGGCAGAAACCCATGACCTTTTGAAGCATACATTCCAGTGGGGATGACAGACAATATCTAAATGCACAAATAAATTAACAACATAATTTTGGGTTGGAAAGTGTTGGGAATGGCATATATTGGGTGCTATGATAGCATGAGATTGTAGTCTGAGTATTATTTCAGGCTTGGAAGACCTCTCAGAGGAGGTGAAAACTGAGCTGAGATCTGTGGATGACAAGGAGTTGGTCAATTATGCAAAAAACAGGGGAAAGAGCTTACTCATCAGAGGGAACAGCATGTGCAAAGACCAAGAGGTGGGAAAGGACTTGACAGTGTGGTTGGAACTGGGTAAGTTGGTGAGCAGGTGTGACATGGTGATGGACAGGGAAGGAGAGGCCAGAATTTGCAGAGCTCAGGAAAGCAGTTTGGATTTATTTCTAAGTGTGTCAGGGATCCACTGCGATATGATCTGATTTTGTAACAAAGATCCCTCTGGCTGGCATGTGTAGAAAGAAGCATCTGGGTCAGAAAAGGAAGCAGGCAATCCAGGCAAGAGATGATGGTGGCCTGAACCAGGATGGTCATAATGGAAACAGACAGGATCACAACAGATTGGGAGGCAGAACTGATCAAACCTAGTGAGTAGGTGTAGAGTAAGAGGAGAAATAGGATGTCCTTTAGGTTTCTGGCAAAGCTTAATCTCATTTTACAGCCCAGAGAGGTTCAGTAATTAGCCCACGTCACACAGCACATCCATGGTATCACCAGAAACAGAAGCAACCCATCATTCCCAGAATTTAGTGTCATCCTCTGAGCCAATTCTGGGCCTGGGTTGCTCTGTCAGGGGGTTCTTGGACCTCCTCTCTGTGTCTTTCCTGCCCCCACCCCTCCCATTACCTCCTCTCTCTCCTCCTGGGATGCTGGTGGCTCTGGCTAACACAGGCCCAGCAGGTGTGCCTTGCCAAGCTGTCGCCATGATGAACAGCCTCCCTTGGCCGAGCAGATAAAGGTACACACACAGGTCAAGGGGGGCCCATGTAACCCATCCATCAGTCTGGGGAGCAGGCGGAGGGCTGGCACACCCTTGTGCCTGTTATCTGCCACAAATGTGTTTTTCCCCAAGGTTAACAGGAAGACTGGCGGCCAGGCTCCTGACATCAGCTGGGCTGGTGCTCGCAGGAGCCAGCCAGGCCTCCCTCCCTTCCTTCCTTAGCCTCTGAGGGCTTCTTCCAGCCGTTCCCAGGAGAAAGGCCCAGCCTCCTAGGTGTGGAGATACTCAGAGCCCCAGAACGGCAGACGTTTTAATCCTTGGCACTGAATCTTTGAAACTTAGATGTACAGTGAGATGTACAGTGTCCTCAATTCCTTTAGGCGGGATTGTGCAGTGGTTAAATACATGGACTCTGGACCCTGACTAGCCTTGGGTTCAAGTCCCAGTCTTGCCATTTATTAGCTGTGTGATCTAAGGCAAATTATTTAACATGCCTCATTAAGATGGTAATACGAGTGTCTATAACAGCCGTGGGCAAACTACGGCCCGCAGATCCGGCCCATTTGAAATGAATAAAACTAAAAAAAAAAAAGACCGTACCCTTTTATGTAATGATGTTTACTTTGAATTTATATTAGTTCACACAAACACTCCATCCATGCTTTTGTTCCAGCCCTCCGGTCCAGTTTAAGAACCCATTGTGGCCCTCGAGTCAAAAAGGTTGCCCACCCCTGGTCTATAACATGGGTGGTTGTGGGATTAAAGGAGCTACTCTTTGTAAAGTGCTTAGAACTTAGTACATTGCTCAAGTTCGTAGAGATAAAGAGTTCTTAAAGACACACAGTCTTAAATTCTGAGTCTTAGAAACACAGAACCTTAAAACCTTTGAATCTTTTTAAGTTCATTGATTTTCAGGATCTTGCTATTTTATATTATTACTATAGTCACACCTATAGTGGGAGTGTTGAGAGGTGGCTTAAAGGGACTAACTCTTATTATTTCCATCACCTCTTTCTTCTTTTTTTCATGTGGAAAATTGATAGTTTCTGAGTCTTATATAAAGTGTCTGCGAATAGTGTCAAGCCCCCCTTCCAACCAGTTTGTTGCACACACATAGAAATTCTTGAGCATCCACTGCCTAGCACGTCACAGTCTCTATTTGTTTATCCACCCATCAATTTATCCACACATCAATCCATCCAGCCCCTCATCCATTTACCCATCCACTCTACCATCCATCCATCCATCCTTCTATCTATCCATCTTCTCATCCAGACATTTATCCATACTCGTCATCCATCTATCCACCCATCCTTGCTCCCTCTCATCCATCTATTCATACCTCCTCTTTCCCCCTCCCTCCCTCCCTCCCTCCCTCTCTCCCTCCTTCCCTCCTTCCTTCCTTCCTTCCTTCCTTCCTTCCTTCCTTCCTTCCTTCCTTCCTTCCTTCCTTCCGCAAGCACTTATGGCACTTTTCTTTATTTTGTGCTACATGTCTGGCACTGGAAGCACCGAGATTTCTACAACTTGTAAAGAGATCATTTTGATGCAATGTGTAGGACCAAGACATGCCCTATATATTGGGAGCCCAAAGAGAGGCTGCCTATGACCATCTGAGAAGGTTTCCAGGAGGAGGTGATACCTGAGTTGAATCTGAAAAGGTGAGAAGTTAGCAGGAAGGGCATGGATATTCTAAGAACCAGCCTTGGCCCTGACTCCTTGGGGTGAGAGCTCACCGTAGGAGGAAGGCAGATGTGAACTGAGATGCTCTGGCCCCCAGTGGTTACTCCCCTATTGTGTTAGGAGGTTGTAGTCCATGCAAGAAGCAAGGAGCCGGGAGTCAGATAATCCTGGAAGCAAGCCCAGCCCCCTCACTCGCATGACCTTGAGTAACTCACTCCCCCGCTCTGCACTTTAGCTCTCTCATTGGCAAATTGGTGATAGCAAAGCTTAGCTCACTGGGCTGATGATGGGTGAGGAAGTAATATGTAAACTGTCAAGTGCTGTGTATACTGTAAAGCCTGGTGTATATGCAACATGTTAACTGCATGTCTTAGCTCAGGGCCCAGCTCACAACAGGGGCAGAAAGAATTGCAGAACCAAATTATTCTGCCACCATATGTGTTCTGTTCCTCAGGCTCTTGACATTGTTTGGATCTTCCTAAGGTCCCTTATTAAAATGCCAACACCTTGAGAAGTGTTAATCCTTATTAGCTAATACCTTAGCTAGTGCTGGCACTTTCATAACAGTTAACACCTCTAGTTAGCAGCTAACTCCTTCACAGGAATCACCCAACATTCCGCTATAAGAAGAAGCTTCAGGAACGGGCCAGGGGGAGCTTCTAGTGGTTTGGGGGCCCTAGGGGGAGAAGCTGGGGGCTCTGCAAGGAGAGAAGATTGTCTAGGAGGGACACCCCTGACATAGCTGTTTGGCCACACAACAATTCCATAGCCTCTCCCTTAAACTGTCCCCAGGCAGCAGTGCCCTGAGCCATCTCTGCCTCCTTCCCTTTCTGAGAGGCTTTGGACAAACCACCTACCCATTGGGAGCCTCAGTGTCCTCTTCTATTAAATGGGCCATTCAACCATACCTTTGGGGGGTCTCTATGCCTAATACCAGGCTTTTTAAATTTGCAGTGTATTTGTAGGTGGTACGTAAACATTTTTTCATTTTAATAGTGATGGATTTGTATCAGTCAGCATAAAGAAAGTTATGCTGTAACAAATGACCCTCCCCCACATCTCTATGGCTTTTAACAATTAGGGGGGTTTTTTTGCTCATGCTGCATGTCAGTCTGGGTCTGCTTTGTTTCATCATTCTGAGAACCAAGCCACTGCCTATAATGCTCCTGGTTACATGGTACCGGGAAAAGAACAATGGTAGAACCACATGATGGCCCTTAAAGCTTCCATTCAGAGGTGGCACACAACAGTTCTGCTCACATTTCATTGGCCAAATCAAATCACATGGCCAAATTTGTAGGCAGTGAGGCAGGAAGTATAATCATTTGCAGGGAGGCACCTCGTAAGAGGTGCAGGGAGTATTTTTGAATAGTAATACAATCTAGTACAGTACTTATTTTAAGGTGTATTCCAAAATACACAGCTATGCATATATATACACTGAGTGGCCAGATTATTATGAGCACCTCATCAGTACTTCGTTGGGCCACCTTTTGCCTTCAATACTGTGGCGATTCTTCTTAGCATTGACTCCACAAGATGTTGAAAGGTGATGCGAGGAATCTGACACCATGCCTGATGAATAGCACTGTCTAGTTCTGTGAGATCTGATGGTTGTGGAGCCAGCTGCCTGATGGCTTTTTTAACTTCGTCCCACAAATGCTCAATTGGATTGAGTTCTGGTGATTGTGGGGGCCACCTAAGCAGGGTAAAGTCTCCCTCATGTTCTTGAAACCACTCCTGCACAATACGAGCGCCGTGGCATGGCACATTGTCTTGTTGGAAGAAACCATCTCCGTTGGGATACGCCATCAACATGATAGGATGAAGTTGATCAGCAGCGATACTTAGGTATGTTGTGCTATTCAGACGTTGTTCCACACGAATTAAAGGGCCCAAATCATGCCAGGAAAACATGCCCCAAACCATAACACTGCCCCCACCAGCTTGAAGGGTTGTACTCATGCATGTGGGGCGCATGCTTTCATGCTGTTTTTGCCAAATTCTCACTCTGCCATCTGCATGATGCAACTGGAAACGTGATTCATTGGACCACATGACTTTTTTCCAATGCTCGACTGTCCAATCCGTGTGTTCCTGTGAGAATTGGAGACGTTTTATCTTGGTAACTTCAGACAGCAAAGGTGTTCGAACAGGCCTTTGGCTTCCATATCCCATACGATGCAGTGTACGACTAATTTGCCTACAAACGTTAGGTGGTCATAATAATCTGGCCACTCACGTTCAAATATATCCCATGTTCAAAGGCTGTTAAATCGCGTTGTTTACCCATATCTTCAGAAAAAAATCACTTCTACTGTCGTGGTAAACAACCTGCTTCCCTATTTATAATGGTCTGGCCCTCTAGCAACTTCAGTGCGAAATTATAGCTAATTTGCCTACAAACGTCAGGTGGTCATAATAATCTGGCCACTCAGTATATATATGTACTAGAGCAGCAGTTCTCGACCTGTGGGTTGCGACCCCTTTGGGGTTGAATGACCCTTTCACCGGGGTCGTGTAAGACCATCAGAAAACGCATATATAATTACATATTGTTTTGTGATTAATCACTATGCTTTAATTATGTTCAATTTGTAACAATGAAATTGGGGGTCACCACAACATGAGGAACTATATTAAAGGGTTGCAGCATTAGGAAGGTTGAGAACCACTGTACTAGAGGCTCGGTGCACGGATTCGTGCACCAGTGGAGTCCCTCGGCCTGACCTGCGGACATCCCCCACGGGGACCTGCATTGCGAGAGGGTGTAGGCCAGGCTGAGGGACCCCACTGGTTCACAATCAGGGCTGGGGAGGGACCATGGGAGGGATCCAGGGCATGTCGGGCCCGTCTCACCCAGTCAGTTGGACCCCAGCAGCAAGCTAACCTACCGATGGGAGTGTCCCCTGGTGGTCAGTGCACATCATAGCGACTGGTCGAACGGTTGAACGAACGGTTGGACACTTAGCATATTAAGCTTTTATTATATAGGATATATAGAGAATGATAAAGCAAATGGGGCAAAATGTATAAAACTGGTGAATCTGGGTAAAAGGGTGTATAGTTATTCTTTGCAACTTTTCTGAATAGTATGAAATCATATTAAAATAATAAGTTCTAGCTCTGGCTGGTGTTTCACAGTAGTTAGAACTTTGGCCTGCACACCAAAGGGTTACAGGTTAGATTCCTGGTCAAGGGCACATACCTGGATTATAGGTTCTATCCCTGGCCCTGGTCAGATTGTGTGGGTGTGGCAACCAAACGATGTGTCTCTCTTACATGGATATTTCTCTCTCCCTCCCTCCCTTCCACTCTCTAAAAATCAATGGGCAAATTGTCTTTGGGTGAGGATTCACACATAAAAAATTAAGTTCAATGATATGTTGATATATATATGATATATTTTTTATATATGGAACTTACATATATATCAGATCAAACCATGATACCATAGTTACTTAAGGTGAGACAGAAAGGATAAAAACTAACTGAACTAATTTAAAGTAAATGAGCTTGGCTAGTGTGGCTCAGTGGTTGAGCATAGACCCATGAACAAGGAGGTCACAGTTCGATTTCTGGTCAGGGCACATGCCTGGGTTTGGGGCTCAATGCCCCGTAAGGGGCCTGCAGGAGGCAGTGATCAATGCTTCTCTCTCATCATGGATGTTTCTATCTCTCTTCCCTTCTCCCTTCCTCTCTTTGAAATCAATAAAGAAATATAAGGTCATAGAAACCAATTCTAACAGAATGTGGGAGGGAACTGCATAAGAATGTGACAGGGATTATTGGGGTCAGCCTTGAGGCTGCCTACACTATAGGGTGCTACAGTATACTTTAGTGTGCACCTATGAAGATTCTGTAGACCAGTTTGAGAAAAGAATGATCTATAGAACATGCCAGTTATTAAAAAGTGCATAATTTATCCATCCATTCATCCATCCATTCATTCATCAATCAACAAATATACATCATTTTCTGAGATTAATTTAGGAAATGTTTTTATCACTGGGATAAAAAGTCTTTGAAGTATGGCTGAATACATCCCTGAGATTCTGTCAAAGGCATGAATAGAATGGGGGAAACCCTGAAGATGATATAAATTCCGACCTGGTAACATTGAAGCATCTTTACCCAGGTAAACAATGATGTGGTAGCTGCCTGAAGTACTGAAGATTTTCAAGCAAGTAAACAAACAAAAAAACCACCCACATATTAATTAATTAAGTAAGTAAGTAAATGTACCTGGATACAACATTTGTGAAAGTAGGACTTGAAGGATGGACATTTGGGAAACCCTTGGATGAAGTGTCTGGTGCTTCTCACATTTCATCAGGGGGTCCTCTCACTGGCAGCCCCCTTCTCATTCATTCATCCTACACCTAGTTATCGAGCACCGACTGTGTGCCAGGCCCCTGCAAGGCACAAAGTATACAGCAGTGGATGACACGTGGCAGCCACAGGCCCTCCCTGGAGTTCACAAACTCATGAAGGCTTCGTAGAAAGACACATGCAAGTGGCCAGGGAGCCCAGCTGCCAGCTGCAGTTGTCTGCTCAGGAAGCAACTGGCTATCTAGTGGCTCACCATGGCCAGTCGGTGTCAGAGAGGACCTTGAATCTTGCAGTGGTGGGTTTCCTAACAAGGAACACGTGTCCTTAGGTCCATATGACAGTATGTGTGTGAGTATGGGGGTGGGGGGAGTCCATGAGCAGAGTCGCAGTGTAAGCACCTCACACCTTCCTGTAATGCTTATTTGATGCCAAGATTTGTTGTCATGGGGACTGGAGAACCTATTATTTTTATATTAGGAACAACAGAAGGACTGGGAAGGCACACAAGAGAACTTTTTAGGCTCATAAAAATGTTCATTTCCTGCTCAAGGTGATGGTTATATGGGTGTATAAATTTGTCAACACTCATTGAAATGTGCATTTAAAATGGGTACATCTTATCATTTGTAAGTTGTACCTCAATAAAGTTGATTTACAAAAAAATAAAAACCAACAAACTAAAAAAAGCAGGGCAGTATGAAAATGATGCATTTATTTTGGAGAGGCTCAGAGAGGGCCGATTAACTTGCCCAAGGTCACACAGTTGCTGAGGGGGAGGAGCAGGAAGTGAGACTCACATATGCTCAACTCCAGCACTGGTGCGGCTAACTACAGGTAATACGTGTCATTTATTTACCCACACAAACAAAAGGGACTTCTGTTTTTGAAAGGCAACATTAACAAACAGCACAAAATCTACCCCAGAAATAAAGATTTCAGGATCAGAAAAGAGTTGTAGCCCCCAAGTTCTATTTCTTTTTCTGCCACATGACACACACGACGCCCTTGGCCTTGGCCTTAGTTGACCACTGGCCCCTTAAGGGCCTCCTTGGGACCTTCCATCTATTCTTGTGCTAATCAAGCCTTCCTTACCCTGAGCCTCTCTCCTGCTTCCTGCCCTTACCCTGGGTTCTTGAGACTCTGCCCACCTTGTCCTAGCCCAACTAGAAGTCCTCGTGTTCTTGCTATTTATTCTTCTAGTCTGGAAGGCTGGGAAGGAGCCTTTGATCTGGGTTTGAGGCAGGGACCCAATTAGAGGGCTTACCTTTGACTCCTTTATAAGTGAAACAAGAAGGCTCAGAGAGGAATGGAACCTGCCTAAAGATCACAGTTTGCAGGGGTAACAGGGGTGGGCAAACTTTTTGACTCGAGGTCCACAATGGGTTCTTAAACTGGACCGGAGGGCCGGAACAAAAGCATGGATGGAGTGTTTGTGAACTAATATAAATTCAAAGTAAACATCATTACATAAAAGGGTACGGTCTTTTTTTTTTTTTTTTTTTAGTTTTATTCATTTCAAACGGGCTGGATCTGGCCCGCGGGCCATAGTTTGCCCACGGCTGGTTAGAGCGTGTATCCACACAGTAGGCCTGATTCCTGATCCTGGTCCCTTACCCAGGAAGGCAGAAGGAGGCTAAGTCACAGGGCTGGGCATGGAGGTAGCTAGAGGGGATGGGAAGTCCCCCCTAAATTCTCCCCATTCCAGGACCAGCTCTGCTCTGTCAACGGCTGAGAAACCCCCAGCCCCTGGAGGAACGAGGCTGCCAGGCCCTCTTGCTGAGTGACTGCGGGCCACATTTTTCTTAATCTAAATTGAAAACTGCTCAAGTAGAAAAATCATTTTGTTGCTTCATCTCAGAAAGGAAGAGAGGAAGGGAGAAGGGAGGGGTTGGATGGTGGTGGGGGGCTTGGGTGTAGACAGAGAGGAAAGGCTGGTGACTACAGAGTGCTGAGTCCCTCCCTGCCCCAAGCCTGGCATCAGCCCTGCCCCACCTGGCCGCCCCTGGCCTCAGGGCCCAGGCAGGTGGACCTGCCAGGCTGCTGATGCAGCCAGTCAACAAATATTGGGAGCCCTGAGTAGTGATATTTCATCAGAGGCAGGAAGGGCGGGTAGGAGTTACCAGACAAAGGCAGGTGGAGAGGTCAGTGGGGAGAGTGGGGTAGGGTAACACCTTCCAGACGGAGGGAAGTAGTTATGGGTAGAACCTTAAACTAGGCTGATTGGGTTCAACTCCCAGCTCTGCCACTAAATAGCTATGTGATCTTGGACAAGCTGATTAACCTATCTGTACCTCAGTTTCCTCATTTTTAAACATAGGGTAATTGGAAGGATTGGGTAAGTTAACATATGTAATATGCTTAGAATGGTGTCCAGCATACAATTTTTCACTAAACAAGCAAACAAAAAGCCCAGCATGTGCAAAGGCCCTATGGCAGGGAGCTGCAAAGTGAGCCACGGGAGAAAGATCTGTAAACACGCTTTCTCCTGGGTAAACACAAACCAGGTACACATGGCGGAAACCCACAGGGTGCAGCGGGAAAGGCACGTGTTAAAATCCTATGTCTGCCACATAATCACAGCGAACATATGCTGGCACTTTATACCCCTCTCTCCAGGTCATTCCCACAACCTGGAGAAGCAGCCATGATTATTCCCTTTTTATAGATGGGCAGACTGGGGCCCAGAGAAGTCAAGTGACTAATCCAAAGTCATATAGTTGGGTGGAAGCCCAGGTTTGGCTAACTCCAGAGCTAAAGTTCCTTCTCACTGTGCTCTGCTGCCTCATTTCTGAGACATGACGGAATAGAATCTGTGTCTGGGTTTGACTATTTGTGTGTTGGATCCTGGGCTAGGCATGTCCCATAGGAAGCAATTTATAAGATGCAGTCTAAGGAGGGTAGTCATATAATATTTTGCCTAAACTGAATCACTTAGGACAGTGAAAGGGGCACTATTAATATTTACACTGGGACAGCATGTGTAAACAGGAACCCATGGCTACCCCAAGCATAGGGGAAGGTGATTGAGAGTATGGAGCCTGCCTGGCTGGCGTGGTTCAGTGATGAGCATTGACCTATGAACCAGGAGGTTATGGTTCGATTCCTGGTCGGGGCATATGCCCAAATTGTGGGCTTGATCCCCAGTGTGGGGTGTGGGACCATTGATGTTTCTATCTCTCTCTCCCTCTCCCTTCCTTTCTGAAATCAATAAAAATATTTTTTTTTAAAAAGAGCATGGAGCCTAGTAGACCTGACTGGCTAAGTGTCCTTAGGCAAGTTACCTAAGTTCTCTGAACCAGTTTCCTCATGTGAGGGTAATAATGCCTGCCTCCTGGAGTTGTGAAGATTAAATTGGATCGAGGATGACAGGAACTTAGCATAAGTGCCTGGCACGGACTACAACTTCAGTGACTGATAGATATTATTGTTATTGAATATGCAATCAACAAAATTCTCTCTGTGCTCTTTCAACCTATTTGTCCATCTCTCTGCTTCTCAGATTTTTTTCCCCTTCATTCCCGCCCCTTTCTAGGTCCAGGTCTAGTCTGAGTTGCTGTGTGTCCTTGGGCACATCCTTTTCCACCTCTGAGCCTGCTCTCCCCATCAGACTAGAATGCATCAACAAGGCTGCTGGGGGCCTCCTGCTCTCCTCTCTTCCTCCCTCAGCTGGCCTCCCTGCCCTACCATCTATCCCCAGACTCATTTTACAGGTCAGTTCTCTTTAATTAGTGAGGCTCTGAGCCTTCTCCTTCAAAAAATGGAAACTGCAGGTCCATCAGAATCTCATTAACCTCTGTTTCCCCAGTGGCCCAGCTGGGGTCAGGCCTGTTTTAAAAAAAACCACCTCCCAGCAAGCCGGGGTCCGGGTCTGTCTGGGCTGGGGGTGGGTGGGGGATTCTGGTTTGCTGGTTCCAGGCAATATTCTGGTCACAGCCCCCAACCCTGCCAGCCCTCGCCACCTGGGGGTCAGAAAAGAGAGGGGGGTGTCTTCAACACTGTAATTTGAAAGCTTGCCAGGGGACTGAGGGACATCAGGAGCAGAGGGAAATGGCTGACTTCAAACAAATTAATACTTGGCTTGTGGCTGGCAATTTTCTCTGCTTTCATGTCACCTGTATCTTCTGTTTTTCCCTTCTCCTTTGTCCTCCCTCCTTCCCCTCCCCCTTTCCCTCCTCCTCCTCTTCTTCTATCATCTTACTCGTGGAGGTAATGCAGTCCACCACTATCTCCTTTGTCATGGTCCTAATTTTTAGTCTGGGACTTGCCTGAGCCTGGCTCTGGGAAAGACCAGTGCTCACCCACTGGCCCTCCTCATGGGAGTGGCCACTCTGGAGGAGCTTGAGAGCAGTGTCTACCTGTGGGCACTGTCACCTACTTACTGTGGGGCTTTGGGCAAGTTGCTTAGTCTCTGAGCCTCACTTTCCTCACCTATCTATATATACAAAAGGCTAATATGCTAAGTGTCCGACCGTCCGAACAGTCACTATGACACGCATTGACCACCAGGGGGCAGACGCTCAATGCAGGAGCTGCCGAACTGCAGTGATTTGGCAAGAGTGGTTCTCGGATGATGCACCCTGAAACCAGAGAGGAGGGAGCTTGATTCCTCACTGGGCTGTGTGATTCCACCTTAGGCTGTGGGTTATGTTGTTGCTGAGGCACTGTCAGCCCTGAATCTAGTTTATTGCACACTTGCATTTGTGTTCCACACCCTGTACCACAGCAACTTTGCAGAGTTCCCTCTCCCACTCTGGGACCCCTTGGAGGATGTCGCAGGCCAGGCAGAGGGACCCCACCTGGCGGAGGGACCCCGCTCACTCCGAAGACTCTGGGGAGGGACCATGGGAAGTTGGCTCCAGGGCATGTCTGGCCCATCTCTCCCAGTCCCGCCCCACTGGCCACCTTCTAATTAATTTCATTTCAATGTGCACGAATCTATGCACCGGGTCACTAGTTTGTGAATAAAATGAGATAATGTATTTAGTGCCTGACAACCACTTTGAAAAACACTGTGGTAGTTTCTATAACATTAAACCTGAACTTATCATATATTCCAATGGTCCAAATACTAACATGTATTTAAAAGAAATGAAAGCCTATGTTCACCAAAGCCTATGTTTATAACAGCTCTATTCATAATTGCTCCAAACTGGAAACAACCCAAAGGTCCATCAACTGATGAATGGATAAATTAACTGTGGTACATCCATACACTGAAACACTACTTGGCAAGAGAAAGAAACAAACATGGATATCCACAACAACATGGATGAATCTCCAAAACGTTTTGCTATGTGAAAGAAACAGACTGAAAAGGCCAAATACTAAATGATTCCAATAAATGACAGCCTGGAAAGGGCCAAGTCAAAGGCACCCATGGTTGCCAGGGGCTGCGGGGGGGCTAGGGTGGGGGCGGGGAGTCAACTGCAAAGGGGCCCAAGGCAATTTTGGGAGATGATGGAAATGTTTTATATCTCTCAAAACCCATTCAACTGTACACTTTAAAAGAGGAATTTTATTGTATGGGAATTATATCTCAATAAACCTTTAAAAGTAATGTTAGTCAATAAAAATGTTAGCTAATTTAAAATTTATTATTTTCTTTTACTAAGGTATGGCACACAGATAGTGTAGTACACTGTAAAGGGCATCAATCTTATGTGGACATCCCGGTGAGTTTTCATATTTTTGCACATTTCATCCAGATCAAGATAGGGGTCCTGCAGCTCCAAGATCACGACCCTCAAAGTTAACCACTATTTCGACTTCCGTCACTACTGGTTAGTTTTGTGAGATATTTGGATCTTGCACAGATGGAATTTTTGCATATATAATCTTTTATGTTTGGCTCATAACTAGTTATTGAAGTCATCTTTTAAAAAACACAGATCAGATCACCTTATCTCTTGATTCAAAGCTTTCCATTGTCTTTCCAATAAACATCAACTAAAATGCCAAACCCTTACCCTGCCCACCAGGCTGTGCATGGTCCCACCCCCATGAATCCCACTCCCTCACTTGCCCTCACTAGCCTCCCTTCATTTCTGTGGCTCTTTGCAGCAGGAGGGTCTCTGCCCTCTTGGATTCCTCTGCCTAGATTAGAATGTCCTGCTGGCCTGACGCCTTTCATCCTTCAAGTCTCTGCTTCTGAATCCTCTCTTTTGAGAGGCCATCCCCATGCCCCAGCCCCACCCTTTGTTTACCATCTCCATGCTTGTTGGCTTCTGTATAACCCTCATCCTGGTTTGCAATTGTTTGTTTGGGGGTTGGTCTTTATCCCTGCTTAGTCTGAGACTTTCTGCCAGGGCAGGGTCTGGGGCTAATCTGTGTGCCCTAAGTGGCCAGTCCTGCACGTGGCACATGTATCTGCTTAATACATGTTGGCTGAGTCAATACCCAGACATTAGTTTCCAATTTAGAAGTCGGTTTGTCACACACCCGCATGTATTCCTCACAGTAACTTGGCAGGGGCAGCGGGCGTCATCAGCCCCTCACCACCTCAAGAGCTTAGAGAAGTTAATCTGGTTGCCCAGGTGACAGAGCAAGTCCTGACAGAGCGGGAGCCTGTCACCACCTCCTTGCCCCTTTCCCACCTCCCTGGGCCAGCGAGTCTGCCCTTGACTCCTACCCATCTTGTTGCTATTATTGTTGTTAAATAAAAACGTGTCCAGTTTGATAAAATTTTACCTAATATTTTAGAACCGCCACCCAGACTGAGCTGTAGAACAGCATCTTAGAATCCCCCGCATAGTGGGCCCCTTCCCAGTCAATGCCACCTCCTCCAAAGGGTAGCCATTATCCTCATTTCTATCCTCACCGTTTGCCTGTTTTTGAACTTTATATAAATGGGCTCATTCAGTATGACTTCTTGTGTCTGATTTCTCTCATTCAACACAATATTTGGAGATTTACTCATGTTCTTGCATGTAGCAGTAGCTTACTTTTTTTTATTGCCATAAAGTACGCCATTGTATGAATATATATCATAGTTTGTTTATCCATTCTGTTGCTGGGCATCTGAGAAGTTTCCAGGTTTTGGGCTATGAATAAAACCTCCATGAAAATTTCTTTGGTAGGTATAAGCATTTATTTTTTGTTGGGTATATACCTAGGACTGGAATAGCTGGGTTGCTTAGGCATGTGGTTAGCTTTCTTAGATATTGTCTAACAGTTTTACGAAATGATTGTATTTTGCATGTTATAGGAACCCAGCAGCTGGAAGGTTCGGCACTGACTCCCCTGCAGCCCCAGCCTTCCTGAGACTGAATCCTGAGCCACCAGCTCCATTAGCAATCGCAGCAGGGAGAGGGGGTCGAGCTGAGTGTCAGTGCGGGCCTTTCTGCTGGGAGGCTGGCTGGCTGGCTGAGCCCAGCAAAGGTTAGGCTGCCTTGCATTTTCCCCTCCAATGATCTCAGCTCTTAGGGGCAATTAGCCATCAGTGAAGCAGGCAGCTTGGAATACTAACCAGACCTGGCCTATTCTGGGGAGCATATTTTGTCCTCCAGTGGGGCTGAGGCCTTGCAGATGGGGTGCCTGTGTGGAGATCCAGGGGAGGGAAACATCCTTGATTACTGTCCACGCACATTTTGTTAATGTTCTGGGTCACCAGATGCTCTTTGGTGGGGAAATGGGCGCGGCATCTGGTGCCTCTCTGCTGTTGTATGCCTCCAGGGACAGGATTCTCATCACCACTCCTGGTTGCTGCTGGCTTCTTTAGGCAGCTCTGCTCATCACAGAGTACTTCTTGATTTAGTGCAATGCTATTTGCAACAGCCCTAAACTGAAAATAAGCTAAAAGACTATTGGAAGGGGACTGATTAAGTAAATTATGTTACGTCCAATTAAATATATAATGGATACGCTGCAGCCTGAATATAATGCAGACATGTCAGGCCTCCCAACCTCACCTCTGCCAGCCTCTTCTTTCGTGCCTTCCACCCAACCTGGCTGATCTTCCCTACTTCCTCGCCCTCAGCCTCATGATTGTTAGAGAGGAGGGGGAAAAAAGGGCACGTCAACTTCATGGGCCCTGAGATGGGCACAGCATCGCTCCTGTGTTATTCTTACCAATAATGCGTACCCTCAATCGAATCCTGAGATGATAGCAAACAAACCCAAATTGATGGGCAGCCTGCAAATGAACTGACCAGTACTTTCAAAGTGTCCAGGTCATGAAAAGCAAGGAGAGACTGAGAAATTATGACAGGTTGAAGGAGACCAAGGAGACATGGCAACTAGACACCATGTAGGATCCTGGATTCGATCCTGGAACAGAGAAAGGATGTGAGTGGAAAAAAACAGGCGAAATTCAGATTTTATCTGAAGATTATTTAATAACATTGTGCCAATGTTAATTTCCTTCCTTCAATAATTATTCTTTGATTATGTAATGTATTGACATTAGGGGAAGCTGTGTGGGGAGTACATGTGCTATTTTTGTAACTTTTCTGTACATTTAAAATTATTTCAAAATAAAAAAAAAATTAAAAACAAACACATGATCATTTAGATCAGAGCTCCTTAACCTTTGCTGTGCCAGGGACCTTTTGGGTGAGACCCATGGACCCTTTCTCAGAATAATGGTTTTAAACATGTAAAAGATGCTTAAGCTTTCCAAGAAGACCAATTATATTGAAGTACAGTTACCAAAATATTTGGAAATTTCTGATATAGTAATATATCATGCTTTATTACCATATTCACTAACAAGATCTAGCAGCAGGTATAAAAACAGCATTGTAATTTCAAAGCAGTGATGAGCATTAACAGTATTTGAAGATACCTGAAACAATGGGATTTTGATATGAAAATATCTGTGATCACTATCAGTGGTGAAGTCACAGGTACTGTTAATGCTACTGTGACTTGTTGCCTGCATTCAAATGGAAGGAAATGAGAAATTTTAGTTAGAGGTTAGGAAAAATAAGGATGTAATTTTTTCACATTCAAATTCATGGACCCACTGAATTCTATTTGCAGTCTGGCAATATCTATTACATCCCTAATGTAAATATGTATTTATTGAACTGGAAAGAAGCTCATATTGGTAAAGGGGGAAAGAAGGTTATAAAGGAATATGTACAGTGGGATCCCACTTGTGTAAAATAAAAATGTGTGTGTGCATTATGTATTCATTCAACAAACATTCCGTGGTTAGCTACCTTGAGCCACACACTGGGAATCTATAATAATAAAAGTGTAATATACTAATTAGAGTGGACGTCTTTCCGGACGTCCTTCCTGATGTCCTTCCTTCCGGACAAAGCCACAGCAGGTGGGGGCTGGGGCCAAGGCCCTTGCACGAATTTTGTGCATCGGGCCTCTAGGATCACAATAAAAGATAGACGTGGTATTATTTTCCCAGAGCAGGGTAGCTAGAAGCATTAATAAAGTGCAACAAAATGTTAAGTGGTTGTTTTCCCGCCTTTTTCTTGCTTATCTGTATTTTCTAATTTTTCCAAGTAAACATGTATTGTGGGTGGAAAAAAATTTTAAACAAAGAAAAAAAAATTTATTTTCATCGCAAGCTGAACCCTGTCTGTAGGTAACACATTCCACTATCCCTAGATCTGTTTTCTTATGTCCCATAAAACTCAGCCCTACCTCAGTGCCCCACAATAGCCTTCGGGGACAGGGATGGAGATCTTCAGGCCTTCTTTTCTCCAGGCTGACCTGCCCCAAGTTCCTTGATGATTCCCCGCCCTCCATCATCTCGTGTTTTTTCACCTCACAGTGACCTTCCTTTGTACTCACCCTGGTTGTCCCACATTCCTGTTATAGTGTGACACTGAGAGCTGAACTCCAGATAGCATCGGTCTCACTTAGATTGCAAGGAGACTATCACCTCCCTCCTTCTACACATCATACTTCTATTTATGCAGCCTAATATAATAGTCATTTTAAAAGAGTTCTATTGAGATGTAACTCACATACCATATGTATTAGTTTTCTACTGCTGCTGCAACAAATTAGCACCAATTTAGTGCCTTAAAATAACACAAATGTATTACCTTATACTTCTGTATTTCAGAAGTCTGACACAAATCTCACCAGGCTAGGATGAAGGTGTCAGCAGGGCTCTGAAGGCTCTTTGGAAATCCATTTCCTGACCTTTTCCAGTTTCTGGAGCCTGCCTGCATTCTTTGCCTCATGGCTCCCTTCTTCCATCTTCAAATCCAGCAATGTTGGAACAAGCCCTTCTCAGATGGCATCTCTCTGGTTCTCTCCTAGGATTCCCTCTTCTCATTTGGAAGGTCCCTTGCAATTGTATTGGAACGATCAGATAATCCAGGATAACCCCCTATTTTACAATCAGCTGATCAACAACCTTAATTTCATCTTCAATCTTAATTCTTCTTTTTCTTGTAACCTAAGATATTCATTTCAGGGATTAGGACATAGATATCTTTGAGAGGTCATTATTCTGGTTACCACATCATATAATTCACGATTTAAAGTGTACAACTCAATGGTTTTCGTATATTCAGAGTTGTTGGACAGCATCGCCACACTCAATTTTAGAACAGTTTCATCAACCCCCAAAGAAACACTGTACCTATTAGCACAGCTCCACACAACCCCCACCTCTGCCCTAGGCAACCATTAGTCTATTTTCTATCTTCATAGATTTGCCTATCCTAAACATTTTACGTAAGTGGAATTGTACAATATGCAGTCCTTCATGACTAGCTTCTTTCACTTAGTATAATATTGTAGCATATATCAGTATTTTATTCCTTCTTATTGCCAAATAATATTCAAATGTATGCACATACCATGTTTTATTTATCCATTTACTAGTTGATGGACATATGGGTTGTTTCCGCTTTTTGACTACTATGAATAATGATGCTATAAACATTCATGGACAAATTTTTGCGTGAACAATTATGCTTTCATTTCTCTTAGGTATATACATAGAATTAATGGGTCATATGGCAACTCTATGTTTAACATTTGGAGGAACAGCCAGACTGTTTTCCACAGCAGCTGCACCATTTTACCTTCCCCCCAGCAGTGTGTGAAGGCTCCAGTTTCTTCACATCCTCGCCAGCACTTGCTATCATCTGTCTTTTTATTATAACTAGCCTAATAGGTATGAAGTGATATCAGTGCATTTGTTTTGTTTTTTTGTTTTTTTGGGTTTTTTTTGCATTTCTCTAATGGCTGATGATACTGAGCCCTTTTATATGTGTATTTAGCCATTTGTATATCTTCTTTGGAGACATGCCTATTCAGATCCTTCGCCCATGAAAAAATTTGAGTTATCATTTTATTATTGAGTTGTAAGAGTCCTTCATATATTCTGGATCCAAGACCCTTATCAGATATGTGATTTGCAAATGTTTTATCCTATTCTGTAGGTTGTCTTTTTACTTTCTTGATGATATCATTTATAGCACAAATGTTTTTAGTTTTGATGAAGTTACTTTTTTTTCCTTTCATCACTTGTGCTTTTGGTGTTGTATCTAAGAGACTAACCTGAGATGATGAAGATTTGCTCCTATGATTTATTCTAAATGTTTTGTAGTTTTGGCTCTTACACTTAGGGATATAACCCATTTTGAGTTAACTTTTGCATATGGTGTGAGGTACAGGTTCAACTTCATTCTTTCAGATGTGGATATACAGTTGTTCCAATACCACATGTTGAAAGATGATTCTTTCCCATTGATACCTTTGTTGAAAATCAATTCGCCGTAAATGTAAGGGTTTATTTCTGGACTCTCAATTTTGTTCCATTGATCTGCATGTCTATACAGTACCACACTATCTTGCTTACTGTAGCTTTGAAGTAAGTTTTGAAATCAGGAAGTGTGACTCCTCTAATTTTGTTATTCTTTTTCAAAATTCTTTTGGCTATTTGAAGTCCCTTGCAATTCCATATGGCTATTAGAATCAGCTGTCATTTTCTGCAGAAAAAAAACAACAACAACTAAAATTAAAAAAACAGAAAATAAAATAAAATAAGACCCCAGCTGAAATTCTGATAGGAATTGCATTTAATCTATGTTTTAATTTGGGGGGTATTGCCATCTTAAAACTATGAAGTTTTCTGATCCATGAATATGAGATGTCCTTTCATTTATTTAGGTCTTTAATTTCTTTCAACAAATACTGTGTAGTTTTCAGATGATCAGTTTTGAACTATCTTTTGTTAAAGTTATTCCTAAGGATTTTATTCATTTTGCTTTTTGTAAATTGTTTTCTTAATTTTACTTTTGGACTGTTTATTGTTAGTATATAGAAAATTGATCTTGTATCCTGTGACCTTGCTGAGTTAATTTATTAGTTCTAACAGCTTTTTAAAAAATATGACTTCCTTAGGATTTCCTATATACAAGATCATGTCAATTGCAAATACAGATAGTGTTACTTTTCTCTTTCCAGCCTGAATGCATTTTATTTATTTTTCTTGCCTCATTGCCATGGCTAGACCCTCCAGGATAATCTTGAATAGAAATGGTGAGAGCACATTCTTGTTTATTCTTGATCTCAGGGGGGAAATGCATTTGGACACTTAAGCATATTAGGTGTGGGTTTTTTGTTGATGGCCTTTATCAGATTGAGGAAGTTCCTTTCTATTCCTAGTTTGTTGAGTGTTTTTGTCACGAAAGAGAATTGGGTTTTCTCAAATGCTTTTCCTGCATCTATTGAGGTGATCACGTGTTTTTTGTCCTTTATTCTATTGATATGGTGTATTATATTAATTTATTTCATGTATAACCCAACTTTGCACTCCTGGGGTAAATCCCACTTAGTCATAGTATATAATCCTTTTTATAGGTTGCTAGATTTGCTATGCTAGTATTTTATTGAGGATTTTTACATCTGTATTCACAAAGAATATTAGTTTATAGTTTTGTTTCCTTGTGATGTCTTTAACAATCTTTTTTTTTTTTTTTTAAGCCACATCACACTGTTGACAGCATTGTGAGCAATTCCCTTCTACCAGATGTTTGGAGACCTGGTCTGGTCCCAAGGTTAACACAATCACACATTGCAATCTTGAATTTGCTCTCTCCGGACCTCACTCTCCTCTTCTGTCATTATAAGATTGTAAACTTTTCAGTGTCATAGGATTTCATGGCTGGAATGGCCTCCCAGTCCAGTGCTCCTCCTGTGGGACCAAGTCTGAAAAGATATTCGCTGTCCCCACTAATAACTAAGGTAGATCAGTGCTTTTAAAACAACGTATATATAAACATGTTTGTGAATCACCAGGCAATCTTGTTAAAATGCAGATGCTGTTTCAGTAGGTCCAGATGCTGTGTTAGTAGGTCTGCATTTCTCTCGGATGCTGCTACTGCTGATAATCCATGGACTCCTCTTTCAGTAATAAGGAGCTGGAATATTGTCTCCCAAACTTTGGTCACATAGTGCTAACTTCATATTTTTGCTACATTCTTCTTTTATCTATTCAATTTGAAAATATTTTTTAATTGACTAGCAATTAAATGGCTTCTTTCGGTGAAATTTAGACTCATTTTAGGTCCCAATAAATATCAAACCACAGGTTTTATATTCTAGTTATGTTTTCTAATACACATTAATACACATAGCTATTCTAATAAAAGAAATGTTTACCTGTGTGCTACCAGAAATTATCTCACGTACCACTGGTCCATGCAGCCCCATGGTAAGTGTTGCATTAGAACAGTGGTTCTCAACCTTGGCTGCACATTAGAATCACCTGGGAATCTTTTTAAAATCCTGATTTCTGGGCCTCGTCCTCCGGAAATTCTGTTTCTTTGTTACTAATGTTGTGGCCCCACCCCATAACAAAGAAACAGAATTTCCGGAGGATGAGGCCCAGAAATCAGGATTTTAAAAAGATTCCCAGGTGATTCTAATGTGCAGCCAAGGTTGAGAACCACTGAGTTAGAACTTCTAAGGGACTGAGTAGGTGGTTCTTGCCCTTTAAACCTTATCACACTTTAATTGGACACTTTTGACTGGCAACTCATGCTTTTGCCCCATTTTTTTCTGCTGCAATTTGGCCAGTGATTCCTGTCTCTCCCTCTATTATCCACTCTGATTAACTCAGCTGCACCTGTCAGCCTTTATTCCGGCGAGCGCATGGAGCGAGGCGTGCTGAAGAAGTCGTTAAAATGCATGAGTCGGATCATATTCACTCTTTCCTGTCCAGAATGTAGGGAAATGATGCTTGGGCTCTGCGTGAGAGCTTCAGTGCACAGGCCTGGGGTTCGTGGCCCGGGGTGGGGCTGCCTGTCAGAACCACCAGGATCAACCTGCAGGCTTCATCTGGGGACACGTTGAGAGTGTGGCCTTGCTGGGTCTCTGGAAGGCTGTGAGTTCCCTCTGGAGTGCCTGACACCATCGACTGCAGGATGCAGGGATCTGGCTGTTCCGTGCATTTTATCTTATTCTCCAGGAGTGGTGCTTATGAAGATGAAACAAGGCTGGCTAGAGAATTTTGATTTCTCTTGTTTCTGCTTGTTTGTTTCTTATGGGTAGGAAATATCACTTAACCTCACTGAGCCTCCTTGTCTTCACCTGTAAAATGGAAATAATAATGACTGCCATGTGAGGTGGGAGGTGCAATCAGTAAGAATCCAGATTTTCATGTCCAATAGGCTGGTTCTGTCATTTACAATGTGTGTGACATCTGTTTCCTCCTTGTAAAGTGGAGATAACAATACCTACCTCACAGGGACAAAGGGAGTGTTAAGTGCTGTTAAGCCAGTGGCTGGCATAGGGTGAGCACTTAGTAGACCATAGCAATTACTAAGGTCATTGTTGTCATCACTATTATTTTTATATAAACTATTTAGCAAATCTGGAATATTTTAATGCCCAACATTAGTTTCTGCTTCCTTCCTCTTTTCTTCTCTTCCTTCCTCCCTTCTTTCCTGTCTTCCCACCTTCCTTCCTTCTCACTTTCTCACCTTCTTTATGAAGCTGATCACAGCTGCAAGGAGCAGTAGGCACTTACGCTGGGAAAGTGGACTGTGCTCAGATCCTAGAGGGATTAAATATCAGGAGAAGGAGTTTGAACAAAGGGCAGTAGTGAGCCATTGAAGGTTACAGAAACCCGATGCAGTGAAAGTGGGAGATGAACCTGGCAGCATAGATGAGAAGGAATGGTGAGCACAGAAGCTAGAGCCACAGAGGGGAGACAATTGAGGGTCCTGGAGGTCAAGGATAAGGGTGGGGAAGGAAAGGCTGCATCTCTGCCCAAAGCTTGTGTGGGAGACGCAGCTCCATTCCCAACTTCCACCTTGTCCACAGAACCCAGCCAGCGTTCCCCACCTTGCTGTGTGACCTCAAACAAGTGCCTACCCTCTCTGAGCCAGCAGTAACGAAGAACCAGGCCTCAGTGACGCCTCCTGGTTTCCCAGCAGAGACTGCTGGATCTTCCAGGCTTTCATCTTCTTCCAGGCTTCTCCCCGTTCAGAGATTAATTTGTTTACTCCCTTGCCTGGAGATGAACTGAGAGAACTAATCGTCCATCAGCCACGGCTCCCCCAACCCTGCATCGCCCAGCCCCGAATGTCCATTTTCTGGTAAAATATGTCCTTGCTGCTGCCAAGGCTGCTTGGAAAATGCTAATTTTATCCTCGAATTAAAATTTGTTCCCTTACCCTCGTTTTAATAAAAATGAAGTGTCCGGAAACATTGCTACGGCTTGGAAGAGAAAGATCTGACATAATTTTTTAAATGCCTTCAATCATGCTGCCTTCTGAACGGTCTGTCCTTATCACCCTGACCCCCACCCCTATTTTCCCACCCCCTGAGGCAGCATTTACATTTCTTAATAACCCATCATTAATATTCATGAGAAGGGGTGGGTAATAATGGCTGAGCACAAGGCACTAATTCAATTTCCACCGCCTCGGCCTGTTTACTTAATCACCGAGGGACCGGGGTTACTCAGTATAATTATTTATTCAGAATTAGATCTGGAGGCATCTGGACTGGAAACAGAGAACCAGGAGCAAAATGGAAATCGAATTCTCTTTGTCTTCCCCTCCTAACCGCCTCCTCCTGACTGTCTGCCAAGGCTCCAGGCAGCCAGCAGGGCCTGGAGGACAAGCCTTAGTGCCAGGAGGGCTGTTCCTAAAGGCACTGGCTTGTGCTGGGGTTGAATGCAGTCCAGATCTCTGGCCCTGGCAGGAATCTCTCACCAGCAGTGGCCTACCAGGTTGTCACCAGTCCCAGGGGTGGGCTAGGCCACCAGCTCAGCTAAGAGTGTGTCCACAAGTGCGGCCTATGGGGAAATTCTGGGGGATTGGCCCAAACTGGACATGTAAGGTGGCCAACCACTTGATCACAGTCCCTTGTAGGGGTGAGATCTAAATAATGCCTGTTTATCATTCACTCTCAGCTTCACTGGCACCTCCTCCAGGAAGCCTTCCCTGGCTTGCTAGGCTACAATTGGTTCTCCAGGACACAATTCTGTTACAACCAGGATGAGGGTGTTCACACAAAGTCATTTCTAATTAGTTGTTCAGGGTCTGTTTCTCCCAGTAGACTGCCAGCTCCATGGGGGCAGCTCGCATGGCTCTCCTGGTTATCTCTGTGTCCCCAGCATCTAGCAACGGTCAGTATAGAGGAGCTGCTTGACAAATATACGTTGATTTGTTGACTGACTAACTGATTTGTGAGCCTCCGTGGCCTTATCAGCAAAGTGAAGAAAAGAATATCCATCTTGCAGGATTCAGTGAATTCAGTGTAAAGGGATTTTTAAGATTTCAGTGTAAAGAGCGCAGAGTTGAGCCCAATACCTGACACATGATAAATGCTCAGTTAACGTCAGATGTTATTATTGTTGTTATTGTTATTTGGTTGGCCTGGGAAGACCCAAGGAGCCTGGGCTTGGAGGGAGCTCTGCTTAAGAGTCTTGAAACGACTTCCCCAAGTTCACACAGCTAGCAAGGTCAAGCCTCAGTCTTGGCTTTGCCTCTTAAGAGCTGGGTGACTTTGGCAAGTTGCTTAACTTTTATGAGCTCAGTATCCTCCTCTGTCAAATGGAGATTATAATGGCATCATCTATTGAATTGCTAGGGAGACTCAGTGCTGCCCCTTCGGCAATCTAGCATGGAAGTGGATAGAGAAACTCAATAAAGAAGTATATTGTTTTGGCAGATGTGGTGGGTGGTAGTCAAAGGATACAAGATGGAGCCCTTTGGTCAATGGAAGGCACTGGAGAGAGATTGGAAGGCAGGATGAAGAGGCCGGGGTATTTCTCCCTCTCAGCCTTAAGCAGCATCTCCAGCAGTGGCTGTGTCTCTACCACTTCTCCAGATCGCCCATAGCTCCATTGTTTCATATTCCATCAAATGACCCAGCTCCTGGGCTGGCAACACTACCTCTGTCACTGTCCCTTAGGTCTGGGGTGGTGGCAGGCTCCTGCTGTCATTCGTCTTTGGGCGGCTTCACTGTTGCCAGTTGGCTTAGCTCTTCCATTGCCATCCAGTCGCTAAATTAAAGTTCCTCTTTTGTAAATATCTAAGTGTTTCCTGGTTAGACTCTGACCAACATACGTCCCTACCAGGCTATAAGCTCCAAGTGAAAAGGGCTCCATCTTGTATCCTCAGGGTTTGGATACAGAGAAGCTATAAAAAGTGAATGAATGAATGAGCAAATGAATGAATTTTTATTGCATAACTTTCCTAGCCAGGCTCTACTCTTGCTTAGCAAGAGAAGGGGCATAAAGGGAAAGAATTTCTCCCTGAGGTTAATAAATATTTGTATTAAAATGACCAGCAATAATAACAACAATAATAATGAAGTAAAAGGGAGAGGGCTTTATAAATAGCTCTCAGCCTGTAAAGTCTTTGAAAACTGTAAGATTCTCTACCCACGTTGTGCTGTCCTACTTTTTCAGCCCAGTTCAGTGCTCCTGCCGAGGCGGCTGTGGGCTGCGAGGCTGCGAGAAAGGGAAGATAACGAATTGGAGGCAACATCTCAGCCAAAGAACCAAAGGCAGGAGGAGCCCAGGGAAGAGCAAATGATTTAATCATCACAGACTCATTTAGAGACGTCCCTTCCCTCTCTCTCTGCCTCCAATGCACCTGCCCGCCAGGTGCCCAGCCAAGTCCCTTCATTAAAATTTCTCAGAACCAGGGCTAGGTTGAAAGATGGTCGGGACCCGCCAGCTTGTCTGTCTGCCCCGGGGAGAAGGCTGCAGGAGGGGCATTTGTCGAAGTCTGTTGGGAACAGCAGGCAGATGGAAGGTGGGAATCAGAGAGAAGAATGAGTGAAAGGGAATTTCAGGTTTGCCTGCCTTAATTATGTTCCCCAAAAGAAGAGCCCGAGGCAAGGACTTGGGTACAAGTGATTTTGGGGGGAGGTGATCACAGGAAGCAGGAGTGGGGGAGTGGGGAGACAGGGGAGGAGCTGGTCGCTGTGGTGGACCACTGGAGGACCCCTCTGAGTACTATGTAGAGTTGTTCACCCAAAGGATAGGAGGCGAGGGCACTTACCCACCCAGCTCCCATTCCCCCAGGGGCTGAGTGTTGCTCAGGGGCATTAATGTTCTTGCACCTCTGGGCTGTGCCTATGGATGGGCTGAAAAAGGAACCAGGGCTTCCAAGAAAGTCTTGAGATAGAAAAACGAAGAGACTGGGTGGGCACTTGAGGGAGGACGCTGCCAGTGTGCACGGCACTGTGCACCACCACTGCAGCTGAAGGCCTGTGGCACGGCACCCACAGCATCTTGCACCCTCTACTGTCCCTGATGTTCTTCAGCCTGAGTGTCCAAGCTCCATCACCCCTCCTCCTCCCTCCTTCCCTTCCTCTTTCCTCCCTCCCTCCCTTCCTTCCTTCCTTCCTTCCTTCCTTCCTTCCTTCCTTCCTTCCTTCTTTCCTTCCCTCCTACAACAAGTACTTCCCCAGCACCTACTATGTACCACAACTTGTGTGAATAAGACAAACTGATCTCATGCTGAGGAAGATGGAAGGAAAGAGAGAAGCTATTTAGGCAGGGCTGTCAGGAGGGTCTCTCTGGGGAGGTGGGTGCCAGGGAGCAGAGCCCAAATGATGAGAAGAAATGGGCATGCACACCTCCTACCACCCATGCCTTCCAACTCAGTGTTCTGAAAACTGGAGGTTTCAGGGACTCATATAGTATAAACATTTTTTTTTTTTTTGAGAACCAATGTAGAGTTGCTTTTTGTTTTGTTAAAATGTTTGTTTTTAAAACATTTAAATAAATCTGACCAAAAATGAGCATTTACTATTACTGTAAGAGGACATTTTAAACACCCAACCCACACCCACTCCCCATTTAAGAAGAACGTGGTCTCAGAATAAAAACAGTTCATTACGTGAAATAAATTAGCTTTGTCAAAACTCCTTTATTTCCTCATTTTGGCCCCTGATTCTTAAAACTTCTCTCCATCTAGCTTGGGCTCAGGACACATTGTTCCATTTGTATTCCTGGCTTGAGGATTTTGGTTATAGGAAATAAATGTAAAGAGTGCATGGATACGCCTCTGTCCATCAGTTTTTCCATTTGTACAGTCCGGGTGGGTAACTGCTTCAATTCACCTCTAAAATATAGACTAGGAAGTCAGAGAAGACCTTAGCAATTCATTTAACAGGCACAGGAAGTGTGTGGAATTTCCCTCCTCACTTCCACCTTCTCGGCCTGGTGAACTCCTCTTCTACTCTCAAAACCCAGTTCAAATATCCCTCTCCTGGACCTCTCTCTGAAATCAGTCATCCTTCCTCCAGCTGCCATTGCAGTGTCTGTATTGAGCACATATCCCCATACACTGTGAAGGGTGACTCTTTCTGGTGGGGGAGTCAGTCCAGTGCCCCCTTCCAGATAACCTTGCATTTCCTGAAACTCCTCAGTGTGAATGTGGATAACATGGAAATACAGGGGACAGAGAATTGTGAGCAGAAGAGAAAGGGAAGAGAAGAAATGTTTACTGAGGACCTGCCATCTGCCTGTGGGGCGCTTTAGGGGTGTTATTTCATTTGAAGCCCTTACTTGCTTAAAGACAGTGCTCCCACACAACTACTGCTCCTCATGCCATCCCTACACACTGCCCATTTCCAGCGGTGACGTCTGCTCTCCTGCATTTCTTCCTCCCTGTACTCCCCCCTCGCGTCGGGTCTGGTTTCCTCCAGTGTGCCCTTGACTCCACACCCAGCACTGACAGCCCCAGCATTTGTCCGCCTTGCCTAGAGGAAGGTGGTCAGTGCCTCCGGTCACACAGTTAGGGTCTGCACTCAGAGTTCATGGAGGGAGAACTTCTCAGATGAAGAGCCTGGCTGGCCCCTTCCAGCCTGAAAATACTGGGATCCTTTCAATCAGAGAGTCCCTTGTTCCGAGCATTGTTTGCAGTTTTGTGAAGACGGCCCTGGGATGCCGATTCTCCCCTTCTGAGATTCCCGACCTCTGAGACTCCACAGACAGAGGAGGAGGCTTGGGCTTCAGGATTTGAGTGGCCTCTGCCATCTTCCAGGACCACCACAGCCCAGGATCCCACACAGGCCAGCTGGGGCCAGGACAAGCCTGGAGGAAAGGCCCACCTTGTCCCTGTCTTCAGGCTCTGACGAGGGAGGCCTCGTTCATAACTGAGGTAGTTGCTTGGCTGGCAGGAGGCTGCAGAGGCATGGGGTGGGGAGGGTGCTCCTGGAGGGACCCTCCTCTGCCTTCTGAGGAAGGAGCTGCCTCTGCCAGCGTGCAGGCCCCTTCATGACAACAGCTGCTTAATGCCTGGCAGTCCCCACACCAGCCTCCCTCATCCGCCCGCCCTCCTGTTCCCCTTTTCTCATTCTCCTGAGCAAGGAGCCAATTTCACTCAGCAAACCTTTACCAACTGTCTACTAAGTGCCAAGTGCTGGGTTAAGCATTTGACATCTGTCACAGGTGGGGATCTCCATGAGCAGAGTTTGTGGTGCAAGGTATTGATTAGGGACCGACACCTATAAAAGGAAAGGGAGAAAGCAGACTTGGTCAGGCAGAGAAGCCAACGGATGCCAGTTCTCCAAGCCTCAGCCACCCAGGCAGGGAGCTCGGGAATGAGCGCTGCCTGGCCAGGCCTCTGAACCCCTCGCCCAGTCACTGGATGCAGGCTGCCCTGGGAAGGGTGTGACCTCAGGCTACAGCTGAGGAGACCTGACAGAGATGATAGCTGGCGACTGCCTGCTGACCGCACTCCCCATGCTGGGCGGCAAGCCCTTTCTTGAAGGGATGCCTAGGAGCCCCTCTCTGTCTACAGCAGCCATGATCTGATGGAACCCCCACCACCACCCATCTGTGCAGGAATTAGCTAACCTCTTTCACAGATGAGTTCACAGAGGTTGAGCCCAGAGCAGCTTCCAAAAAGGAAATTAGAAGCCAGATCTGTCCATGACCAAAGTTTTATGGTCTCCTAATCATACCATAGGAGTCCTTTGTATTGGAGTCCACTTTTACCCATTTGCAAATGGTGGCTGGATAGGGAGCACCACTGATGATTTTCCCGAGCTTCAGCTCCATAACGTGTCCTTAGCATCCAGCCCCCTTTTCTGTCATTTCCTGTAGGACCCTCCCTCTCTCCCACTCTCAGTCCCTGTGGTTCAAGTGGGGCACCACCTCCCGATCCAGAGACAAAGCATGTGACCCAGCCTAATCCAATCAGCGCATCATCACTTTCCCCTGGTCTGGCAAATGGTTTCTAGCTGGCACATGACTGGAGGGGGACCAATCAGAGTGAATTCAAGGACTGTTGCAGGAGCTGCCAGAAAAGTCTGGCTCTTTCTAGCTGCACTTGAACCTGTAACAATATATTACACTGCTGGAGCTGCTGGTATGTTTCAATTATTCCTTGCTGTGTAACAAATGACCCCAAAACTTAGTGGCTTAAAGCAATAATGATTTATTATTTCTCAGGATTATGTGGGTTGACAGTGGTGCTTCTGTTCCATATGGTGTTGGCTGGGGTCACTCATGCGGCTGCATTCAACTGTGACCGGACTGGAAGGGCCGAAAAGCAATAATGGGGGTGGGGAGAGGAGGATTGGTCCAGCCCAGGCACGGGCAATAAGGAGAAGCATGTTTTGCAGAAAGCTTAAAGATGATAATAACACTAAAAGTCAATCTGCTTTTAATCTGATGCTGGCAATTCTAAACAATGTTAGTGTTAATACCCCACCCCACTGGGGCAGACCGCCATCCCCCTTGTTACAAAGGCTTCGCTCAGGTCCTGGAAGCTTGGTGGAGACTGTTAGCTGGAGTACCTCAGTTCTCCTCTGTGTGGCCTTTTTTTCCCCCCACACGACCTGCAATTTTCCCAGAGCTCTCCACACAATCTCTCTCTTCAGCAGGATTCCCTATACTTTCTTACAGCATGACAGCAGGATCCTAAGAGGGAGCATTTTAAGATGTCAGGCAAAATGGGCAAGTGCTTATGAAGCCTCTTTGTATCACAGATGTTAACTTCTATTGTCCAAAGCCAGTCACATTCAGTGGAGGAGGGGACTCCCACGGGTGTGGATCCTGGGAGGCATGGTTTACTGGGGGCCACCAGTGTAACAGTCTATCATTGTGTGGCTTACTTACCACCTGGGGAGGAGGGTCAGGTAGACCTAAGAGCTGCTGGGGTGTATCAGGCAAGATCCTTAAAGGAAATAGAGGCACTCAAATAGTAATTTCCGGAGAGTATAATAAAGGGACTATTGACAAAGGTGTCAATAGTGTTTAGGGAATCCCACAAAGGATGGATGGTGCTGTTCCTTTGGCCTAATAACAGTGGGGACTTTAGCACCCCTCGGCCTAACAGGCAATAGCAGGATGTGGTTGCTAGAATCCAAGAAGGGTAGCTGTGGCTTTAAGAGGCAGCTGCCTGATAGGAGTTAGGACCTTTGGTAGACGGATCTGACAGGAGAAACCCAGGAGGGAGAAATACTCAACCTTCATCTTCTCCCTTCCTTGATTGCCTGTCATTACTTCTCATTGGCTGGACCCCACCGGAAGCCAGAGGGCAAGGGGAGCTTGCTGTTGCAGTTCATTCAGGTCAACCTCCATGCCACAAAGCAGAGTGGACAAGGGTAGAGAGCAGATCTGCAGGGCCCAAGGAAGATACCAGGCCAAAGGGCCATCCTGGGGAACGCTGACAATGAAACAATGCAGCACAAGACAGAGAGGCTAGGTGGAAAGAAACTGGATCCTGAATGCATCACCTGGGCCCCTGAGCCCAGCAGAACCCCTGAAGCGGTTCTATTCCTGGGCGCTTTGGCTAATAAATCCTCTTTTTGCTTAGGCCAGTGTGGTTTGGTTTCTGTCTCTTGCAACCAAAAGATTTCTGATGGATATACTCCCATTGAGGAGCTGGCCCTTTAATAGAATGACTACATTTCACCTTCATCAGAGTCCTCAGAGGTCCAGAGGGCAATTCACATTGCATATGAGCAGATTGAGACTCAGAGAAGTTAAGGGGCTTGGTCTAGGCCATCTGGCTGATTGGTGGCAGAGATGAGATCTGAACTTCAATGTTCAATTCTTCAATGTTCTAGCTACATTTAGCCTCTCTCTGTCCCCTGCGTATACCATACTCTCTGGCCTCTGCACTGGGTCTGCACTGGGTTGCATAAGCCCCCCCCCCCCAAAGTATATATATCCAAGTCCTAATCCTTTATTTAAAAATAAGGTCTTAAAAAATAAATAAAAATAGGGTCTGTAAATGTAATTAAAGATCTTGAGGTGAGATCATCCTGGATTTAGTATAGGCTCTAAATCCAATCACAGGTGTCCTTATAGGTCGGAGAAAGGAAGAGATTTGAGTTAGAGACACAGAGGGGAAGGCCAGGTAAAAACAGAGAGCAGTGGCAGAGATTGGAGTGATGAATCTATAAGCCAAGGAACAAGGCTTGCCCACAGGCACTGCAAGCTAGGGAAAAGGCGTGGAATGGGTTCTCTCAGCGCCTCCAGAAAGCACCAGCTCTGCTGATCCTTGATCTCGGACTTCTAGCCCCCAGAACTGTGTGAGAAAATACATTTGTGTCATTTTGAGTCTCCAACTCGATGTGGTAATTTGTTATGACAACCCTGGGAAACTAATACACGACATTTGCCTGGCATATGATTCTCTTCCCTTCCCCAAACTTCCACTCCACTCTGACAATTTGAGGCTTACAAATAGACAAACCTGCAAAGAAAAGAGGGGACCTTTCAAGGAATCACTCAAACTGCCCCCTTTCATCTTATTCCTCCTTGTCCTGCAGGTCTTAGCTCAAATGACACCTCCTCCAGGAAGACTTCCCTATGTTCCTACCCTTCTCTGTGCTCCCACAGTCCCCTAGACTACCTCTGCCACAGTTGTGCTGGCACTGGGTCTGCTGACATGGCTCGTTTTCCACTCCCCTGCTGGGCCCTTCTCAAGGGCAAGGCCTGTGCCTGGTTCTTTGTGGCTGGTGAGCTCACAGTAGGGATATTCACTAATGCTCAATTCCCCTTCAGTTCTGCTCCACCTTTGGACCCCCGCCCCTTGCGGCAGAAACCCTTTCTGAGCACACATGTGAAATACTAGCTTGAGGTCACTAATGACAGGTGGGGGTGGGACATCCC
Source organism: Myotis myotis (assembly GCF_014108235.1). NCBI lineage: Eukaryota > Metazoa > Chordata > Mammalia > Chiroptera > Vespertilionidae > Myotis > Myotis myotis. Next base: position 56,535,274 of record NW_023416401.1, on the reverse strand, counting down.
CCCTTGAGTCCAGCCATACCTTAGCACAGCCCTCCTGCCGGAGATGCGAAGACCCTGTCAGAGGCGTGACAAACAGCTTGGCTGATGGCTTATAATGTCAGAGATGATGGAAACAGGGAGGCGATGGCTGAAAGAATGGGTTGGGGATGCTTGTCATAACTTTATTTGTGGGAGGTGAGCTCCTGTCCGCCGGGTGATGGATGGCGACAGGGCAGGCACAGTACAGACCCTGCCACTGCATCTCCCCCTTCTCTCTACGCCAGATGACTTTGGGGATGAAAAATGACTTTCTTGGGAAAACCAGGGAGACGGGAGCTTCAGGGAAAGGGGGCCGGGTGGTTGGCACCTTGGAATGACTTTTGCTTTTCTTGCTGAGAGTTGAGTTTTGCCTAGTCCAGCCTGATAGTTTCTTTTTTTCCTCCCTCCCTTCCTTTCAGGACACATTGCCAGCTGCCTTCATCCTCAAAAATGCCGAAAAAGAAGTGTGTACTTTTACAGATGAGGAGGCGGAGGAAGTAACAGGCCTGGGATTTGAACCTGGGTCCAATTACTGTATAGCCTGACCTCTCTCTATAACAATGTAGTGAAGACCACATAAGTAGCATGTGCCAAGTTCCTAGGAAGCACAGTGAAGAGAGCAATTAATTTCATGGGGGGGAAAAATCAGGGAAGACTGCCCAGAAGAGATGATATTTGAGTTGATTCTTGAAATGTGAATAAATGTTAACTGGTAGAGAAAGAAGATACTAGGGTTGGAAAGAGAAAAGAGAGGGGTAGCATGCATTTTTATTTGCTTACCCCAAGCCAGTCACTGCCCTCTTTCTCCCTGATTGGGCCATGGGCTTGGCTTTATCCAATGGCCATTCATGAAGTGTCCACTGCCCTGTGAGTGACTGGTTTGGAAACAGGAATGGGAACAATTCTGACCAATGAGATACAGCATAAGGAATGTTTACTCACGGGATTCTGGGAAAGGTTTTCTTGTTCTGAGAAAGAGAAAGCCCCTCTTTTTTGCAGGATGGGGTCTCCTCTGTACCTGATGCCTAGAAGGGTGACAGCCGTCTTGTAACAGGTGGGCGAACTAACACACTAATGATGACACAGAGAGAAGATGGAAGTGACACCATTGAGCTGCTGAATTAATGACCCTGCAGCAATCATACCTTGGAACCTAATCTTTGAGTTGATACATTTTTCTCATTGTTAATCAGCTAAGTTGATGATTTTTTTTTTTTCCAGCTCAAAGCATTCTGACTGACTGATACAAGAGGTAAAAAGGATGCCAAGGCGAATGATTGTTTTCATGCTCAGGCTTGGGGAAGAGATGAAGCTGAGAGACAGAGTGGGTTCAAGTCCCAGCTTAGCTGCTTCCTAGGGAGGCGATGGCTGAAAGAATGGGTTGGGGATGTTTGTCATAAGTTTATTTGTGGGAGGTGAGCTCCTGTCTGCCGGGTGATGGATGGTGACAGGGCCTCATGTGACCTTAGGCAAGTCATTTAATTCAATTCTTGGGAGATTCAATTCTTGGGAATGAAAATAATACATCATAGGGCTTTGATGATAAAAAAAATACACAAAAAGGGCTGCTTAGCACAGTGCAGGCTGCGTAATAAGTACTCAATACCTCATATCAGAGGTGGCTATTGTTATCATTTTTGAATTTTTGGCCCCTGTGGAAACCTCTACCCTCACCCCATTCTCCCCTTACGATTAGACTCATCTGATCCCCACTCACCCAAATCCAGTTTCCATAGCACTCGCGGTTATGTAGGTGTCCGGGCCTTGGAATTGCATTCCTGAATCTGGAGGAGGAGAAGGAAAGTGCTGGAGCCAGAGCATGACATTCTCTGGCAGGAGTTGAGGTTCTGCAGCCATAGGTCAACCACAGATGGACCTACATAGGGGACTTTCTCCTTGGCCACGGCTGCTTGGACCTTTCACATCTCAAGTAACTAAGTTATCCTGCATCTTAAGGTCCTTGATAGTAGTGAGAAGCAGGTAACGCTAAAGATTATATCAGGAAGAAGGAGCAGCATGGCATGGCCACCCCAACCTGCGCCTATGCACAGTGTAGCCAGCAGGCAATGAACTAAGGCCTGGGCTGCTACACTGCTTGGGCTCTTTGGCTTGGCTCGAGTCTTTGCTCTCCCTCCTTGCTCTGACTCTCTGTTTGGCTCTCTAACATTGTGGCTTTCATTTCTGAGAGGCATTCCTTGGACTTAATGCTGAAGTCAGTATTTCCGGGTATCAAGGACGTCCATATTTGTATGGGGCCTACTTTCATCCTGCCATACTCGCCCTGTGCCCCCTGTCTTCCTCTGAACCCACCTTCTGAGAACCATGTCTCCTTCCTCTATCCTTATGGTCCCTAAAGGAGCAGGCATATTTTTACTTGGCTCCAGCCCTCTGACCATAGTTAATTGGGCCAGAGGTGGACACCCAACCAAAGCTAAACCAATCAGAAGCATTTCATTGGCATTTCATCTAGGGGCAGAGCCAATCTCTTTCCAAAGTACAAGTTTTGGGCTTTAAATCTGGAGGCTAAAGGTAGTCATGCTTCCCACTAGGTGAATAGAGTCAGCATGTAATGTGAGAGAATGAGGAAAGCAGAAGTCAATGGTGAGATGGTCCTGCCAGCCTCTGAGTCCATGGTGCCCCTGAGCCCATGGTGCCCGATTTCCTCTGAGGCCCAAGGGCACCACTGCCTGGCTTCAGCCTTGAGTAGTCTATCTATCTTAGATACCAGGAGCCAATACAATCTCCTTTTTGACTTGACCAGGTCAAGTTGGATTTCTGTCCTAATGACAAGAACCCTGAACGACACCCTCCCAAGCTCCTGGGCTGCCCGGGGCCTGGCCAGTGCTCCCCCTTCAAGGTCTCTGCCCTGACAATGGATTTGTGTAATCACCTCCTTTTCCCCAATTTTCATCCTCAGCCAGGAGTCTGAACCTATCCCAGAGGCCCTGACATGGCTTCTGCCCTTCTCACCCCACTCACTCTCCCTGGGTGACCTCATATATTTCCATGGCTTGGCCTTAACAACCCAAACTGTTGGCCTTAACACTTCCAAACTCCTAGCTCCATTCTGGACCACATCTGAGCTTCAGGCTTTTTTTTTTTTTTTTTTTTTTAAATATATTTTATTGATTTTTTACAGAGAGGAGGGAAGAGGGATAGAGAGTTGGAAATATCGATGAGAGAAAAATCGATCAGCTGCCTCTTGCACGCCCCCTACTGGGGATGTGCCCGAAACCAAGATATGTGCCCTTGACCGGAATTGAACCTGGGACCTTGAGTCCCCAGGCCGACACTCTATCCGCTGAGCCAAACCGGTTAGGGCAGCTTCAGGCTTTTGAAACACGTGGTGGAGTCATGTTGATCACCTTCATAGGAAGCGGCAGTTTTCTTCCCGAAAACAACTGTTTGGGTTGGAGAATACCTTGATAAGCCTTCTTGGAGGCAGGTGAGGGCATGGATGTCAGCAAGCACTACCATGTCAATTGCGGTGGCTGGAAGGTGATGATGTGGTGGGGGAAGCTGCTGGCCAAGGGCCAAGGACAGGAATTTGTAATTTGGACTGGTGAAGGTCTGCAGGGGTGGGGAACCGTTTTTTTTTTTTTTTTTTTTTTTTTGCTAAGGGCCACTTGGGTATTTATAACATCATTCTCAGGCCATACAAAATTATTGACTTAAAAATCAGCCTGTTATATTTGGTCAAGCATTTAATTTACCCACCCCTAATGCCTTGGCAGGGCCAGACCAAATGATTTTGTGGGCCTCATATGGCCCGTGGGCTAGACGTTCCCCACCCCTCGTTTAGAGGAAAGAATTGAAGAGTTCGGGGGTGGGAGGGGTGAACATGTGGAAGAAGAGAGAGGACATAGTAAGGTAGGAGATTGGATGCTACAATAAGAATGACCAAAGAGAGAGTGGCACCCCCCCTACTGGCACGGGGGTCCCCAACACTTTGAAAATGGGTGATTTCTTATATAAAGGAGTGTAGCATGCGATAGTTAATAGGGAACGTAAAAGGCTTACACCATTTTACCTGAAATCTGGCTACACATGACTGTGTGATCCTGGGCAAGTTACCTAACTTTTCTGAACCTTGGTTTCGTTATCTGTAAGATGGGAACAGAGTAGTTGTTTGGATTAAATAAGCACTAAGTACAGTGCTGGCATGTGCTGGGCCTTGGAACAACACATCTTCCCAAGGTACAAGTTGTGGGATTTAAATCTGGACGCTACAGGTAGTCATACTTCCCGCTATGTGCAAGGGGTCAGGATGTAATGTGAGAGAATAAGGAAAGCAGAAGCAGTGGTGGCAAGATGGGAAGGGAAGAGCCAGCCGAGGGGTTATCAAGCAGGATGCACTGTGGACGCCAGGGGCTTGTCCCACTGAGGACCTCTGGGAGCCAGTGAACAAGAGAAACTGCAGTTCAGAGTATTTAGGGACTTACTCAAGGTCATGGAGTCAACCAGAATGATGGAGGCAGGCTGCAAAACCAAGAATGCCTGACCTCAGAGTTCTTCGTCCAAGGTAGCTTCATGGAGATAGGACCAAGGCCAGGGCTGACGGCTCAGGACTGGATTTCTGGAAGCTGAATCCTTGCTCTCAGCATTGGCTCAGCCAACTGTGGCAAAGAGTTTGCTTCCCTCATCCTCCCTCCCGTCCTCTCTGCTCTCCCGGAGAGTATTTCCCTGGGGCTCCTGCTCCTAGTTTGCAGAGCAAAGGCACGTGCAGGCAGTTCAGGGGTTGGAGCGAGCTCAGCAGTTCTGGTATGGTTTTTAATTCAATATTTTGTCCCTGTGCGCCAGCCTCCTTTATTGGATGAGAACACTGTTATTGGATCCTGCCCTGCAGGAGGAAACGCAAGCTTCCCTGGATGAAGGCAGCTACATTGTTCTAGAATCTGATGAGTCAAGGCAGGGCAAGAAGACAGCAGAGAGTTTTAGAAAATCTGGTGGTTACAAGCTGTTCTGTGACATGCACAAAAACATTAACATATGTAATCTTGACCTTTCCCCTTGCCCTCCGTTCCAGGGAGGACAAAGCCCAGGAGGCAGCCTGCACATCGCCCTCCTCCTCCTTTTCCTGCACATCCGCTGTACAGCTTGGCTCTGATGATTTTTACCGCCACTTTCTCCGAGCCCAGTGTCCTTCAGTTCAAGCCCCAGCATCTCCTGCCTCGACAACTGGCTTCCCCTCCCCTCCCCTGCTGCCTGCCAATCCATTTTCCTTATGATAGACCATCTTATTTGGGGTCTCCTAAAAGCCTGAGGTAAAGATTCAGAAGTAGAGAGTTTATTCAGAGAGTGACCCCAGGAAACACAGGCAGGGGAGTGGGAAAGAGAGTCAGGGAAGGGGAGGGAGCCAGTGAAGGAGTATCAGACTGTTTGCACTGTGGGCACCTGGGACTTGATCCCACTGGGGACCTCTGGGGGCCAGTGTATACAACACGTGGGTCAGAGTTATCTCACCTGAGGAGGGAGGGAGCTGGGTGTTTGTCTACTAAGTTCTATAAGGCTGAGGGCTGTTCTGGAGCGGGGGAGATGGAGGGCGAGGAAGGGCTGTTAAACCTCTGGCACCTCTGCCTGCCCCACAGGCAAGGAAAGCCTGATTCTGTGGTCTGAGAAAGTCCTCAGCTATAGAAACAGGTGCTAGCATTTGCAACTGCCCACTGTACACCAAAATGTCAGGGCAAGGCCATGTGGGTGGGAAGCACTGATAGCACATTGCATTTCTTGACTTAAAGCCCCCTGATGGCTGCCCTTTGCTCTTTGGGATAAAGACCCAACTTCTGTTCTTCATTCTATAAGGTCTCAGTGGGCTGCCCATCTTCACTGCCTTACCTTAGCCCACTCGCTCCCTCACTTCCCGGGGACCAGCCATCTCGGCCTTCTCTGTGTTCCTCTGATGTGCTTTCTCTCACTACAGGACCTTTGTACATGCTGATCCTGCTGCCTGGCCCTTCCATGTCACCTACATAATGCCTACCCATTCTTCAGATCTCTAGGCAGCCCAATACCATCTCCCAGGCTGGGTCTTCAGGGCCCCAGGGGATGGTGAAGCCACAAAGTGAAACCTAGATGCCTGAGTCAGTGTGTGGAAGGAAGGCCACGTGCCAAACCATCCACATTAGACTATTTTACAAGCAAGAAAGAAGCATCCGTTTCGTTGTGTATTACAGCAGTTAGATTACTTTGATTAATATACTATTTTCACACACGTTTTACAGGTGACAGAAAAGAGGCTCAGAGAGAGGTGAAGTGACTTGCCCAGGGTTGCACAGCCAGATGTGGCAGAGCTGGGATTCTGACTTCAGAACATATACAAAATGTAACTGACATTGCTTCCCACAGGTCTTTAATAAATATTTGTTGAATGAATACAGTGAGTAGTCTTGATTCCCTAGCCTTTATGTTAAGAACCTAGGGAAAAAGTAGCTCAAAAATAAATCACAGGGTGACAAAAAAATAAAATCAAAATGCATGAGTCTCCTCCACTATATTGTAAGTTTCTGGAAGATATAGGCTTTACTGTACTCATTTTAAAACCTTTTACAGCATCTAGCACAGTGCTTGGTATGTTATAAGGACTCAAACATGGCTGTTCAATTGAATCATGACAGATAGCAGAAACTGGGTGTTCCCCAACTTTTTCAGATGGTGGAGAAATAGTTTGAAATCATTGTCTTTCTTGCAGAATACCATGAAACAGTGACAAATTAATTTTCAAATGGGTAAATATATAATTTTGTGCTAAAAGAAAATACCATCTTGTAGTAGGCTCTTCTAAAAAGTGAAAGCAGCTGCTAAAGTTGGGGGAATGACTGGGAATAATTACAAATGAAGACAAGTATACCTATGAACCCTTCCCTCCATGAATTGGCCCACAGCTACCAGGCCCCTACAAGTGGATTTTAGGACAGCTGGGCCCAGTTCACAAAAGTGTTCCACAGGATCACAATTTGAAACCAGTAGATGAGGTAGTTGGAGTAGAAGGGACCAATTAATGAATGGACTAGTTTCTGTTTTTATATTTGCTAGTTAGTGACTGCCTCCTCAGAGCAAGCCACCAGGATTCTGTGCAGGCATTTTTGTATTAGCTTCATTCCTATCTCTGTCTTATTCCCTTCTCCACGTTTTTCTTTTCCTTTCACCTTCTTTTAATTTATGCTACCTTGCTATGTTTTATGTATCTGATGTAAGCCACCTCGAATCCTTTCTGGAATAATGTGGAGGTATAAATAAAAACATACAACATAAATATAAACTGTAACAAGCTCTGTAAAACCTATTTCTAAAATACCAACAGTGGTTGTTTATCATGGAGAGAAATAGGATGATTAGAGGTGTGTTGGGGAAGGGGGGGGGGGCAGTGTGCATCCAAAGGGGACAGATCTATGTAATTTTACAAAGCCCAAGAAGTGGCATTATAAATAACTTTAATAAACAACATGGAGATAAAAATTAGTTTTATTTTATTACCGCTATAGATATTTATACAGCTTTTTTCAGGGTACAAGTTGAGGAAATACAAATAAACAGAAAGAAGAAAATTAAAGCCGCTCAAAGCCCACTGCTCAGAGACCACCATCACTAACATGCAGTTTCAGAACCTTTGCATCTTCTTCATGTAAGATTCAGAGAGGGGGCTCCAGCTTAGAATCTGATGGGTGGGGTGATGGGGGTGAGGAGGAGGAGGAAGAAAAAAAAGAGGAAGAAGGAGAGAAGGGGAAGTAAGCAATGGTGGGGGTGGAATTTTTGTATGTGGCCACCTGAGGATAGAAGGGAAATTGGGAGGACATGACGGTGTCTACGGTCTGATCTACATAGGGCGTGAATACCAGGAAGGGAGATTCATGGGGTCCATCTTGGAGCCTCCAACTCCCTCAGGTCAGTGGCTGTCTGATCATCCCTGGTCTGACTCAGGAATAAAGCCTGACTCTCAGAGGGAGCAATGCTGTGGATGTAAGAGGTCAATGCAGGGTATAAGCAGAACCACTTGGGGTCCAGGTGACAGTGCCACTCAGCACTGAGGAGAGATGCCTGTATCCCATATCTCTGCAAGACACAGTCTAGCTCTAATGCTGTGAGGACCCAAGCAGGAGGCCATGGCACCGCCGAGGTACTTTCAGCTTCTGAAGGCCCTATTGCAATGCCTGGGTCAGGGTGGCAGTGGTGGGGGCAAGGCTCCCCTTCAGGTGACTTGGGGGCAGTAGTTGCCAAGGAAGAGGCCAGAGCAGAGGCTATCTTGAGCGGACCAGCCAGGTATAGGTATACATGGTCATATGCACACCCAGAAAGCACTCAGTCGTTTATGAGAGCTTGGGCTTACACTGGGGCTTACACTGGTGCAGGTGGAAGCTCTGAGTCAGAGAATGTTAATGTCATTGTGACATTATTATATGCTCCAGATGTCAGGCTTGGAAAAATTTTGGTCTTTTAAATATATACATGGACATGTGTAGATTTTTTTTTTTTAGCAAAAATTTGAGATTTCACTTGGAGTAGAGAATTTTCTGAAACTTCTAAAGAGGTTGACATAGACCAGTCTTTCTTAGAGTGTATTTCTCATACACTGCTTCCGTGGGATATTACTAGGCATTACATGAAAAATGGCTTCTGTGGTCAAATGGACTTGGAAAACATTGAGTGAAACAAAATTAAACAGGTTTCCCCCTATAGGACTGCTTGGAGCTTTTAATATACTGATGTGCACTCTGATCCTCTATGAGAAAGTGTAAATTTAGTCGATGCTCCTGCAGCTGATTTTGGGTGTGGGACCATTCTCTGTCTTCATGGATATCTGCCGGGAATGGTTCAGGGAGTCTAATGGGTATTAATCAAATGCTCAATTTATCAATAGGTCACAGTAGCTACTAAGGATGAGAATGTCACTCTTTGGTACCTAACCTGCTTTGAATTTGTATATCTATTGCTGCATAACCAATTACCTAGAAACTTAGAAGGTTAAAATACCAAAGCATTTATTATCTCACCGTTTCTATGGATTGGGAAGTTAGATGGATGATTCTGGCTCCTCATGTCTCATGAGGTTGCAGTCAAGGTATAAGCTGGGGTTGCAGTCATCTGAAAGCTTGCCTGGGATTGGAGGCTCCTGTCCCAAGATAGATCCAGTGAATCTCGCTTCCCAACGTTAATGAATAAGTTTGTTCTGTTCAACCTATAGCATCTTGCAGAAATGATGGACATTGACCTCTGAGACTAGGCCACAAAACACTTGTGGCTTCTACTTGGATCTCTCTTAGATCATCTGCTCTAGGGGAAGCCAGCCACCATATTATGAGAACACTCAGGCAGCCAGATAGAGAGAGCTGCATGGCCAGGAATTGTGGTTTCTGGCAAAGAGGCAGCATATAACCTAATCCAATGATATTATCACACACCCCCAAACCCCCGAAATAATTTCGACTTGCAGGCATATTAATGAGCTACATTGGAAGTGATTGACATCTTGACTACAATCAAAAATGACCTTGATCCAGAATTATCCTGCTAAGCAGCTTCCAAATTCCCGATCCACAGAAACTGTATGAAATAATAAATGTTCATTGTTATTTTAAGCTGCTATGTCTTGGAGTAACTTGTTACAGAGCAATAACAAATTACTAATACACATCCTTAGTGCTAAGCTGCTTCAGCTCACTGACCAAGGAGCCTGTTGACTTCCCAAGCTCAAAGTGGTCTTGACCATTGTCTTTTCACTGACCCCCAATTAGTGGTTGCATAAATAGTTCTCTCCAGTCCTTACTATGAAAGCATCTCTGGATGGTCTGACTCATGACGATCATTGGAGTGGGGCACTGATGAGGGGAGCCCCTCAGAATTAGGGGCTTATGAAAATCACTAGAGGCCTGGTGCATGAAAATCGTGCACGGGTAGGGTCCCTAGGCTTGACTGGCAATCAGGGCCAGTCTGAGGGGTGACCGATGGGGTGATCAGGGGGGCCCTGCTGGCACCCGCCTTGGCTGGCCTGGCCCTGCCTGCTCACCGCACTCCCCGGCACCCCCCTGCTGGCACCCGCCTTGACTGGCCTGGTACTGCCTGCTCACCGCACTCCCCTCCCCCCCCCCACCTGCCTTGGCTAGCCTGGGGCCTGCGGGCTGGGGGCAGCTCCTGTGTTGAGCATCTGCCCCCTGGTGGTCAGCACACATCATAGCGACCAGTTGTTCTGTTTGGTCAATTTTTATATTAGGCTTTTATTATATAGGACTAGAGGCCCAGTGCACAAAGATTTGTGCACTCGGGGGGGGGGGGTCCCTTAGCCTGGCCTGTGCCCTCTCACAGTCTGGGATCCCTCAGGGGATGACCACCTGCTGGCTTAGGCCCGCTCCCTGGGGGATTGGGCCTAAGATGGCAATCAAACATCCCTCTGGCAGCCCAGTAGTCCTCGGGGGATGTCCACTTGCCAGCAGGGAGCAGGCCTAAACTGCAGTCAGACATCCTTAGCGCTGCTGAGGAGGCAGGAGAGGCTCCCACCACCACCGCTGTACTGGCAGCCATCAGCCTGGCTTGTAGCTGAGCAGAGCTCCTCCCATGTGAGAGCGCACTGACCACCAGAGGGCAGCTCCTTCATTGAGCGTCTCCCCCCTGGTGGTCAGTGTGTGTCATAGTGACCAGTCATTCCCAGTCCTTCTGCTGTTAGGGTCAGTTTGCATATTACCCTGTTACTATATAGGATAGAGACCTGGGGCACGGGTGGGGGCCGGCTGGTTTGCCCTGAAGGGTGATCCGGATCAGGGTGGGGGTCCCGCTTGGGTGCCTGGCCAGCCTGGATGAGGGGATGATGGCTGTTTGCAGCTGGTCACACCCCCTTCAGGGTGGGGGTCCCCACTTGGGTGCCTGGCCAGTCTGGGTGAGGGGCTGAGGGCCGTTTTCAGGCTGGTGGGTGACTGAAGCTCCCAACCTCTCCTTTCTCTCTCTGTTTTTTTTATTCTGGGATTTATTTACCTTCTATGGCTGTCACTGAAGCTGAGAGCTGGCTTTAGCTCTGAGGCTCGGCTCCAGCTCTGAGACCTCGGCTGCTGAAAGCAGGTTTCTGGGGATTGTTTAGCTTCTATAATTGCAACATAGTTGCTTAGAGTGCAGCTCAGAGCTGGGCGGCAGCAGGCGGGGAACCTTGGCTTCCTCCGTCACTGGAGCAAGCAAGCCTCCTGTTCACTTCAGCTGCCTGGCTGCTGGCTGCCATCTTGGTTGGCAGTTAATTTGCATATCTCCCTGATTAGCCAATGGTAAGCGTGTTGGAGGTACGGTTAATTACCATGTTTGTCTATTATTAGATAGGAAGGATTACATTCTTATGAATGAGCCATTGTGAGCCAGTTTTAGCCCTACATATTTGATCACAGAATCCTTTCATTGTGCAATGGACACAGTTGGTCCCTACCCACATCCTTTTTTTCCCCTCTCCCTTCCTCCTAAGAGAAAGTCTCAGGGTAAGATGATCCCTCTTACTCTTCTTGATGTTGTTGTGCCTGGAATGGTGGCTGCCATCTTGTTGCAGGAGAATAATAACATAGCTCCAATGTCTCCATCACCCAGCTTCAACAATTGCTACCCATACCCACACCTGCCCCCACCTTGGGTTATTTTGAAGCAAATTCCAATCATCCTATTATTTCCTACATAGATTTCAGCATGTATCTTTAAAGATTAGGACTTTAAAAAACCTAATCCAATTCTATTATCACACCCACCCAACCCCCCTAAATAATTCCTTTTCATTGCATATCTACAACTATTGAGTTCTTATTTGCCTCACAATGTATTTAAGAACATAAATTCTCCTCATATCTCATTAAGACTAGTGCCTGCTGGGAGAAATAATTACTCTTTAGCATTCAATAATCATCTGTGCTTGGATCATAAGTGTTAGTACTGTTTGAAAGGTTAACTGAGCCCAAATCCCTCCTGTAAAATGCATAGTCAGATGGGCTTGGATTAGAGTATTTTCAGTTACGTACTCCATTACTGTGGGCAGTAACTAAACTCTCTACATTTCAGTTTTCACAACTATTTAAAAATATTAGATTAGAGAGGATCCAGGAACCTGGATTTTGGAAATGTGAGGCAGAGGGATTGCATTCTGCTCCCCAGAAAACATATCCCTTTCCACTGCCCACCTTATCACCCTTCCCCATTCATTCAGAGCCTAAACATAGGAGTCAAAAAGTCTTCAGCACTGTCATATGTTTCCAATCAGCTCATGATTGCAGGTAGGAGCTCAATATTGGTGATAAATATACTTTATGAGTGTTTTTTGTGATTATTTTTTAAAAGACTGTTCCAATAAATAATTTACTGGGGCAGATGGAGGAAGCGACTCTGATTACATCTTGAAGCACCAAAATTTGAAGTTTAAGGAACTTAGGCAGTTCACAGCTATTTAAAAACATTTTGGAAGGGATAATTCTTCCACACTGCATTTTTTTTTTTAAAGGTTACAGCTCAGCGGCTGGTCTCTTGGGTGGTGCCCTTCTCTCATCTCTCTCCTGGATGCCATTCTAAAATTAGCATCATCATCACATGATTTTGGACTGCTTGGTACATAGCACATAGCTCTTCACTGTCTGCCCCCTCCCACTTGTTAGTTTTTTATTTTGAGGTATAATTGATGTAATATTATATTAGCTTCAGGTAGACAACATGATGTTTTATATTTGTATATATTGCAAAATGATCACCACAATAAGTTGAGCTAATATTCATCACCATACATAGTTAAAAATATCTTTTCTTGTGATGAGAACTTTCAAGATACACTCTCATAGCTACTTTCAAATAGTCAATGCAATGTTACTAATTATAGACCATGTTGTACATTATATCCCCATGATTTATTCACTTTACAACTAAAAGTTTTACCTTTTTTACCTCCTTCATCCATTTTGCCCACCTCCCATTCCTGTCTCAGGCAACCACCAATCTGTTCTCTATATCCATGAGCCTGCTTTTGTTGTTGTTTGTTTTGTTTTGTTTAGATTCCACAGGTAAGTGAGATCATATGGCATTTACCTTTTTCTGTCTGACTTATTTCACTTAGCATATACATAGCTCATCTAAGCTTCTACTTCCTCATCTTTAAAATTGGAATAGCATAGCCCAGCCAGTGGTTGAGCATCAAACTATGAACCAGGAGGTCAGGGTTTGATTCCCCATTGGGGTTGGGGCACATGCCCAGGTTGGAGGCTCAATCTCCAGTGAGGGTGTGCAGGAGGCAGCTGATCAATGAATGATTCTTTCTCATCACTGATGTTTCTATCTCTCCCTCTCCCGATCTGAAATCAATAAAAATGTATTTCAAAAAATAAATCCTCAGAGCCTAGAATTGTGTCTGGCATTGAGTAAGCAATTGGTAAATAATGTTGAATACCTTACAGATGAAGAAACTGCAATTTAGAGAGAAAGTAACTTGCCCAAGGGCACTCAGGTAGATGTGTTGGAGCTTTGACTAGAACCACTGGGGGGAAAAAATAAACCTGATTTGTAGCATTTGTTAATTTCTGTAAGTATTTCCACTATGGCTGATTTCAAGCAACTACACTGATGTAAATCTATTTGTAAGTTTCCTGAAAATTTAACTATAGGCTCTTGCAAGCCTGTCTTGCAAGCTGGCTCCACCATAGCAAGAACTAGGACATAGTTCTAAAGGGTACACAATTCTAAAGGGCACACTCCCACCGTTTCTCTATCCTGACGCCCTGAACAAGGCAAAGTTCATACTTATAGCTAAGTAGGAGGAGAAAAGGCACTGAAATAACTCCGTTCAAAGCAGAGTGCATAGGTGATTCTTAACCTAATCATAAAACTCCTCTGTTTAAAATGTTTTAGTATCGTCCCAATGTTCTTAGCATGACATTCAGTTTCCTTATCATGACCCACAAGGCTCATTGAGAAAACTTCCTACTCTGTCAGGCACTGTACGAGGCTTTTTGTAATAGGGTTTAACGGTGAACATGACATAAATAACTCCTGCTCTCATGGACTCTGAGTCCAGTAAATAAGGCTGTCAATAAACAAATAATCAACCATTAAGTACAAATTACAAAAGCAGACATGTGCAGTAGAGGAGGTGCTAAGAAAGAAAATAATGAGGAGGGGTTGCTTACTCAGACTGAAGGTGAGTTGAGCTACTCTAAGAAAGTGACATTTGAGACCTGAAGAATGAGAAAGAATTGGATGAGGAGTGGGGCTAGAGGACTGACAGAAAAGGAGAGGATTTGGCACTTTGAGGAATAGAAATAATTTTTGTGTAATTGGAGACAGTGAAGATGGGCTGGGGAGGATGGTTATAAATATTGCTATGGTCTGAATATTTGTGTCCTCCCATAATTCATAAGTTGAATTTCTAGTTTTCAAGGTGATGGTATTAGGAAGCGGGGCTTTGAGGAGGTGATTAGGTCATAAGGTGGAGCCCTTATGAATGAGATTTGTGCTTTTATAAGAGGCAGGAGAAGGCTCCCTCACCTCCTTCTGCCATGGGAGGACACAGTTCCAAGGTACATTTAGGAACTACAAAGCATCTGCCAGCGCCTTGATTTTGAACTTCCTATCCTCCAGAACTGAGAAATAGATTTGTTGTTTATAAGCCACTCGGTGTATGATTCCCGCACTCTCCCTTCACCCCCCCCCCCCCCCCCAGCCTGAAAGACTAAGACAAATATAAACGCGAAGGACAGATGGCTAATGGCTAAGGGGAGTAAGGGATAGGCTTAACACCCTTTGAAGATAGAGACTAATTCAAGTCACAGGAGCTCAGATGCTCTCTTTGAGTTATTCTTTCCCAATGATGGGCAACTTTCTTCTACAGAAAACCTTTTTATGTTTCTTGGGTTTAAACAAGATCATCCAGTTTCCACCAGGTCTTGCATAAATGAATAAACAGAAGCCCAAAGAGGGAAATCTGATCACCAACAGTTTTTCAGCCAGTAATAGTTGTATGGCCTTGGGCAATATACTTTCTGAGCCAGCACTATTCAACAAAAACACAATGGGAGCAAGCCACAAAGAGAGCCACCTATGTCGTTTATATCTTCTACCAAACACATTTAAAAGGATAAAGAAACGTGTGAAATTAAGTTTATAATTTTACGACTCAAAATATCACTTCACTATGTAATCAATAGAAGACTTAAAATCCAGTGTGCATTTTATTTACCTTATGGCACATTTCAATTCAATCTAGCCATATTTCAAGTTCTCTTTTTTTTAAAAAAAATTTTCTAAATATATTTTTATTGATTTGAGAGAGGAAGAGATAGAAACATCAATGATGTGAGAAAACCATTGATCGGCTGCCTCCTTCATGTCCCATACTGGGGATTGAGCCTGCAACCCAGGAATGTGCCCTTGACCAGGAATCAAACCCGGGACCCGTCAATCCCCAGGCTGACCTCTATCCACTGAGCCAAACCCTCAAGTTCCCATTAGCAACGTGTGGTTGGTGGGTATAGAACTGGACAGTGCAGTTCTGTATCTTAGCTTCCTTATCTGTGAAATGAGGATAAAATTGCCTAGGTCACTGGAAGGAACGTGAGAAATCTGTTCCTGGGAAACCCCTCTATCCAGCCCTGCCCTTAGGAAGTGCGCAATGAATCTGGTTTCCTAAGGTCTTGTCTGTCATGGCACCGCCCTCCTCCGAGTCTCCGCCCCTTTCTCCGCCCCCTTCAGGCTCCGGGCGGAAGCAGAGTTGTCACACATGCAGCGCGCTTTACGGCAGCGCCGCCTTTAACCGCAGTGTGGCCGGCTCGTGCGTCTCGCACCCTTCACCTCATTGGCTCTGCGTCCCCGCTCACGGCGCTTTTCGGCAGTGTGGCTGCAGCGCCGCTGAAGGGGTCCGCGGCTGGGTTGCGAGTGGAGGCAAGGAACCAGAGTTAGCGGTGTTAGCTGCGCCTGGAAGCATGGACGTGGGCGAACTCCTCAGCTACCAGGTAGGAGGGGCGGGGGAGCTGGGGCGCCGTACCCTGATCCGAACGTGGGTGGCAGGTCGCAGGACCAGCGTCCCTTCATCTCACCTTTCCTCACCCCAAGTCCCGGGCCCGGGGCTCCTCACTTCTCATGCCACCGGGGCCCGAGCCTCTCATTTCACTTCGCTCCCTCTCGAGACCCTCCTGTGCTCTTTCCATTTATTCCTATTCAAGGCTCGAGCCCCTTTTCAGCTCGTCTGAGCTCCTCCTCACCCTACCCTTGGGCCCGGTCCCCTTCAACTCTCTTCACAACCACCCCCTTCCGCTCTCTTCTTCCCCAGTCACTGAGTTTGTGGTGGTGGGAGAGCCCTGGTCCTTGCATTTGAGCCCCAGCTTCTCCCCTGACCTGCGACGTGGCTTTTGGACAAGTTATTTCATCCTCTTTGAGCCTCAGGTTTTGTATGTATAAAATGGAGAGAGTCATAACTATGTAGTAGCGTTGCTTGGGCACTATGTCAACTAGTGGGTGTGAAAGTTGATTTGAAGGTGCAGATGTTGGGAAATGTTGGGAATTCTAACATGGGATGGACCCCTAGAGTCTTCCTGTCCCCCTGGCTCGGCGTATTTGTGGGGAACCGGCGGCCCAGAGGGCGGAAAGGACTTACCCAAAGTCACTCAACCAGTAAGAGCTGGGGTTAGAACTGAGGTCTCCTGGCTCTCAGCTCAACATTTTCCTCCATCGTTTGGCTTTCTAATGAGGCTCCTAGTGAGAGGTAGTAGAGCTGCTCTGTTCAGTATTGTAGCCACATATGGCTATTGAGTCCTTGAAATGGGACTAGCCTGAATTGAGAAGTACTGTGAATGTAAAATCACGCCGGGTTTTGGAGATTCAGTATGAAAGGAGTAAAGTTTTTGTATTGACTTCAAGATCATAGTAATCTTATTAATGACGTTGATTATAGATCATGCTGATTAAGAGATCATTATGGATAATGGATGAAACACAAAATATTTAAAATAAATTTTACCTGTTTCTGTATACTTTAAAAAATTTATTGATTTCAGAGAGAGGAAGGGAGAGGGAGAGAGAAAAATCCAATGATAAGAGAGAATCATGGGATCAGCTGCCTCCTGCACACCCTCTACTGGGGATTGAGCCCACAACCCAGACATGTGCCCTGCCTGGGAATCGAACCCTGACCTCCTGGTTCATGGGTTGATGCTCAACCACTGAGTCACACCAGCTGGGATCTGTCTACCTTTTTTTTTTTTAATATATTTTTATTGACTTCAGAGAGGGAGAGGTATAGAGAGATAGAAACATCAATGATGAGAGAGACCATTGACTGAGCCCTCCCTCCGCCTCCCCCGCATGCCGCACACTGGGGACGGAGCCCGCAGCCCCTACCAGAACCAAACTGAGACCTCCTAGTTCACAGGTTGAGGCTCAATCACTGAGCCACACCAGCTTGGCTTGGTTTACTTTTTAATGTAGCTACTCACCTTTTAATTTGGCTACTAAAATAACACATATAGCTAGCCTCATATTTGTACTGGACCAGCTCTGCAGTATAAAGAATAGGTAATTGAGAGTCATGAGTCTGGAGCCCCATGTTGCCTGGAATCTGTTTGGTTCACAACAGATTCCAGGCATTTTGTTCAAGATGTAACCTTGAACAAAATGCTTAACCTGTTTATGCCTTGGTTTCCTCATCTGTAAATGGGGGGTGGGGGCAATGTTGATATCTATCACATAGGTCTCTTGTGAAGCTTAGACCCATGCTTGTCAAATGGTAAACATTCAATAAATGTTAGCAATTATATTCGTGCCACCACCTCAGCCACTATACAAAGTACTGACCTTAGAAACTAGACAGGACTTATAAAATGGGGAGAGATAAAGCCAAAAGGTTTCTCTTTTTAAGATAGTAATTGAAAGAAGGAAGGAAATAGGAGTGCTGTTGAATGAGTATTTCTGTTTGAAATGAATAAAACTAAAAAAAAAAAAAAAGACCGTACCCTTTTATGTAATGATGTTTACTTTGAATTTATATTAGTTCACACAAACACTCCATCCATGCTTTTGTTCCGGCCCTCCGGTCCAGTTTAAGAACCCATGGTGGCCCTCGAGTCAAAAAGTTTGTGCACCCCTGGGCTAGACATTGACTCATGGAATATTAAAGCTAGAAGAGGTTCATTCATTTGCTCAACAAATAATATTGAACCAAACAGACAAGGTTCTTGCTTTTGTGGAGCTTATAGTCTGGTGGGCAAGTAACAAAATAAGTGAGTAAATAAAAATTCAGATTGTGATAAGTGCTTTGAAGAGTATGAGATAATACTAAAGAACTGTGCTCTTTAGTATGGTAGCCTTTGGGCACATGTGACAGTCAACACTTGAAATGTGGATAGTTGAAATTGGGATATAATATATGTGTAAAATACACACTGTATTTCCAATATTTAGTATGAAAAAAATGAATGAAATATACATTAATAATTTTTATATTGATTACATGTTGGAATGATAATACTTAGTATATATTGGCTTAAAGAAAATATGTTATTAAAATTAATGTCACCTTAAAAACTTAATGTGGCTATTAGAAAATTTAAAGTTATATATTTGGCTTTTAGTGGCTTTCAGAATATTTTTATTGGACACTGCTAAAGAAAGTAACCTCTGGAAGCAGGAGAAGGACCTATTATTTTAGACTAGGGGCCCAGTGCACAAATTAGTGCACCTTGAAAGGAACTGTGGGCCGCGAGGTTGCGGGTAGGCACAGGGCAGGTCTCGGCCCATCCTTTGTGCCCCTGCCCGGCCCCTCTGCTGCGGTCCCGGTCCCCTGTCTGCCAGCAGCCCCGCTCCCACTGCCTGACAGCGCTGGCTCCACTCACACCCACTGACGGCGTGGAGCGATTGGGGCCAGCGCCAGCAGCGGGTGCGAGCAGCAGCTGCTGCCCGAATCACCCCTCAGGAGCAAGGGGAGGTGGAGAAGTCCTCAGGGGCGGAAAGGGCCAGCAGCTACCGCTCGACCTGCTGACAGCACAGAGCGAACGGGTCCCAATGACAGCGACCAGTGCCCTGCCTTGGTCTGGCACCCCTGCTCACCTTCTCCACCATCCCTCCGCAGCTGACACCCGCCATGTTCCGTGCACGCACCCTGGTGGTCAGTGCACGTCATAGTTGGTTGGTTGGTGGTTCGGTTGTTCCGCTATTCAGCCTATTTGCTTATTAGGGATATATAGAGTCCGGGAAGGACTCTCTGCGAAATGGACATTAAAGAACTGAAGGCTGAGAAGGAGCCCATCTTGTGGAAAGGTCAGAATGATCATGACAGAGGGAACAGCAACTACATAGGCTATGAGGTATAAGCTGGTGCAGCCGGTTAGAGGATCAAAAAGAGCTTCGATGATGAGTGAGCAGGAGAATGGCAGGAGATGAGGCTGGAGTTGTAGGCAGATGATGGGAGGTGTTGGAAAATGTGGGCCTTTCTGTGGGCCATGATAAGGAGTTTAAATTTCATTTTGAGAGATGTTATAGATAATCTCATTCAAGCGACTTGTTTGCAGATGAAAAGTGAACACATTTTGGTAAAGGGACTTCCCTGAGGTTATGGGCCAAGATAGTGGCTGAGTTGAAAGCAGAATCCTGATCTCTTTATTTCTGTCTCTGTTCATTCCCCACCTACACTATTCATGCATTTTCCTTTCTGAAAGATCAGTGTTCACTCCTGTTGCTAAAGGATAGTACTGTCTGGAATCTAATCTGTAACCATTCAAACGCACCATCCTTTTGTAGAAGTCATGAAGATCATCTGCAAGTTAATGGATACAGAAACTCTTTGAAAACAGTAGCGCTCTATAGATATGAAAGATGCCTATTTACCTATATCATCTCTCTAAATTCTTATAACAACCCTATGAGGAAGGTGCTCTTTTTAATCCCTGTTGCATAGATGAGGTACAAAAAGTTACCTATCTTATTGCTGAAGTTCCTAAACACTGTGCTGTACTACTTGTCTATTCTGTGCCAGATGCTGAGCTAAAGTGCTTTCAGATAAATTCTTACATTTAATTCTCAACATGCCTCTTGGCATACCTTTTGTTTTAATAGAAAAGGAAACTCAAGCTAGAGAGGCCAACCTACCTGAGCAAGGTTAAGAGCCAGTAAGGAGTAGAGGTAGAACTAAAACCTACTGAATACCCAAATCTAGTTTTCCATTTTCTTTTTAGCTTTTTAAAAACTTAAAAAAAACTGAAGTATGGCACACCTATAGAAGAATGCGTAAATTTTAAGTGTCACTGATTATAGTTATCAACTTTACCACTAAAGTTCATTTCTCAGGGACATGTGGGAACAAGATGTCTGATTTGAATATCCACACTGCCAGAGTTTGATTCAGTAAATCTCCCATGGGACCTTAAAATTTGCATTTCTAACAAGATCCCAGGTGATGTGAACCTATTGATCCAGGGACCACATTTGAGATCCCCTGGTCTAGAACGATCTACATTAAAACATTTTTTCTCCAGCTGAGACATTCTCCTCCCTTTTCATGGCCATTAGTTTGCAGTTTTTTTGAGCTTAAATTATACTTTTTCCCTGCCAGCCAAGATACTGAGAGCAATCACTTAATCTTCCTGGGCCTCAGTTTCCTCATATGCCTAATGAGGGGATTAAGTAAGTCTCTCTGAGGTCCCTTCTAGCTTTAAAATTCTGTGATACTAATTATTTAGACCAAGAGCTTTAGAGATTTCAAGGTATAAAAAAGCTTGATGTAGTAGAATGAAACGGCCGAAAATCTGGAAGATTTAAGTTTTAATCCTACCTTTATCATTACTTATCTGAGTGATTCAGGACAAGTCACTTCCCATCTCTGTGCATTAATTTTTTAAAATCTCATAAAATCACCTATAAAATGAGGGGAGTCAGCTATATAACTTCTGGCTCTTTCCTAAAATTTAGAGGCACGGGTAAGCAAAGAAAATATGTAATGTCAAGAAATGTTTATTAAAAGTATTTAGCATTTTTTGTGTGCTCACTAAATTTCATTTGTCAGGCAACTTGGTGGGAAGATTCCAATTTTCTGCGGAGATTGGTTCTTCTAGTAATAGAGTTAGGCAGTAAGGGACTCTCTGTATATGCCTTATATCCTTGACATATGTTAACTATTCATTTGAGAAGACAGGAGAATTATAATGTGGATAAGAGGTGTTGGAAAATGTCTTAAAGAGGAAACCAGCTATGTTCCCAATATGGAAATGGACTTTTTTGATGCCTTCAGGCTTAGACGTCTCATCAAGAAGTGTGCCCAGCAGTTCCTTGGCAGAGAAGTTTCTGCTGCATATATAAACTCCAGGGTTTTCTCATTAATACTAATTTCACAGATGTCTGGAAAAAGTTCTTACATCCAAAGTTTTGCAATAAGGACTTCGCATTTAGTACAGGTTGGCTCAGTGGGAATGACTTCCTTTGTGACATGAGAAATACTCTGAGGCAGATTGGGGTCAGAGACCTTTTGTTTTGACAATATTGTAGATACCCACTACTCTTGTGACCTACCAGTGATATCATAGCATTTCCTTGGATTGCAGGTGCTTATAGGAATCTATAATCATGCTCCTTTCCCCTTATTATTTCTCCTTTTTTTTGTAATAAAAATTCTTAATAACAATACACCAACAAGACCAGTATTAAAATAAAGTATTTGAGAAAAGGAAAACTACTACCCTAACCTTATAAATATTTTTATATTCCCACAGTCCTTAGGCATTTTGCATGGCTATAACTATTGTGTATACACTATTTTGTGTTTTATTTTATTTTTATAATTTTATTTGAGCCAACTGATGACATATGCTGGGGAACAAGATCTCAAATGCTCCTGTGTTATATTTTCAATTTAACATTGTCAGAAATATTTCCTGTGTTTCTACATATGGTCTTTGTTAAAAAATATTTTAATTGACTTTTAGAGAGAGGGGGGGGAGTGAGGGAGGGAGGGAGGGAGGGAGGAGAGAGAGAGAGAGAGAGAGAGAGAGAGAGAGAGAGAGAGAGAGAGAAGCATCGATGTGAGAGTTAAACATCGATTGGCTGCCTCCTGCACATTCCCTACCAGGGATCAAGCCTGCAATCTAGGCATGTACCCTGACTGGGAATGGAGTGGGCAACCTTTTGGTGCACAGAACTATGCCCAACCAACTGAACCACACTGGCCAGGACTCTGCATAGTCTTTATGTTATTATTAATGTTTGTATATTTTTGGTGATGGACTGACCATTTTCCCCTAAATTGAGTATTTAGGTGGTTTTCAGTTTTTTTAGCCTTGGAGATAATATTGTAGTGAATTTCTTTGGTCATGTGGCATTTTCTCCTCCCATCTGTCCTTACTAATTACTGTGTGTATTGCATGTACTAAAATTATTAAGACATTGTCTAGACCTTAAAGAATTCATAATTTAAGAAGCAAGACAGACATTTTAACATCTAACTTATCATAAAGCACAATAGAAGGAATGATTGGATATGCCTGGAGAAGGGATGTATTGGTGGGAATGGATTTGGTTTGGTCATTGAAGAAAAGGGAGATGACATTGGAATCTCAGTTTTGAATGAATAGGAATTCTGTAGGGTAATGAAGGAGGTTGAGGAGAATCATTCTTGACGTGGATTAGTGAGAGCAAAAGCATGGGAGTGAAATGTTCAGAGCATTGAGTAAATGAGGGGAGTGGCAGGAGATGATGGGGTCACTTTAGATGTAATTATGTTAAGCAATACATAGTGCTCATATGGAATAACCCTTTATCAGTTTACAGTGCTAAGAGCAGTGTGTGTTCTGGTTTTAGTGCACTTGATATTACTGGTTGTCATAATTTAATTTTCCCCATTAATCTAATAGGTATATAAAGTTAGTTCAAATTTGCTTTAATAAGCATTTTTTCTTCTTTGTTTAGCATTTGTATTTGTTATTATCTGCCTCTTTCTGTTAACGTAGTGTAGTTTGTAATTGAACTTTTCTCTCTTTTTTTTTATGGTGTGAGTTTAAGAAACATTGGCGGGCTGAACGCTTTGTGCTCAGATATATTTTTCATTCAGTGGTCGCCTTATTTTACTAGTATAAAGCTGATACTATTTTATAGCATCGTGAAATAGGCTTTTTGCATGACAGTTTAGTGCTTTTTGAAGTTACTTTCTGTTAGTTGTGAGACTATCAATAACAGATAAAAAAGCTATTCCCACTTCAGGGTGTTTTCTGTTTCATCTCCTGAGTGATTTTCTCCTTAGGTTCATTTCCTCCCTTTAACCTTTTTATCCTCTCTCTTTTCCCTAGTGTATTCTTTTATACTCACAAAACACATATGTATAGTTTCCTTGTACACTGGACAGTGAACTTAGAGGCAGGGACCAGCACCTAGCAGTGTCTTCCCCATAGTTGATGCCTAATAATGGGTGTTTATAATCGATTGAGTAAATAACTAGTACATGCCTTCAAATATGCTCTGGTTATTTGCCCCTTTTGGAAAGCTTATTTGCTTGCTGACTTGTATCTTTGCTTTCATGGTAGACATCAAGAAAGTTTGATTCAAATCTTTTACTTCAGTTTCTGAATTGTTCTCCTCTTCCTTATTATGTCTTGCTATAAAACCTACATTAATAAAAATTCATTTTGAACTAATTTTAAACTTATAGTAAACGGTTTCTATATACTCCTCACTCAGCATCCCATAAAGTTAACATATTTTATAACCATAGTACAATGATCAAAACCAGGAAATTAACATTTATATACCAGTAACGCACTAAACTACAGACTTAACTCAAATGTCACCAGTTTTTCCACTAATGTCCTTTTTCTGTTCTGGGATCCTATCCAGGATCTCGATTGCATTTAATTGTCATTTTCTTTGTCTTATATGACCTTGACATTTTTTGACTAGTCAGTTATTTTGTAGAATGTCTAACACTTTGTTCTTGATGGTTGTCAATGCCCTCTTTAAGGCTAAAGATTTTCTTGACTCATCCATTCTTTTGTCTTCTGTCTTTCAGTACCTTTATGTAGACAACTCTTAGTTCACTGGCTCTGAGTTTCATTTGTTTACTGAACATTCTGGCCAGATGTTCTGGTATCACATAATTCTCTGCATCTCTCCGCCTGCCCCACCACCTACCCACAATTTTGCATTTTAGTCAGGGCTGTCTCTGCTCTGTGGACGTGAAGAATCCTTGGAGCTATTTCTCAAAGATGAAAGGGCTCAACGATTAAAAGGCAAGGTTCTTTTCCTCGTGGATCATGCAAGCCCATAAGCAGAGGACTAGTTCCTCTCTCAGAAATGAAGTTGTTAGGAGTTGAAAATGATTAAGTCACAGTTCTTGCTCTTGTGAGGCTTGTGGACTAGTGGGAGCATCCCACAGATTTGAAAACTGATAAGCCAGGACGCAGTGTCAGTGCTGTTTACAGAGGTGTGAGCAAGATGTGGTGGCACAGAGGCAGGAGCAGCTCTGCCGCTGGGAAGTTGGGAAGGCTTTGCAGAGGAGTTGTTTCTTCAGTAGTCTTCTGTCCCTTCCTTTCTCTTTGAAGTGCCATCATCTTACTTTAGACTCGTGGGATTTGGTCAGATAAGTAGCTTTCTAGTTGGTCTTACTTTTTACCTTTGTGGATTTCATATTGGCACAGTGAATGTGGGTTTATCTTCTTCATAGACCAACAGAACACTCTTCTTTGATAGAACACTCTTCAGTCCTACCTATTTCAGCTTTCCTGGAGATAGGTCTTATTGAGATGCCTAATTTTGGAGGTGAACTTGAGGAAGACAGCCTTACCTTTTTTCAGTCTCTCACTAGGTGGTTATTGTTTAAATTTGGGATTGGATTTATAAGGCTTACCCCAATAGAGAAGTTTTCATGTATAAAAATGACTACGTTGGAGAATGTGGATGGTTCAAAATAACTTGAAGAAAATAATTTCTTCAGCATTGTTGGAGAAAATAATTCAAAGCACATGACGTTCTGAGCGTGCCCATTAGGCATCTTCATTTAGTGTTTAGTGTAGTGTATGAACACAAACTCTGGGCCAACTGCCTGTGTTTGAAATCTTCCTCTGTTGGCTGCAAGTTATGTGATCTTGGTTCAGTTAATCTATTTTAGCCTCAGGTCTCCATCTTTAGAATGGAGATTATATAATAGTGTTACCTCATCTCACCATCTTTTATAATATATAGTCTTATTAATTTCAGAGAGGAAAGGGGGGAGAGAGAGAGAGAGAGAGAGAGAGAGATCAATGATAAGAGAGAATAATTGATTGTCTACCTCCTGCACACCCCCTACTAGGGATCAAGCTGCAATCTGGGCATGTGCCCTGACCAGGAATCAAACCATGGCCTCCTGGTCCATAGGTCAATGCTCAACCACCGAGCCATACCAGCTGGGTTTATCTTACTATCTTTTTAAAATACAGGATTAAGTGAAACAGTATGGGTAATGCTCAGTAGTATAGTGCCTGACACATAGTAAGTGCCCTGTAAATATTAGCTGTTGATTTTTATTATTGATACTAGAGGCCCAGTGCACGAATTCATGCACAGGTAGGGTCCGGCCGGCCCACCCTGGCCAGGGATAGGGGCTGTAGGTGGTTGGCTGGCCCCGTTCCCTGGTTGAACTCCCAGTTGGACTCCCGGTCGAGGGGACTATTTGCATATTAGCCTTTTATTATATAACATAATTACACACAGTGCATATGCTATAACAAAAAAAATGTTTTTCTTGAATTCTACAAAGCTGCCTTAGTATTCCCAAGGTCATTGCTTCCCTTGGAGGTTAAGGTTTAGAATTCTGTAAAAGGAAATGAGAACAGTTTGTCACCCACATATGCCATAGTACAGAACTGTTTTTAATAGATTAAAGCACACCCTATTCCACCACAGTTAGCAGTCATTGATATCAAGAATTATGTCATCAATGCAGTAATCCCTTTCTCCGGGTCTTTTATGTTTTTTTAATTTGGAGAGAGAGAGAGAGAGAGAGAGAGAGAGAGAGAGAGGGAGAGGGAGGAACATTGATTAGAGAGAAAAGGTCTCTTTAATATCACTTAGATATCTCAGTTTTCCTCTTTTCTGGAATCAGGAACCTCATTTACAAATTACTCCTTTCTTTTTCTTCCTCCTCCTCCCCTAAGTTTCCTGAAGGAAGTGGTTGGTTTTGGTGTGAGTCTTGTGTAGCCATGGAAAGATTGGATTTAGGAAAAGGTATAGCAGGAATTCTTACCTTCTCCAAGGTCAACTATTTGATTCTAGTATTCCAGCTGAATAGTTCAAAACCATTTTCTTTTTCATGGAATTCCAGGAGTGACTGATCTGAAAGTGTTGACCTAAACTTTAGGTCCTCAGCTCCATTGTGGGTTGATAAATAGAAACTAGATTATCTTCATCCCAAGTTCATTGAAAGATCTAGTGAAACAACTGCAATACATTTTCATCTCTTAGCTCATTTTAGATTATCAGTTGCCTGTAAGCAGATTATCCACTTTGGCTCTTTAGACTTCCCTTCAGCTACCCATCAATGTCCAAAGTCATTGACTGAACCTAGAAGGATTTAAAATCAAGCACAGAATATTATGATGCTTCTCTCTGCATATGGCTAACTATATTCCAAAGGCAGATATGGTTGATTATTGAACAGTTTGTTTGGCATTATTCATGTGCTTATTCTGTTAATACAAAAAATTGAGGATTGATTACATTTTTTACTTGACTCCCCTCTCTCCAGTTAAGAGGAATTGAGTTTAAGGTTACTTTTGGGATCTTTAATAGACTTAAACATTAACAGGACATCCATCCTCTGTTGGTGTTGGAATGCTATTTTCTTTGCAGCTTTGGATAAAAAGAAAAGAATTGTAGCTATAGTTTGTCATGTTATCTTTTGCCAGCTTCTTTGAACATAGGACTAGCTAATAGCTTCTCGTATTCATGATAAGAGAAACTTAAGCATTTCCAGGTTACATAATTGTTGACAGAGAAGCTGAAACATGGCGTAGGGGCCCTGGCAAGGAATAACTGTTGGACAGAGGGGTTGTAGCTGAAAGAAACCCATAATGAGGTTCTTTTTTAAAAGGGTGATATACGTTGTATTGAATTGTACTAACTCCTCTTTTATCTCAGTGCCTTTGGAAAATGTGGTTTTCTTCATAAACAGATTTTCCAAATAACTGAAACTTACAAGTGGACCAAGAGTGCTAGAACAAGAAGGACCGAGAAATTATTTATCCCAGCCTCTTTTTACAGATGGGGAAGGCTGAGCACAGAGAGGAAAGTGACTTACCTCGGAATCCCAGCTACTCGGCAATAAAAGGGGATTCAGAGCAGTGTTGTTTCTTTCTTTCTTTCTTTCTTTCTTTCTTTCTTTCTTTCTTTCTTTCTTTTCTTTTCTTTTCTTTTCTTTTCTTTCTTTTCTTTCTTTTTTCATGAACATGCCATGCTGCCTCCCCCTTTACGTAGTCAAAAGTTGAATTTTTCATCTTGTGTGGAGTTCTTTCTAAAACATAAGGCATTCTTGCCTTTCTCAATAGATGACACTGTTGCCTCAGGATCATTATTATGAACACATGTTAATTTTGCTCAGCTTCTCCCATGACCTTTTGATGTATGGAAAGCTTTTAATCCCGCATTAAAACACTTGGAGTGTTAGAGAGATTTTGTGTTTTTGTGCCAATTTTTATAGTGTTTTTCCCCCCCTCTTCTCTTTGATACCAGCTGTCACTCTTTAGTGTTGTTTGTTTTATAGGATTTAAACCTTTGAGGCATTTTTTGCTTTCTTTTAGTGGTGCCATGAAAAGCTAAGATTGTTGAATAAATGAGGAATTAGTATTCTTGGTCATCTTTGGATGAACTGTAAAAACTTTAGGGCTCTTTTATTAGATACTGGAGCCTGTAAATACTAGAAATCATGCTAGTGTAACTTGTCTTCATTTCTCATCTAGCATTTCTTCTAGCATCTTTTTGCCTACTACTAGCTTTTGGGGACTGAAGAATATCTGCACAATTACTATTGCCCACTAATGAGTCTTTTAGGAGAAACTAGCACAAATAGGGGCTCAACCTGGTTTTCTATGGAGGGACTCTTTTTTTGTATGGCTGCTTATTTTTCTGGAGGGAAGCATTTACCTGTCTGATTGCTTGACCCTATATCTTTAAGCTAGTCTTATAAACACGCCCACCAGCCCATGAAATCTAGGTTATAGCAATCACCTAAGAACCTATGTGCTTATTTCTGACTTGCTCATGCCTCTGCCCAGTTCTTGTCTTGTGTTTGGCTGTTGGCTCTCTCATTTCGTATTTCTCCTTCCCCACTCTACTCCCAAAGCATGTAAGCATGTGTACACACACACACACACACACACACACACTCCCCCCGACACACCAGTTTCTTTTAGACTTAGTATGTATCTGCTCTCTGGTTCCCAACTACACAGCCTCATCCAAAAGGACTCTGCTGGCTAGAACTGGACCTACCTCATATAGTGTGCCTCATTTGGTGTAGCCCTGCCTTAACTGGACCTTCAAAATCCAATCTTTTGTCTCAGCCCATGGGTAATCACCATTGCCGGCCCATCTGATCTTCCTGTGAAAGGACAGTTTGGGCAAGACCCTACCCAAGAGCCTTGCAGAGTTTTCAGTTCTGCAGCTTTGGGAGTCTACAAGGTCTCCATTTTTGTCTTGTCTCCCTTTACTATTATTTCCTAGTCATTCTATGGGGGTTGGCAAATAGCCAACCAATGTTTATAGGGCCTTATGACATATGGTCACAGTCAGGCTCTGTGTCCATCCAGATTTTCAAGAGTTAATAAATTTTATTTGGATTAGTGATCCAAATTGAGCCTTCCATTCTTTAATTATTCAACAAATGTTTATTAAATGCCTACTAAATGCAAGATGTTATACTAGACACTGGGAATAGAGTGGTGCACAGGACAGTCACAGTTCCTTGTGTTATGGAACTTATATCCAGGGAGGCAAGACAGACAGTAAACAAAGAAAACACATATTAATAAGAACACTGAAACAAGCAAACAAATACTAGATAAACAAAAATAAGATATTCAAATAGGGATATGATGGGGGGGCTGATGTAATAGAAGTTTGGGGGAACATCAGAATGTTCTAGAAGGCCTCTCAGGAGGTAACATTTGAGCGAGAATTGAAAAAGAAAGATCCAGCCATATGAAGTGCTGAGGGAATAGCTATGTAGGCTATGGGAAAAACCAATACAAAAGCCCTAAGGTGAGAATAAGCTTGTCGTGTTTGAGGCAGGTGTGACTCGAGTATATTGAGGGAGGAGGGGACAGTTGAGCTAAGGACAGAAAGGTCACCTGTGGGGAGGAGGGGAAACCCTAAATTTTTTATTTTCCGTATAGCGGGAAACCAGTAGGGGTTTTAGGCTGTGGAGTGATACATTTGGTTTATGTTTTAAAAGATCACTGCATCTGTGGAACAGAGAAGAGATTGGAGGGGAGCAATCTGGTCAGCTTAGTTGTTCAAGGCGGCATAGAATTCACCTTTGTGCTGCAGAGGCTGCAGCTGACGCTTGTGCTCTCCCTAGGATAATTGCTTTCCTGCCTGGGTTGTTTTCAGAACCTCCCAGTTCTAAACATTTAATCTGTGTTCTGGCTTAATCAAGAAGCAACACTATCCAAGTGCCAGCCTTGGCACAGAAAATGTGGGCATCGTGCCTTTTGTTGAGCACCCTGGCCTGAAGAGAATGAAGCAGGCAGCCCCTGGTGGACCCGAGGACAATGCAACTGACCCTCAGCACCTGGTAACTTGTAGGAAGCTTTGGAATCCATAAATTTTATGTGCTTCTGCAAAACAGTTGCAGATGGTCTGGACTGATGATTAAATATCACTGCTGTTTTGTCCAGATCTGCTGTGGCCATCCTCTTCATGCCTGGTTTTACATTACAGTGGGTAATTAAAGGGGCACAGCCATTTCTGGTTACTTCCAGGATATCTTTTTCACTTGGCTTAGGGAGGAATTTCAGTTTTTGCCAATTGTATAAGTGACAGCAGTGAGCAGTGACTGTGACTGGCTACTTTTTGTTTTCAAAATTAAAAAAAAAAAAAAAGACTTAAAAAAGAACTTTCCCTAATGAAAGGGAATAATTGCCTGCCTGCCTTTGCTGTCTCTGCTGATTCTCCAGTGGGAGTTCTACCATCAGACTTGTCAGAGTTGGCTGGCAGAGACTTTCTCTCCTGAGTTAGCACATAGAGATCTGAGCTGGCAGAGAGAACACAAATTAGCAATGGTACAAGCATATCTGCAGAGGAACAGATTTCCTTCTTACCAGAGGTGCCATTGGTGGGCAGCACCCTAATTCTCGATGCATCTCTTACCACTGATGACAGGACTTTTCAGCAAATTAAAAGAATTGTTTAAGCAACACCTGAGTTGGGCAGTTTCAGAAGCCCTCAGGCTGCTCAGCCTGCCAATGTAAAGTCACTGAATATTGTCTCTCTGGCTTCTACTGGGGATCCTTACACCTCACTCAGCATAATAAACTTGGGGAAACAGAAATTCTGAATCTTTCTCTCTCTCTCTCTCTCTCTCTCTCTCTCTCTCTCTCTCTCTCTCTCTCTCTCTCTCTCTCCTTTTTGCCAAATATTTCTTTTTTCACCCCCACAGAACTTAAAAGGACACAGAAGGCTCAATGGGGAGAGTGAAAAAAGAGATGGTATCTGCCTTCTGGCTGACATGACTTGTGCCCTCATCGCATGGGGATTCCATAATGAAGATTGCAATGTCCTATAATTACAAGATTAAACATTTTGTTTAAATTAATAATTTCCCCTCACCCTCTCTGTGTGCTTAAAACCACCATTAGAGCAAGATGGAAACTGGTTAACTGGTCTGATATTCAACTTTATGTTCTAGTTGTGATTGTCAGTAAGAGGTGAAGTCTCATTTTAATTAAAAAAGCAATTTTTAGCCATGGTTCACATTGTGTGAAGCAGAGGCACTTCTGATCATGTGAATTGTCGATTGCTGAGTGCAGTGAATATAGCTTTTTTCAGGACCATGACACTGAGCCCAACAGGATAATATTGGGAGTTAGGTGTGCAGCTGGGCTTGAAAGATTGCTTGTGCAGCAAGGGCAGATTTGCCTTTAATTGACAGATTGTCTTTGTTTGTGGGAGAAGGGGGTTACTTATAGGGATGGTATATTCCTGATTTGAAATGAATGAAAGGCAGCTCATAGAGTAGCTTATAGAAATTGTCATATTTTAAAATGAAATAAAATAATATGTGTATTCTCCTCCCTATGTCACCCAGCCAAAAAGAACAAAACCAACGGCTGGGAACTACCAGGTATTGAAGCCCACTGAAAGCCGGGTCTTGTGCTTTTTTATTTGTATGATATTCTGTCTCATCCTAAAGGTAACCCTGGGAAGCCAGTGTTCTTAATCCCATTTTATAGAAGAGGAAAGGAAGTTCACAGAGGTTTAATAACTTGCTCAGAGATTCTAGGAAGTAGATGGTAGAATCTTTTTCCTAATAGGGGACTCAGGTGGCTGGAGGTAGCTAAAAAGAGAAATAACCTAGAGTAGAATGCAGCAGAAGGCTACCATTACCCTACCTTGAACTTGCCTCAGTCTACCATGTATATCATTCTTGTCCAGCAGAACACCATGCACTGGTTATCATACCCATGGGAGCAGAATACTGGGTATTAGTTACCAATCCCAGGGGAGGACTCTAAACACTTCTGCCCATTGCATCTTGGTATTGGAATTGCCAAGGAAAACACAACATGGTCAAGCACTGGATGGAATAGTACTTGACTCACATAGAGAAGAGATATAGCAAAATCAGCTTCAGTGGTGTGCAGTGGTCCCTTGTGGCTAACTCCCGTTCCTCCCCCCTGCAGCCATTTGGCCTGCCTATACCCCCCTCTCTCGCAGCAGAAGGACCTGGACCTCAGAGGTAGTGGTATGCCCGAGGGTCATTGACATACATGCTTAAGCAGAACAAAGGAAAGGAACACTCCTTGAACCTGAAACAGGGAAAGATATTCCCAAACAAGGTAATAAGCCTGGCACAGCCTGTATGAACTCCTTATTTCTTGGTAAGGAAGTATTCCAGGCCCCAGGATCATCTTATGGGGTTGAGTGGGCCTTTGAAATACTGCATGACATGAGACTGCCTTTCCCAACAATTCTTTATTGGAATTATTTGATTATTTATGTTCCTCAAGGGCAGTGACCAGATCAGTGCCTGCTGTACAGTAAATACTGAATAAATGTCTCTTGACCAAAGAAAGGAAAGAATGAGGGATGAAAAAATAAAGCAGTGAATCAGTGATCAGGTGCTGAATTAGGTCTCTCTTTTTTTTTTTTTTATATTTTATTGATTTTTTACAGAGAGGAAGGGAGAGAGATAGAGAGTTAGAAACATCGATCAACCGCCTCCTGCACATCTCCTAATGGGGATGTGCCCGCAACCCAGGTACATGCCCTTGACCGGAATCGAACCTGGGACCTTTCAGTCCGCAGGCCGACGCTCTATCCACTGAGCCAAACCGGTTTCGGCCTGAATTAGGTCTCTTCTAGGTATCTTATTATATTGAGGCTTAGCACCTCTGCCTTCTCTTTCTTACCTCTACTTTCTTCATGCGGAGTAGATTAAACTGTGTTTGTGAATGATAATGGCCCTAGTCATAGGAAACACTGGGTTGGGTGAAACTTGTCTGACATAACAGAAGATGATCCTCATAAAAGCTTAGTTCCAATACTGTAGTAACCTCAGCATTGATTGGCTTTTTTTTTTTTTAAAAAAGACTGAGTTGGTTGTCTCTGACTCCAAAGCAAAAGATTGATTCATTTATTTGCTAAAGATTTACTGCAAGTCTACTGTAGGCCCTAATTGTTGTTTTCTCTTTACCCATCCTTATAGGCAAAAAATAAGAGCTAATACAAACAACAAGATAAGTTTTTATTTTGTGTTGTTTGTATCTGGCATGTCCGTTTCTACTTGATATATTTTTTTATTATTTAACATTTATTAAGTACTTTTTCTGCGTTAGGCACTTCACCAAGAGGGCTTTTCCAAACCATGAGACAATGGTTTGCTCAAGGTCACATAGTGCATTAGTAACAGACTTAGGTCTCTGAGTACAAAAGTCCATTTTCTTCTCGTTGTACCGCGCTCCCCTGTTGATGGGACTGGCTTAGCATCATTTTCTTTTATTATTTTAAATTTATATTTTTATTGATTTGAGAGAGGTAGAAACATTGATGATGAAAGAGAATCATCTGGTCGGCTGCCTCCTGAGCCTGCATGAGCCCTGACGGGGAATCAAACC
Source organism: Myotis myotis (assembly GCF_014108235.1). NCBI lineage: Eukaryota > Metazoa > Chordata > Mammalia > Chiroptera > Vespertilionidae > Myotis > Myotis myotis. The sequence goes on along the minus strand of NW_023416401.1, from coordinate 56,501,990 downwards.
GCGACCTCCTGATTCACAGGTTGTCACTTGACCACTGAGTGAGCCACACCGGCCAGGCTAGCATCATTTTCTTATGTGCTTTATGTTTTGTATAGACTGGGACACACATGGGTTTCTAAAAAGGAAAGTAATAGCCCTAGCTGGTTTGGTTCAATGGATTGAGCGTTGGCCTGCAGACTGAAGGGTCCCAGGTTCGATTCCAGTCAAGGGCTCATGCCTAGGTTGTGGGCTCGATCCCCAGTAGGGGGCATGCAGGAGGCAGCCAATCAATGATTCTCTCTCATCATTGATGTTTCTATCTCTCTCTTCTCCCTTCCTCTCTCTGAAATTAATAAAAATATATTTTAAAAAATAAAAAGGAAAGTAATAGAGCTGCTAAAAGTTTTCTTAAGTTTTAGTAGCTTTGGGAAACAGATCTGTAGTAAGGACAGAAACCGGTTAAGGCAAGATGATTTCCCAGTCACATGGTGGTAGTGTGATGTAGGGGAAAGAGCCAGAGCTTTAGGCTTAGACCAGTGGTTCTCACCCTTGGCTGCACATTAGAATCAACTGGGAATCTTTTTAAAATCCTGATTTCTGGGCCTCATCCTCTGGAAATTCTGTTTCTTTGTTACTAATGTCGTGGCCTCACCTCATTACAAAGAAACAGAATTTCCGGAGGCTGAGGCCCAGAAATCAGGATTTTAAAAAGAATCCCAGGTGATTCTAATGTGCAGCCAAGGTTGCGAACCACTGGCTTAGACTGACTAGCAGTGTTTCCACCTCCACTATTTTCTAGCTCTTTGACCTTTTGACAATTTGCTAAGTAAGCCACCTGAGCCTTGATTTCCTCACTTGAAGAAAAAGGGAATGGAATTAGCAGATTAAAAAGATAATGAAATGTTAAATTACTGGCACATAATAAATACACAGTTAATGATGATTGTTACCATGTAGCTTGGATAACCACTTGGTAAGGAAGCTGTAGGAGGAATTCTTTATGCTTTCTTTAAACCCTGTGATTCTCTGACCTCATTGCCTCCCAAGAAGCTCTTTGTGAGATTTCTATCTGATGTTGCCTATTGAGGCCCATCCTGGCTTGCTTATGCAGCATGGTTTAGAAAGAGGTGGCTGGCAGAATTCCCTCGTGTACAGGTTTTTCAGCCAGTGCATCTCTATGTTTTTTGGTATGTTTACCAGGATTCTGAAGTTTCTGAGTATTTTCAGTCTGAGACAAGTGAGTAGGATTGATGTCAGGCTGCTTTAACCCAGGTGTTATAAACAAGATGAAGAGGTTGTTGAAAAGATATCAGTGGAGCTCTGGGGCTGGCTTTCTGGAGTCATTCTAAATTGACAGCTAATGGGTAGTCTGCCTTGATGGCTCTCTCTGAGTTGGTAACTGACTGGAGATTCACCCACAGAGGAAGCCTGCTTATGAAAATTCACTTTCCTTTATCAGAAACTAAAGCTATCATAACATGTAATAATGTTTTTGCATCATGTAAAAAACAGTTACCATTGCACTATTTTAAGATGCCTTTGTTTAAGGTAGCCAATTCTTAAGATTTTTTTTTCTTTGATCACACAAGCCCACCAAGCTTCCAAGAAATCTTTAAAAGGGGGGAAGATGGTTCAAGACAATTACTTTATTTATTTATTTATTTATTTATTTATTTATTTAAGATGCTTATTTAATTATCTTAACCTTTGGTAGAGTTTCTTCCAGTCCAGGAAATTGAGTATCCTTAAATGTTCTTAAAGTGAACAGTTATTAGTTTAAAATCACTTTTAAGTCAATTTTATAGCCTTCCTGACAGAGCATTGTAGTAGTGGGGATAGAGCTTGTAGGGGGAATTTGTAGGTGGGCAAGAGGCATTTACCTAGGCTATCAGAGAATTCTTTTTGATCATACTCCATGTGGTCAGTGGTCCAGGTTCTGTTTGCTATGTGGAGGAAATATTTCTGACTCTAAGAATAATTCATTCATCATCCTTTTCTTTATTGGGAATGGAAATATTTTGCTAACTTTAGGGTTTATAAAGCTTCCAGAAATAGTAAAGCCTTTGAGTTGAGTGTAATAAAGTGCATTTTAGACAAAAGCAGACTTGAAACCATCTCTTTTCATTGTTTTTGATGGGCTCATCAACAGGCATGTATTGAGGCCGTAACACCAGATACTTTAGTCAAGCTGAGAGATAGGTAAATCAGGACTCAAGTGCAGGAAAGTATCTCATAATGTCATGCTTTGTTTTCAGACTCTAGAGTGTTATCCATAATGTTGAAAAATATTCTTTTTAACAAGATACTCAAAGTAAAGTTTCATGTGAGTTGTCTTCCTTGAAATAAATGTGGCAGCTATTTTGTAACAGACTTATGAGAATAAGTTTTAAGCTTTAAAAGAAATAAGGGTAATAGTTAATGTCCTCCTAGGCTCCTGAGATCAAAACCATGTCGTTACCATTAAAGAATTAATGAGTAATTGTGGAAGACCTAAATTTTGTAAATGAATAATGTCTCATTTATGATCTGGCTCTCACTTATTCAGCCCCAGATCACTCATTCTTTCTTCCCGTTTTTTCAAAGCATTTTCACTTTTCTCTTTTATTTCCTATCTGTCTTCCTGCTAGTATGCACCCTTTACCCCATCCACTCCTCTCAAAGAGGAATGCAGTTTTGAATCTTGGTGATGACCTCAGAGGCAACTTATAGAAAAAGTAATTAAAGATTTCCTTGCCCCACTTTAGCCTTAATGAAATCGTCCATTGCTAGAAGCAATATTCTGCTGTCTGGAGACTTCTCTGTCTGCATAATTATATGCAACAGGTATGACATGTAATTTTCAAAACCACTGTATGGGTCTGCTGGTTGCTGAGAATTCACTACTCCCCACCCCACCCAACCTCTGTCACATACACTTAAAATGTATCTAACTTGGTGTCACCCTGAATAAAAAGTGAATTTCTTGTATCTGAGACTTGGTTTAAAACAACAAATAATTTAAAATAGCTTTGCCACATTAATCTGTTATTTGATGTTTAAAGATTAAACATGGGCTGGTGTTAATGGCAGCTTCACCAAATGATCTGGAGGAGGGAGTTCTTACTGAAATCTCCATATAGACAGATGACACTAAGCTCTTCTGGGCAGGGAACTTCCAAGTGAGCAAGGAGCAACTACAGAAAGGAGTTTTCCTGGCTAAAGGCATGGGCAGAAAAGTAGTAGGTGTTTTAATGTTGGTTGAAAGATGATGCAAATGCCTTTGAGATGATAGTTTTTGAAGTTGTAACTAAGGAAAGGGGTCTGGAGGTTGTGTATACTGCTCCTTGCAAAAGTGAGAGTTAAATTTCAGACCCAGTTCTATGGCTTCAGACTCTCAAGTCTGGCCACTTCCTTGAGTCTTAGTTTATTCATCTGTAAATTATGAGTTTATACTGATATTCTTTGTGTGAATCTGAATTTTGCTATTCTTACTCTCTGAATATCACTTGGTACCACCATTAGAAAATTTACTAAGCTATATACTGGTACAGGGTGGTAAAAGTTGTTCATATGGAAAGTAATACAACCCTACATAATAAAAGCCTAATATGCTAAGTGTCTGGTCGTCTGGTTGGCTGTTCAGTCAAAGTGTAATATGCTAATGGTATGCTAAGGCCGCTCAAACGCTCGCTATGATGTGCATTGACCACCAGGGGGCAGACAGTCAACCAGTCGCTATGATGCACACTGACCACCAGGGGGCAGACACTCCGACCAGTAGGTTAGCTTGCTGCTGGGGTCCAGCTGACAGGGACTGAGTGGGACGGGCCAGACACGCCCTGGAGCCCTCTCACGGCCCCGCCCCAGCTGGCCAACCTCCCATACCCCTCCCTGGCCCCAGTCGTGCACCGGTGGGGGCCCTTGGCCTGGCCTTGCCCTCTCGCAATCTGGGACCCCTCGGGGGATGTCGGAGAGCCAGTTTCGGCCCAACAACAGAATGACTGGTCACTATGATGCGAACTGACCACCAGGGCACAGATGCTAAATGTAGGAGCTGCCCCCTGGTGGTCAGTGCGCTCCCACAGGGGGAGCACCGCTCAGCCAGAAGCCAGGCTCACAGGACCCCAGCGCTAAGGATGTCCTATTGCCGGCCTAGGCCCGCTTCCCATGGGAAGCTGTCAGTTGGACATCCCCCGAGGGCTCCCAGACTGCGAGAGGGTGCAGGATGGGCTGAGCGACCCCCCCCCCCCCATTTATGTGCACCGGGCCTCTAGTAATTAATAAATCTATAATAATAAAAGCCTAATGTGCTAATTAAACCAGATGTCCTTCGGGACGATCTTCCAGACGAAGCTGGGGCTGCCAGGGAAACCCGGGTCCTGGATGCCTGCTGGCGGCCGGAGAGAAGTCCAGGTCCCAAGCGCCAGAGGGAAGCCGGTGCTGGCAGCTGGGGAAGGAAGGCCTACTCTTGCACGAATTTCGTGCATTGGGCCTCTAGTAATAATATAAGAATAAACTTTATTTAACATACAGCAGTAAATTTACTGTTGCCCACCCCTGTATAGAATATAGCCCAGGGTAGCATAAAGTCATTAAATATATAGTTATAGAACAGATGAATTTTGTCTGGCTGCAGTCACCCTAGTGACCCAAGGAACTCTGAGAATATGTATACATTATATACGTTTGCTAACAGAATTATGATTCCTGGGTAGTTTATTGGTGTAGCTGTCCTCTGTTGTTTCTCGGTGATTTAGCAACATAGGGTAAGTGCCTGCTGTGAGCTGGGCACTGTTAGGTACTAAGGCAGCAGTTCACATCCTGTGGGTCGCGACCCCTTTGGTGGTCGAACGACCCTTTCACAGGGGTCGCCTAAGACCATCCGGCATATCAGATCTTTACATTATGAGTCATAACAGTAGCAACATTACAGTTATGAAGTAGCAACGAAAATAATTTTATGGTTGGGTCACAACATGAGGAACTGTTTTAAAGGGCCAGAAGGTTGAGAACCACTGCACTAAGGTGTTAGAAACAAAGGTCATATCCCAGGGTTTCTACTTGTATTGTGTGCGATAGAGGTACGGTGTGATATGATATACTGCTGAGGAAGTGCGGAGGTCTTAGTGGAGTACTTGGAAGACTCTTAGAGAAGATGACTTTTGAGCTGGGGCTTAAGGCTTGAGTAGGATTTCTCTAGCTGGAATGAAGGGGGAAAGGAAAGTGACTGCTATTTCTGGTAGCACTATATGTGTTTACCCAATTCCAAGGAATCGTTTAAATAACTCCTGGGTCCCTTTTCAAATCTTCTCTGATTCCCTTATTGATTTTTCCCATAGCAAGGTTTTCAAACCCTTTACTGTCCTGTTCATGCATTATCTAGAGTGTAATATCTTTTATTTTTTAATCTTTTATTTATTTATTTATTTATTTTGTAATGTCTCTTTTACAGTGTGGTGACTAACCCAGTTTCTTGAGTCGAGCCGAATTGGATGTTATGATTCTAATAGTATACCCTTGATATGAATTAGCTTTTAACAAATTAAAGTTGGACATCCTGTAGTTATTGAATTTGAGATTTACTAAAGCCATCAGCTCTTTTCTGAATGAATTGTTTTTAAGTTATTTTCCCCTAACAGGGACTTTATATATTTACTATTTTGAGTTTAAACAAAGGTTTCTAATTGCTCATACTCTTTGGTTCAACCACTTATGGATCTACCTATCTATACTACCATTCATCCACATTTCTCCATGTACCTGCTTGATTAACTTTGTGAAATATTTTGATGAGATAAAGGTACATAGTATGTAATGTAACCCCCTAACCTTAAATCAGTAGTAACAATAACAAGGGATTACAACCACCTGGGCATGACTTGTTCTGTATGATCACTGCTAGCTTCTAGTGTTCTCCTTTTTTTCTCTCTAAGTAGGTGCATAAGCATATTCATTTTGCCAAATTTAAGTTAGATCTTTTTAAAGAAATAAAATATCATAAATAGAGTTGAGGTTTTCTGATACCCTTTCCTAATCCCATTTTATTGTATATCCCTTCCCAATCCAATTTCTTTATTCTTCTTAGAAATAGTTATTATCTTGAACTTGGTGATTATTATTGCCATACATTTTTTTACTATTACTACTTAGTATGTATCCATTGATATTTGAAAATTTCTTTTATTTTTTCTCATTACAAATATGCTCTAGTGAATATTTGTTAAGTATCTCCTTGTATATATGTCTGAGAATTCCTCTAATAATTGTACCTAGGGGTAGAATTGTTGGGATAGTCATAGACTATGTTTTTTATGTGTTATTAGGTATCACTAATTAGTTCTGTACTCATTTTCACTTCTTCCATTCAGTACCCATTTCTACTCCTTCCATTCAGAGAGTTTTAACAGTTCCTATTTCTTCATATCCTCAACAACATATGGTATTGTCAGATATTAATTTTTCTTATTTTCATCAACCTGATGATATCTAATGGTTTTTATATGCATTTCCCTGATTACTTTTTGAAGATTTAATTTATTTAAATTAAAGACAGTTATCCACCTCTGGCAACCATGAATCTGTTCTCTGTATCTATGAGCTTAGGTTTTTTAAAAAATATTTATAGATATAAATATATTACTCTCTCTATATATAGATTAGATATAGATATAGATATAAGATTCCACATATAAGAGAGGTCATATAGTATTTGTCTTTCTCTGTCTGACTTATTTCATTTAGTACAATGCCCTCAAGGTCCATCCATGTTTTGCAAATGGGAAGATTTCACTCTTTTTTTATGGCTGAATAATATTCCTGTGTGTGTGTGTGTGTGTGTGTGTGTGTGTGTCACAATTTCTTTATCCATTCATCCATTGATGGGCACTTAAGTTCTTTCCATATCTTGGCTATTGGAGATAATGCTGCAGTAAACATGGGAGTACATGCATCTTTCAAGTTATGTTTTCATTTTCTTTGGATAAATACCCAGAATTGGAATTGCTGGATCATGTAATTTTATTTTTAATTGCTTGAAGAACCTCCATACTATTTTCCATAGTGGCTACACTAATTTACATTCCCACCAGCAGTGCACAAGTGTTCCCTTTTCTCCACATCCTCACCAACACTTGTTATTTCTAGTCTTTTTGGTAATAGCCATTCTCACGGGTGTGAAGTGATAATCTTATAATGTTTTGACTTGCATTTTTCTGGTGATTAATGATGTAAAATATCTTTTCATGTACCTGTTGGCCATGTGTATGTCTTCTTTGGAAAAATGTCTATTTAGATCTTCTGCCTATTTTAAAAATTAGATTATTTGTTTGCTATTGAGTTGCATGAGTTCTTTACATATTTTAGATATTAGTCCCTTATCAGATACATGACTTGCAAATATTTTCTTCCAATCAGTAGGTTGACTTTTCATTTTGTTGATAGTGTCCTTTGTTGTGCTGAAGCTTTTTAGTTTGACGTAGTTTCACTTATTTATTTTTGCTTTTGCTTTTGGTGTTAGATAAAAGTCATCTCTTAAGACCTTTGTCAAGAAGCTTACCACATATGTTTTCTTCTAGGAGTTTTATGTCTTCAAATCTTACATTCTCTTTAATCTGTTTGAGTAGATTTTAGTGTATGGTGTAAGGCAGTGGCCCAGTTTCATTCTTTTGCATGTAGCTGTCCAATTTTCCTATCACCATTTATTGAAGAGACTGTTTATTATATATTCTTATCTCCTTTGTTGTAAATTATTTGACCATATATGTGTGGGTTTATTTCTGGGCTCTCTGTTCTGTTGATCTATGTGTCTGTTTTTTATGCCAATACCATATGTTTTAATTACTATAGCTTTGTAATATAGTTTGAAATTAGGGAGTGTGATGCCTTCAGCTTTATTTTTCTTTCTCTATATTGCTTTGGTTATTTGGAGTCTTCATGTGCATTTCCCTGATTTCTAGTTAGATTGGGTCCCTTTTCGTATGCTTATGGATGACTCAATATTTTTTCCTTTTTTATTATAATTGTGATTATATTCCTTGTCAAAAGTTGATTTTAAATAATTCTAAATTCTGTTGTATATATAGGACTTTGCACTTGGCAATCATTAAGAGAAATTGAATCTGTTTTCTTTCAAAGTGCAAGTCATTAAAAAATTTTGTTGTTGTTAATCCTCACCTGAGGATATTTTTTCCATTGCGTTTCAGAAAGAGTGGAAGGGAGGGAGGGACGAAAGGCGAGGAAGAAGGAACCGGAGAGGGAGAGAGAGAAAGAGGAAGAGAGAAAAATGGATGGGAGAAAGACACATCAACTGGTTGCTTCCTGCATGTGCCTGCAAGGGGACTGGGGAGCGAACCCACAACCCAGGTATGTGCCTTTGATTGGAAGTCAAACCTGCAACCATTAGGTTTGTGGACTGACACTTTAACCACTGAGCAACACCAGCCAGGGCAAGTCATTTTTTAAATGACTTAGCTAATGTCATGTGACTCTTAAGTGATTCACCAGAACCCTGATTTTTCTAATTATTGGTCTGCTGTTCTTTGCATTGTACTATGTTGCTTCTTTTAGATCAGTGTAATTCTGTTACTGTTTTCGGACTCATGTCTGGTATTCCCTCCAGCACCTAATAGAGTGATGTTCAAGTTCTGTTAGGTCAGTAAACACTTCCTGAGTGAGTGAATGAAAGATAATGGTTCTGATGTAGCTGACAAAACATTCATAAGTCTCCTAAAATGGAGGTAGTTTATTTCTAAAATTTTACCAGTGCCTCTGTTAGCCTTGATAAATAAAGAAACCAAATCAATATTCAGCTTTCTGATATAGCTTCAGAATTAATCAGAGAAGTTGTCAGAATAAATCGTGGATGCTAAAGTATAGCTTATACTTACAAAAAAGAAACCTACACACCTTTTGGAGGTGATATGAATGTATATTCAGGCTTTAACAAGGAGTAATAATTTTTTTGGTAGGAAAAATTGATGAAGTAGAGTCTTTATGACTAGTCATTTAAATCATAAATCACATCCATGTTATTTATCAGCCAATTAGGTTGTGAATCATAAGTGAAACTGTTGGTGATTTTAATTTTTGATACATTGATTCCACCTCTCCTCCCCATTGTGGATATTGATAAAACCCACATTTTTCAGTAATTATTGTGGTCTCAGTACTTAATACTTTTTTTGTTGGGAATTAAGTAAATGAGGTTTTGAGATTTTGAGGAATTTGGGGCATGTAGTTTTTCTTCCAGAAAAAGGTAGTAAATTGCCATGATTCATTGATTTTCTTTTAATGGTTTAAGTCTTGTAAAGGCATAATACATAATTATATATGAAATCAGAAGTTTTCACTAGGATATTTCTTAAAAGTATGATTATAATACCTTACATTGTTATAGCACTTTATAGTTTACATAGGGCCCCTCTATCATCATATCAATCCTTTGAAGTGGGTTAGGATATTCTGTGTCTGATGACTTTGATCCTTAGTTATGAACTTTGGCTGATAGTAGTTGTAGTATTAGAGATTGTGAGCTTTTTTCAGTTCTGGTGCCTTAAGCAAATTTGCAAGGGATCCCTGATGTTAACTTTGGCAGGTTTCATGCCTGCAAATATTGATTGAGCTAGAAGTCCTAGTTGTAAAATGTCACCAGTGAAAGTGCAGCCAGCAAAGGCAAGGGAAAACTCATTACTGCAGCTCATCTGTAACTTCTGGGTCAGGCCACTCACTACCGTTTGGTAAAAATTAATGTTTGAAAACTCCCTTTTATTCTGACAAAATATAATCAGGCAAGGTTAACAGCAGATGATTCTGAGCATTTCCAATTGGTTAGATCCATTCTACAGGCTTGGGCTTGTGACATTCCATAGGTCTGATTATCTGAAGAGGCATCAGAAAGCTTTAAAATGATGAAATCCCCAAATAATGGTAGGAAGGAATTTAATTATGTATAAACTCCCTCCTCTATTGCATGTCCTCCCCCATATTGAAAGTGTTTATTCTGAAAAAGAAAAGACAGTGAGAGAGGAAGAAAGAAATAATGTAAGAGTGAGACTAACCTGTCTTATTTCACTTTAAGGAGAAAGATTAGGGACCAGGGAAGAAATTGTAAGTTGAAAAGTTTCTCCTCAATTTAATGAACTGAGTGATCCAAAGATAGAGGGGGCATAATTTAAGGAGGAAATTAAGTTTCTGGTCTCTGGAAATGTTTGGAAAGCCCCAGCCTGTGTGTAGAAGAGATGTTTTAAAGGGGATTCACACCTCAGATAGGTGATTGGGTCAGATCAAGGGTTCCTAAAGTCTGAAATGTCTCAAGTGCCTCCAAATTACTGCAAGACGATGTGAATCCAGATGTACAAAAGAATTTTCGTAGAATGAATCTCAATAATCTCTCAACATCTCTCTCAAACCAGTATCTCCCTCCCCCTCTCATAAATCTGGACGTTACAAACACAAATTCAATGAGAAGTATTACCAGATAGATAGCACTGCATTTGTTTGTTGTCGTTGTACCTTTTCTCAATATTAGGTTTAAAAGTGCAGCAGGAGGTGGGGTCTGTCAAATATCTTGACAGTAAAAAAGGACCCTCATTTATTTGTTTTGTTTGTTGCTAATTCTCACCCGAGGGTATTTTTCCATTGATCTTTTTAGGGAGAGTGGGAGAGAGAGGGAAAGACAGAGAGAAACATCGATGTGAGAGAAGCACATCGATTGGTTGCCTCCTTCACAAGCCCTGACCAGGGCCTGGGCCGGGGAGGAGCCTGCAACTGAGATATGTGCCCTTGATAGGAATTGCGCCCGGGCCCCTTTGGTCCGCAGGCCGACCCTCTATCCACTGAACCAAACTGGCTAGGGTGGACTGTCATTTTAAAACCTATGAATGGTAAACACCCTTTTGGACCTTGAGGCACTTTGATTTTGAATTGGGTGTTCCAAAGAGGTAAAAAGCTATATGTATTGTTTTGGGCCACACTACTCGCACTTTATATGCATACATACATCTATACAGTGGGGCCTTGACTTACGAGTTTAATTCGTTCCATGACGGAGCTCATAACTCAAATTACTCATATGTCAAATCAACAGTGAACGAGTGAGACACGTGATGCTGAGCTGATGTTTTGGCGTTCACTGTGTTGTTCGCTGCGCCAACTAGCGGTGGGGTATCTGAAGCTGGCTCGTAACCCGAATTTTAGTTCACAACTCAAAGCAAAAAATCGGCCAAGAGACGGCTCGCATCTCGAAAAACTCGTTAGTTGGGACACTCGTAAGTCAAGACCCCACTGTATATGTATAAAAGCCTAAGCGACCGTTAGGACCAAACAACCAGAATGACCAGTCGCTATGACATGCACTAATCACCAGGGGGCAGACGTTTAACGCAGGAGCTGCCCCTGGTGGTCAGTGTGCTCCCACAGCGGCAGTGCCGTTCAGCTGACTGACGTGTCCCTGCGGCCCACCAGCCCGGCAGCAGTCACTCCTTCAGTAGTTCTGCAGGTCCAATCTCCAGAGAATGGGCCAGGCACTGATGGACCAGCATCGGCAGCCTCATGGAAGTCGGCCTTGGGCACCGCAGCCTCTTCCCCTCCCTAGACGCTCTGTAAGGAAGAAAGGTTATAAAAGCAGCCGCCAGGTGGCTCCCAACAACCAGTGTAAACGTCAGCAGGACGGATTTGGATCCCAGACCTGCAAGGGGCATCCCACCGCCCGCCCAGAGGGCCAGTTGCGTCCCGGCCCCCACCCCACCCCTGAATTCGTGCACCAGGCCTCTAGTATATACATAAATGTCTGTGTGAAAGTGGCTATTGTTTCTAGTTTATAGATTGAGAAAACTCAAAAGAAGGTAAGTTACTTTCCAGGGCTGCTAAATTAGAGGGACCAGATTTGAATTTAGGAAAATCTGACTCCAAACTCATTGTTCATGCATGATATCACCATTGCAAACAGGTTAGGAATGTCTAGTTAGTATGGTGAATAAGAGAAAGCACTGTATTGGGAATTAGAAGTCTTGTATTATTGGACACCACACCGTTGCTTAAACTCATTGGGCTCAGATTTCCCTATGCCTATACAAAGAGAGATAAACTATATTGTCTTTTTTAGTTCAAAACCTTTATCATTGATTGATATTTAGGAAATAGCTTGTCATGCCCCCAGTTGGAAGGCTCTTCTGAAGTTGTCTGAGGTTTTTGGTCCAGGGTAAAGAATTCATAGTTTATTATAAGTATATAGAAGATTTACTTTGACTTTTTCTATTTCCTTAATAGAATTGAACATATTTTTTCTTCTATTAATATGAAAGTACATTTAATGAAAATTACCCCCTTTCTTAGCCAGGTAACTTGGAATATTGAGCTATATTTAGATGCTGCCCCCACAGTACACATCTACACTGTTATATCCTGGTACAAGTGTGCTCTTTACATTAATAATTGCACTGTGTGTTTTCATAATTTATCATAATGATACCATTATAGAAGTCCCTTTCCTCCCCTCCACCCTCAAGTCTAATTGAGGTCGAGACAGACTATAAATGTGATAATATAGATTGCATGCTTAGAGGAAATAGAGTTGGTTTCACAGTGGAGTTTTAATTTAGGATTCATTCTGGTGATGTAGCCTCTTCCTATGGTACATTACTTTGAGCCCAATATAACTGCGTGTTCCCACAGCCCCTCATTATAGCTACAGCTTCTCACTGCTTTTTAATTAAAAAAAAAAATAGGGAGAGAGGGAAAAATGAAACCTAAAGCTTAGGTTGGATATTGTCTAGGTACACAGGGAGTATCCTAGGCAGATTGCTTGTTTAATTTTTTAACTCTTTAAAAGATTTCATTGAGTTGTCCTGATTTCTGTTTTAGGGAATGGATGATATATATACAGGGGTTGCCAAAAGTATGTTTACATTTGTGAGTGTGCAAAACACAGAGTTTATTCTTGTATTATTATTTTTTAAATTATTGTATTTATTTGTGTTACAACTGTCAACCTACTTTTGCTCACCCTTGTGTGTGTGTGTGTGTATATGTGTGCGTGTATGTGTGTGTATAACCATCCATCACACTCTCTCACACACACAATAGGCTTCAAGAGTTTTGGAAAGTAAAGGCATCATATATATAATCTTGAAGCTTACTATAAACTTTGAGCAAGTGGGAATTCTTTATGTATCCTAGAAAGGCTACCAGCTGTGTGGTTGGATGGTGGCAATGCTTAGTGAGCACTTATACCACTCACCACCTATTGGGAGTAAGGCAGGGAATGTAGAAGATTGTAGTAGTTCTTAAAGGCTGATGTTCTGGTACATCAGAAGTTAAGAGTTAATCTTTTTTTTCTCTAGTCCTGTAGGCAGCAGAAGCAGAGAAATGACTTTATTAAGCACAGTTTCTTTTGTCATTCCTTCATCTTGAGGGATTCCATATACCTTTCAGATACCAAAACAAATTAATCTCCAAAGGTGACTGGTAAGAATGGCTTAATCCTTTTGGGGTTGGTTGTGTAAGACACAGGAGAGCTTGGGCCTGAGCTGTTGACCTCTCTGTCAGACTGTGAGCGTTTTATTCCCTTTCTAGATTCCGAGCCCTTTGGCTCTTCTGTATGAAATCAGTTTGACAGCTCTGAGGTTCTTTCCTGCTTACATATTCTTGCTTCCTATTGTATAACTGATCACTCTCTCAGTGGTGAATATTGGTAAATATAATCTAGAAGTTTATTTCTGGGTCAGGGTATTGCTAGCTTCACAGTTTTTAGTGGGGTCCTTTCACAAACAGGGCTTTGGCTTTCTATGAATCCCGATTTCATTCAGTGTTGCTGGAAAGACAGTTCCATTTTGTCTTTATTTGGGGATAGGAACCCCTCAGATGAAAATCCCTTGGACCTGTGCTGTCCAGTATGGTAGCCACTAGCTACATATGGCTGCTGGGCTCATGAAATGGGGCTCCATCTGTGTGGCAGTACACCCACCATAAATATAAAATATGTCTACCAAGTTCTAAAGACATAATATGAGTAAAAAGAATGTAAAATATCGCATTAGTAGTTTTTATACATGTTGAAATTTTATTTTGGACATACTGCGTAAAATAAAATATATTATTAAAATTAAATTTCACCTGTTTCTTTTTATTTTTTAAATGTGGCTACTAAAAAATTTAAAATTACCTCTATAGTCTGCATTATATTTTGATTGGACAGACCTAGACTGCAAAGCAGTGTTTGTCTTATTTACACTCATGTCTGCAGTGCCCAGACTTACACGTAGTTGACACTTAATAAATACTTGTTAAAGAAATGAATCCTAATCTTTATTATTCAGAGTGGTCAAATTTCAGATATAAATAGGAATTTCTCTATTTGGAGTGTTAGTATCTGAAAAAGAGACAATTGAGGGTTGAGAAGTAAAGAACAGAAGTTCTTAAATTTTTGCCTTGGGAGAGAAAAGTGGTGAAATAAAATGTATCAGTGCCTTTGAACGGCTTACCCATCTGTTGGAGAGGAAAGTGATACGTTGGTGAAGGAGCCATAACCGAGCATCCTAATGGGTTCGCTTTCCTCTGCCACAGAGTTGTCCTGAGAAGAACGAAAGCTGAATAAATACCCTGTGTGAGGGGGAAGGGAGTTGGAAAAACAGTTGGAGAACCTAAAGGTTGCCCTGTTAGAGGTGTGTGCTTAGACTATTCATAACGGTCAACAAAGCTGTTCTTGTCTCAAGAATCTATACTGGCCCTCTCTGTCCTTGTGTCCCCACTTAGGCAGAGGAAGCCTGGGACTGCTACTGGGCCAGTGGATTACTTGAGGACCCTTCAAGCCTTGGAATTCTTTAATAAATTATTTGTTGAATGAGTGGTTTAACAAATACTATGTTAACTTAGCCAAGGTCTTGTATAACTTATATTTATGGGTATATGTTCTTGCCTGAAAGTTCCTCAGATCTGTCTCAGGAAATCAGGGTAGATTAGCAAGAACCCAGAGATGAGGTTCAACTTTCAGAAGGCACCAGGTTGTCTTTGCAGGAGTTTATTGAAGAGTCTCCGGCATCCTGTCTCCCTGCTTATAAAATAGAACTGGTAACTACTACTCTCCCCAGCAGAAGGAAAGTGCTATTTCAGTGGAAATTATTAGAGGTAAAAATGAAACTCCTCCCAATCTCTGAAATGTTTGTTTTAAAGAAGTGGATTGGCAGATGTGTTCAAAAGAGACATTGCCAGTTTCTTTCTATTTTGCATCTCTTAACTGTGGCATTATTTGGCTTTCTCCTTTTAACTGTGGACCACTACCTTTTCTCTCTGCCCTCAGCAATAAACAATACAGAAATCTCCTTTCTGGGGAGAACTGTAGAACTCATGCTTTGACTTGGCTGCTGCAGCAGGCTCATGCTAATCAGAATCACAGCAGGGCTTGTTTTATGAGCCTGAACGAATTAGTGCTCCCTGGGGCTGAAGTTCCTTACCTGCTGGGGGACTACAGATTTCTAGTTTGGAGCCTGCTTCTTAGGATCAAGCTACCTTTCTTTCCCCTTCTCACATGAAAACCACCCTCTTATTTTTCTTGTAGTCCATGTTTACTGGCATGTTGATTTCTTTTTTCTTTTTTAAAATAATGATGACAGTCGATTTTTATATTTATGGAAATAGGATGTGATCATATGAAATGATAATCTATCTCAAGGAGACTGGGAACAGAGTGAAAAATAGCAGGTGGTACCCCGCAAACCAAATTGTCTGATGTGAGTTTTCTAAGTAATGTCATATGCTTAAACTTATTGAAGCACCTGGTATGTGGAACCAGCAGGGTACATGAATATAGCAGGGGATGACTTTGCATCACTGGGTAGTAGATTTCAGTAACAGTGTGGGTTATAAGTCACAGTGAGATGTGTAGCATGTATAATAGAAATTTGTCTATCATTACTAAACAACTTAGCAAGCTGGCAATGAATGTGACCTTCTGTTTTCTTTGGAAATAGCATACCATGGGGTGGTGAAGGCCTGGGGCAGGGGGCGGGGGTGGGCTAGAAGGGGTGAATGGGGGGGAAAGGGGACATATGTAATACTTCCAACAATAAAATAATAAAGAAGTTGGTTATTATACCAGATAAAGAAAAGCTTATTTGAGTAGCCTAATGCAAATGTTTTATGTTGGGGAAGACAGAATCATGTGGATTACCTCATAGTAAAAATTTTTACATTTGTGTAGTACTATTATAGTTTAGAGTTCTTCCACCTTTTGGTACAAACTTCACGAATATGTTTTGGGAATCTAATGTATAGCAGCATGACTATAGTTAACAATTCTGTATTGTATATTTGAAACTTTCTAAGAGAGTACTTAAATGTCACCCCCCGCCTCCCCAAAAAACAAGACGGTAATTATATGAGGTGATGAAGGTGTTAACTAACCTTATTGTGGCAGTCATTTTGTATATGTACGTGAGTCATCATCCTGTTGTACACCTTAAACTTACACAATACTGTATGTCAATTATATCTCAGTAAAGCTAGAAAAATATAAAATGAATGGTAAACACACACACAAAAGTATCTTTTTGAAGTTCATAGGGAAAAGGGTTATAATCTCCATTTGCAGATGAGGAGACTAAGGCTTACAGAGGGTAAATGAGATGCCCAAAGTTGTACCAGCAGTAACTTGAGCTGAATGGAGTCATCAGGTTGCTTAATGTCTATTGCAGTGTTGTTTCTCCTCAACTAGGAAGCCCATTTCAGTAGTGCCCTGTTTTATTCCAATTCAGTGGAAAGCAGCTATAAGAACTCCATGAATTGCAGTGTTAAAAGCAAATGAGGTCTCACCAGCACAGGGGAAAGCCCAGGACTAGAGGTCAGGAAGTGCCAATTCTGTTTTCAGTGCTACTGCTGGTTTTATGACCTTGGATAAAACTTGACCTCTGGGCCTTACTCTCCTCTTGTGTAAAGTAGGAACTTGGAGTGCAGTAGACCCTTGGAAGTTATATATGTAATATTCTCTGTACTACTTGTGAGTGACTGTAATCTTTTTTAGACATGAATTAAAACTATGTGCTAAGGGATTGGTGAGTATATATGTATTAAAGTCACCTACAAAGTAGTTGAGCCTAACCCAGTGTCTCTATCTCAAAGTGCTCTGTTCCTTATGATTTCTGTATGCATAGGAACCTTCGTGAAGTGGTGAAACTTTGCATATTGAATAAATTCTGTAAAAAAACAAAAAAGCCAGCTACTTTATAGGTGACTTTAATCATGAATTTATAGAACCATTAAGAATTTGAAAAATACCTCATAGAGGTATTTTTTGTGGCAGAAATTGTATGGTGTGGTGCTTTTCAGTTGGGGAATTCTTGAAAGTGTTAGAATATTTGCTATGTATGCCTTTTCTCGCCTTTTCCAACTCTAAAATCCTGTGTTTATTTTTTCTCTTTCTTAGCCCAACAGGGGCACAAAACGTCCCCGGGATGATGAAGAGGAAGAGCTGAAAATGCGTCGGAAACAAGCTGGTACTCGAGAACGTGGCCGCTTTCGGGAAGAGGAAATGACTGTGGTAGAAGAAGCAGATGATGACAAAAAAAGGCTGCTTCAGATTATTGACAGAGAGGGTGAGGAGGAAGAGGAAGAGGTAAGGTGGCAGAAGTGGGCTGATTGCTGAGATGGCTGTCCCTGACATAGTCTCTATAGAGTGTAATTTTGGGCCAAATATATAATTTTTCTGACCTCCCTAGCTTAATCTATAAAATGGGGTTTAGAATACTTATTTCACAGTGTTGACCTGAAGGTTAAGTGGGATAATGGAGTTGGGAAATCATTTTGAAAAGTGTAAAGAACATTACAGATAGAGTTGTTGTTTTTTTAAAATATATTTTTATTAATTTCAGAAAGGAAGAGAGAGGGAGAGAGAGATCGAAACATCAATGATGAAAGAGAATCATTGATCGGCTGCCTCCTGCACGCCCCCCATTGGGGATCAAGCCCACAACCCAGGCATGTGCCCTTGACTGGAATCGAACCTGGGACCCTCCAGTCTGCAGGCCGACGCTCTGTCCACTGAGCCAAACCAGCTAGGGCACAGATAGAGTTTTAACATTATTCTGGATTATGTGTTATATATCAAGGCCCAAGCACTGAACTGTGGAGCTATTGGTATTGACTGTGGAGGGTCAGGGAGGCTTTCTAGACCAGCGGTCACCAACCTTTAGGACCTCACAGACCACCAGTGGTCCATGGACCACTGGTTGGCGACCGCTGCTCCAAAGGTTTCCTTAAACCAGCGGTCGCCAACCTTTTGGACCTCATGGACCACCAGTGGTCCGTGGACCACCAGTTGGCGACTGCTGTTCTAGACCATACTGAGGACATATAGGGGTCAAGGAGGCTTTCTAGACCATACTAAGGACACATAGAAGGTGCTTCCATTATTTGATGTAGTTAATAGTCTTCAAAAGAAGAGTAGAACTTTATTGAACAAGTGGAAGATGGGCTTTTCAGGAAGTTGAAATGACATTAGCAAAGTAGTAAAAGTGGAGAAGTTCCGGGGGAGCTAAGGGACTAGGTATTTAGGTGTTACTGAAGAAATACAGTTTAGGGAAAGAGATGCCGTTCAATTGCCCTGCCTCAAGATTCCTTTGCACTCATTCCTGCCTCTGGACCTCTTTCTGTGGCCTCTGTTGGAATGCTCTTCTTGCCCTAATGAAGAACCACTCTTTGCATGGCTGGTTTCTTCTCATTCAGGTCTTAGTTCTGGTGTTTCCTCCTTGGAGAAGTCTTTCCTGTCTCTGAGGTGGCCCTGCAAGTCATTCTCTCATTCTGTTATCACTTTATTCTGTGTGTTCTCTTCACAGCATTTACCATGATCTGAAATTCTGTTTGTTTACTCATTTGCTGTCCCCTCCTGGCCTCCTGTGAAACCAGAGACTGGCTGTGTTTTGTTCAGAGCTCAGAGCACTCAAGAGCAATGCCTAGCTCTTGGTAGACCCTTAATAAATATTTATTGAATGAATAAATGAACCAAGCTGAAAAGGGTAGAGGTAAAATATCAGCGATTAAAAATGAAATGACCATGCCTTTGTGTCTTTTTAAATCCTTAAGTGTTAACTTGTATGTTATTTCATTCTGGCATTTTGTTCAATATGAATTATGGAAATAGATTCTTAAGAGCCAGCTGGTTTTTGGTTCCTTCAAAGACATGATGCTAAGTTTGGATTTAAAAAATGAAGCTGGAGTGTGAATCTAAGAGGGGAAAAAATTGATTCATATTTCACAAAGGTCCTTACTGTGTTATGACAATAACTCTCATTAGCATTTATATCAGAGCTAATTCAGGGGTCTGCCCCTAAAAGATGGTGACACTTTGGAAATCTGTGGTGGGAAACAGTCCCAAATTTCCTCTGAGGGCAGCAGCCCTACCAGGCTTTTAGACAGTCAGTGTGTGTAGCGCATCCTCCCTCCATCCCTCCATCCCTCCATCCCTCCATCCCTCCATCCCTCCATCCCTCCATCCCTCCATCCCTCCATCCCTCCATCCCTCCACCCCTCCACCCCTCCACCCCTCCACCCCTCCACCCCTCCACCCCTCCACCTCTCCACCCCTCCATCCCTCCACCCCTCCCTCTCTTCCTTCTTCCATCCCTCCATCACTTCCCTCTCTCCCTCCTTTCTTACTAGCTTCTGCTCAATCTGTAAGTGCTACAGCAGCAGTTAATTGGCAGGTGTAATTCCTGTGTAGGGCAAGGCTTGTACTGGAGGATTAGGATAGTAGCTGTCATGGGTAAGTGATTTCTAGCCTGAGAGACAGAAATGTAATGTGGGACCAGCCCTTCTGTTAAGGGACAGGGAAAAAGAGATCGTTTTGTAAAAATGACACATGGAAGGCTACAAGTTCAAGAGTTATTTTCTCACTGCCACCAAAGTCCCATTTGATGAAAAGCAAGTGATGTTTGCCCCGTAAAGTCACGTGAACTTGTAAAATATTATTGTCCTTTTTGTGCTACATCACCAGCATTCATCTTTCTGAAGTCTCCCTCTGGTTCCTGACGTTGAGCTATTGGAGGTACTGCTGTAGCCGATGACTAAGACTGATAATTCAGTTTCCTCTAGTGTTGGAGAGAAATTAAAGGAGGGAAGGCCAAACCTTGAAGAGGCTAAGGCTGGGAATCCTATGAGAGCCGTATTAACACTAGTAGGTTTTTTTTTCCTGCAGGGCAGGCAAGATGTTAGCCAAGGGAAAGAAGAGTAGTGGATGTTGAGTTTGCTTAATTTAACTCTTTCCTAGAAATTTGGATTATTTTAGTTAAATCCTAGTGGTATGTTAGGTACATCATGCTTATTACTAATAGAAAAAACTAGCTTACATTAAGATAGTGTCATATAGTTTATAAAACAATTTTATGTACCTCATTTCTTTAGAACATCTCTCTGACCTTAGAAGATACATCTCTCTTCTTTTCTTTCTTTCTTCAACAGATCTTCACTGGATGCCTGCTGTGTGCCAGGCACTGTAAAAGGAACTAGAGAGTCTGCATTGAACAAGTAGACATGGTCTCACAACAGGGCTATATTCCCTAGTTTTGGGTGAACAGATTATCTGGGCGAGATCATGCCAGACCTTCCTTACATAGAGGATGAGACAAAAGTAGGCTTACAGTTGTTTGCATGGAAAATAACTAATAAATAATAACACAAGAATAAAATGTTTTGCATACTCACAACTGTAAACCTACTTTTGCTCTATACTGTATGTCATGTAAAGGATTGAAATTTTATTCTAAACTAGAGGCCCGATACACAAATTTGTGCACCAGTGGGGTCCCTTGGCCTGGCCTGTGGGATTTGGCCGAAGCCAGCTCTCTGACATCCCCCGAGGGGTTCCGGATTACAAGAGGGGGCAAGCCAAGCCAAGGGACCCCACCAGTGCATGATCGGGTCTGGGGAGGGACCCAGGAGTTTGGCCAGCTGGGGAGGGACCGCGGGAGGGCTCCAGGGCATGTCTGGCCCATCTCTCTCAGTCCCGATTGGCCAAACCCCAGCAGCAAGTTAACCTACTGGTTGGAGCATCTGCCCCCTGGTGGTCAGTGCATGTCATAGCAACTGGTAGACTGCCTCCTGGTGGTCAGTGTACGTCATAGTGAGTGGTTGAGCAGCTTTAGCATATCATTAGCATATTACACTTTGATTGGTTGAACGGCCGACTGGACACTTAGCATATCAGGCTTTTATTATATGGGACTAGAGGCCCGGCGTACAAAATTCGTGCATGGGGGGAGTGGGGTGGGCATCCCTCAGCCCACTCTACACCCTCTCGCAATCCGGGTCTGCTGGCTCCTAACCACTCACCTGCCTGCCTGCCTGCCTGCCTGCCTGCCTGATTGCCCTTAACTGCTCGCCTGCCTGCCTGATTTCCCCTAACCACTTGCTTGCCTGCCTGATCACCCCTAACCACTCTGCCTGCCTGCCTGACCGCCCCAACTGCCTCTGCCTGCCTGCCTGATCGCTCCTAACCGCCTCTATCTGCTTGCCTGATCACCCATAATCACCCACCTGCCTGCCTGATTACCCCTAACCGCCTTGCCTCGGCCCCCGCCGCAGCAGCTTCGTCTGGAAGGACATCCAGAATGACATCCAGAAGGTCGTTTGGCTGTCTGGTCTAATTAGCATATTATGCTTTTATTATTATAGAGAGGATGCCAAGTGGATGAATTCAGGAAAGACTTAAGAGGCAGACTTGGTGAGCGTTTAAGGTTATAGTCAGCAAAGTAGCATTGCATTGTGGCTAGTAAATAGTGAAGCTAGGCTCTGAGTGCCAACTGAGCCAGGGCACTAACTTCTGTTTTTACCATGTCTGGGAACTTCTCTTTAAGCAGTAGACACTGGGGGGGGGGGGGGGGGGGGAGGCTGGGGTCCAATAGACTACCTGAGGGTCCAAGAGTCATTGATAAAAATCTTAAGAAATGTGTCATGCCCCAAATAAAATTAGAGGTATCTTCCACTTAAAACATAATATATGCATATCAAATTTAACAAAATAATAGCTAGCATTTTTTAGTGTACTTACAAAATTATGGGATGATTCAGGGCTTTTCAAAAGGATCTATTTCAGGGTCTCTTAATAGCAATCTCTTTACCTTTAGGTGTGAGTTATGGTCAATGACTACAAAGCTATGAAGCTACGAGTTGGGAGAGTGTTAGGCAGAGTGTATTGCAGCACATTACATTAAACTGGAAAATAAACTGAGGAGACTACATTTCTGAAATTTTAGTGTAGATTTCTTGGGGAAAACGATTCCATTTTAAAAAAATGTATATACCTTTGTAGACATAAAGGTAAGAAAACCTTCAAACCTCTCTAGTGTATGAAGTAAGAAAAACACTGTGTAGTCTACTAGTTTTTAAATGCTACTTCTGAACTTCTCTAATTTTTGATGTTATATCTGGATTCCAGGAACCTGTCTGATTCCCATCTCAGCAGCCAGTAGGGAGCAGTTATAGTAATGTGAAAGAAATAAAAACTGTGACTATTGCTAATTAACAGCCCTTCTTAAGGTCTATACAAAAATAGGCAGAGAGTTGAATTTGGCCGGTTTGCCGACCCCTTCCTTGTATAGGGAAAAGATTGAGGGCCACTGTCACTGACCAAGTTCTTTTAAATTACTGAGTGTTTTCTTACCTGTACAACAAAGGAGGACAAGATAAATATTAACTAATATGGTTGCTTACTCCAAGTCATAGGATATGCTCAAGAAATATTTGTTGACTAAATCTTAAACTAAACTTTCTATGCTAGATGTGAGACACACAGAGTGATACAAAGTAGCATGTGATGTAGACCCTTAATCCTCATTCTAGTGGGGGAGATAAAATGTTTTCTGTACATTTAACCCACAAAGGTGAGTGGCAGAATAGCATGTAAGAACCAATGAAAGAAGTAATAATTAGTGAATAAGAATTGTTGCGTTTGTCCCTTTATACCAGGAGGAACCATTGGATGAAAGCTCAGTGAAGAAAATGATCCTTACATTTGAAAAAAGATCATATAAAAACCAAGAGTTGCGGATCAAGTTTCCAGACAATCCAGAGAAGTAAGGCTCTGTTTTGCTGATACCCTTCCTCTTTTGAGGTGTTTTGTTTGCCATTTTTGTTTTGTTTTGTTTTTTGCTTGTTTCGTCTGCTTTTGTCGTCCTTAGGAGTGCGAGGACGACCACATGTTTGGAAAATCACTAGAAGGACTCATGGGACTCAGAGTCAGTGGTACTGAGGGTATACAACCAGATCAACAAGGGGAAAAGATACATGAGGCAGAGTCTAGAGAAACTAATGTATAGACTTCCTATGCTTTCTCCCTCCCACTGAGAGGGGTCAGGTGGACATGATCCTTTCTCTAGCAGTGAACACATGCATGCAGTGTCTCTCTCCAGACAAGCCCATGTGAGATTCTGAGTCTAGAGTATTTAATGAGGACAGGTCATGTAGCCATTCTCTGCCAGCAACAACTACCAGAATTCCAGACTCTCAGAAGGAAAGGTGGGCAAAACAACCTTATCACATAGGGAACTTTTCAAAAGCCAAATCCCCAAATGCCAGCCTAGAACCAGGCCCTTCTAAAGATCAGACCTATTATGTTAACTCTTTTCTTCATTATTCTTCTCAAGTCCCAAAGAAAACTGACCTTGGCTGCTATTAGTGATAGCTTTACTGTTGAGAAAATGTCAAAGGCTTTGGGGTTAGGCAGATATGGATGTGACTCCTACATGACCTTGAATAAGTCACTTTTCCTTTTTTAGCCTCAGGTATCTTATCTGTATAAAGAAATAATACCCCCTTTACAGAATTGTGAAGATTAAATGAAAATAATTGGAAGTGAGTGGATCAATACCTGGTATTTAGTACATACTTATGAAATGATAGTTACTATACTGGCTCCTCGGTGCACTGTGAAGTACTGTAATGAGGGGTCTGGTATCTCTCAGTCAGTCTTGAGTCCTAATTAAAGGGATTTTCATATTTATACAGATTTTAATGTTCTCTCTCCATCCCTCTCTGTCTCCCTCCTAGGACGTATACTTTTAATGAATCTTAATATGTCCAAGGCCTGTAGGGAACTAAGAGTTGGATAGTTTAGTCTTGCACTCAAGTTTATAGGTTATTAGGCACATTCGCTATAAATGCATAGTAGAAGGAAACATACCTTAAAAGAGATACAAACAGAGTATTGTGGGAGCATAGAGGAAGAAACAGTGAATACCAAGTTGGGGCCTGTTAAGGTCTTCACAGAAGAGGTGGTATTTGAGCTGGCCTTGTAGAATGATTTTGATTTTAATAGGCAGGAAAGGCATGCCAAGCAGTGTGACTAGCATGAACAAAGGCACAGAGGTGTCAGAGGTCATCAAGTCCTCATGGCAACCTGGTAAGGCTAATGTGCTTTAGATGAGGAGGGTAGAGAGGGAAGAACCTGGTTACTGGACCTAGGACCATAGCCCTCTTTGTAGTAAGATTGCAGCTCAGCTTTCCCAGCACGAGAGTCCTGTAGGGTTTTGTGCTGAACTTCACCATACAGTAGCACTTGTCATTCTGCACTGTGTGTGTGTGTGTGTGTGTGTGTGTCTGATTACACAAGTAATACCTGAATTGATTGTCATTGTAAAAAATACCAACAGTGCATAAGTAGCGTAAAAAATGCACGTCCTCCTTCACTGCACTGACCCCGTCTTCCATTCCCCTACCTAGAGATAGCCCTGTGGACACTTTGGTGAATATCCTTTCAGATTATTTTTCATATACTTATTTATATATATGTATATATATATATATATATATATATATATATATATGTAAATATCAAAAATTTTTTTAACCTAAATTATACTGTACATATTCTGCACCTGGATTTTTTTTTTATTACATAACAGGAGATCTTTTCATGTTCATATATGCATATTTATCTTATTTTTTGTGACTGGTTATAGTATTTCATGGTTTATAGATAACCATGATTTACTTATTATTTTTCTATTACAGACATTTGGTTATTTTAAATATTGGCTTTTATGAACAATGCTGTAGCGAACCTTTGTATACATGTGCCTTAATATAAAATGTATTTCTATAGGACAAATGTTGAATTCTCAGGTTGAAGGGTATGTATATTTTAAACTTGGATAACTATTGCCATATTCCCCACTGTGTTCTTTTATTCTCCCATCAGCAGGTCTCTTTCCCTATTTTCTTGCCCATAATGAATGTGATCAGTCTTTAACATCTTTGCCATTTGTTTTATTATTTCTTTACTCAGTGGTCTTCCTGCATTAGATTCTGTGTCCTTTGAGGAGGTGGACTGTGTCTTGTTTGTTTCTGTTTCTAATTCCTAACACAATACCTGCCATACTCTAGGTGCTCAATAAACATGAGATACTAGATGGTTGATGTAATCTTTATTACATTCTTATTGCCTGGAATCTAAGGATCATTATGAGGAAGCTGTGCCCTGGGTTGATAACTCTGGAAATTTAAGCAATCCAATTTACTTCTTAGAGTGCCAGCATTGCCTTTGCCCACTTGGTAGGTATACTAGTACTTCTGTCAATTTAGAGCAGTGAGTTTCTGCAGGTTATGTACCACATCTTAGGTACCACAGATGCTCTAGTGTTACATTTCATAAATTGGTTTTAAAATTTTATTTTAAAGACTTCACAGTGTTTTCTATTCAGATAAAATTTATATACTATTTTAGTTTTTAAAGCTGAACATTTTAAAATTGGTTAGGAAACTACGTTTTGTTTTAACCTTGAATTTTTGAATTCTTACTGGTGCAGTGTCTTTTATAATTCTCTAGACCAGCGAGGTGCAATTAAGATGAAAATTGCTAGAACATATTTGAATGAAACTTTCCGGTTGGGATCAGAAACATTCAAATATATTTTCCCATATATGCAGTTGTCATTTTGATTGCATAACCCAAAAATGCTTCTCTTCATTTGGCTGCATTTCAGATTCATTTGAAAGTTCTCTTTATGCAGCCTCAACCTTGCACTGTAATCTTTCTGCCAAATATCACATTGAGTGGAGCGTGCTATTTCCCTGGTAAGCCCATTAGTGTTCTCCTTTTCACTGTTGCAGGGGCAGAATTATTTAGTATAGTGGTTCTCAAAGTTTTTAATCTCAGGGCCCCTTTGCACTCTTCAATTATGAGTACACCCCAAAGTGCTTATCTTAGAAAATTCTAGAATACACAAGCACACATTTTATTAGGCATCAGGGCAATGATATAATCACGTCTTGTGTAGCCCTGTTGAAAACTCCAGTGTTCACTCCTGAGAGAATGAAAGTGAAAAAGGCAAAATAGGCAAACCTCAGAGATCGCGGGTTTGTAGTAAAGTGAATATTGCAATAAAGCGAGTCACGAGAATATTTTGGTTTCCTAGCACATATAAAAGTTATATTTACATTGTACTATAGTTTAAGTATGTAGCAGCATTATGTCTAAAAAAAAATGTACATACTTTAATTTAAAAGTACTTTATTGCTAAAAAATGCTATCCATCATCTGAGCCTTTAGCAAATTATAATCTTTTTGCTGGTGGAGGGTCTTGCCCTAGTAACAGCAAAGATCACTGATCAAAGATCACCATGTCATCCTATCTAATAAAAGAGTAATATGCAAATTAACCATCACTTTGCGATAAAGATGGCAGCGCCCACAGCCAATAAGGAGGGAAGATGCAAATTGATGCAACAAGGCAAGAGGTGGAAGGCGGCTCTGGCCGGAGTGAAGGTAGAAAGGCAACTCTGGCTGGTATGAAGGTGGTGCTGGCTGCCAGGGGAAGGAAGGCCTATTCTTGCACAAATCTTCATGCGTCGGGCCTCTAGTATATAATAATGAAAAAGTTTGAAATATTGCAAGAATTACCAAAATGTGGCACAGAGAAATGAAGTGAGCAAATGCTGTTGGAAAAATGGTGCCAATGGACTTGCTTGATGAAGGGTTACCACAAACCTCTGCTTTGTAAAAAAAAAAAAAAAAAAAAAGCAGTATCTGTGAAGCTCAATAAAGCAAAACTCAATAAAACAAGACGTACTTGTAATACTTTGGGATTATTGTGAAAATAATTTTGATCTTTTAGACCCCCGAAAAGGATTTCCAACCACCTCCTACCCCCACCCTAGAGTCCCAGGACCACACTTTGAGAACTGCTGATTTAGTTGGGTGGGAGAAGCATCATGTTCTCTATGCATTGACTGCTGGTCTTGTGTTTGCAGGAGGACTCACCAATTTCTGTGGTTTTCCTGGTATATTTGAGCCTTGCTGGTCATTTGCTAATCTTCACTATTACAGTTGAAAGAGAACATCCTGGTGGTCTGAAACAAATGCACATGGCAGACTAGCAGAATATTCTCCCCTTCCCAGATGGAATCGATGACCCCATCTCAGCCTGGGTTACTGTTTTAATAGATTGCTGTGTTGCTTTCCCATTGCCTCTAACTTGACCCATTCCCCCAGCTGTGAGTCGTCCATTACTGAGTGTATGCTTACTTCCTAGACAGTCTCTACAAATGTTGTAGTGTGTGCTTTAAATGAGTAGGCTTATACTTTGTTGACAAAAAGAGAAGAAAATACTCTTTTTTATAGCATAGCAAACTTGATGGTACCTAGATTTGTTGAGCACCTATTATGTGCCAACTATCATTAGGCACTTTATATTTTTTTATCTCGTTGAATCCTCACTGTAATTCAGCTAGGAAAATTAAGGAAGCTGAGGTTTAGAGATAGGTTAGTTGCTATTCTCTGTCTCCGTTGACCAGGTTGGGGTCCCGTGATCTGTGTTCTAATGTCATTTCTTGGACAACACCAGATCCTTACAATTAATTGTATGTAATAGGTTATTAAATTTGTACTAGGCTAAGGGCTCCATGCGGACAGCAACTAGGATTATTTTATTATCTGTTATATCCTCGGAACCTAGCACGGTGACTGGTACCTAGTGTGTGTCCAGTAAATACTTGTTGACGTACTGTTCATGGTTACACAGCCAGTAACTTGTGTGGCTGGGGGTGTGACCCAAGTCTATATCATTCTCAAGTCCAGGCATTTTCCACTATATCTTGTTACTCATGTAACACTGGACCCCCAGTAGTATTTTTATGATGTTTCTCTGCTGTCATTTGAGTTTCTGCTTGTTTTTGTTTTGATAATTTTTTGACTTTCTAAACTTAAAAACATTGGCTGATTGCAGATTTAGAAGAATTTCGAAGTTGGAAGGTAAATTCCACTCTCCCTTCTAATTCTTGATTTTTTAAAATTATATTACCCTTTATTAATTACCCCCAGTGACAAGTATTTAACTTTTCAAAGAAATCTTTTCATTATTTGACACTTCTGACTCTTTAAGATTTAAACTCAGAATGAAAAAGAATTTCAACAAATTCTTAGATGAGAGGATATCTAGACAACTTATAATCGTGGTTGTTTTCCCGAATTAGTGTCTATATCTCTCCTAAAGTATGGCTTCTATAAGAGATGTCACAGAACTTCAGGGTCATATAATCACATGTTAACTCTGTATTGCCTTCTTTTAAGCAGCCTGAAACCACCTAGCCTTTGTGGCAGCTACTTTCCTCTGCTCCTTCATTTGGAAGGCATCTGCTGAACTGTGGACCTGGGAGTGTGCCCAGTGTTGGGTGACCAAAGTTGAATGAGTAGTTTCTGTCCTGGTACAGCTGTCTCGTGGTCTGATTTGTATTGCTGTTACAGTTGACTAAAACCATCAAGTTCTCACATGTGCTCTTATTAAATTATGTCGTTCCCACCCCATGCATTTGTAATCTGACTTTTTGGTTCAGTGCAGCTCTCTATGTGGATCCTAGATAATTTTTCTCCTGTTAGATTTGGCCCATCATCGCCTATCAGAAACTTTTGAATTGATTCTGTCAGCGCTGTATTCATTTTCTCTGTAAGCTTTGTGTTGCTTAACATTTGTTAAGTTGCTATTTATATACCTTCATTTAAGTTACTGATTAGAAAATAACAATAAAATAATATAGATGATCTAAACAGGCCTAAGGATCAACCCCTGTAGGATGCCACCAGAGGCTTCTCTCTGGGCTGACATTCATTCATTACCACCCAAGTCCCAAATCTTTTCTTGTGTTCAACATCATTTTGCTTATTACTATTTAGTGCTTAGTCTTCCTTGTCAGTTCTTCCTGTTGAGCTATAAAAATCTTTATGTGAAGTTACTCTTCAGAAATCAGATTTTTTTAAAAAAAACAACTACCCACTTAAGGCAAATAACCCTTAGAGGTTTGCTGAGCCCATTTGGTTCAAAGATTATATAGATCTGCTACCCCATGGAATATCTGAATTCTGCACCAGCCTTTCTTTCCAAGGCATGATTCTTCTGGCTTGACTTTCACACTTTAGGAGACAGAAATAATGTAAAATGGTGGTATATTTGTAAGCACAGTGAAAGAAGCCTTAAAAAAAGATAGATGGAGGGGGAATCTTTACAAATATAATTTTGAATGTACTTGGAATAATAAACAGGTGAGAATAAACAAGGAAGCATTGAAAAAGAAGACTAGCAAGAAAGTGTTTTTGCAATAATGGACATAAAATATACTGTAACAATATGGAAGTGTGATCCTGGCTCAAGAATTTACAAACAAAGCAATGAAATGCAGTGCAAAGCCCATAAACAGATTAGAGTACACATTAAAATTCAGTGTATGATGCCATGACCAAGTGGGATTTATCCCAGGGATGCAAGGCTGATACAATATTTGCAAATCAACAAACATGATACATTACATAAGCAAATTGGAAGACAAAAATCACATGATCATATCAATTGGTGCAGAAAAAGCATTTGACAAAATCCAACACTCTTTTTTTTATAAAAACTCTTAGCAAAGTGGGAATAGAGGGATCATACCTCAACATAATAAAGGCCATATACGACAAACCTACAGCCAACATCATCTTCAATGGGCAAAAACTAAAACCATTTCCCCTAAGAACAGGAACAATACAGGGATGTCCTCTTTTACCACTATTATTCAATATAATATAACCTCAGCGATCAGACAAGAAGAAGAAATAAAAGGCATCCAAATTGGAAAGGATGAAGTAAAACTGTCATTATTGACAGATGACATGATATTATACATAGAAAATCCTAAGATTCCACCAAAAAAACTACTAGATTTAATAAATGAATTTGGCAACATAGCAGGATATAAAATTAACGCCCAGAAATTGATGGCATTTTTATACACCAATAATGAACTCTCAGAGAGACTAAAAAAATAAAAATAAAAAACGCATTTACTATTGCAACAAAAAATTAAGATACTTAGGAATAAACTTAACCAAGGAGGTAGAAGACTGTACTCAGACAACTACAGGATATTGAAAAAAGAGATAGAGGAAGATATAAACAAGTGGAAGAAAATACCATGTTCATGGCTTGATAAACTCAACATCATTAAAATGTCTACT
Organism: Myotis myotis; assembly: GCF_014108235.1. NCBI lineage: Eukaryota > Metazoa > Chordata > Mammalia > Chiroptera > Vespertilionidae > Myotis > Myotis myotis. Next base: position 56,471,566 of record NW_023416401.1, on the reverse strand, counting down.
ACTACCCAAAACAATCTATAGATTCATCGCAATCCTTGTTGAAATACCAATGGCATATTTAACAGATCTAGAAAAAAACATTCCAAAAATTTATATGGAACCAAAAATGACCTCAAATAGCAATCTTGACAAAGAAGAACATAGTTGGAGGAATCACAATACCAGATACGAAATTATACTACAAAGCCACTATACTCAAAACAGCCTGGTACTGACACAAGAACAGGCATATAGATCAATGGAACAGAACCCAGAAATTGGATCCAAGCCATTATGCTCAATTAATATTTGACAAAGGAGGCAAGAGCATACAATGGAGTAAAGAAAGTCTTTTCAATAAATGGTATTGGGAAAACTGGACAGGTACATGCAAAAAAATGAAACTAGACTACCAACTCACACCATACACAAGAATAAACTCAAAACGGATAAAAGACCTAAATGTAAGTTGTGAAACCATAAAAATCTTTGCAGCAATATCTCAGACATCTCTCATAGCAATATGTTTACTGATAGATCTTCTACCGTGGTCAGCAAACTGCGGCTCGTGAGCCACATGCGGCTTTTTTGGCTCCTTGAGTGTGGCTCTTCCTAAGCCTTAGGAGTACCCTAACTAAGTTAATAACAATGTACCTACCTATATAGTGTAAGTTTAAAAAATTTTGCTCCCAAAAGAAATTTCAATCGTTGTACTGTTGATATTTGGCTCTGTTGACTAATGAGTTTGCCGACCACTATCCTAGTACAAAGGAAACTAAGGAGGAAATAAACAAATGGGGCTACAACAAAATAAAAAAGCTTCTACACAGCAAAAGAAACCATCAACAAAGTGAAAAGAGAGCCTACTGCATGGGAGAACATATTTGCCAATAATATATCTGATAAGGGGTTAATTTCTAAAATATATAAGGAACTCATACAACTTAACAAAAGGAAGACAAACAGTCCAGTTAATAAATGGGCAAAGGACATAAATAGACACTTCTCCAAAGTAGACATACAGAAGGCCAAGACACATGTAAAAAAATGCTCAAAGTCACTAATTATCCAAGAGATACAAATTAAAACAACAATGAGGTATCACCTCACACCTGTCAGAATGGCTATCATCAACAAATGACAAGTGTTGGCGAGGAAGTAGAGAAAAGGGAACTCTAGTACATTGCTGGTGGGAATGCAGACTGGTGCAGCCATTATGGAAAACAGTATGCAGTTTCCTCAAAAAATTTAAAATGGAGCTGCCATTTGACCCAGTAATCCCACTTCTAGGAATATATCCTAAGAAACCTGAAACACCACTCAGAAAGAATGTATGCACCTCTATATTCATAGCAGTGCAATTTATAATAGCTAAGATTTGGAAACAGCTCAAGTGCCCATCAGCAGATATGTGGATAAAAAGGCTGTGGTACATTTATCACAATGGAATACTATGCAGCAATAAAAAAGAGGAGCTCTCACCATTTGCAACAGCACGGATGGACCTGGAGAGTATTATGCTAAGCAAAATAAGCCAGTCAGAGAAAGATAAGTATCACATGATCTTACTGATATGTGGAATCTAATGAATAAAATAAACTGATAAACAAAATAGATCCAGAGACAGAACCATGAATAGACTGATGAATTTCAGAGGGAAGGTAGGGTTGGGGGTGAGGAGCATGCAGGGAGAGAGATTAAACTGGGGAACTTGAATGCATAGCCCATGGACACAGACAATAGTGTGGCAAAGGCTTAGGAGGGGTGTGTGGGGGGAGCAGGGGGTCAATGAAAAAAATTTAAATTTGAATTAAAAAATAAATTTAGTGTATGATGGAGGTGGCATTTCTTCAGATCTGTGGAAAAAGCATAGATTATGGTATTGGGGCAATAGGACAAACATTTGCAGAAAATAAAGTTAGATCTTTGTCCTATATCATTAGCTAACATAAATTTCAGATTTATTTACTCCTAAACATTTAAATATGTATAAACTTAACAATACATAAAAGTAGACCATAAAATATATCTAATCTTAACATAGAAAAAAACATTGCTCAGGATACATGTAAAATAGAGTTTATAAAAGCAAAGATTTGACTAAACTTTTAAAAACCTTTATGTGATAAAGCACAATGTACTAATTAAGGGGTAAATATTTTTCTCTGTTGTTTTTTCCCCAGCATATGAGACGAATTAATTTTCTTAATATATAGAGTGCTTATAAATGAATAAATAAGATGAGCACACTGATATAAAATGGGTAAAGAAGATGGGGGTGGGGGGAGGAGGCTGGAGGGGGTCAATAGTGGGGGATAGAGGGCATATGTAATACTTTTAACAAAGAATTATTTACAAAAAATAAAATGGTCAAAGAAGAAATACAAATAGCTAATAAACATTAACAAAAGTTGAACCATCTTAAATAGTAATATCAGAAATGTAAATAAAAAATAAGTTAAATTTTCTATCTCCTGTGGTACATTTGCACAATGGAGTACTATGTGGCTGTGAAAAAGAAGGGACTGTTATCCTTTGTGACAGCATGGATGGACTTGGAAATTATATCATGCTAAGCGAAATAAGCCAGTCAGAGAAAGTTATCACATGATCTCATTTGGAATCTAATGAACAAAATAAATTGACAAACAAAATAGAACCAGAGGCATGGATACATGGAACAGACTGACAGAGGTTGGAGGGAATGGGGTGGGGGCAACTGGATAAAAGAAGGTAAAGAGTGTAGCCAAAGAACATCTGTGCATAACCCATGCATACAGACAACAGTGGTGAAGGTCAGGGGAGGGGTTGTGGGAGCTGGATTGAGGTGGGCAAAGAAGGGATGAATGGGAGACATCTGTAATAGTATCAACAATAAAAAAGAAAATTTTAATAAATTTCCTATTTCAAATTGGAGGAGATTTTAAATGCATTTTAAATACTGTTTTTAAAGAGGGCGAGGGAAACAAGCACTTTATACACTATTGGTACCTTTCTGGAAGAATATATCAAAATCTGCTAAGGTATGCATACTCTTTGACTTGACATGTTCCATCCTGGGACTTTATCTCAACACAATAATTGTGAATACATGCATCATGGTGTCATTTGGTATAGGGAGAAAATTGGAGACCACCTGAATGTCTGACAAAGGGTAAAATAAATTATGGTACATATTCACAAGGGAATACCATGCAGCTTTTAAAAATGTATTATTTAGGACAGGAGTTTCAGATAGGCTTAATCTCCTACACTCACTCTGTGATTGATTGGCAGTCTCTTTTTGGAATGCTATGTTGAGAAGTCATGTCTGGGCTCAACAGGGAAGAGTGGTGTGCTCAGTGAGGGATAGTGCCATGGGAGAAGGAGAAAGACTGACAGCAGTGTTGGATACTGGCTTTTCCTGCTGTAAAAGAGTGTTTAATGATAAGGGGAATTATTCAGCCTGTGTTAACAATAGCAAAAATTGAATATACAACTATATACTATGTAGGCTACTTTAGCATTGGGGGGAAGGATATAGGTGGAGTGAAAACTCATGAATTAAACATACCAGAGTATTATCAGTGGTTATTTCTGGTTAATAATATAATGTATGATTGCTGTTATGATTAAAAATAGTAATGGGGAAAAACAGTGGTTAGGGATATTGTCTAAAATATGAGCATGTTTTAAAGAGTTATAGTCTCCAGATTTTGTTCCTTACAGAATCCAGGTTTCTGGACAGGTGGTATTTGCTTAGCCCTTCAGCTTCTGGAAGTTGATGAGTACTTTATGACTTCAAGAGTCCCTGCTTGTGTTCCTTTCCTTTGTGGCCTCATTCAATTAAGCAGGCACCTGTGGATATATAGAGACAAAATATATACTTCCTATTTTTAAGAAGCTTACACTCTAGCAGGGAAGATAGACATAATAATGGTAGCAGTAGCAAGAGGAGAAGAAAGAAGAGGAGGGGAAAGGAGAGCAGACATACGCAATATTAAGTGCTTTATACCTATTTATTCATTTACTCTTTATAGTGTCCCTATGAGATAGGCAGTTTATTATCCCATTTACAGATGAAGACACTGAGAGGCTAAGTGCCTAGGTCAGGTTTAAACCCAGGCAGTCTGGTTTCAGGGTCTGTTTGACCACCCATTCCTCTCAATCAGTCAGTCGGGTATTGTTCAGTTGCTTTGCATGGATTAGCTCATTTCCTTTTCACAACAAAACTTCCTGTCTTATTCATCAAAGACTTAGTGGACATTCCTTAATGTGTCAAATATTGGAGGGGGGGCATGCGGAGGCGAATACAGAGCAGTTCTGTTCTAAGTGTCTGGGCATAGGTCTGTTGAAAGGTTCAGGTGTGGACATGCGAGTAAAATATCATACTACATAAAGTATGGTGGTGATTATAGGATGCCAGAGCCTATATCTGCTTTACTTTGGGGTCTACCTCTTAATCAGCTCACTGGAAGGGATGTGAGGGTTGGGAGTTTCTCTTACTTGCCATTTTTGAATGGCAGCAGAATCTCATGTCTTCCTTTGGGTAAGGGAAGTAATTGGCCCTTGACCTGAAGTGGCAAGTAAGAAAACCCTTTTTAGATGAGTAAGATAATTATGTTCAGGGCAACAGAATTGCCACACTAAGGGGTATTGTTAGCTAATCCATAGGACTGGTGGGCAGATCATTTAAAGCTGCAAAATGCTTTAGGAGCCTCTAAAAGGCAGCTTGTGACGGCAAGAGTAAGGGAATCCTGTAATGAGATCTGAATCCAAGATTGATTTTTGTAATGAGGAAATCGATTTCTGAAGGAAATTATGTGACAGTATGATGTTTGGATGAGTGTCCTTCTTGGTTGGTCTGTTGTAGACACTTTGACAGATTGTCTGTCTGGATTGTGTGGCTGTTTGCTCGTCAGTGCTGATAGTACTTCTTTCCTTTCAATGATGCTGTTTTGTTTTTCCCTCCTAGGTTTATGGAATCCGAGCTGGACCTAAATGACATCATTCAGGAGATGCACGTGGTGGCCACCATGCCAGACCTGTACCACCTCCTAGTGGAGCTGAATGCTGTTCAGTCTCTTCTCGGGTTGCTCGGACATGATAATACAGATATCCTTTCAGATCTGTCTTCAGTGGGAAGGCTGACATGGTAGGGGAGTGCTGTTTACTCTCTTCTCCTGTCTGTCTCTGCTGTCACGTCTGATATTCTATTTCCAGTCCAATTATCTCCCATCTTGAAACACATGCTGCTCTTTACTCATTTGAAAATCTGGTTTATATCAGTAAATCTTGGGCAATCCTAATTGTTATATTTGCTCTTAATAGTACTAGAATTCATCGTGATGTATCTGTTCATACATTAACAGCATTAATTTTTCAGGATCTTGATTTGGAGGCCCATTAGAGAGGCAAGACCAGACAGCATTTGAATTTTTGGTCTAGACATCAGTCTGTTAGCAGATGCCCCAGTGGAGTTGAGACTAGAGGATGCAGTAAACTGTGATGGAAAGTACATTGGAATGTCGGGGAAGATAGAGATTTTATGTTTTGTCCACTAATATATTTCTAATTTCTTAAAGGCCAGGTGCACAAAAACATTTAGTATTTATAGAATCAGCTTTATACCTAAATAGACAATCTAGGTTTAACTTTTAGTTTTACTTTTTGTGTGAAATTTGGTGCCCCTCTAGCCTTTAGTATTCTCAACTGCAAAAAATAGAGTTAATAACTTTTGCCTTTCAATGTTATTTAGAGGATTAAAGGAGATCATATAAGTGCTAAGTAGTTTCTCATATATAGTAGGCACTTAGGAAATGTTACTTTTAACTGAATCTGAATCATGACTTTGAAAACCATTTTATACTTTGTCTTTGTGCAACTGCTATCTGATGTGCAACTGCTTTAGTGCAAAAGGTTTTTCATATGCCTGTGGTTGGAGTTATGTTCATTAAAGGAAATTCCATTCCAGTAGTTGTTCTGTTAGAATCCAGATTTTCGAAGGTGAGAGACAAATGTAGTTAGTCTGCTTGAGTGATATTCATGGGGAATCTGCTGCTGCTTCATGTTATTTTCATCTTTCTGGTAATCTCTCTCCTGAGAGCATGTCTGACTAGGTTCTTTCCTGCCTGATAATTCTCATAGAAATAAATCAGTGAATAATTTTAATGCAGGCTTCTTGAAGGGTGGTCTTAAGCCATTTCTGATATTTCATGTAATGTTAGACAGTATTAAGAATCACTGTGTCAGTCCCAAGATTGATGAATGTTCCCCAGGGTTCATTGCAGAGTTCTGCATTGTACTGTAAGAACCCTAGTCAATTAGCTTGTTTCTAGGCGAGCTCAGTACAGGGTCTTATGAATTCAATAGCATGCAGATATGCTTTGAGTGCTTAGTATGTACCAGGCACTGTGCTAGACCCCGAGGAACCATGGGCTATACTGGATACTCAAACAGCATCAGCCAGTAAGCATATATTGAGTATCTACATATGATTAGCTCTATTTGAGGTGCTAACTGCTCCTTACAGAGTTAGTAACTAAGAATTCTAGTTGTGACTTCACATTTCAATTCACTTACACAGAATGGTAGATTTTCAGAATCCGAGCAGACCTTAGAGATGACTTAGTCCAGTGACTATTTATTTAGTGACAAGTCTGAGGTCCCTATGTTGGATAGCTAACTGTTGAAGTTGAGGCTGGCACTCCAGGCCCCCGATTTCCAGTCCACTGTTCTTTCTAGTGCACTGAGTCTCTTCCCTCTAGGATTTATTACGTCCCTGACAGAGTTGCAGTGATTCATTCATTACCTTGCGTATTAATACAGAAATCGCCTGTGTTGTCTCTGGAAACATGGCTCTCATTCTCTTTTTCTATGCCTGCTAACTCAAAATAATAGTAGCAGCTTTCCAAAGATACTGACACTTTGCTGATTCACCAGCCTGGTTCCTGCTGAGGAGAAGACACACAAGAAGTGCTGCTCATCAGCATACTTGGGAAAGGCAAGGGCACAGCTGCTGCAAGTTGTAATGTTCTGGTCTTTAAAAAGGAAAAAAAACAAGTCCCCTGTAATAACTTTGACAGCTGCCATTCCCTCCTGCTCTCTGAGAACTAAACTGCACTTTCCCCCCTCTTGTATACAACCTTCACCCTACTGCCCTAGTGATATTTTTCTAAAATCTGATTTTTAATTATGCCCTACATCAAATTTTAAGTTCATTTGAAATTTTTTAAATTACCTAATTTTAATTAGATGCAGCAATTAGGATAAATGTCATCTCAAAGTACAGCTTTTCTTAAAAGTGGTTTCAGAAAAGGGTAGACCCTCTTGACTTGCATCTAACGAATCCTCTATCAGTTGGAATGTTGATCTCTCAGCAGTGTTGCACTGTTTCTTGCCTTATCTGTGATCTATAATGGAAATTTTTCTTTAGGAAACGTTTGTTAACAATTTACTGTTATACAGCCGTAACTGCCCGAAACACCTTACCATAAATAAACAATTTCATGGCAGTCATGACTTAAATTTTTAATCTTTTTAACTCTTCATTTATCAACCAAGACCATACATGGCTGGTTATCTTTCCAGCAAGCACAGGTCATCTTTGCTTTGTCCTTCTCGAGAAAACATAAACTATAGGGATTTTAATTGGATCAGAGGCTGGTTTATTGTAACCTTAAGAGACAAAGGATGTGAGAAAACAGCTTGCACCTTGTCCTTTCAACCGTGAGAAGCAGCTTCAGAGTTTATTCTGGCGCTCTGCATCACTGCCGCTGGTGAGGGCCTGTCAGTGCTTCTGAGCACATCTCCCCCCTGGAGAGGTAGGAGCCCAGCCATCATTTGGCGGCAGAGTGGAATTCTGGTCTGTGAAGAGCACCTCTGGGGGTGAGGGGAGGGAGAGAAGGCACACCCCACACGCAGTGTTCAAGAGTCACTCCAAATGCATTAGGTGGGGTCCAACAGCTGCTGCCTTTTAGAGATAATGCTTTTTGCAACAATTTTTCCTTTAAAATAAATCATTTAAACATGTTCAGAACCCCCCTTTTGTGAACCTTTTGGAGTGTTTCTGCAGAAAAATAAAACCAAAGCTACATTTAAAAATATTTTCTTAAGGTATTGGTAAACAAAGTTTTTATGGCCTAGTTTAAGCCAAATTTACTCAATTTGCCTGAAGGAACAAGGAGGAATAAAACAAGGAGAAGATAAAACCCCAGATGGTGGCTGAGTACCCCTTCTGCTACCACCACCAAAAATCAAAACAAAATAAAAAAAACTCCAAGTTACCAATAAGTATCCTATTTTTGTATGGCATCTGCTTTGTTCTCAACTTAAGTGACAAGTCAGTGGAATCCTTTTTAAAGTCCTGTAGTAGATCCTGTAGTAGATTACTGGGTTCTTCCTTAGTATGATAAGCTCTGTTGTGTTCTATTAGGAAAATAAGAAATAGTAGTTTCAGTTGATAGTTATGTGTGGTGGTAAGTGCCCTTGGAGTGTTATGCTCAAGAAATGCTATTGGTATTCTGAAAGATGTGGGTCATCTCTGGCATAGGGTTGATAAGGGAATTGGACATTGGAGATTGGCAAGCTTTTGGTAGATGTGGAGATTTGAGTGCTTTTCAAGTTTATTTCATGTTCTCTACCTTGGCAATGGAAATTGCCATTCCTCACTTACTGGATCTGACATGCTCTTACTAGCTGCTCTTGTAGTCACTACACATTGGATATCAAGTCCATTAAAAAAAAAAAAATACAACTACTATACTGATTCCTAGCTAAGTGCCTTATTCTTTAATAAAAAATCCAGTAAACTAAACCCAGTTTATTCAAAGTATACTTTCTCTCCATCCACTTATTATTCAGAGGTCTCATTGTAATGTTAACTGAGGCTTCAGTACAGTGGGCTGTGCACTAACAGGCAGAAGGGAGAAATTGGTTAGCACCAAGTAGATCATTGGTGCTGATGGGACAGCTCCCTTTTGTCTGGGATCCTTTTCTAAATCACTGCTTAGTTTTCTCAAATTCTAGAAAGCCCAGAGGACTTGCAAAGTTGTCCTGGTCGGTTTTGTGAAGAATTACTATGGGGTTTGGAAAACAAGGAGCAGAAAGACTTTTTTTAGACTAGCAGGGATCAATTGAACTTGAGCATTTGGGTCTGAGAATGCTAGCGTGTTACAACCTGACTGGGACACACCATATTATCTCAGAGGGTGTGTACAGTAGTCAGGGGTGCCTGTGTTAGATAGAGCCCCGTGTTAATGAGCAGGAGTGAGGCGGGGAGAGGTTTGAGCCTCCTAAGGGCTTTCTTCTAATTGAACTGGGAAGGGAGCTGGCTGTTGCTCCATTGCTTTCCTGTAAGTGCTGTCTAATAAGACTTGTGTATCCCTGGCTGTTGTTTTCCTAGGAGCTGTTCTCATCTCAATATTTTTAGAATCTAAGTTATGTACATTGAAAACAATTTACTTCTTCCTCTTATAGGTAGTCTAACCTCCCTAGTAATTTGTACTGATAAGCCACCCGTTTTTTGGTGTGTGTGTGCTTGTGTGTGTGTGTGTGTGTTTTGAGCCATTTAAATGTGCTCTGAAGAAAGTCAGATTAGGTAAAAAGTGCCAAAATGGCAATCTAGGAAAAGGACCTGTTAATGTAATTTTTAATTTTGTTTATGAGTTTTAGATTAATTCTGTGTCCCAAAGCAGGGGGGTTGTAGCTTGCTTTGGACATTTTCCCTGCAGCATGACAGTGCCCACTAACATTTACTAGGTACTTAACAAATATTGAATGAGTGCATTTTCTCCCTCATACTAGTTTGATCTTGATCTAGGATTGGGATGAAATTAAGAGTCCTGGTTCAATCTAGCTACCTCTGCCAACTGTTTCAAAAGGAGGAAAAAAAACAACCCATTTTTGTCTGTGTTTTGAAATTCATCTGGATTGAGTTATATCTAATCACTATCCTACTCTAGGAATAAAAGAAAGAAGTTTTGTTTTTTTTAGAAAGCCCCTTATTTGTTCTATTAAATCAATTATATATTCTGAATCTATCCTGGTTCATTTTTCTTAAGGAAGCCCTTTTGAAATGACTTTTTAAAAAAGCTACCCGCTTACTATGTCTTGTTCCTCTTTATCTTAAAAATACACACAAAACAACATTACTTGAGACTAATAAGGTTAATGTTCAGTTTCTATACCAGGACTGTATTAGGGATCAGGCCTGAAAATAAATATCTAGAGCCAAAAAATAGAAGTAGACAGCCCTCTTTTTCCAAGAGCCATTGTGTTATGGACCATTTGTGCCCCACTGTTTTTTTCGACTTCACTTCTTATTATACTAGCTTATTGCCCCAGTAGTGGACAGGTACAAAGGGAGTGAGTTGGGTGGTCTTTCTACTGACATGACAAAATAGGCTATCAAAAACTGTGTTTTAGTAATTCACAGAGAGACAGGCTCTCTATTTTCCTATTATACTTGGACCAGAGAGCCTTTTACCTCGTGAAATGAAATTGTAAATACAGTGGAAAAACCTATCACCCATGCCCAGAGTCTGCTTGTGAAGAAATGCTGGATGGATGGCAGGCCATGCTGAATTTTCTCGACATTGAGGATTCATCTGTCTATCTGTGGTTCACATTCTTACTCCTCTTTCTAGTCTTCAAATGACCTTCAAATGTCATCTTATATTACCCAGGAGTTGATGATTACACTTACGGACTCATTACTGCCTTGTTGAAATGCTACTTAATGAAAGTTGGGAATTTATGTAAAATCAGTTAATGGTAGGATTGATGAGATGTTTACCAGATCTGGTAGCTGGTAACTCATTTATTATTTGACTTTTCAACTGAGGCAGGAGAGTAGACAAGGAGATATATAGAGGTGAGCAAAAGCAGGTTTGTGAGTTACAGTTGTATGTGAAACACAGTTTATTTTTGTATTATTATTTATTAACTATTTTCCATACGAACAACTATAAACCTAGTTTTGCCCACCCCTGTACACTGGAATATTATAAGAAAAAACTTTGCTTGGTAAAAGTTAGACATTTATCATATTTCTATATAAAACCACAGCCATTGTCAGTTTTTTTCCTTTTAAAAATATTTTTATTGGTTTCAGAGAGGAAGGGAGAGGGAGAGAGAGGGGTAGAAACATAAATGATGATAGAGAATCATTAATTGGATGCCTTCTACGCACCTCTACTGGGGATTGAGTCCACAACCCAGACATGTGCCCTGACCGGGAATCAAACCGGGACTTCCTGGTTCATGGGTTGACGCTCAACTACTGAGCCTCGCTGGCTGGGCCGCACTAAGTTTTATAGCACTCCTATGTTTGGGGCAAATATGACTTTAAAGAGTGAAAGAATAAGACACAGGAACCTTATTTACTTATTCATGATGGTCAGCTGGTCAGTTATTGATGAATAAAATGAAACTTCAAATAATTTTTCCCCCAGCAAAAGACGTTCATGAAATACCTAGAATGTCAGTTGGCAGTTAGCAAGTTCTATCATTATTGTTAATATGTCCTATATCTTTTATTTTTCTCTTTCCAGTTCTAGTGAAACTGCCCTGATTCTGACCCTGTTGTCTCATTTCTGGACTCTTTTGTTGTAGTTTTGGAACAGCTGTTCCTCCTTCAGGTGTTGCTTTTCCCACCCCTCGCCCATACACCCCAACTGCCTCCCATTTGCCCACCCCCAACATTCATAATGCTTTCGTGCCGCCTGCACACAGCTGTTAGGTTAGCATTTCAAAATACTGTTATTTTATAGGGTTACCATTATGCTTTTATCTCTTCCCTCCTATTCCATTTCTTCTCCTCTTTATATGCCTTTGTGCATTCTAATCTCTCTGCTTTTATTCCTGTTGTCCTGCCCTCATCTTTTTAGTTGCCTGTTTTCTGACCACTCTTTTAACAAATAATTCTTGATTTCTCAGTTCAAGTTGATTGCTGCTTTTTCAAGACATCTGCAGTTAATGTTTCTGTATTCTTCACTTGTTACATGTTAGTAATTCCCTGTGGTGTATAATTTTTTAAATGTCTCTGATTATCTAATGTTTTCATTTTATGGTGAGGAAACTGAGGCCCAGAATGACGAATAAATTTGCCTTTGTCATTGTCACAGTGTATTATTCATCGTAGGCATTCAGTAAATGCAGGTTGATGGAGCAAGGTGTGTTTGTGTGTGTGTGTGTGTGTGTGTCTCCAAGGTGAGGGAAGAAAAACTTAGTTTAGTTCTGGCTTCCAGTTTCCAAACATAACTTCTTTTTTCTCTGCTTCATGTTTTCATTCACTTATATGTCCCTCTTTTTCTCCATTTGTGTCTCGTGTTCAATTTTCATTGTTTACATTTCTTTTATGTCCAAAGCAGCGTGGTGTTTGAGGGAAAGGGAGGTTGGTGGGTTCTACACTAGCACGGCCCAGTGTAAATCCTCCCCTTTACATATTAAATCTATTTGGTCATGCCTTGGTCTCTGAAGATACCAGCCATGTCATCTTAGAAATCATTACTGCCTTTGAAGGTGAACTGTACAAGATAGTTAAGATTATACTGAGTTCCAAGAATTTAAATTATGAGTTAAGGCTAAGGGTGTTTCTCACTGGAAAAGCAACCTCCCAAGTGATCATATTCAAAGTTTTGAAATTTTAAAAAATACAGTGAACCTATGGAAGAAGTTGCCAGGAAGGCAACATAGGAAAGAGACAGTCAGTTAACAACATTTATTGAACACCCTCTGTGAGTAGAACCTTGTTGAAGAGATGTAATAAAACCAGAGTGTGTTAAAGGCAAACAGTGATGAAGCAGTTGAGAAGGAAACGGGAGGGAACCAAATGTTTTAGTAAAATGCCAGTAGGGTTTCAGTGTGTACGTGATATCCTTAACATTTTTCACATGTGTCCATAGCTGTGGTTGATTTGCTTCAGGAGTTAACAGATATAGACACCCTCCATGAGAGTGAAGAGGGAGCAGAAGTACTCATCGATGCTCTGGTAAGTTGCACATCCCTCTGGGGTTTTGCAGGCTTGTGTGAGGTGTTGACATCATCACCGCCATTGTCTCTGTAAGTGGCATCATCTGAGTATCAGGTAGAGCTCTGAGGCAAGGCTGGACTGGATGAGGAGAGTGAAAAAGTAGAAATGCAACCTATGGGATACTTTGTTCTTTGGAACTATGTTAGGGAAGGGGTTATAGAGGCCTAACATTTATGAAATATCACTATGTAGTCCTCACCATAGCCTCTCAGATGGGTATTATTCTGTTATCCCCTTTACCGCTATGAAACAGGCATAAAGAGTCAAAACAACTTGCCTATAGTCACTCAGCTGGGATTTGAACCTGTGTTCTCTTTGACTCCATGTTCCTGTTCCTCTACACTCAACTGTGTTGCTACTGACCTTTTCACAAAAAGTTTTCGTGGATGTTTCTTTTCTCCTCTGGCCTTCATAATTCCAAATGAGGGTAGAACAGGTATCATTATTACTTATTTCATAGACAGGGATTTGGAGAATGTTAAAAATAAGAACAAACCTTCTGGCTCACCCAGGCCAGAGTTGCAGCCCTGCCTGTAGAAGACAGGGCCAGTTGATTTCTGCATTCTTTTTGGTGGAGGCTTGGCAAGGCCTCAGAATCTGCCTCAGCTATTGTTCCAGGCAGCAGCCAATCAAAGGGAGTTTACATGTGAGGTGAACCAGTAGACCCATCGTCTCATTTACACGTGAGGAACCCCAGATGGAAAAACGAAGGCTTTCACTGGGCTACACAGCTAGTCCCTGCAACAGCTGAGATTAGAGCCAGCATCTTCTGATCCCTCCACAGTCCTTTCCCACCACACCAGTTTCCTTCTCTCGCCTGTGATCAGAGAGGGCTCAGAGGCTGAAAAGGCACCACAGCTGGCCAGTGGCAGAAGTGAGTCTAGTCCAGCCTCTTACCGATACTTCCTGTGGATTTCTGTCCACCCACCGAGCCGTCACTCTCTTCAGAGCTCAAGAGGTTTTCCTTCTTTTCTGTTGTCTCATCTTTTCTGTCAGGTAGGAAGTCAGTACTGGTTTTGATGCAGTTTGCAGAGTTTATCATAGGTCTCTGCAGCCACTTGTACTAGATTATTTTGGCATGCTCGTTAGGCCACCTTCTGGCCCAATAGACCTACTGAATCAGAATGGTTGGGATTGGGGTCCCAAGGGATTCTGAGATCTCATTGTTACACTGCCCACCCCTTTCTCACCCTTTCTCCCTCAAGGTTCTTGACACTAGAAATTTCCTGTGCCGTGCTCACTGCTGGCATTTGGTGTGAATGAAGGGGTTGTGAACCCACTGGATATGAAGAACTCTTTTATAAAGAGCAAGGCTGGAGTCCAGCAGGGCCATTTGTGACTTAGTATGATGAAAATTTCTATTGCCATTTTCTTTCTTCCTAGAGCAAACTTCCACTTTTGTGGAATTCAGGAACTTTATTTTTCTTCAGAAAGAAAAGCATGATGTGGGGTGTCCTTTTGTTTTGAGGCGCATCCGAAGGAAGGCTGTGGCACTTGCTCCTTCACTGTGTCTCCACAGTGTCATGTGTGCAGTCTTACCTCTCAGAGGTTAATTACAGTGGCCCTGAATGAGCCTTCCTGCTTGGTCCCTGGGCTGATTTTAATTACCACCCTTTGCCTGTGAATAGAGGAGATGAGAGAGGAACGGCTAGCCTGCCCGCTGCCTGTAAAACATACTCAGAAACAGCAGTTCACACAAAAGCTCTCTTTGTGTTTTCTGTGTTGCCAAGCCCGCCAACAAATGCTGGACCTTGAAGATTTTATTGTTTGTTTAGGAAGAAACAGTTCATTCTCAGTCTGGGGAGCCATTACATAGCTGCTACACAGAGTGTTCTGTTTGTTTTGTTTAGTTTTTTTTATTTTTTATTAAGATTTTGACTTTTATGGCTTTATAATGGTCAGTCTGGTGTGAATCACAAACAATGGAACATTCCTAGACGCCCATATATTATTTGTTTGCAGCCAGTCAGAAGCCATCAGTAAATATTAGAGAGCAGAATCAGTGGGTGGTCTTCCTTTTTTTTTTTTTCCTGCCCTTGTGCTGCATTCAGGAAGATGTTTGATAAGTATTCTCATATTATAAGGGTTGAGTTGTCTTCACAGTTTTAATTTGGGGCCAATATCAGAGGCCTGGAATTGCATGAGCAGAGGCTAGAGGGCATGTAGCAGAATTTATTGTGCTGTGCAGTTTGCAGTTATTGCCTTGGTCTTTTTCCCAGTTGGAAGTCCTAAGCAATAGAAGAGCACATTTGTGTGGGAAGAGAGTGCTCTCCTGGCATTCTCGGGCATCTTTGGAGTTTAAAATTTGCTACACACCCATTGCTATGATTTATGCAAAAGGTGAATATTTGTGCTTTATAACAAGTTGACTTGGTAGCCTGGGAAGTAGACTCTTCTGAAGAGCAGTAAATGCAAGTATATTTGCTTTGATGACAATTCTCTGGCATACCTCTGAAGAAGACTGGACTTCTTGAGAGTTTTGATTAAATTACAGTCATTTTTCTACTTGCCAGTCCTAAATCTTGCCATGTGCTTGGCAGTCCCAGGCCTTTGCTCGCATTTGTCTCAGCTTGGTAAACCTTGCTTCTCCTGGGCTACCAGGAATACACCTGATCATCCTTTAAAGCCTAACTTAAACCTTATCTCTTCTCTCCTGAGGTTTTTTTTCTGACTCATCACCTCAGCAGAATTTGTGTTCCCCTAGCACTTTGTACATCCTGCCACTTGTCACCGTGGCTTATAGACATCTGTATCCAAGCTTGTCTTCCCTGAACTGTGATCCCTGTCAGGGGAGTGGCAGCTCTGTCACTTACCAGCTGTGTGTCCTTGGGAAAGTTACCTAACCTTGGGTACTCAGTTTCTTCTGTAAAATGGGGAGGGAGAGCAGTGGTAGTGCCTATTGCACAGGGCTGAAGTGAGGAATGAATGAGATATTTGATATGGGTTAGAGCAGAGCCTGGCACAGTATAAACACCCAATAAATGTTGAGCATTACCTTCATAAAGTCACATATGAAATACTTAGTAAATGTCAACGTCTACCACAAAGTGAAATGTTTTTTGAGTTCAACAAACATTTTTTTCATTTCAACAGATATTCAAAAAACACTTAGAACAAATACTTAAAAAAAACAAAACAAAACACAAAAGAAAAACCATTTTAAGGGTGTGGGCCTAGATAAGACATGGAAGGATAGAGGTTTAGTTTTTTACAAAAGGATGAAATAAGTGATAACACAGGCAGTATATTAGGAATGGTTGTGAGAGTCAAGCCTCTGTGGAAATGAGGAGGGAGCAATCACTTCTGCTGGCGAGGAGTCAGCAGGGACAGCAGTGCTGCAGGTATTGGCCTCTGTGAGGAGGCTTTAATGTCAGGGTGGACGGAGGGGTCACAGCCAGAGGCGGTGGAAATGTCGCTGGCCCGGGAAGCTGGTCAGTATGGCTGGGAGCTACCATTTGCTATAAAGAGTTTAATAAGCCCTGGATGGTTTTACACAGTAGTTACAGTATCAGCCCTCAGACCAAGAGGTCTTGGGTTCAGTTCCTGGTCAAGGGCATGTACCTAGGTTGCAGGATCTCCACCCCGAGCCAGGATGGATGTGGGAGGCAACCGATTGATGTCTCTCTCTCACATTGATGTTTCTCTCTCCCGCTCACTCCTTCCCTTCCACTCTCTCTAAGAAAATCGATGGAAAAATTAGTCCTCAGGTGAGGATTAACAAAAACAAAGAAATAAACAACCAAAAATGAGTTTAATGAAAGTGGCTTTGATGTAGAGAGCCAGTCCCATTCAGCAAGTAGTCCCATTCTTGCTCTCAATTAACCCAACTTCATTTGAAGGCCTGTGTTGGTTTGGTGTTTGCTGGTTGTCAATGCAGGTTGCTGTTTGGCTTGGCAGGGTTCCTCTAAGGCAGTGGTTCCCAAAGTGGGGCACACGCCCCACAGGGGGGCAATTTTATTTTTAAGGGGGGTAATTCAAGAATGAGTTATTAACAGTGAATTTTTGTGTTTCTTATGGTTCTAAGGGCCCCGTATCCTATATAATAAAAAGCTAATATGCAAATCCACCAACGGCAGAACAACTGGTCGCTATGACGTACACTGACCACCAGGGGGCAGACACCCAATGCAGGAGCTGCCCCCTGGTGGTCAGTGTGCTCCCACAGGGGGAGCACTGCTCAGCCAGAAGCCCTGAACTGGGCTCACTGCTGGCGAGCCCAGTGGCAGTGGAGGGAAAGCCTCTCCCGCCTCCGTGGCAGCGCTAAGAATGTCTGACTAACGGCTTAGGCCTGCTCCCCGGGGAGCCAACAGCCGGACATCCCCCAAGGGCTCCCAGACTGTGAGAGGCACAGGCCAGGCTGAGGGACCCCACCTGAGTGCACAAATTTTGTGCACTGGGCCTCTAGTACAGTATATAAATATATATTGTAACATATTTATGCATTTCAGTTCGCTGTTATATGTTTTGAAACTTTATTTGCTACTTTTTCATATCACTTCATATTATTTATTTAACAATTTCTTAGTGATTTCTTCTTTAGTACTTCATCTGTCCTTTATTTTTGTCTTTCATGGATGCCATGTTCTTTGGAAACTTGTTTAGACCAAGTTAATGGCCTTTTAGGCTTCCTCCACTTGAATAGGAGTTCACTTTTTGAATAATAATATGTCCTGGGTGGGGGGAAGGGGGCATCAGGATTTTAGAGATGCTTAGGCATAGCCAAAAAAAGGTTGGAAACCACTGCTCTGAGAGCACGTATTATATAAATTTCTGGATCCTGTCATGTTTGTCCCTTTCCACTTATGTTAACAGCCTCACCTTTATCTGTATTTGCTCCCAAGCAAAATTCATTTGTTCATTCATTCACTAAATGTTTATTGAGTGCTTGGTATATTCTCAATTCTATGAACTGGGTATATAGCAGTGAACAAGACTGACAAAGTCTGCTTTTGTGGAGCTCATATTCTAGTGCAGGGAGAAACGGTAAGTAAACAAGAAACAGATAGTGATTCTCTGTTACATAGAGAATTAAAATAGAGTGATGTGATGTAGTGTGACTGGGAAATCACATTGGATTAGATAGTCGGGAAAGGCCTGAGTTCTGAATGACAGGAAGAAAACAGCCATCAGAATGACCAAGGGCAAGATGGACAAGGGTAAAGGCCCCAAGGCAGGAATGAGCTTGACATAGTTGAGGAACAGAAAAAAGGCCTGTAATTTTAGCACACAGCTGGAACGAGGGGAGAGAGCACAGTCAGGGCCAGGCCACTCTGGGGTTTTTAGGCTTTGGTAGTAAGTTTGGGTGGAATTGCCTGTGTGAAGGGGAGTAATTGGAAGATCATAAGCAGGGAGTAGTAATGTAGTCAGACCTAACATTTTTAAAAGACCAATATTGCCCTGGCTAGTGTTGCTCAGTGGTTAGAGTGTCAGCCTGTGCACCCAAGGGTCTCAGGTTTGACTCCCGGTCAAGGGTATCTCTGGCCCCTGTCAAGGCACAGGGTGCAGGAGGCAATCAATCGATGAGTCTCTCTCACATTGATATTTCTTTTTTTTTTTAAATATATTTTATTGATTTTTTACAGAGAGGAAGGGAGAGAGATAGAGAGCCAGAAACATCGATGAGAGAGAAACGCCGATCAGCCGCCTCCTGCACATCTCCCACTGGGGATGTGCCCGCAACCCAGGTACATGCCCTTGACCGGAATCGAACCCGGGACCCCTCAGTCCGCAGGCCGACGCTCTATCCACTGAGCCAAGCCGGTTTCGGCTCACATTGATATTTCTTTCTCTCTTTTCCTCTCCCTCCTTTCCACTGTCTAAAAATCAATGGAAAAAAATATCCTTGGGTGAAGATTAACAAAACAAACAAACAAAAAAATAAATAAAAAGAACACTCTTGACAGCTATGTGGATAATGGATTGGAGGGGCAAGAGTGGAAACTAAAATATTATTAGGTAGGTTGCAACAGGATAAATTTTGCATTATGACAATATAATTATATTTTTACTTAAAACTTACTGCTTAATCAAGATTCAGTGTGGGTACGTGTGTGTGTTGGGGGGGGGGGGTATTATTTTTAAAATAGGAATTTCCAGAACTCTTACTCAGTAGAAAAACTCCAGTTAACCTCTTGAGAACGCCTATTGGCAGATTGTACAAGATATGAAATGATTCCCTCAGTAAATTCCCCCCATTTGTCCCTTTTTTATTTCCTCCTTTTCTCTTGTATCCATTCATTCTGGTCAAGTGGAAAAGGATGTCTGATCATGCCCTTGAAATTTATCTCAGTAGAGCCTGCTACAATATTGTTTGGGAGACCTAGAAATAAGCAGAAATAACCAGGAACTTATCAGAAAACGTCAGGCTTAAACAGTTATGATTTCCAAGGCTAGGGTTGCTCTGACTGAACAATCTTTAATGTTTTAATCCCTAAGCAGGATTTGTTTTTAGTTTCAGAAATAGTCACAGTTCCAAAAAATAGGCATGAAGGTGGTAGAACCAAGAGGTGAGAGGGAGTAAGACAGGATGCTAATTTATGTTTGTTACTAGGCGATATCCAGAGCTATACATAATATAAATATTTTCCAAGAGTTTCTGAGCTAAATGTGTTTTGATGGCTTTGACCCTCCTGCAATCAGATAAACTTGCATTTAACCCAGCTAAACATAAAGTTTCACACTTTGCAAGCTTAAAAAGGCTGTCTGTTAGAAATTAGATTTGCATGGCAAGCAAAAAAAAATTTTCTTCTGGCCAAACACACATTTTCCATAACCATTCAGTCCCGGGATTTGAATGTGTTGCTTATGCCACTGTCCCCACCACTTTCTAGACAGCAGAGCTGGGAAACATAACTAAGAACCAAGGAAAGGGAGGGAAATAGTGCAGATAAAGCAGCAGTAAGCGATTGAACCTGGTGAAGCAGTTTGCAGAACTGACAAGCCATGTGATACCCAGTGGAGTTGCAGTGTCTGCTGCTTTAGGATTCAGGGAGATTATAAGTCAATCAGGGTGATTTAGGGAAAAACAAATTGTGACATGGTTCATCTTTTTCCCCCAGATGTTTTTCTGTTTTCTTTCACATACCCAAATTGTCCAATTAATTAAGGAAAACATTGCAGTGGATTTCTTTGATGAAGCTTTTGCTAGCTGTGCGATTTGAGAGCAAGCTTGTGTATCTCCTTCATATAAGAGGGGAAAACAGCTCTTCCTTGTATTTATGGGTGCTCTCTATTTTGACATCAGTATCCCCTCTAATATGCAGCTAGTGTTTCACTAGTACATTGTTCCTCATACCAGGGCACAAAGGAGATCTTCATTTGTGATTCAGGTATTGCAAATTAGTCAATAATTTCAGCCCCCCTCTCCCCAGCCCAGATGTTTCTCTTAAGTCTCATTGAGAAAGAGTAGAAGTCTTATTTCAAGATCCATCTCTCTTGCCATTGTTTTATCCTCAGGCTCAGTTTGCATTGTGTCTGTCGTGTGCCTTACACACAGTGCTCAGGAAGGGTCAGTTGAATGAGACTGTTTCCTTCTCTCGCCTTTCTTTTTCCCTCACCAAAGTTATAGGGTATGAAGGGGAAAAGTAAGGTCCCAGAGCTGGTCACTTCTGCCACAAGCTTTATGACTTTGGCCAGGCTAATGAACCTTTCTGGATCTTTGTTTTCTCACCTATAAAAGCTGTGATGGTTACATGAGAGTAAATGGAGAAGTGTTTTATCAATTAATTTAAATTTAGCAAAATTTACTGAGCGTCTGTTAGGTATAGCATTGCACTAGGCTTTGAAGAGTATACCAAGATGAATGAGGACGAGGTGCCTGCCTTCCAAAAACTTGAGTTTTTCTTAGCCCGTGGGAGATGAGCAGTGAATACTCAGGTATAAGAATGGATAAAGGGCTAGATTCTAACTCTCACCTTAATTTTTGACCCAGACCCAGGGTAAGGCATGCCACATATATTCACTTAATCTTTATAACTTGTTTTCATGCCCTAGTGAGGAAACTGAGGCAATGAGAGAGATCTTATCTTCCTATACAGGTTTACTTATTGGCTACTACTTAGAAATTTATTACCAGATATGTAATCACTTCTTGAAGATTAGGTATTTTCTTAGTTGCCCCTTCCTGTTTTGCCTCAGGGTTACCTGGAGGGCAGTCTCCCCCAAACCTAAAATTGTGCCAGAAGGTAGTGTGAAGTAGTATAAGCATTATTTCACCTAAGAAGGGAGCTTGGTTTTGCTTTTGGTCTCACTGCTGAGTAGCTGTGTGGTCTTGGCTAAGTCATTCATCTCTTGAATATCAGCTGTATGATGTAGCTACTGAAAGGTTCTTCTAAGAGTTTTGTGAATCAAATTATGAGAGAAATAGAATTGCTTACTTATGTAATATAAATATAAGGCATTTTATTATGTTAATACTCTTTTCAAAAAGGAATTAGAAATTCATCAGAAGTAATGTTTCATAAAAGCTTTGCATGGAAAGTTAGGAATGTTTTGAGTTGAACCCTAAATTTTGAGGTCACCATAAAGTATGGCTAGTAACCTATCAACTAAACCTCTCTTGGTCCTGTGGCCGAGAAGCATGCTTTGACTTAAGTGAACTGTTGACCTGACTTCAGATGGCATTTTTGGAAGGTGCTTTAACTACCACAGGAAGGTAGAAAGAACTCTGAACTTGATTTCAGAAGGCCAAGGTTCAAGTGTACTAGTACTGTCACTCATCACTTTGTAACCTTGAATTTTACTTGGTCTCCTTAAGCTTCAGTCTTAAGTTAGGAAGAATGATGCCTGACTCAGAGTCACTCCACAGCTCAAGGATAATGGGATGGGAGAGCACGCGCTAAACCATAGGTGGCTGGTTATTTACTTTGTTCCTTCAGTAGAGAAGTGAGTACTACTCTGTGACATGCATCCCTCTCTCCTTTTGCTTCCCTGGGCTGAAGGTGGACGGACAAGTGGTAGCACTGCTCGTGCAGAATCTGGAGCGCCTGGACGAGTCTGTGAAAGAGGAGGCGGACGGCGTGCACAACACTCTGGGTAAGGGCCAGGGCAGCCAGCATTCTCCGAGTTTCTTTGTGTTTGTTGTGGGGCTTGGTGCTCATTTCCCTTCCTCCTTCATAACAGAGTCAGCAGCAGTAGTGTTTTCTTTCTGTGTGCTCCCAAACTGCCTTTTCAGAAATGAAGACCCTTGTGTAAATTTCATATAACTGCAGCTTTGGTTTGGCTTGCAGGTAATAAAAGCAGAAATGCACCTTCCTGCAAACCGCTGTCTTCTTTTAGCAGGTGCTTGCCTCCAAAAGTTAGGATGAAGTCTATGAAAAAAATAAATATTTTTTAAACAATTTTTTAGTCTTCTTATGTTGGTTTTTCTTCCTTTGACTGGAACTACAAACTTTTGAATAACTGTGTATCTTTATAGGACATTTTATTTGAGAAAGAGTTAGTGTTTCTGTTCTTATGTGCAGTTTGCCGTGTAAACTGTGGGTTGCAATATTGCCATTACCTTGGCTGCCCCTTCATTATGTGTCCATTAAAGTGAATTCCTCTGCAGGATTTCCCTCCTACACCTCCCCAGTCATCCACCCTGTAAAGTTGCCAAACCAATAGCTCATTTAAAATCATGCTTTTGGGTAGTCCTCTTTATCACTGGTCGCTGTCGAATAAAGCCGTAAGTGACATATCTGTAAGTAGAGCTTGAGAAATGAACGAGGCCCAGCAGAAGCAGAAAGTTTGATGAGATTAGATTTTCTCTCAGCTCTTTTGTGTCTGGCACAGATTTCTCTTGTAGTTTTATACTCTCTTTCGTGAAGATTATCATAAAGAAGGAGGAAAAAGGGAGTACCTAGGGAGTAAGAGGAGAGAGAACACAATAATCAGTAATTTGGGGGCTGGCCCTAGTCTACAGCCAGAATTTAGCATTGCCATCTGTTAGCCTAATGCTGAATTTTGCTGAATGGAAAGCTTATCAAAGTCTTAACTGACTGTTAATTAAAAGGGCCTGATGTAATGGAAAAAGTACCAGCCTGGCAATCTGTAGAAATCTGTCTACTTTCAGCTTGGTCACCTACCAACAGCTCAGCAAAGCCATCCCTCCCTCCCTTATTAAGCACCTGATGTTTGTCAGGCACTGTGCTAGGCACTGGGCAGATTAAAAAGGAATTAGACTTGGTTCTACTTCTTAAGAGGCCGACTGATGGGATGGTCTGGAACAGAAAGGGAAGGTAATAGAGGGTGACAGATGGTTTAACAGGAGTTAGTGGAGAGCACTATGAAAGTGAAGAGGAAGGGTCTCCAAATTGCTGTAGAGGAGCAAGTAGCACTGGGGCTGAATGGGCTGAATATGAAGACCGGTACATTTTGACAGAAATGGGAGAAGGATCCTTGGGCAGGGGAGTAGCATTTGCAAAGCCGTGAATGGGCCTGAGCTTTGGGGAAAGAACAGAAATGCACTATAGCGGTGGGAGTAGAAGTGATGGGAGATGGGACTAGGGGAGTAAATTTGTCCAGATGATGGAAGACCTTGTAAACCATGGATTTTATTCTAATGGGCAATAGGAAACCATCTAAAATATAAGCAGAAGAATAAGAATGAGTTGATTAATACGAATGAGTTGGTTTTCTTAGAAAATGTGAGTAAGTAATTTAAGGTATTATAATGATCATCTCTCAGGGGTCTGGTTGCTACTCTGCTCCCAAGGCTTTATGTCCCACTCCCTGAGGGGGCTGCCCGGTTATTCTTTTTGTTTTTGTTAATCCTCACCCTAGGATATTTTTTCTGTTGATTTTTAGAGAGAGTGGAAGGGAAGAAGGGACGGGGAGAGAGAACATTGATGTGAGAGAGACATATCAATTGGTTGCCTCCTGTATGAGCCGTGACCAGGGCCAGGGATTGAACCTGCAACCCAGGTACATGCCAGAAGCTCTACCCACTGAGCAACATCATCCAAGGCTGCCCTGTTATACTTTAACTTGAAGATTGACATGGACAAAGGAGTGAGGAAGAAGATAAGGGGGTGGTGATTTTTTAACCCTTTCTCCTACAAGCATTGTACTTGGAGAACACAGAATTCTATCTGCTTTATAATAACATACTCTGGGAGATAGGGTGGAAGAGGTCATAAAGGAAATGAAAGCGTTGGATGTGTTAGAATGGGACTATAGGTAATTTTTTTAAATGTCCCGCTTTTTAATATCATAGTTATGCAATAACTTTTTTGGCCTCCTAATTTTGAATTTCTCTATTAAGCAGCAATTTGGCTGTTTTTGGAGAGAGTGGGACCAATTATGTTTGCTTCTGAGTACCAGACAGTTACTTCTGCCAGCATGACCTTTCGCATCTATGCACATTATTTTTTTCAATTAAGATTATGCTTGGTTCTTTGCAGTCCAAGCAAAGAGAACTGAAAGTGGATGAAACAGGAAAGGAAGAGACTATGAATTCACCATCTCCTGATTTTTTTCCTAAGGTCTTTATGAAGGCTTCTGTCTCTTTAGTCATAGTCTCCGGGATTCTAGTACAATGAGGACTAAGAGGATCTTCGTAGGTAAAGATCCACCCTTCTGTGTGTTCTGCTCTAGTGTTGTTCCCTATTAGCACAGAAAGCCTATCACTTACTCCTTTTGTGAACTCCATCATTTTCAGTTATAACTTTTACTTATAACTTGAAGAAAAGAAGCCCACAACATCTCCCTGGTTAATCTAAAAATGACAACACATCATCTGGCTGGGAGGAATACAGAGAAGTAGAAAGAGGAATAAAATGTTGGCCATGGGAAGCAGGCTTGATGCAGATGGAACTAAGTTGTCTTCCCAAATGACTGGTGTCTGTCTCCCTTCAGCTATTGTGGAAAACATGGCTGAGTTCCGGCCGGAGATGTGTACGGAGGCTGCCCAGCAGGGTCTTCTGCAGTGGCTGTTGAAGAGGCTGAAGGTAAGTTTGGCTTTGTGGGAAGGCAGGTCAAACCTCTCTGTGTGAGCCTGGCCCATGCTGGGTCTTTGGCATTGATTGTTATCCCCAGGCTGTGTGATCTTGTTTGAGAATTTTTTTGGTATCTCTTGCCTCTTCCTTTATTTCTCCTCTTTTGTTTGTTTTAAAAGAAAACAGTTTAAAAATAGACTTTAATACCTCTGAAAATATTACAAACTTGTTGTAGAAATACAAACAAATGCATGTGATACAGAAGGTATAAAACTGAAGGTAAAAGTTCCACTCTACTGATTGCTTCTAGTTCCACCTCCCAGAGGCAGCCACTCTTAGCAAACAGTATTTTATCTATCCTTCCAGAAATTTGTTGTGCACGTATAGAAGTATGTGTGTGTGTGTGTTTGTGTGTGTCTCACAAATAGAAATACATAGTATTTTTTAAAGCCCCTTAACTTGGCCTGTCTGACCTTCCATTTCTCAGTTTTGAAACATTGGCCTTATTATCTTTCAGACATCTCTTTTACCTATCCCCTGCTCTGCAAAGGTCAAAATTATTTTGACTTCTGTATTTGTCTTGCTCATGCTTCTCCTTCCACCAGGAATGACTCCTGTCTCTTTCATTTATTTTTAGATTATATACACTGTTCATTAACCAGCTTAAATCCCTACTCTTTCATGTATCCTCCCATCATTTTTAGAATTGGAAGGAAGTGTATTAAGTTCTATTGCAGATAAAAAATTGATACTTATAGAGATTAAGTGCCTTGCCCAAATTCATAGTACTAGAATTAAAATCCAAGCATCCAGACTCTTTTATGCACCATTTCCCTAGCACCACTCTTCTCCCCCCCCCCCCCAACCCCCACCCCCACCCCCGCCCTCCGCCCTAAGCCCATACTGCCATCTTTCTTTCCTGAATAGCAACCATTTTACTTTCTCCCTACTGGTTCTCCTGGGGGGGTTAGCAGACCTGGGTTCTCCCAGTTATATACCCATAACTGTGTGACACTGACCTTCATGGAGCATCTTTTCTTCATCACTTGGCAGACTTGAATTTTATTATGTGTGCTCATTGTCTTTCTCCAAATACCCTTAAGCTCCTTAAGAGCAAGGACTGAGTTTCTATCATATTTGCATCTTCTCCCAATTGTTCTCAGGGTGTCCATCCTGACCAGGAGCATCCGAATCACCTGGCAGCTTGTTAGAAATGCGCATTCCTTTTTTTATTTTTTTAAAAATATATTTTTATTGATTTCATAGAGGAAGGGAGAGGGAGAGAGAGAAACATCAGTGATGAGAGAGAATAATTGATCGGCTGCCTCTTGCACGCCCCTCACTGGGGATTCCTGTGCCTTGACCAGGAATTGAACCATGACCTCCCAGTTCATAAGTCGACACTCAACCACTGAGCCATGGTGGCTGGGCAGAAACACACATTCTTAGGATGGGGGGGAAGGGGAAGAGATCAACCAAAAGGACTTGTATGCATGCATATAAGCATAACCAATGGACACAGACACTGAGGGGTGAGGGCATGAGCGAGGGTGGGGTGGGGGGCTATAGGGGGATAAGAACACATGTAATACCTTAATCAATGAAGAAAATTATTTTTTTAAAAAAAGAATAACTTTCCCTTCAAAAAAAGAAATACACATTCTTGAACCCATCCCACTAGACCCACTGAATCTGTCCAGCTTGGGGTGGAGCCGGCAACCTATCTTAACATCCAAGTGATTCTGATACATGCTAACATCTAAGAACTAGCATCCTAGATTATTTGTTTACATTACTTGGTAAAGCCATGCCATTTTACTGATCATGTATATTTATTCAGTAGTCCTTGAATAATGTTAAGTGTGTAGCACATTGACGAGTCTCCTTTTTGTATTGGTCACCTAGTAATATATAGAGATATGCTTGGATTTCTTCATCCACTAAATGAAATCACTAATTTGTACTAATGAGGATGAAATCCATTGTAGATGATTACATTAAATGGTTTAGCAGGTAAGCAAATAACAGTAGTGTGAGAGACACTGCAGCACAGTTTATTTTTCCATGAGGAATACAAACTTCTTAGGATATCATGTACTATTGAAAATTACACCAAAACCCCCAAATTTTATTTTTTTCCTAAAGAAACAAAATTAAGATTCCCCTTTTGTTTCTCAGTTAAATCAATGCTTTAAAAACAGTTGCAACATTCACCAAATAAGCTAATGAATTGAGTATTGGCTTTATTATACAACATGTACAACTGGTTAATGCTAGGTCCTTAGCCTCGATGACCAGGAGTTGGCAGCTTACAGGCCACAGTCTGCTTTGACAGTTGTACAGGGCTGTAGATGTGTCTGAACCTGCCCCATGTGTTCCAAGCACAGAGGTGAGCTGCAGAAATAACCTGAAGCTTCTGGCTGCGGGTGGTAGCATAATTATTTTGTACTTTCCAAAAAAGCAGCAGCTCCCAAAAAGGTGAAGTTTAATTTTATTCAAGGCTAGTGCATGCTGAGTACAAACTTGTGCTTGACTCTGTAATTACTCTGACAGCTGAAAGATTCAGGATTACCAGCTCCTGGATAGAAGAGAGCCCCAGAATTTCCAAGTCCCATTGGTTTACTTTGCCAAATCCAAGGGACTGTGGCTGCTAAATGAATTCTCCTTTCTTCTAATTTTGACTAAATGTCCTCGTAATTTGGCAGTTTGGTATTTTGCAAGCTTGGAGGCTGTCATCTCTGGCTGGTAACTTTTGTCTTTGGCTAGACATTAAAGATTATTCTCCTTTTTCCTCACCTAGCCCATCGTTTATTTCTTTTCCATCAGTTTAAAATATTTGGTTGTCATCTTCATCATCATCACTTACACCACTAAGTTTTCCCTGTCCCGTGTGAGTGTTGTACATTGGCTATTTATCGTGTACAAAGGGTTATTCTAGATACTGTATGTACTGTACAATATGTACTAGTTTATTTCTGATCCTCATAAACAACTCTCCAAGCGAGTGCTGCTATCCCCAGTATACAGATGAGGAAAGAATCCCAGAGAGGAGGAGATACCTTGTCCAAACCCCACGGGAAGTATGTGGGAGAGCATGTGACAGCCGGCCTTGCTAGCTTTAAAGCCTCCCCCTCTTGCCAGGCTGTTTCCCAAAAGCATTTCTTTCAGGGTCTGAAGCATTGCAGTGTTCAGCGTTGGAAGTTGAAGGGCCTAATCATTTTGACTTTCTGATTAGATTACTCCTTCATGCCAGTTTTTCAATCAAAGGACCTATATTTTAAGAAAAAAGTGATGAAGTTAGATTTTGATTTTTTAAAAATTTTTGTTTACTTTGGGCAAATTGGAAACTCCTTGAAGTGATACACAGCAAAAAACTGCAGATTTTCTGGAGGGAATCAGGAATTCTCAATAGAGGGGAACTCAGTTGTTGGGTGCCTATTAAGTATATACTAGTTTATTTAATTACTTCATGAGAAAATTATGATTTGTTTTCACCTAACATGAGAGGAATTGAGTTAGAGAGGCAGAGTAATTTGGCCAAGGTCAAATGGCAGGTAATTGTTAGAGCTGAGATTCTAGTGTGGATATTTCTGATTCCAGTTATCAGAAAAACTTTTAGTACCTACTGTTAGATACTTCCATATCTTATTTAATTCTCATAGTAACTCCCCCAAGAGATGTTATTTTATTATTTCCATTTTACAGATAAGGAAACTCGGGACCAAGAAATGTTATTTTGGGTCATAGATGTCCATTCTCAGTTCATGGTGCCATTAGCGTCTCAGAATTTTGTTTTTATAGTATCCCTGTGCCAGAAAGGATATAACTGCCCCATGTATTAAGTAGTTAGGTGCAGACAGTTTAATACAGGGGTCCTCAAACTACAGCCCGCGGGCCACATGCCAATACAAATATTGTATTTGTTCCCGTTTTGTTTTTTTACTTCAAAATAAGATATGTGCAGTGTGCATATAGTCTGGCCCTCCAACGGTCTGAGGGACAGTGAACTGGCCCCCTGTTTAAAAAGTTTGAGGACCCCTGGTTTAATACCTATTTATGTATTAACAATTTAGTGCCATTTGAAAAAATAATACACATGAATTAAAAGACAATATGTATTTTATTTAATTCTTAAATACCACAGTTATTTACTGATAGATGTGTGTGCCTTTTCAGTTCTGTACAACTTCTGAAATCTTGGAATCAGATTGAATACCATCACCCTCTTTCCTGTTTCACACAGTTCTTTTATCACGGCAACCACCAAAACCCAACTTCAGAATGATAGGATGTCATGAAAAGAAATCCACCTGGAGCTAGTAGTTAATGTAGTGTTGAGCAGATGTTAAATGTCACTGTGCTTTCCTTGGAAATTGAAAATATCCTATGGTGCCCCTGTGAGTTCAGTATAACACCAGGTACCTCGACATGCAACTTGGGAACTGCATACTTTGTGCCACATAGATAGTGCATGCTCATTAGTCAGACCTAGGTATGTCTGAGCCCAGATTCATGTCCTTTTCTTAATGTTAGTGTATCACTTGATAAAATTAATTCGTACCATAATTTAATTTAATTCCTTGACAACAGATAACATTCATGTTCATGTCAAATTCACCTCTGTTTGCTGTCATGTTCAGTTCTTTGTCTGGCATATAGCAGATGCCCAATAAATATTTGTTGGGAAAAAAGAGAAAATCCATCCACTACCTTGGAGACAGGAGTTTATAAAATCAAATAAAGGACAAGAGAGGCATTGGGATCATGGAAAGGCTATTGTTCTAGTGGCCTGATTCTTAGGGCTTCTTCCAGCTAACCATGTCTTGTTTTAAACGAGAACCCTGACCTTTGAAAAGCATAATAGTTGGTGTGACTTAAATCTTTTAAAATGGCAATACTTGTAACTTAAGTAATTTGAGTAAGTAATTCTGTTGGCAGATTCTTGATTCTGATGGCCATGCTCACCCCTTGGCTTTTCATTTTGTAGCTTGATTTTTATAACACTGTTTTCCTTAAAGTGAAACATGCCACAAATTTCACTTAAACCCTGGCTCTTATACTGAATTTCTTGAAACAAGGCCTTAAGCTTGCCAGGGAGCATACCTTGTAGTCAGCACACGTAAGTCCTTGCATTTACAGATCTTTTAATCTAAGATGGGTCATACCTGGTCGGCCTCCTGAAACCCTGTGGGGTGCACTTAGGCTTGACAAGGGAGACGTGCACAGAAAACGGAAAAGATGCTGGCATTGCTTCATTAGGGGCCACTCTTCCTTCTTAAGTACAAAATCAATGTCCAAACAGAACTGTGAATGGTGCTAAGGTGATAGAAGTGTTAGCTTCAAGATAAACACTTCCCCTGTCCTTTCCAGATACAGGAATTATTTGTCATTTCAAAAAACCTGGAGATGTAGCAAGGCTGCTGCTGATTAACAGTTGTTGTCTATGTTCCTGCATTTTAAGGATCAAGGGTACAGTAAATAAAAAGACATTGATGAGGCTTGGTCCTCTCTGCACCTTTATCCGAAGGGCATTGTTAATGATGAGAGATTTGAGTCTCGCTCCTAAAGCAGCAATGTGGACGGCCATGAAAAAGAGTCTCTGCAGTAGATGTGTGCCCCCTGGAACTCCAAGTAGCAGAGCATGCAGCAGGCAAAGAATTGTGGGTAGCAATTTGGGTGTTAAAATATTAACACATTACTGCATATTTAATGTGGTTTCCTTTTTAAATAGTAGGCAGATTATGGCACACAAGCAGATAGGTTTATGATTTCAAATTAAATTTTAAACATTAAAAAATCCAAAGGCACTACTTTGTTATAAATATACTCAACTAATCTAAATACGAACTTGCTTTCTTTTCAACTTCTCTAATGTGTCAGCTAATTTACAACTTAATTTTGTCATTATAACTCGTGAACAAAGCTTTATGATAAGTTTTAGTCTTAAAGTTCAAAAATTTCAATTACTCATCTAGTTCACATTTTGAGTACGTAGTATGTACTAGCCAGCCGTGGGCAAACTACTGCCCGCGGGCCGGATCCGGCCCCTTTGAAATGAATAAAACTAAAAAAAAAAAAAAAAAAAAAAAAAAAAAAGACCGTACCCTTTTATGTAATGATGTTTACTTTGAATTTATATTAGTTCACACATACACTCCATCCATGCTTTTGTTCCGGCCCTCCGGTCCAGTTTAAGAACCCATTGTGGCCCTCGAGTCAAAAAGTTTGCCCACCCCTGCGCTAGACAGTAGTCTCTGGACTCAAATTGGGGGATCTGGGAAGGCTTCCCAGAGGTGGTGACATTCATACCTGGGCATTAGGAACGTGGAGACATTGTGTTCATCTGCCATTTATGGTTTTACTATGTAGTTCTTGAGAGCAGAGTCAGACTTTTTTTTTTTTTTTTTTTTTACACTCTTAACCTGCCTTTTCCCTTTCTAACTCTATTTTTCTCTAACTCAGATTCTAGTACTTGTGAAAAATTCAGTCTGGGAAGGGAAACAGTGCCCCATAACGTGTTTTGTTTTGTTTTTTTCTCATTTCTCCTGTTTCCTTACAGGCAAAGATGCCTTTCGATGCCAACAAACTGTATTGTAGTGAAGTGCTGGCCATATTGCTCCAGGACAATGATGGTGAGGCTCCCTCTCAGTATTGATATTCTGTTAGGATAGGAGCTAGGCTTGTTTCAGATCATGACAGCAAGCTCTCTTGCCTTTGGCATCCCCTTGCTCTCCCTCTCGCTCTCTGTGCAGCTTTTGTACTCTGTCAAGCTGTATTGATTTTGTTTGCTGATGTATCAGTGTTAGACGGCTGTAAAATCTGACAGTTAGCTTCATTTTTTTTCTTCCTCTATTTTTTTCCCCTTTTAGAAAACAGGGAGTTGCTTGGGGAGCTGGATGGAATCGATGTGCTTCTTCAGCAGTTATCCGTGAGTAATTCTTATGCTTCCTGTCAGCCATGAAGATACATGGCCTGCTTTAAATGGGGGGTGGAGCTGGAAATTGTGGGAAGGAATAAGCCATGTGATGCAGGGCATGTGGAGTCTGTTGTTAGGTTTGAGGTTACAGTGGAGGTACATGAGTTGCCTCCTTTTCTTAGTCATTTGCTTTTTATGATCAGCTATCACTGTGTATCTCATATGGATTTTCTTGGTCTCTTGATATTTATCAATTCAAAAAAGGTGCTTCTTGTTTAAGTGTATGTTTTTGGGGCTATGAATACCACGTTATTTTTAGTTGACCCATTCCTAAGATTATTCACTTCCTTTCCTTTCAGTCTGCCACTAATATGGAGTCTGTTCATTTTCCAAATAAGTTCAAGGAGTACAGGTTCCAGGGCAGTGGGGTAGAGGTCACAGAGGAGGGAAGGATGTAGTACTGGAGGCTAGAATGAGAAACTGGAAATTGCCGTTTGTTCATTGTAAGAAATGTAAATCCACTTGAAATGTTGTTCTGCTGGCATTCTGAAAACACTGTTAAGATTTCTTCTAGCAAATCTCATATGTGCTATTCCAAAAACAGGACTGAAATAGATCATTTGGATAAAATCTTGAGAGTGTTGGGAGTGCCTGAGATGTCAGTTTGCATACAGCTTCCCTCTTGGTGCCAGCAGCCTGAGTGGCTTGGCCTCCACCCCCAAAAAGAGAGTTTTGAAATGTGAATCTGTTTTTAATTCTGGGACGGTGCTTAGTCTTGTTCCTGCAAGATTATTGATCATTTTGTAATAGACTGTATGGGTATGCGGATACTGTTAAGAGGCTTTCCCCTTAACATGCCACATATCTCTCTGGCAAAGACAAAACTTTTGCTTTAAGCTGTTCCCATGACTTAGAGCCATAGCTGCTGAGCTAGGCAATTCATTAGCCCTGATGGTTAGAAAACTCTTCCTTATATTGAGCCAATATTTGCCCTTCTGGATTGTAGTTGTTTTTAAGAAGGGGAAGGAAGGGGTTGTGATTGGGTTGGGCCAGTGGAGGGCTTTGGGGATAACTGGAAAAGTTTCTTGAGTTGGATGGTGGTTTTAGGGGTGCTCACCTTATTCATTTAGCTATTTTAGAGTTTTCTATATTTGCATTATATTTCATAGTAAAATAATTTTTTACAAACTCTGCCTCCTTGAAACTATCAACCACTCATAGATCCAATGGTCAGTTGAGTTTTTTTGGGGTTTTTTTGTATGAACCGACAGCCATTTATTTAATACCTGTGAATCATAAAGCTCAGTTTTTCTAAAATAGGAACTAATGAGAATTTTGTTTGATAAGCTTTTGTTCCCACTACTGTGGGGTTATCATGACAGGCAGGCTTTGGAAATTGTTGAATGCTGGCTGATGAAAAGACATTCTCTTAGACTCTGTGTTTCTGATGTCTTTGCTTGGCAGGTGTTTAAAAGACACAATCCTAGCACTGCGGAAGAGCAGGAGATGATGGAGAATCTGTTTGATTCACTCTGTTCCTGCCTAATGCTCAGTTCCAATCGTGAGCGCTTCCTGAAGGGCGAGGGTCTTCAGCTTATGAATCTCATGCTCAGGTATGTTTCTTACCTTCTAGCTTTCATACTTTTTGCCCAACTCCTATCTTTTAGCCTAAATTAAAGGACATATAGTTATGGTTTTTTATTCCCTTGAGCTTCCTCTGAGATATATAAAATCATAAAGTCTTCAGAGGTGTGAGTGGTCTTTTCTAAAGTGAGAATGGGCAAATAAAAGTATCTTGGTCTGTTTGCTCTATTTTGCCCATTGATAATATGACCACTCCATTAAAGGGAAATGTCTTTTTGCTCCTCCTTATAATGTATTGGTTTTGGGAAATCTAACTAACTCCTAAACATATAATAATTTCTAACTGAGCCCAATCTAACTCCTAAACATATATTAATTTCTAAACTGAGCCCAATTTTTTAATATCCCATATAGACCTATCTATGCCATACATTTGTCTATATTTTATTATTGACAGTAGGCTATCATTCATATTTATATTTTTCAGTATACATTATTTTCAATGATGAATTGTGCATGTGCTATGTGGCTAGCATCAGAGATAAGAAAATGTGCAAGACAGTTCTAGAACTTTTCTTTATTGTTTATGTTCTGATTTCTTAAACTATTTAAAGTGGGTATCATGTTATCATATTTCACAGAATCCTAAAGTTGGAAGTAAATGGGAAGTATCTTACATTCATAACTCTTTTGAAAGGGAGGAGAGAGATTGGGGCGGGGGGTAATAACTAGAGCGTGGTGGAGGTCAAGGGGCAGTTTCCTACATTGAGGGATACTAGATCATGTCTGCATGGTTGGAAGACTCTAATCATTATTGAATTATTCTTTATGAAATTGAGCCATAGTCTATCGTCTTGAAAATTCTGTTCCCATACACCAAAAACTCTCTTAAATTATTTATTTGGCAAAATATTTTTATAAATTGAATATGTATCAATTAAATACAATTTAGAATATAGACATGTAAAACTGCTTTTAAACACTGATATGATACTATTTTGAGTATCACGGGATTCTTACCTTCAAGGAAAAAAACACACAAAAAACTCTTATCATCCAAATACAACCCAACTTTGGTTGTATATCCCTGTTTTTTTTTTTTTTTAATGTAATTGTTTTCTTGTTTTTAACAGCTTTTTAGACCTGCCACACATGTAATTTTCTATACTGTTTCTTTTTAAACTTAACATGCTGTTTTCCATGTTGTGACATAATCTTCATGAGAGTTTTCAATAACTGCATAATGGACTCTCAGAGAATGTAGCTTACTTAGTATTTATTGTTGATATAAGTTACTTTTAATGTTTTGCTATTATAAAAAATTCTACAGTGACCATTTTGTGCTTAAAATTGCTTTTGTACTTAATATTATCAAGATATATGTTTCTAAAATACCTTTG
The DNA here is from genome assembly GCF_014108235.1 of Myotis myotis. NCBI lineage: Eukaryota > Metazoa > Chordata > Mammalia > Chiroptera > Vespertilionidae > Myotis > Myotis myotis. The sequence goes on along the minus strand of NW_023416401.1, from coordinate 56,436,760 downwards.
CTTTAAAGGCTGGGGGCATAGTAGACCTCTTCATTTGTCCAGTGTGTATCAGACCTTAGATTGATTGAAAATCTTCCTTTCTGGAATTGCTTTAAAATTTTTATTTAAAGTGCATAGAGGGGCATTGAAATTATTCAGAGGCCTTTAGTGTTCAGGTGATTTCTGCTAGCTTTCCTCTCTTGAGTCTTTTGTTTGCTTATCTCCTTTACCCTTCTAATTGCCTGTTCTTTTGTTGAAATGACCAACCTTCTCTCAAGCAAATAGCAAGTAAAGAAGATGCATTTGGCTTCCTGGGCTTTCTAACCTGAAAACTAATTCTGCAGGGACTTTTCCCTAAGCTTCTTAAAGGTCTGAACTGCCAGTGTCTTTGGATGGTTGAGTGTAAATATGAAGTGATGTATTCCTGTAGCATATGGCTTAGTAATGTACAGCGGTGGGAGCTGAATAAATAACTAGAAATATGGATTATTTAAACAGGAATGCTGAGATTCTGGGAGCCTAATTAAAAAGAAGCTCCAAAGACTTAGAAACTAACTCTCTAGGATCTCCTAACTTTTCAATTTTGAATGCTGAAGTTACCATTAGATTAATTCTTCTGCATTAATTAGCTATATTAGCAGATTCAGCATTTCCTTTTTTCTCTTTCCTATGCTCTTCTAAGTTATTTTTCTTCTTCTGACTCTCAAGTGGAAAGTTTAATTGGGAGGGAATTGTTTTTTTCTACTAGATTTGTTCTTCTGACCTATCAAGACCTGCCAAATTGTTCTCTGTTAGAGAGAGCCTATTGAAGACTAGGAAGCCGTAACACTAAAAGTTCAGGAAAATTTCTATGGCTCCATTGCCCCTACTGCTGATTTTTACTTTGATTCGGGCATTCATCAGTTATGAAATGCGCACCTGGAAAGGTGGCAGCGTAGTATAGTATGGAAGTGATATAGGCATATTGGGGGTCTGGGGACCCAAGGGTTCACAACCCACTGTGGATTCTTGGCTTTGCACAGGAAAGAATCCAAATGCAAGCCAGCATAGAATTTAAAGTGAAAGAGAGTTTATTACTGAAGCAATGAGTTACAGAGTGAGCTATTCTACAGACAGAGCAGCCCCTTCCTAGTGGGATTTATTTTTTTTATTGAGGCTCATTTAATTGAGGGGTAAGACATTCAATAAGGGGGCGGAATATTCAGTTTCTTTCCCAGGAAAGAGGTGGAGACTTCTCAGAAAGCGCTGTAGGCCATCTTGGTTCCTTATATAGGCTTTCCATTTATCATGGCACAAGGGGTGTGTCATTTAGTATGTGAATGTATTACAATGAGTATATAATGAGGCTTGAGGTTATCATAAGATTATATTAGTTGCCATGTTGGATCAAGCTGGTCTCTGTAGGTTCTAAGCCATAAATCCTTTGGGGGTTGGTCTTACTATCTCTTTGACTGTCCCTGAAGCCCTTATCACTTACAGAGTTTCATCACATACCCTATCTCAGAAGAAGGGGCTTTGGAGTTGAGGTGAATACAGGTTTGGAACATAGCTCTTTCACTTGTTGGTTCTGGGTATTTGGTAAGATTACTATAACCTTTCTGACTTCTGACCCTTAGTTTTTTCATCTGAAAAATGGAGGAATAGTGCCATATTTGCAGGAATTTTGTGGGATTTAGACTATATATAAAGTGTCTAAAATAATTCTGCAGCTATTAAAACATTGATAAAGTACTATATTTGTTAAGTGCTAGGCTTATACAGAGATGATGAACAAGACAGGATTCCTACCTTCAAGAAATTCAGTATCTAGTGAGGGAGGCCAATATCTAATGAGGGAAGCCACTGTAATATAATTTAATTTCTTAACTATTAAAAGGAACAGTTAATTTTGCATGTCTCTATCTTGTGAATTTTTTAACACTTCTGATTTTTGATAAGGAAAGATTATCAACAATATAGTTATTTATGTACACACATTATCACACACACATATACTACCCAATTTAATGTTTTTATCAATTTTATTGAAGCATAATTTATATGCAATAAAACACACCCATTTTAAATGTACAATTTTAATTTTGACAGGTTTATATACCTTTGTTCTCACCACAATGAAGATATAGAAAAGCATTGTCCAATAAAAATGTGATGTGAGTGAGATATGTAGTTTTATATTTTGTAGTAGCCACAATAAAAAGGTTAAACACAACTAATTTTAATGATGTATTTTAGCCGAAACGGGTTTGGCTCAGTGGATAGAGCGTCAGCCTGCGGACTGAAAGGTCCCAGGTTCGATTCCAGTCAAGGGCATGTACCTGGGTTGCAGGCATATCCCCAGTAGATGTGCAGGAGGCAGCTGATCGATGTTTCTCTCTCATCGATGTTTCTAACTCTCTATCTCTCTCCCTTCCTCTCTGTAAAAAATCAATAAAATATATTTTAAAAAAATAATAATAATGTATTTTATTTAACCCACTGATTAAAAATAATCATTTTAACATACAGTCAATAAAGATATTATTGAGCCATTTTACATTTATTTTTTATACTGTCTTTGAAACCCAGTATGTATTTTACATTTACATTTCAATCCAAATGCTAAATTTTCATTAAAGTACTTCATTTATATTTATAGTTATACTAGAGGGCCCAGTGCACGACATTCGTGCACTGGGGGCTTTGGGGGCCCCTCAGCCCAACCTGCACCCTCTCCAATCTGGGAACCCTCAGGGAGCCCTCTCCAATCCGGGAGTTTCTGTCTCTCTTTGTAATCATATGAGAGAATTGTCTGAGACCCCAACTCAGTTTGGTTTGCTGCTCACAGAATAATAGAGGCATTGTTTTTTCTTTGCTTCATTGGTGGAAATTTCCTGGAAGTTTTAGGATATCTTCCCTTTAATTTTTCCTAGACACTCTGATTTTACTTATGTCTCTACCTTTGCTTTCCCTCCATCCCCCACCGCAACAGTAACTTGCTCCAGGCTCACTTTGCTCTAGTGCAGTGGTTCTCAACCTTCCTAATGCCGTAACCCTTTAATACAGTTCCTCATGTTGTGGTGACCCCCAACCATAAAATTATTTTCGTTGCTACTTCATAACTGTAATTTTGCTACTGTTATGAATCGTAATGTAAATATCTGATAGGCAGGATGTATTTAGGCGACCCCTGTGAAAGGGTCGTTCGACCCCCAAAGGGGTCGCGACCCACAGGTTGAGAACTGCTGCTCTGGTGTCTAGGAGATCCATCTGCCACCGGAACTACTATTCCCAGAATTCCTGGTGCTCCCCGTGCTCTTGGTTTTCCCTTCCTGCTCTGTCTCCGTCCCATGGCCTCCCACTCTGCCAAGTCCTCCAAGCCACCAGCTCTCCCTCTCTGCTCTCCGTCTGGTGGCTTGGGGAGCCAAGTTCCCCAAGCCGCTCCACTCTCTGCCAGCTCTCCTGCTCTGCTTTACACCTGGTGGCTTGGGGGGAGCAACCGAGGGAGCCACATCCCCCCAAGCCACTGGCTCTCCTGCTCTGCTCTCTGCCCAGCGCCTATGTATGCAAATTAACATGCCATCTTTGTTAGGTTAATTTGCATACTCACTCCTGATTGGCTGGTGAGCATAGCAGAGGGACAGTCAATTTACATGTTTCTCTTTTATTATATAGGAGTCCATAAAATTTACAATTGAAAAAGTAGATTTCTATACCTAAATTTCTTCAAACAATGTGTCCCAATAACTGAATCAAGTATCAATTTTTAAATTTAAGCTTAAATTTATTTAAATTTTAGCTCCTTAGTTTTATTAGCCTCATTTAGATGCTCAATAACTACATGTGACTAGTGGCTACCATATTAAACATGCATATATAGATAGTTTTTAACAAAATTCATTTGATCCCTTTTGCAGTTAGTTCCTACCAGTTCATGTCTGGCCCAGGCAACCACTGTCATTCTAGAATTTCATATAGATAGAATTATACAGTATGTGTGTGTGTGTTTTTTAACTTATTTCACTCAAATTGTTTTTGAGACTCATTCATTTTGCATATATCAGTAGTTTGTTTCTTTTTTGTGCTTGATAGTATTCTATTATATTTCTGCATTCCATTATATCAATTTGTTTATTAACCTGTTCAAGGACATTTGGATTGTTTCCAATGTAAGTTTACTATTAGGAACTACCAAGCTGTTTTCCAAAGTGATTGTATTATTTCATATTTCTACTGGCAAGTCATGAGAATTCTAATTGCTCCATATCCTCTTCAATACTTGCCATTGTCAGACTTTAATTTTAGCCATTTGAATGAGTGTGTATTGTAGTTTTAATTTGCATATCCCTGATAACTAGTATATCTTTTCATATATACATTGACCTTTCTTACATCTTTTACTAAAGTCAAACTTATGTCAAAACCTTTTGTTTATTTTTTTATTTGTGTTGGCTTATTGAGTTTTAAGTGTGGTTTATTCTAGACATAAATCTTTGTCAGGTACACATTTTGGAAATATTTTTATCTTAGTGTGTGGATTGCCTTTTTATTTTTAGTGTCTTTTAAAGAGCAAAGTTTGACTTCGAGGAAGTCTAATTTATAAATTTTTGTTTTATGAATTGTGCCTTTGGTATTATATATAAACTCTGTTTGCCTAACCCAAGGTGTCAAAGCATTTCTTCTATGTTTTCTTCTAGAATGTCTCAGTTTTAGGTTTTACATTTCTTTGTCTATGATCCATTTTAAATTCATTTTTGTATATGCTGTGAGGTATGAGTTGAGGTTCTTGGTTTTGTTAGTGGCAGATGTTAGACATCAGTACTTGAGTTTGGCTAAGAGAAGAATTCAGAGCTAAGGAATTCAAATCAAAGGAGAAAATTTATTCAGCAAGCAAAGAGAAAGTACACGGGAAATAAAAGAATCCAGCAAGCGGCTCTAAGTATTGTCCTGGGATGTTTGCAAGAGTTCCTCCTCTAGCAGGGGGGCTAGGTGCGAGGGGCTAACTACTACTTTAGGCTGACTTATCGGTCATCTTTTGTCCTTGTCTGCGACACATGAGCCTTGTTTTCAGCCTTGTTCCTCCTCTAAGGGGGTCTACCACATGACTAGCAATATGATATTTCAGGGGACCCAAACTGCATGACCAGAAATATGCTAGGGGCAGAGAGGTCACCCTGGGGGTGAGGTCCCAGCCCAATTTTGCCCATTGCTAGGTGCCCAGGGCTTTCCACGCTGGTGACCTTCAGTACCTAGCCTACTCTGCCTATACCTATCTACATACCTACTATAGTTTTATTTATTCTTTTTGTTTATAGGTGTCCAGTTCTGGCATTATTTATTGCAAAGATTATCCATGTTCCATTAAATGCTTTTATACCTTTGTCAGCTATCAATTTATCTTAGATCTTTGTGGGTCTATTTCTGTTATTTTTGTTCTCTATTTATTTATGTGTCTCTCTTTTTGCCATCACCATACTATTGTGATATTACTAGAGGCCCGGTGCACAAAAATTTGTGCACTCGGGGGGAAGGGGGGCCCCTCAGCCTGGCCTGTGCCCTCTCGCAGTCTGGGACCCCTCGGGAGATAACGCCCTGCTGGCTTAGGCCTGCTCCCGGGTGGCAGAGGGCAGGCCCAATCCCTAGGTGCAGCCCCTGGTCGGGCTCAGAGCAGGGCCGATTGGGGAGTTGGGGCGCCACCCCCTGTCATGCACAGAGCAGGGCGGATTGGGAGGTTGCGATGCCACCCTCAGTCACGCTCAGGGTAGGGCCGATTGGGGGGTTGGGGCACCGCCCCCTGTCACACTCAAGGCAGGGTCGATGGGGAGGTTGCGGTGCCACCCCCTGTCACGCACAGAGCAGGGCCAATCCGGGGGTTGGGGCGCTGCCCCCTGTCACGCACAGAGCAGGGCCAATCCGGGGGTTGGGGCACTGCCTCCTGTCACGCACAGAGCAGGGCCCATCAGGGGGTTGAGGAGCTCCCCCCTGTCACTCAGAGAGTAGGGCCGATAGGGGAGTTGGGGCACCACCCCCTGTCACACACAGAGCAGGGCGGATCAGGGGGTTGGGGCGCCGCCCTCTATCATCCACAGAGCAGGGCCGATCAGGGGGTTGGGATGCCACCACTCTCACACTCAGGGCAGGGCCGATGGGAGGTTATGGCTCTACCCTGTCACACACAGAGCAGTGCCCGTGGGGGAGGGGGGATTGGGGCGCCGCACCCTGTCACACACAGAGCAGGGCCGATCAGGGGGTTGGGGCGCCGCACCCTGTCACACACAGAGCCGCAGGGAGATCAGAGGTTGGGAAGCTCCCCCGTATCAGGCACAGAGCAGGGCTGATCAGGAGGTTGGGGCGCCTTCCCGTCACGAACAGAGCAGGGCGGATAGGGAAGTTGTGGCCCCACCCCCTGTCACACACAGAGCCGCAGGGCGATCAAGGGGTTTGGGTGCTGCCCCCTGTCACGCTGATTCTGGTGCCGGGAGGCCTCTCGGCTCCGCTGATCCCGGTGCTGGGAGGCATATTACCCTTTTACTATATAGGATAGAGGCCTGGTGCATGGGTGGGGCTGGCTGGTTTGTCCTGAAGGGTGTCCTGGATCAGGGTGGGGGTCCCCACTGGGGTGCCTGGCCAGCCTGGGTGAGGGGCTGGGGGCTGTTTGCAGCTGGTCACACACCCTTCAGGGTGGGGGTCCCCACTGGGGTGCCTGGCCAGTCTGGGTGAGGGGCTGAGGGCTGTTTTCAGGCTTGCAGGTGACGGAAGCTCCCAACCGCTCCTTTTTTTCTTTTTCTTTTTAAATTCTGAGCCAGCTTTAGCTCTGAGGCTCCAGCTCTTAGGCCTCCGCTGCTGAAAGTAGGTATCTGGTTTGTTTCGGTTCGAAACAATGTATAACTCCAGCTCTGACTCCAGCTCTGAGATCCCAGCTCGCTGAAAGCTGGTTTCTGAGGTTTTTTTTTAGCTTCTATATGTTACAGTGTTTCTTAAACTGCAGGCTTAGAGGCCGGCAAGGCAGGCGGGGAACGTTGGTTTCCTCCGTCACTGAAGCAAGCAAGCCTCATGTTAGTTTCAAGCTGCCTGGCTGCCGGCCGCCATCTTGGCTGACAGTTAATTTGCATATTGCCCTGATTAGCCAATGGGAAGGGTAGCGGTCGTACGCCAATTACCATGTTTCTCTTTTATTAGATTAGATAGCTTTATAGGTAAGTCTTGAAATCATGTGGCATGGGTCATCTTACAATATTTTTTAAAGATTGGTTTAACTATTCTAATAACTTAGTTTTTCTATCCAGCTGGTCAATTTCTAGAAAAACACTGCTGGGATTTTTATTGGAATGACATTGAATCTATAGATTATTTTGGGAAGAATGGACATCTTTGTAATAATGTTTTCCAATCCATGGACATGATATATTTCATCATTTATTTAGGTTTTTTATTTATTTTATCTGTATTCTAATTTTCCTTAAGATAATTTGGTATTTTATAGTTTTCTAGAAATTTTTCAAGTTCATACAGACTTTCAAGTTTATTAATATAAATTGTCCTTGTATTATAATTCTTTTCCATTTTATTTCATTTTCTCTTTTTGTTTTCTTTTGTCCCTTTTATAATTGCCAGTGTTATGTATTTAAATTTCTCTGCTTTTTTTCTCAGTCAGATTTGTGACAAGTGATTGGGATTGGGATTGTTTTAGCTTTTGGTTTGGTGGTATGTTTGTGTACTTTTTGCCTTCCCAGGCTTTTTTTTTTTTTTTCCTCTGCTTTTCTTTTCTATGTTTTTCCTTTTCTTCCTACCTTCCGCTTATGAGTTGAACAGCTGATGCTTTTCAAAATAATTCTCTTATTTAAAAATAAAGATATTTAAAGTTAAAAATGTTCTCCTACAATTGCTCAGCTTCATCACATGTTTCCAAGTGGTAAAGTTTTGTTTTCTTGTTACATTAACAAAATGTAGGCTGAAAAATACCTACTTTTCTGAATTTGAGACTTCGTGGTCTTATAGATGGTTATTTTTTGTAATTATTCCATGGACATTTGAATATAATGTGTTTCTTATGTTTGGCCTTTTTCTTGTCAGTTTATTTTGTTCCAGTGGTTTCCTTGATGGTTTTATTTTGTTTGCCTTGTATTTTAGTTCTTTCCTCATTTTCCTTTTTCTGTGGAACTATGGAAATTATTCTTCCTATTTCTTTTCTGTTAGTGAAATTGACTTTTTTTACAAATGACTTTACTTCTTTGTCTATGAACATTTGATGTGGTATCATGTCCCTTCAGCATCTGAGCTCTGCCTAGTTCTCCTATGGTCTTCTCATCTTTCTTTTCCACATGTTCACATTCTGCTCTCTATACTAAACTAATTTAGATTCCTGAACACATTTCGTTATTTCCTCTGGGTGACTCACCCTGAATGTTTAGGCTAAACTTCTTTAAGAAGCCTCTGCCCAAATGTCACTTCCCCTAGTCCTATCCTTATTTCACCACTCCTAAATTTTGAGGATTAGGTTCTAGCATCTTTTGCTTATCTCTGTGATAAACATCTGTTTGTCTCTGACTATACTGTAAGACTCTTGAGAGCAGAGATCAGCTTTTCTTCCTCTTGTATCTCTGTACCTAGCAACATATACACATTAGGTACCCAATACATATTTTCTGAGGAAAATCTGAGAAACATTTTTGCTGTTTAGAATCACTGAGTCATAGAATTTCTGGCAAGTCTTATAGATAGACTTAAAGAATGAGGAGTGACTTATTAAAAGCCATAAAGCTGAGAACTCAATCTCTTGTCTGAAGATATTTAGTCCTGTTTTTTCCTGTCAAACTTTTTAATGCATGAAGAACACAAAACAGGTCATATGCTGACTGTGATCTTCAAGGCTCGAGGGAAGATCAGGCATCGGCTCTAGTCCTGGGCTCACTGCCCTATTTGATCTCTGCCCACGCTAGGCTGTGGAACAGCAGCCAACCAAGTGGCCACACTTCGGTTTATTTCCCTTTGGGACACGTGAACCTCTTAGCTCTTTGCCTCCATGATCTTCCTTCAGGGGTGGGCAAACTTTTTGACTCGAGGGCCACAATGGGTTCTTAAACTGGACAGGAGGGCCGGAACAAAAGCATGGATGGAGTGTTTGTGTGAACTAATATAAATTCAAAGTAAACATCATTACATAAAAGGGTACGGTCTTTTTTTTTTTTTTTTTAGTTTTATTCATTTCAACGGCCAGCTGGCCGTAGTTTGCCCACGGCTCAGGGCTATGGTTTAGGTTTTAATGTCTTGTGTGTAACCTTTGCACTCAGGGTTCAAAGAAGTCCTTCATGGATCTGTAGTCTCTCAGCTTTTGTTTCTGGGGCCTGTTTGGGGGTCTAGGACTTCTGTGCCCTTACTTCACAGCCTTTCCCCTCTATTTACCCTGCCACCTAGGTGTTAGTTTAGTTGTCAGGTGACTTTTTTCATTCCTGTGTTAAGAGTGTCTGGATTTCACAGTGTTTGACAGAATCAATAAAGGGGAAAAAGCTATTGTGTTTTGTTTTTGTTTTTTTCTCTCTCTGCCAAAGGACAGATGAAGACATTTGGGGGGAAAAGAAAAGATTGTTGAGGTGCAATTTAGAAATGGAACTCATGCTATGAAAAAATTAGTAGGTACCCATCCTAGAGTATAGGAACCTCCAAAAAGGGAATTATGTATTTGACCATAGTGTTTCAACAAAGAAAGGGAAAAGATGAGGTGAGAATGGGAGGTGCAGAATCTCTTGGTCAGTGTAGGTCTATACACTGAAAGGAAGAGAGAACCGGAGTTTCTGATGGAGAAAGGACTGCTCCTTATGTGTCAGGGAGGCTAACCTAATTCTTTTGAGAGTCAAGATTTAAGGTACAGGGTGTGTTTGGATGGCCCTTGGCCAGCAGCAGAACAGTTAAGATATGACTATAAATCAAGTGGTGGTTTTGTAGTCCGGGTTAGCTGAGAGAAAAATAAAATTTAAGAAAGTCACAATTTACTGTGCAGTTTAACAGTGATTGGGTTCAGAGAGTACAATTCATAGAAATAAGACTAAATTATACTTACAGGGTAGCAACTCTCAACTAGTTTGCTGCAAGAATTTTTAAAACATGTAATACCTGATTAGTCAGGGGCACTGACCTCTTTTCCCTTAGATGGTCAAATAAAAATGTCAACAGCCAACACAACAATAGCTGTCTGGTGTGAATAAAGCTGAGGTATCTTATTTTTGTCAGATTGTCAAAAAATACATTTCTGGTGTGCCACAGAATTTTTAGTAATTTATGAGATGAAAAAGGTTGAAAATTGCTGTTATAGGAGAATGGCCATTTTAGCATTTAGCATGAAATGAGGGCTGAGCTACCAAAATGCCCTCATTGCCCCCTGGATTTAGACTGGTTTGCCATTTCCCTGTTCCTGGTAACAGATGTCTCTCTGGTAACATGGCTGCTGCAAATACAAGATTCCAATATATCAGGTTTAATTATAGCCTGTTCTCCAAATAATTTACTTCTTGCCACCACAAAGCACTTTTTAACTGTATGTCCTTGTATCAAATGGTTCATTGTTCTTTAAGAAACAAAGCCAGTGGGAGACACAAGAATTACATTGTCAGTTTCCTTGAAATGTTGACATGAAACTTATTACTTCTGTTGTAAAACCCTGTTCCAGTTAGAAAGAGAAGAGACCACCTTGGTCCCAAGGGATATGTACAAATGCAGCTTGCGATTATATAGCAGAAATACAGTGAACCTATCTTGGTTATTAACTGTATAGGCAAAAGAGAGAGGGAGAGAGGGTACATAGACACATTCATTTCAGGAACCACCAATGTTTTTTTTTTTCTCTGAGGGTTTTCAGTAAGATTTTCTTTGAGCTAAAGAAAGGTGTCTCTGACAAAGGAAACAAATAAAATAGTATGGGATACCATCTGCAAAGTAAGTTTGTAGGCCTAATTCTGGGCTATGAGCTTGTACCACAACATAGGTAGGTAGTGCAGACTGGGGAATTTTCGTGTGGTTTTTTTTTTAATCCTCACCTGAGGATATTTTTCCATTGATTTTTAGGGAGAGTGGAAGAGAGAGGGAAAGACAAAAAACATCAATGTGAGATAAACACATTGATTGGTTGCCTCCTCCAGGAGCCCTGTCCAGAGTCCCGGCTGGGGAGGAGCCTGCAACCAAGGTACATGCTCTTGACCGGAATCGAACCTGGCCCCCTTTGGTCCACAGGCTGATGCTCTATCCACTGAGCCAAAACAGCTAGAGCTGGGGATTTTTTTTTTAACCTTGACATTTCATTCCCTTGGATTTTACCTTCTGTAGTGATTGTGCTCATAATGAACATATGAGTACAAACTCTATTGCATTTTTATTCTTGTGGTTCTTTACAGGGTTTTGTTATTGTTTTTAAGAGCTAGAGCCTTTTATTCTGACATTCAGTTTTCAGGATTCCACTGCAAAAGCAGAATAATAATGCAAATCTTTTAGAAGTCAGCTGTGCTTCCTGATGGGGTTCTATACAGTCTGTGCTCCAAGCTGCACAGGTAGATCTTGCTTGTTGTTTATCCAACAAGCATCCCTTTCCCCACTTACTGAATATTAGCATTCTCTCTTAGATGAGTATAGTAGTTTGCACCTGTTCTCTAAGAACCAGAAAAATGCTTCAAAAACACAAATAATCCAACGTCTCTCTAGGCTGGTGTTACCTCTTCATAAATGAGGAAGTGCTATGGCTGAGAAGGCAGATTATACTGAAGCAAGGTAACCTGGCAGGATATGGTGTTGGACCTGTCTGAGTCCTTCCATCAGACTTCATTGCTAGTCATCATTCCAGTGTGAAAGTATACAATTTGATGAGTTTCACAATATTTTTTATTCCATGTTTATTTCTTAGGGGACGTATTTAGCTCTTTCTCTTTGCCTTTTTAGTGGTTGTTTTAAGGCTTATAGCAGGCATCTTTAACTTATAACAGTCTGTCTTCAAGTAGTATTATACCATTTCATCTATAGTGTAAGAACCTCACAACAATAAATTTCCGTTTCTCCTTGCTGGTCTTTGTGTTGCAGTTGTCATACATTTTACTTTTATGTATGTTATAAATCTCTTTATCTATTGTCCTTTTTGTTTAAGTGGTCAGTTAACTTTTAAATATTTCTTTTAAGAAAAAGTTTTTTTATGTGGACCTAGATATTTGCCATTGCCAGTGCTCTTCACGCCTTTGTGTAGATTCAGATTTCCATCTGGTATCAGTTTTCTTCTTCCCAAATTATTCCCTTCAACATTTCTTGTATGAAATTTGTCAGCTTGTCTTGTATGAAATTAGTGATGACTTCTGTCAGCTTGTTTGTGTCCGAAAAAGAATTTGCCTTCATCTTTGAACAATATTTTTACCAGGTACAGCATTCTAGGTTGATAGGGGTTTTTTCCCCTTTCATTATTCTTTGAATGTTACTCCACTGTCATCTGGATTGCTTAGTTTGCAATGAGAAGTCTGCTGTTACTTTTATATTTGTTCTCCCGTATGTAATATGTCCCCTTTTTCCCCAGATGTTTTTGGAATTTTCTCTTTATTATTGATTTTGAATAGTTTTATGATGTGATACCTGATGTAGTTATCTTCATGTCTATTATGTTTGGGGTTTGTTATTGAGCTTCTTGGATCTGTAGGTTTATAGTTTTCATCATATGTGGAAAATTTTCAAATATATTTTCTGCCCCCATCCTCCTTCCAGGAATTTCAATTACATGTGTATGAGGCTGTTTGAAATTGTCCAACCATAGCTTACGGGTGATCTATTAATTTTCTCCAGCCTTTTTTCTTTCTGTTTCTATTGTTGTATATTCAAACTCACTCTTTTCTTCTGCAATGTGTAATCTGCAATTAATTTCACTTCGTGTATTTTTCATCAGAACATTATGTTTTCCTTCTCGAGATGTTCAACTTGGGTCTTTTTATATATTCCCTGTTTCCAGTTAACATGCTGAAGCTTTTCTTTACCTCCTTGAACATATCAAATGTGGTTGTAATAATGGTTTTAATGTTCTTATCTTCTGTCATCCATGTTATTTTTACTAATGATTCGTTTCCTTCTTTATGGGTCATATTTTCCTCCCCCATTGAATGCCTGATAATTTTTTACTGAAATTCAGTTATTATTAATTTTATCTTGGTTGCTGGATTTTCTTTGTATCCTTGTAAATATTATTGAGATTTGTTCCAAGATGTAGTTAAACTAGTTTGAACTAGTTTTGAGTTCCAAATTGAGTCTATGGCCAATTTTGCCCCATGATTGAAGCAATACCCTACTGAGTACTCTCCCTGACAGAGTTCACAAGGTTTTCCCACTGCAACTTCTGGGAACACAAAACATTCTTAGCCCTCAGTGAGCTCTAGGGATTGTTTCCCCTTCTTTCAGCCTTAGTTTCCTCACATGCATGTTCTAACCAGTATTCAACTGACCCTCTGGGCAGCTCTTGGTTCTGGCACTCTGTCCTGTGCAAATGGCCACCTTGGTCTCCCCAGGCTCTCCCCTGTCCTGAGCCTAGAAACTCTCTTCAAGCAATTGAGCCCATTTCATGTGTTTCCCTCTCCCTGGAATCACCGTACTGTGCTGCCTGATGCTAGGTTTCTGAAAATGATTGTTTTGTATCTTTTGTCCTCCTGTTTGTTCATTTTTTCTCTTTCTCATATCATGGATTTAATCTATGGAGGGGATATAAATCCATTAACCCCAAAGTGGAAGTCCAGCAATATATTATATACTTCTAAAAATACTTTCTAAACTATTTTTCTGACTATTTATTGCTGATGAATAGTAATGCAACTAACTTTTGTGTATTGATCTTTTATTAAGCAACTTTGTTATGTAATGTGTCAGTCGGGTTTTGTTGGGATAACACCCCCAACATCTAAAGGACTTTCAATGACAAATGTTTACTTTTTACTCCTGGTGCATTCATCAGTGGCCACCTGAAGCTCTGCTCCATATCTTATTTTGGGATTCAGGCTGAAGGAGCAGTGTTTAATGGGAATGCCTCTCTCATGGCAGAGAAAGAAGACTAAATGATTCGCTGAGTATTAAAACGTCCCCTCTAAAAAACACATATATTACTTACACTCACATTTTATTGGCCATAAAAAGTCACATGGCCAACTCTGATGTCTGTGTTGGGAGGAGGGATGTATAAGCTGTGAGGTGTTTGAGCTGGCTCATGTAACTCATGAGAGCTGATTGTACACATCTCTTTCCAGTATTGTGTTTAGTAATATCAGTTTGGTAACTTGAAAGCAGTTATGGTGGGAGTATTTACACCATGTAAATTGGCAAACAACAAATCAGCACTTTTTTCCTGGAGAGCTAGTTGTTAAACTTTTAGTAGCAAATATCAGTTATATGCCTCTTTTAGGGAATAGTTGGGAACTAGATTACTTTTTGTCACATTTCATTTTAATAATTTGTTAATTTGCATATGTTTAAATTTTACTAGCAATGGCCTCTAGTGCAGTATTGAATAGGAGTAGTGATAAGGGCAAACTTGTCTTCCCCTGGTGTTAAAGGAATACAAAATTTTTCTTGATAGCACTTATCAGATTAAGAACATTTTTTCTCTTTCTCATATCATGGATTTAATCTATCATATTATCAAATGCTTTTTATGTATTTATTGAGATGTTTTTTAAGTCAAAATTGCATTAGTGGATTTTCTGATGTTGAATTAACCTTGCATTCCTGGGATAAGCCCATCTTTTTTTATGTTTTCTAGGATTCTGTATTTTATTTATAAATTTTATATCTATATTTAGGCATGAGATTGGCCTATAATTTTACTTTCTAAAAGATTTTGGTATCAGAGCATTTTATTTGTTTGTAAGCTTTATTAAATTAATTGAATAGTGTTCCTTATTTTTCTGTTTTCTTTAGGAGTTTGGGTAAAACTGGAATTATTTCCCTCTTGAATGTTTGGTAGAACTTAATAGTGCATTTTCTTTAAGATAGGAGATTTTTAAGTATTGATTCTGGTTTTTGAATGATTATAGATCCATTTAGAAAATCTTCTTCATTTTTCTTGAATCAAGTAGGGAAATTTACATACCAGTATTCCTAGGAATTTGTCTGTCTCCTCTGTTTTTCAAGTTTTGGCAGTTGTTCTTAATGTTCACTGTATCTGTAGTTTTCTCTCCTTCTATTCATTTCCATTATTGCTTATTTGTTCCTTTTCTTTTTTTCTCAATCACTGTTGGTAAAGATTTCTAAATTTTATAGGTCTTTTTAAATAACCTAATTTGAGCTTTGTTTATCTTCTTTATTAGGGTTTGGCAACTAATAAAGGCCTAGAAACCATCTAAGGGCTGTGGGCCAAATCTGGCTGAGTCCTGCTTCTCTATGGCCTGCAAGCTAAGAATGATTTTTGTATCTTAAAGGTTTTAATTCATATATAGGGTGGATAACTATAATACAAATAAATAATACAATAATCCTATCTAATAATAGAGAAACATGGTAATTAGCCGTAACTTCGATACCCTTCCCATTGGCTAATCAGTGAGATATGCAAATTAACTGCCAGCCAAGATGGCTGCCGGCAGCCAGGCAGCTGAAGCGAACATGAACATGAGGCTTGCTTACTCCAGTGATGGAGGAAGTCAACGTTCCCCGCCTGCCGCAGCTCAGTTCTGAGCTCCGGATGAAACAATGTTGCAATTATAGAACCTAAACAAACCCCAGAAACCTGCTTTCAGCCAGCACAGCCTCAGAGCTTAGAGCGGCCAGTTATGGCAACAGAGTTTCAATTATAGAATCTAAACAAACCCAGGTACCTGCTTTCAACCGGCAACGGCCTCAGAGCTGGAGCCTGCTCTCAGCTCCAGTGACAGCTATAGAAGGTAAATTAATCCCAGAATAAAAAAAAAAAAAAGAAAAAAGAGGCTGGGAGCTTCAGTCACCCACCAGCCTGAAAACAGCCCTCAGCCCCTCACCCAGACTGGCCAGGCACTCCAGTGGGGACCCCCACCCTGAAGGAGGTGTGACCAGCTGAAAACAGCCATCATCCCCTCACCCAGGCTGGCCAGGCACCCAAGCAAGACCCCCACCCTGAAGGAGGTGTGACCAGCTGAAAACAGCCATCATCCCCTCACCCAGGCTGGCCAGGCACCCAAGCAAGACCCCCACCCTGATCCGGGACACCCTTCAGGGCAAACCAGCCGGCCCCACCCATGCACCAGGCCTCTATTCTATATAGTAAACGGGTAATATGGAAACTGACCCTAATAGCAGAAGGACTGGGAATGACTGATCACTATGACACACACTGACCACCAGGGGGCAGACGCTCAATGCAGAAGCTGCCCTCTGGTGGCCAGGGCGCTCTCACATGGGAGGAGCTCTGCTCATCCACAAGCCAGGCTGATGGCTGCCAGTACAGCGGTGGTGGTGGGAGCCTCTCCTGCCTCAGCAGCGCTAAGGATGTCCGACTGCAGTTTAGGCCTGCTCCCTGCTGGCAAGTGGACATCCCCTGAGGGCTGCCGGGCTGCCAGAGGGATGTCTGATTGCCATCTTAGGCCCAATCCCCTGGGGAGCGGGCCTAAGCCAGCAGGTGGTCATCCCCTGAGGGGTCCCAGACTACGAGAGGGCACAGGCCGGGCTGAGGGACCCCCCCGCCCCCAGTGCACAAATTTTTGTGCACCGGGCCTCTAGTTAATAATAATACAAGACTATAAATGTAAGCCTACTTTTGCCCACCCTTGTATAAAAACTTACACACACAAAGAGAAAGGTGCCACAGAGACTGTATGGCCTGTGAAATCTAAAATACTTTGGCCTTTTACATAAAGTTTGCCAACCCGTGCTCTCTAGAGTTCTTTATTTTTGGTCATTGATTGTTTGTCTTACTTTACTGTTGACTTAGCCATGCTATGAGTGTTTTTTCTGCATATCTAGCCCTAGAAACAAAAAATTTAACCGCTGTTTTATACATACTTGTTTTGTTTCCTGGCATAGATAAGTCAAGTAGTCATTGGTACCAGCAGTTTTTAAAAAATGGATGGGAATAGAAATTAAAAATTGAAAAATTGTGTCCGGCAACATAGAAGACCACCATTATTCTATTTAATGGTGGAATATCCCTTAGAATCTCCCAGAGCACCTGTGTTCTTTAGGCACTGTAGTTTGAAGCTATCTTAATTCATAGAAATCCTGGATCCTAGAAAGTGATCTTATATTTTGGAAGCTAAAAGGCAGTGAACTTTATCATGTACATTGGAAAGCAAGCAAAAATGATCTTATGGCATTATCCAAGTTTCTTGTCAGGATTAGTTTATGCTTCACTGTGTCTTTTGTCCTTCAAATAAGTTTCCTCCAGGGTTCCATTCCTCTTTTGTACATGTTTTCTGTACCTTTTTAGAGTGGTCTTATTCATACCATTGATTCAGTTACTCCCCATAAATTTAATGATTCTTCCAAATTTCCCCCTATTTCTAATCTCATTCCTAGACTTCAGACTCATAAGAAAAAGTTGGACATTGTTGTCATGTCTCATAGGTACCTCAGGTTCAATCTGAACTCAGTCCTTTTCATTCCTAGTCTACTATCACTTTGCCTTTTTTTACCATTCTCTCTGCCTCTTATATATGTTCTCCCTTTCTTCTGCTTCCCTGGGATCCCTCCCCGCCCCAATATTGTCCAACTCAACTCACTGTGGCAAGTGTAATCTTTCCAATACACAAGATCAGCAGGTTCCATGCTTTGTTGCTGCCCTCTTGCTCTTTCTATTCAAGTAGTACCATGCACCACTTCCCTGAATGTTCCATGCTTATTCGTGTCTTTGCATGTGCAGTTGTTTCCTTTTGCTTGAAATACCTTTTTCCTTTTTGCTTGTACAGGAAAGACATTCAGTGAAGCATGGTTCAGGCATCATCTCCTTATGAGGCCTCCTCGACTCAGAAATAGTCAGCCCCCCTTCCAGTATTCACATTCTACTTTTTATACACCTCACTGTAATACTTAGCTACTCTCAGCATATTTATTGTCTGCATATCTGTCTCCCCTGTGAACTGAGCTCCTCAGAAGTGTGAGCTGTGGCTGTCTCTACATCCTCAACTTAATATCTGGCACATGTTAAGTACCTCGTAAATATTTGATAAAAGAACAAATGAACAAAAAATTACACTCAGAATGCATGTTCATGCAAAAATGGTTTTTGTATAATATAGAAGAATAAGCTAACTTCCCTCTCTCACCCCTCCTCATCATCAGAAGGTTCACTTTTTCAGAATAGGGAGCAGTAGATGGCTCCCAGTTATTTCCCACAACTATCCACATTTATGGAGGCTTTTGCATTCACATTGGTTCTGGCATGATCGACAACCTGATGAACCCAGACAAGACTAAGATAAACTACTTGTCCTCCAGCAGAATAAATATTTCAAATAAAGTCAACCCAAGAAAGTCAGGCCAAACAGCTATTGATTGCTAAAAGCCTGAATTTAAGCCCAATGAATATTCCAAAGTTCACCTCCATGCAGCTTGCCTAAATGGTGATCAATATGCAATTACTGCCCCCCTTTAAACGTGTCTTACACTGCCTATCTGAAGAAGGGTTTTGCTTTTAAAATCTTTTGTTTGTTAAATTTGCTTAGGCAAGAAAAAAAGACTTGACTAAACCAGAGTTCTTTGCCCTCAGGATTTCAAACAATTTGCATGTTATTTTTGAAATGGTTTGAATGTATGCTGAATGGTAACTGAAGGTGCCCTGTTACATGGCCGTCATTCATTTCAAGAGGCCTTTTCCTGAGTGTCTAAACAGTAAGGATATTGTAACTTAGTTTCCTAATTTCTGCTTACATGATTATCTGTCCTAATCATAACCTTTGTAAATTCAAGTTTATAAAGTAGATTGCTAAAGTCCAGCTGCAGTAAAAGCAAATAAATGTTTTTGTCTAGTTTTCTCTTAGAATTTCATCTTGATGCAGAAAACCGAACCTGCTAAATTTGGAGCCTGTTTACTCTGCTCCTGATATTTAAGACTTTATATTTCACAAATATGCCTTTTTTATACCCCGACCATTGTCAGAACCTTTGTCATTGTTTTAAATATGTTTTCATTGATCTTTAGAGAGAGGTGAAGTGAGCGGGAAAAAGAAATAGAAACATCGATGAGAGAGAAACATCATTGGTCAGCTTTTTCCTGCATGCCCCCTACTGGGTTGGAATCAAGCCCGAAACCAGGGCATGTGCCCTGACTGGGAATCGAACCAGTGACTTCTTTTTTCATGTGTCGATGCTCAACCACTGAGCCACGCTGGCTGGGCCCTTTGTCATTTTTCACTTACCCTGTTGTTACTGTCCTCCCTACCCAAAGCTCTACATCCCTTTATCACACTGCTGCCAGATAAAGCTATCTGAAATGTATCTATCTAAAGCCCTTCTTTTCTTAAACATTTCATGGCTTCTCAACATGTGTGGCATGGAGCCCAGGTTCCTGGTAGCACATCTAGTTCCTGCCCACCACCTCAGTTGTCTTCCACCAGTGGTCATTCAAAATGACTTCTAGTTCCCTCAGGTGGCATGCTCTTACAGGCCTTCTGGACCTTTTGCAGATGCTGTTTACCCACCACTGCCACCAATGTCATTGCTCTCTCTTCTCTGCCTGGCAAATACTCATTCTTCAGACTCAGTTCAGATATCACCTTCCATTTGGACACATTCACTAACTTCTCCCTGATAAAGTTAACTATCTCCACCTCCCACCTCCTTGGACTTAATTTTCACTGCTTCAAGCTTTTGAAATTATTTTTATTTATCTGTCCTTTAATTGCTGAAAGACAGGGAGCTTATAATTCTCAACAGCTAGTGTAGTGCCTGTTGCACGAAGGCAGGTGCTTAGCAGTAGCCTCTTTTTTCTTTTAAACTCAGTAGTTGGATTGAATGTCGTAAGTGAGTATCTATGGATTGCTTTGATTGGTCCCACAGCAAGGGGAATACGGGTAGGAATAGTCACAATACATCTTGGTGTTTGAGGTTGGCACCAAGTGGGATGACCGAACTGTTTCAGTTTGCCTAGAACTGAGGGATTTCCTGGGATGTGGCACTTTGAGTGGTAAAAATGGAACCGTCTCAGGTAAATAAGAATGGTCTTGCCACCAACAAGTACTGTTGGAAAGCTTTTTACCTACTCTCCTTCCTTCACTCATTGAGACTCAATCCTGACTGGCTTGTCTGACCCAGGATTGCACTGTTAAAACTTTAATAGTGCAGCGTTTTCATAGTGCTTCCTCTACTAAAGACTATTCAAAGGGATGTTATTTCTGATTCCTTTTCTTTGGCTTTCATGTAAGAATTTGGCTTTCATGTAAGAAATCCAAATTGAATCTTTGGATTATGTTACTACCACCTTTTTTACCAGGCTTGCCTTCCATTTGCCTGACTGACTAGTTGCCTAGTTCTATCAATTAGGTCTCCCCTTGTTTTTATCTTTAGTCTCTTCATTATCATTGGTTTTTTGACACCCTAAAAATATGATTAAATTATCCATATTGGCATGTTAGGGCCCTATCCATCTTTCTACCTTTTGGTATACTCGGATTCTACCCATTCATCTTTTTGCACACTTGGTGTGAGAACCTCCCCCTGTGCCTTCTTGGTCAATGGGGGAGACTCCGCAGCACTCCAGCTGACTGTCTACATTAGCAATATTATTAAAGATAATAATTTTTTAAAATTTTACCCTGGCTTTTCTCTCAGGCTGATGGACTCTCTTATCTTTACTAATGAGTAGCCTCTTACTCCTCTTACTTTCTCATCTCTTTTCAAATATTTGCATATGTATGTCTTTCCCCATATTCCCCCAAATTCTCTCTCCCTCTCTCTCCCTCTCTCTCCCTCTCTCTCCCTCTCTCTCCCTCCCTCCTAACACATAATAGTCTCAGAATAAACATGTACAAGTGTCTCAGCTCCTAGAATCAGTTCTTTCGTCAGAGGCTGTCTTGTGTCCTACAAGACTAGAAGGCATGGCCCATGTTTCTGTCTCTGATCTAAGCAGAACACTGCTCCTTGGTATTCTTCAAGCTTCCAGCCTTTTGAGTGTTGGGGTTTTTTTGTGTTTTTGGTGTGTTGTTGTTGTTTTTTTGCCATGCCAGCTTATTTCTGCCTTAGGACATTTGTATTGGCTGTTCCTTCTGCTTTTAATGTTTTGCCCCTAAAATATGTCTGACAAATTCATCTCATCACATCACTCAGATCTCAATACAAATGTTACCTGTTAAGAGGCCTTCTTTAATTACCTAAATTAAAAATCCTCTCCAGTCATTCTTTCACATTGCTTTATTTCCATGACACTTAACCACTATCAATATCTTGATTTTCCATTTGTTTCCTGCAGTAAGAATTAAGCTCATGAGAACTGGGACTTCATATGTCCTATTCCCAAAAGAGGTACCCATTCAATATTTGTAGATTAAGTGTTTTTGAAAGCAGCAGCCATGTCTTAATTTTTGTTTTTCTCTTGTGCTCACCACAATATTGAGTAGGGGCTCAGTAAACATTGAATATTGGCTTGGTTTACCAGCTATACTAAAATATGAAATGACTGACTTACTGCCCTCTACCTCATAGAGTGTTAAAGAAAACAGTGTAAGGTTATGGAAAATGATAATCCTTTGAGAAATATCTCCAAGAGTAGTAGCCAGTGGCAGGATTATTCTGTGACCTATGAATTCAGGGGTGGGTGGGTGGGGGAATTGCCTTTGTTTTTTCTTGAAAATAGTTTATCTTTTCTAATTCTAAAAGGTACTGAATGTTCATTATGGAAAAATGAAAGATACTGAAAAATAAAAAAGGGAATAATAAGATGCAGAAAAAACATTTGACAAAAATCCAACACCTTTCATGATAAAAAGACTTAAACTAGAATAGAAGGGAGCTTTTTTGGAAGAAGTAGAACTACTTCTGTTTGCGAATGACATGATCTTATATGTAGAAAATCCTAAGGAATCCACTAAAAACTTATTGAAACTAATAAGCAAGTTTAGCAAGGATGCAGAATATAAGGTTAATATACAAAAATCAATTGTATCTCTATACACTTGCAATGAACAACCCACAAGTAAAACTAAGAAAATAATTCCATTTATAATAGCATCAAGAATAAAATACAAAGGAGTAAATTTAACAAAAGAAGTATAAAATTTATGCTCTGAAAACTATAAAACATTGTTGAAAGAGATTAAAGAAGATCAAATAAGTAGAAAAGCATTTTGTATTCATGGACCAGAAGATGTAATATTGTTAAATTGACAGTACTCCCCAAAGTAATCTAAAAATTCAGCATAACCCCTATAAGAATCACAGTTGACCATTGTAGAAATTAACAAGCTGATCTTACAATTAGTTTTGAATTGCAGGGGACCAGAAATTACCAAACCATATTGAAAAAGAAAAGCACCCAATTTTAAAAACTACAAAGTAGTGGTAATTAAGACATTGTGGTTACTGGCATAAATTAATAGAATATAATTGAGAATTCAAAAATAAAGCTATTTGTCTATGGCTAGCTGATTTCAACAAGAATATCAAGACCATTGAATGGGGAAAGAATATTCTCTTCAACAATAGTGCTGGAACAGACAATTGGATAGCCACATGTAAATGAATGAAGTTGGACCCTTACCTCACACCACAAACAAAAATTAACTTAAAATGAATCACAGACTAAATGTAAGAAATAAAACTATTAAACTCTTTGGAGAAAACATGTAAATTTTCATGACATTGGATTTGTCATGTGAAAAGCGTGAGCAACAAAAGAAAAAATAGGTAACTTGAACTTCATCAAAATTCAAAAACTTTTGTGCTTCAAAGACATTATCAAGAAAGTGAAAGGACAGTTCCTAGAGCGAAAAGAAATATATTTGTAAATAAGGGTCTTGTATCCAGAATAAAGAACTCTTACAACTCAATAATAAAGATGATTAAATTGATTAAAAAGTAGGCAGAGGATCTGAATAGACATTTCTCCAAAGAATATATACAAGTGGCCAATAAGCACAGGAAAAGATGCTTGACATCATTAGTTATGAGGGAACTGCAAATCAAA
Source organism: Myotis myotis (assembly GCF_014108235.1). Classification (NCBI taxonomy): domain Eukaryota; kingdom Metazoa; phylum Chordata; class Mammalia; order Chiroptera; family Vespertilionidae; genus Myotis; species Myotis myotis. The sequence goes on along the minus strand of NW_023416401.1, from coordinate 56,413,719 downwards.
ACCACAATGAGATACCACTTCACACACACAAGGATGGCTAGAACCAAAAAGTCAGTTGATATGTGTTGTCATGGATGTGAAGAAATCAGAACATTGTACGTTACTGGTAGAAATGTAAAATAGTTCAGCCACTTTGGAAAACAGTTTGACAGTTCCTCAGAAGGTTAAACATAGAAGTAACCATATACTCCAGCAATTCCACTCCTAGGTATATATATACCCAAGAGAAATGAAAACATATGTCCATACAAAAACTTATACACAAATGTTGGTAGCATTATTCATAATAGCCAAAAGATAGAAGCACCCCAAAGGTCCATTAATGGATGAATGGTTAGACAAATTGTGGCATATCCATACAATGAACTAATATTCAGCCATAGAAAAGAGTGAAGCACTGATACATGCTACAACCTGGATGAACCTTGAGAATATTATGCTAGGTGAATGAAGCCAGCCACAAAAGTCCACATATTTTATGATACCATTTACTTAAAATGTCCAGAATAAGTAAATCCATAGAGACAGAAAATAGATTAGTGGTTGCTTAGGGCTGGGATGAGATGGGGTGGGGGTTGGGGAAGTAGGAGTGACAGTTAAAGGGTAGGGGGTTTCCTGTCAGGGTAATGAAAATGTTCTATAATTGACTGGTGATGGTTGAACATAGCAGTTAGTATACTAAAATCCATTTGATTGTACATTTTAAGTGGTTGAATTGTATGATTTGTGAATTATATATTGATACATATATAATTCACATACCATATGCCGTTATAAAGAAAGAAAAAGGAATAATAGTGATCCATAATTCTACTACCTTGAAATAATTTCTGTTAGCATTTTGACCTGTTTTTGCCAGTTTTTTAATGCATCTTTTTCACATAATTGAGGTAATGGCTTCATATAGAATTTTTAATGTATTACCTTTTATGCTTATCATTCTGACCTTAAAAAGTTGTCCATGATATTACAGATTCTCCTAATTATTAATATTTCGTGTAGATGTACCATACTGTAATAATTTTCTTATTGGTGTACATTTAAATTGTTTTTTTCTTTATCTTTTCCCCATGATAATGAGTACTGTAGTAAAAACACTTTTTTTTTTTTTTTTAAGACTAGAACATCCGTATGAAATGCTTTATATGAAACCTCTTTTGTTCCCAGAGAAAAGAAGATTTCGAGGAGCAGTGCCCTGAAAGTGCTGGACCATGCCATGATTGGGCCCGAGGGCACAGACAATTGCCATAAGTTTGTTGACATTCTTGGCTTACGAACCATCTTTCCCCTCTTTATGAAATCTCCCAAGAAGATCAAGAAAGTGGGAACCACTGAGAAGGAACATGAAGGTAGGATTCACTGGAAAACTCAGACTAATTTAGGTGCATTAAGAGAAATGGTGGAAAAAAGAGCTACTTTTAAAACTCTGTTGTGCATTCGAGGAGTAGACTCTTAGCTGAAGAGTACTACCTTCTTCTTTTCTATTTTTTTGTATTTTCTGTGCATGGAAAAGCAACCCAGAGACCCCAGATCTCTGATGGCCTTTGTTCACTGGTTCTCTTGCTTGAATCCTGGTGGTTCCATTTCCTCCTGGCCTGTTAATAAGTCTCTGCGTGCAGGTTTTGTTTCTTCACTATAATTTGTAGCGAGGTGTCTCTCTGATGGAAGACCCTTTTGAAAAGAGTAATGAGATGGCAACACATGTCACCTCCGGAGTGGTGCTTTCATGTATTTCTGTATTAAAGTATGATTCGGCTAACATCAGGAATTGCCGAAATAAACTATTTACAGCCCAGATTCCCCTTTTTATGTTTCTCCTCCCTGATGGTGCATACTCCCAGCAAAATGCTGCCATGAATTGCGATGCTGTAACCAGAGTAGTTACCGCTAGGCCAATCTCTTCCTGCTATTGTCTAGTGCCTGCTGCATCCTCCCCCCAATAAATAGCCGCAGTACAATCTGGAAGGCTGGGGATTTATGAGCATTGACAGTTCTGCTGGAGGCTAACAGACGCTTGTACTAGGGAATTCACATGGTTGGATGGTTATTTTAAAGTGTGGGGGGAGTTAAGGAGGGATATGAGGAGCTGATTGGCTGACTAATTTGGTTGTCTTGTCAAAGTTAACATTTGTCCCATAGTTAGGGTGATTTTTTTTTTCATAGTGATTAATAGAATTGGCGTTGGTATCTGAAGGACCTTTTGCATTGCTCATTCTGTTAGATAAAAGTTTTCTTTCTCGCTTTTCCTGTGGGAGCTGCCGGGTAGAGAGGAGTGTGTCCTTCTCCTCTCCCCGCCATGGCGTATGCTCGTCCACTGATATCTGTGTACTCTGAAAAGGGGGAAACATCTGGCAAAAATGTCACTTTGCCTGCTATGTTCAAGGCTCCCATTCGACCAGATATTGTGAATTTTGTTCACACCAACTTGCACAAAAACAATAGACAGCCCTATGCTGTCAGTGAATTGGCAGGTCATCAAACCAGTGCCGAGTCCTGGGGTACTGGCAGAGCTGTGGCTCGAATTCCCAGAGTCCGAGGTGGTGGAACTCATTGTTCTGGCCATGGTGCTTTTGGAAATATGTGTCGTGGAGGCCGCATGTTTGCACCAACCAAAACCTGGCGCCGTTGGCACCGCAGAGTAAACACAACACAGAAACAATATGCCATCTGCTCTGCCCTTGCTGCCCAGCCTTACCAGCACTGGTCATGTCTAAAGGTCACCGTATTGAGGAAGTTCCTGAACTTCCTTTGGTGGTTGAAGATAAAGTTAAAGGCTACAAGAAAACCAAGGAGGCTGTTTCGCTTCTTAAGAAACTTAAGGCCTGGAATGATATAAAAAAGGTCTATGCCTCTCAGCGAATGAGGGCTGGCAAGGGCAAAATGAGAAACTGTCGTCGTATCCAGCGCAGGGGATCTTGTATCATCTATAATGAGGACAACGGTATCATCGAAGCCTTCAGAAACATCCCTGGAATTACTCTGCTTAATGTAAGCAAACTGAACATTTTGAAACTTGCACCTGGAGGGCATGTGGGCCGTTTCTGCATTTGGACTGAAAGTGCTTTCCGCAAGTTAGATGAGCTGTATGGCAATGGCGTAGAGCTGCCTCCCTCAAGAGTAACTACAACCTTCCCATGCACAAGATGCTCAATACAGACCTTAGCAGAATCTTGAAAAGCCCAGAGATCCAAAGAGCCCTCCAACCACCACGCAAGAAGATTCACCGCAGAGTCCTGAAGAAGAATCCCCTGAAAAACCTGAGAATCACGTTGAAGCTAAACCCATATGCAAAGACCATGCGCTGGAACACCATTCTTCATCAGGCCAAGAACCACAAGCTTCGGGTGGATAAAGCAGCAGCAGCACTAGAAGCCAAATCAGATGAGAAGGGGGTTCCAGGCAAGAAGCCTGTGGTAGGGAAGAAAGGAAAGAAGGCTGTTGGCCTTAAGAAGCAGAAGCCTTTGGTGGGGAAAAAGGCTGCAGCTACCAAGAAACCAGCAGCTGAGAAGAAGCCCACAGAAAAGGAACCCAACACAGAAGAAAAGAAGCCTGTGGCATAAGCTTACATTTGTTTATTCCATAACGGTCAAATCACTTTGGACAGCTAATTTTGAATAAAAATGATCAAAGGCAATGAGAAACATAAAAAAATAAAAATAAAAATAAATGGATAATTAAGACCATTATAAACTAATCAACAAAAATAGGTACAGAGGCAGAGCAACATCGAACAGACTGTCAAACTACAGCGGGAAGGCCGGGGAGGGTTGAGGGGGGGTGGGTAAGAGATCAACCGAAGGACTTATATGCATGCATATAAGCATAACCAATGGACACAAGACACTGGGGGGTAGGGGAGGCTAGGGGAAGGTCAAGGGGGGAAAAAAGGAGACATATGTAATACTCTGTAATACTTTAAGCAATAAAACAATTAAAAAACAAGTTTTCTTTCTCAAATTTACTTGGCCTAGTGTTTTCCAACTGGAATGGCTTAAGGCAGTGGTTCTCAACATGTGGGTCGCGACCCCTTTGGGGGTCGAACGACCTTTTCACAGAGGTCGCCTAAGACCATCGGAAAACACATATATAATTACATATTGTTTTTGTGATTAATCACTGCTTTAATTATGTTCAATTTGTAACAATGAAATTGGGGGTCACCACAACATGAGGAACTGTATTGAAGGGTCGTGGCATTAGGAAGGTTGAGAACCACTGGCTTAAGGGAAAGTGATATGACTGTCTTTAGTAGTAGCTTCCAATGATAACGTCTCTGATCAGATCAACTCTCCAGAGACAACAGGAAGTCTGGCAAGGGGAGGACTGGCAGTGCAAAAAACTGTGAACTAGAGATCTAGAACAAGCAGAGAGTTCAGTTCGCCTCAGATTGATTTTGACCAAACACCAGCCGTAAACATGTTTATCAGCCGTAAACAGCCCTATTGCTGGCCGTTTTTCCATCAAAATTCAGCAAAATGAGGCCATGAGAGAGGAAATAGATGGTCTTGGAGATCTAGGAGAAAATTTTGGAGACAGTCATCATTCCGTGAAAACCTGCCACAGTCCTAGTAGTGCTGCGCTCTGGGCTCTCTTATTTAGGCTTAACAACCTATCAAGTAGATGGTGGTACCTTTGTGGGGTTATTTTTAGGAAATCAACTGAGAAATGAATCAGGCTGTGGTTCTAACTAACTGTGTGACCCTTTATTTAACTTTGCCAGACTGTATTTTCCTTCTTGGTCCATAAAATGAGGAAACTAGATTAGTTAACTAGAAACTCTGATATCTGCACCTTAAGACTCTCAGGCACGGGCCCTATTGCCTATTGTTATGGTCTTGTCCTGTAATCCAGGAAGCTCCTCAAAGACTGTGCTGTGGCTGACCTGCTGGGTTCTAGTGAGAGACCTGGCACTGCATCTTGGGCATGCTTGAAGAAAGAGAAGGAAAACAGTCCTTGGCTGGCTCTTGCTCTTTGTGCTTGGTACTGAGAAGAGAAGTGACTGATTCAGTGAGCAGCTGTTTCCCTTTTGAAAGAATGTGCCTGGTTGAATGCTGGTAGCAATACATTTGCTCTAGAGTACCGCATTAGGAATTTGATAACATTATATTAGTGAGGGCAATGGCTTGGTAAGACAGCTGCTGGAAGGCATGTTTGGACCGTAATGACTGGTGAGGATGAGTTCTGCATCCTGAATACACCAGCACCCAGAGAGAAGTGAACTTCTCGCTGGAGGTCCCAGCTAGCTGCTCCTTCTCCTGGCAGACTGGTCCTCACTCATGCCATGAAGGTAGAAAACAAAGGCAGAGCGGGGCAGGACACATTGTGCAATATTTCTTTGTTCTGTCTTGTCCTTTGGCTTACTCTCTGTGTGCTGGTCAGCTTTGTATGCTAAGCTAGAGCACAATAGCCTCAGCTATCAGGAGTATTTATAGACATGCGCAGCTCATTCCTGGCCCCAGGCTTCCACCATGCTCCTTCCTCAATCTGTACCAATTTTTTCTGTCTGCGTTTTAGTCATCCTTCAGGTCCTTGGTTTTGCTGTCACTTTCTCAGGGAGGCATATCATAAGATCCTGGACTAGAATAGAGCTTCTTGTTAAGTGTACTTTTGGTCTCCAGACTTTGCCTTCATAGCCTTTAAGATTTTGGAACAAATAGCCTTTTCACCGCTAAGTCCAAGGGCCCAGCCTGGTGCTTGGCATATGTTGGATGCACAGTAAATGTTCATTGACTACATGAATGAACATCACTTTCCCTAAAAGACTGCTCAGCGAGGACAGACATGGATTTGGAACTCTCCTTAGAACCCTGCAAGGTTAACATCAATGCAGTGGACTTCAGTCAGATTGATGGTTGTTAGTCATACCCTTGGTGAGTGGTCTTTTACCCAGCTTGTTTAGAAGCAAAATAGTGGGGTGACACAAAAGCAGCTGTGTTTCTAAAGCCAACAAAGAGGTTGAGAGAGGAGAACTTTTGATTAAGGTGACTAGAGAGGAAGGAAGAAGCAAAAACTGTCCTTATAACCTAGAATTGCTGGTAATTTAGTTCCTCTTTTGTGAGTTGGGGTAGGGAAGGAAAAGAATTATTGTAATTGAAATCCATTCAGGTTTGCATAATAAAACCGTCAGAAATAGATCAGGGAAGGCATTTAGCTTGGGGGATGGGTTGGAAAGAAATAATTTGCCCTTGTGTGCAATAGCATGATTGGCTGCCTCTTTGGTTTTATAAAGAATAGCACAGTATATAATGTCTCTTTGGTATTAACTGCTTCAGAATAGGAGGAGAGAAGAAAAGAGCTGGGATCCAGAAATGGCATTTGACCTTTACTTCTTGTCTCTTTTTAAAATTCTTATTAAAATAGGTACAATTTTTCTTATATTGCTTCATTAGGTAGGTGAGTTATTGAGTTTGTAGCAGTTCTACTTAATTGCGCTGTTTTAACATGGTTCCCCTGGAGGCTGTTATAAGCTTTAAGGAGGTGAGCTACCAAGCAGTGTGTAGGTGTATGGTGTGCATGCTGAGCATGTGCACACATTTTACCTATGAACAATGACAGCAGTTGATGACAGGTTAGTGCTTTAAAGAATACCATCTGTCATCTGCAAAGAATTGTGATTCTGGTGGACTCCACGTGTCAGGTAACATGTACTAGTAGTTGCTGGTGCTCCTTGGACTCCTAACAGTGAGGAAGTGCAGACCAAAACTCCCACCACCTACCAGGATTAGAAAAGGGAAATGGCAAAACCTTTCCTACAGTTAGTAAAGGGAGCTTAACCAGCATAGGTAAGTCATTGTTTGGGGCCAGCTTTTATTGGGGGCTCCTGCTATGTCCAAAATTCAACAAAGATCTAGTATGTCACAGGTCCCCAGGAGAAAGGTCACAAAATAGAATCCATGTCCTGTGGGAAAGCTCTTTCTTAGTGTTCCATCTCCAGATCCTTTTTCTCTGCCTGTTCTTTTTTTTTTTCCTCAGGTGATCTCACCTACTACCTGAAGCTTTAACTTCTATCTCTTTGCCATTGATTCCCAAATCTTCAACCTTGTATCTTTCCTAAGCGCTAGTTGGCACAGCTAACTAACCAGAAGACAATCCCATCAGATACTCAAACTCAACTCTTTCAAAGCCATACTCATTCCTTCATTGCCCAAGTCTCCTCTGTTTCCTTATCCTGGTAAATGTCACTACTCTCCATTTCACCACCCATGGCAAAAATCAATGCATCATCTTAACTCTAATATTCCCCTCTTGTAATTGATCTTAAGTCCTATGAATTTTATCTTATAAAAAAGTTGAGTAAGTCCTCTATGTTGCCGCTGACTGTAACTCATCACCTCTCGTGAACTGTTACTGTAGCTTTAATAAGTCTCTCGCACTTTAGTCTCCTAATTCTCTTGTCCTCTCAGAGTCCATCCTGCATGTCACCACTCAAATTAGAGAGGCACTCCCAGCCCTCAATAAATTTATAGTTTAAGGAAGGGGAGGAAGCAATTTTGTTGATAGTTACCAAAAAATCATATTAGCAACTACAAAGACTTACCAGAAAAGAGTACTTCGTTATTAAAGAGTACGAGAGAATAGGAATACTTGGAGAAAAAGATACTTCTGGTAGAAGGGAAATGATGACATAGATTAAACCAAAGGACACTGGAATGTCAACCTACCAGTCTTCACACAACTGATCATATTTGAGCCTTACAACATTCCCATAAGGCTGATGTTATCTCTCATTCTGAAGATGAGGAAATTGTAAGACTCAAGGAGATCATGACTTCAAGTCATACAGTGGGTAAGTAGCTAAACTAAGACTTAGACCCTAAGCTTCTGATCACAAATCTCACACTCGTTTCACAAAGTCATGCCATAGTATTTGCTCTTTTGAGTCCAGCCAAACTAACTTGATCTCTTCTCTGGATTGTTGATGAAGTCAAAAGTTCTTGATTAGAAGACCTTGGTTCTAACCTTAGTGCTTTGACCCAGGGCAGGTCATCATGGTAGTAGGGACTCTTATTCTTTCAAATTGCACAAATTATATGGCACATGACTTAGTGAAATTATTGTTAGGCATTTCTAGTGTCTTTCACAGTGCTTGGTGCATGGTAGGTGCTCAGTAAGCATTGATTGAATGTGTTTATTTAACACCTATATACCATCTACAACCAAGATCAAGACACATGCCTATAGTTAAGAGCATTGTGAAATTCAAAGGACTCTTACCATGTTAACTAGTTTATGGTTCTCCCATAAGACCACAGCATCTGTCCCATAGTAATGTTCAATACATGTTTGTTTATTCATCTATAAGAATAGGATTAATACCACCCTTTTTGAATTGTTGAGAATTATTATTATTGTGTAAGTCTAACATAGTGTGGGGATTGATAAAATGTTAGTTTATTATGAATCATTCGTTTAATACTGACCCCAAACATCATACTATACTAAATGCTATACTTTGTGGAAGCCCAGACTTCTAGGGATTCTGGGAAGGCTTAAAAAAAGAGTGTTTCTTGAAAAATAAATAGTATTTCATTCTTATACTAATGATAGGAGTGGCAGAGGGGGCAGAACTAAGGCATGTATAACAATTATGTGATACTAGAGGCCCAGTACATGGATTCGTGCACTGGTGGGGTCCCTCGGCCTGGCCTGTGGGGATTGGGCCATAACCGGCTCTCCAATACCCCCTGAGGGGTCCCAGATAGCGAGAGGGCACAAGCCAGGCCAAGGCACCCCACCGGTGCATGATCAGGGCCGGGGAGGGACTGCGGGAGGGCTCCAGGGCATGACCGATCCATCACGCCCAGTGCTGATTGGCCAGACCACAGCAGCAAGCTAACCTACCAGTTGGAGTGCCTGCCCCCTGGTGGTCAGTGTACATCATAGTGACTGGTTGAACAGTCAGAGGGACAATTAGTATATTAGGCTTTTATATAGAGAGATAGATGGGTAATTAAGAACATGGGTTTTGAATGAAGACAAGACTTGGGTTGGCATCTTGGTTCTGTCATTTACTAGCTTTGTGATTTGGGGAAAGTTGCTTAACCTCTCTGAGCCTATATTTCCTCAATTATAAAATTGGGATAATACTGAATCTATCTCATAAGGGTGCTATAGGGGGATTAAGTGAAATAATACAGATAAAGTGCTTAGCACAGTGCCTGCTTCACTAATATTAGTGGCTGCAATGAGGATGTGTTTTCCATTTGTGTTCCTCTTCTTTGTATTCTGTTGGTAATTTTAGAAGTATTCACCTGAAGAAATGTTTTCCTTCCCTGAATCTGCCATTCATAAGAGGTGGACTGTCAACATGCCTGCCAGTCCTTTGTGGCATGTAAGACAAAAAGCTCCCCCAGAGAGGACACACCAGGGAGCCTTGTGTCCCCACTTCTCCTCCATATCACCTGTAAACAGAGAATTCAAAGATCTGCTCCCTCTTTTTGTATTCTCCAAGCTTAAAAATCAAAAAGGGTTGGTTATAGTGGTCAGAACAATGAGCAAGTGAAGAGTGAACAGTATTTAAGAATGATATTAAGTCATGTACTAACAGGCACCTTATGTTAGAACAAGGATGGAAATGTCTTGCTGTTCTTTTTGTTGCTATTTGAAAACCTTATAATTGAACAGATTCAGGATCAATTCCCTTTCCCTCCCTCTAGCTGCTTGTCTCATTCCTGACCTCAGATGACAAAATGTAGGGATGCTGAAATAACAATGTGTTTAGATTTGGGGGTTCCTCATCAGGCTTGAGGGGGTGATTTTGAGTGTTGCACATCTGGTTTGCTAACTGGTTCCATCATATTAAGAATTTACCCTCGGGCCTTTCTTTCCCAAGTAGAACACAGCTTAGTTGTTTATCAACGAGAAAGACAGTGAAACAGAGGGTATATTTGCCATTCTGGAAGAAACTGTTATTCTCTTTTGCAAGGAGGAGTGGGGAAACAGGCTAATAATGGCCAACTCACATCTATTGGGCATCTACCAATACACTCAGTGCTTTACAAATGCACCTACTGTATGCATTCGCATTTTTATCTTTATACAGATAAATCTCAGGGAATTTTTCATTACTAAAGACCTTTTAGCAAATGAATGACAGAAGCAGAATTTAAGCCTAGGTCTGTTTCTAAAGCTTCTTCCAACACCATAGTGGCTCCAGTGATCTCCTGGTCACTGTAGGTTGGTATCCGGAGGCAGCACAGAGTCGTGGAAGGAGGGTTGTCTTTGTAGACAGATGGGCCTGCCCCCAAACTAGCTGGTGGCCTTGGGTGAGTTATTCTTTCTGGACCTTGAATTCCTCTTTAATCAACAAGCCTGGCAAAAACCTTTCTTAAAGAGTTATGTGAAGAATAATGATCATCAGCATCCTATATGTAGTTTTTATCATGTGGACACTCAGTAAATAGTAATATAGTTACTGCCTATCAGCCTCCTTTCAACAGGAGGCATCCCTGTCTCTCCCAGTTCTCATGCTTACATGTAGGATCAAACTCATTGACTTCTGTGGATGTGAAGCCCAGTTGTGGACCAGGACTCCATATGCAGACAGGCTGAGTCTTAAGCAACCAGGGAGATGGGGCAGTCACTAGTTATCATGGTGGCCTATAACCTGAACCCTTCGTTGTAACCCTGGTAATGCTAGCCCTGTTAAAACCCATCACTTCTTGAATGAGGTACCAGACTCTTCTAGTTCTCACTCTCGCAGAGTTTATGTCTATGGATAGAATCTTAAAGGTGGGTCAGTGAAGCTTCATTCTTTTTTTTTTTTTTAAATTAAGTAAATCACTAACCCTTCCTTTGTGACAGGCTTGGTGCTATAGATGAAAGGCGAACAAGCTCACAGTCCAGCTAAGGAGACAGACATAGAAACCTGCGTTTATATTACAAGATAAAAAGGTAGAAGAAAGTGTGAAACACTGTGGGAGCACAAAGGAAGGGCTCCTAATCTATTCTGGGTGGTGATAGAACAGTTGGAGACTAGAAACAGCTCTCCTTAGAAGACTGTCGAATGAAAACAAAAACCAGCACGTGTGAAATAAAAGTTGGGAGAAACAGACTGCCTTAAACCTAGCTTCCATCAGAATTCATCTGGGACCTTATTTAAAATACAGTTATCTGGGACTCGTGCTCAGAGTTTCCAGTTCCAGTAGGCTGCGTAATTTTGGTGGATCTGTGCTTTATTAAGCTCCCATGGAGTAGTACCTTTGACACCCCTGCAGAGCTGTTGTGAGAACTGACTGGGATATATGTATGATGCTTAGGAACACAGTAAGCATTCATTTATATTGGCAGTTATTGCTGTTTTTAGTTTTATTTTATTATGTATTCAAAAAAGGACTCTCCCAAAGTTTAACAGGTCACACGTATAGTACTAATTTTAGTTATTTTGACTATTTCAGCTAATTTGGAACAAATTCAATTTGGATTTTGAGGGCCTGTGTAGAGAAGGTGAAGGAGAAACATTTATCACTTCTTTTTCTCTTCTGTGGTTTTCATTTTGCCAGGTAGAAGCTTAGTTCTTTAGTGACAGCATTTGCTGAATTCTTATTTTGGTTATAGAATTTTCCACTGGCACATTTATTATTTTGTCAATATGACTGTTAGTTTTCATTTATAATCTTGATTAAATTTTATAGGAATAGTTTTAGTATGCAATGTATCTTCTTTATAGAAGTAAAATAAATACCAGGAATGTAGAAGCAACAGTAGAGAAAAAGCCAAACTTTTCTAGGTTATTTCTCCTGTATTTTTAGGTGGTGCCAAAATGAGGAAATAACTTAGGGGCCAGGCAGTAATTAACTGTGGGCCCTGGTTTATTAAAGTGCAACACATAAACTGTACTGGAATATGCTTCCTAGTGTTTCTATTTGTGAGCTTTTTTTGTTCTGAGCACTCTGATAGGCTTTTACATTCACTATCTCATTTCATTTAATCCTTACAATAATCCTCTGAGCTTCGTATTATTACCCACATTTTACAGGTGAGAACATTGAGGCATAGAGAAATTGTCGTTTTCCAAAGATCACAGAGCTATGGTCTTACTAGGATTTTAACCCAGGATTTTTCCACAACTGTTCTCCCTGTTCCTCGTCCTCTATCTTCCTCCTCCTTTTTTTCATAAATTCAAGGCTGCCCACCAGTAGTAGGCCTAATTTAAACTGCTTGGTGTCTTTTTCCTCTTCAGTTTCTTCAGGTTATCAGTGAGTCCTGACCCCCAGTACTTCATAAATAACCTCTATCTCTTAGTCTGAAACGTTTTGCCCTGCCACACTTTATTTCTTCTTGGGTTCTACCTTTAGGGTGTGTCTGTCCACTGATAGCCTTCTCTCTCCTCGTGGTCACTTACACTTGAAGCTCAGCACTGCTTCAGCCTTCAGCTTCTGTTTCCATCTGGTTACCTTGCAATTGTCTACCTTTATTTTTTTAATTTAATTTTTATTTATTGATTTGAGAGAGAGGGAGAGATTTGCTGTGCCACCCATTCATGCATTCATTGGTTGCCTCTTGTCTGTGCCCTGACCGAGGATCAAACCAGCAACCTTGATGTATCAGGATGACGCTCTGACCAGCTGAGCTACCCGGCTAGAGTGCAGTTGCTTGCCTTTAGTTAAACACTTCATTCAGCACTCTCCTATTTTCTCCCTCTGTTGGTCCTCTCTTGAGAATGAGGCATAAATCTGTCGTTTTCAACCCTGACTGATCAGTATCACTTGAAGAGCTTTGATAAAATAGACATGCCTGGGCCCCACCTCCAGAAATTCTGAGGACTGGGGACTGCGAGCATTTATATTTTTAGAAAGCTCCTGATCCTGTTGCTCAGCCAGTGTTGAGGTCACTGGCCATAATGTTCAGAGCACAAACCTTGGTAGGCGTCCTTATTACTTTCTCCCTAAGCCAAGAGAAGATCTTGACAGAGTGGGTCTTCGGGGGAGGCTTGTTAAAAATAGCACTATTGCTTTTTATAATAAACCAGTGTAGAAAATTTAAGCATGTGGACAACTGGAATACGCTATTTTGTAGCCTGTTTTTACTCACACTGTCTTGGACACATTTTGTCAGCGGTGGTGAGTCTTTAATACAGTTAAGAAATTAGACTCTGTTGTTAGAAGGCAGGATAGATTTCAGGTTAAATGATCAGGTTGCAGAGATGGTAGTTTGAAAAGGTGAGCTGTGCTTGGATAGTGATGTTGGCTCTTCCAAGCATTGTGAATGTGCTGGAACTTGAGGATGATAAGGAAATGAGGTATGGACTGAAAGCTAAGTTCATTTGGTTGTAGTATAAGGGGAAGTGAAGATGCCTTTCAAAGGTATTTCTTTTAAGTGAGTACTTGAACGTTGGCGTCTAACAGTAGATATAATGTGGAAGGGGATAAACTTGTATACATTTCACTGCTCATAAAGAATACAATTGCATGTGTGAGATTGTTAGTCCACCTTCCTGGACTCTTGTGATATTGGCTGTGATTTTTATATTCAGCAGGCTGCAGGTTGCCGGGGAAATGTTCTGTGTATTTAATCATGTTGCAGTCATACTTGTTTGTTTGTTCTTTATGGTAAGAAAATGTCTTTGGCTTGCTTCTGTAGTCAGATTGATTTTGCTTGTGGGTGTCCAGATGCCGATGAGCTGTAATTAGCATAGGAAGGAGGCTGGAAAGATGTTAAACATTCTTTTCTGGTAGCCAAACAACGGATCCCCAAGCAGAAATTATTCTCAGGTAGCAGGTTCAAGAGAACTAGCTCTTTTCTCTTTTAGATGCCAGTCCATTAAAAGATGTGTGTGTTGGGTGGGGACGGTCACCACTGGGGATGGGCTGCAGGACCTTGTTGTGAACTGTCATGGGCGTGGTTTTCTGCAGCTGAGCACCTTTGTTGCGAGATAGTACAGTAACTAAATTCCACAAGCAGTCTAGTGGAAAGGAAACCCAGCTGGGTTCAGAAGACTTGGGTTTATGTTTCTGCCATAATTTATGCTCAGGGTCTGTGATTGAACAAGTCATTTACTCTCTCTGAACCTCAGTTTCCCCACCTTTAAGACGGAGACAATAATATTTCACAGTGTATGAGAATTGCATAAGGTAATGTATGGGCAAAGTGCTTTGTAGACTATAAAATTATGCACATGTACAATATGGTGGTGGTGTGTATCACATTTAGAGTTTTTCCCGTCTCTTATACATTTCTTGCATTTTTTTCCTTGTAATATTTTTCTTCCATGCCCTGGCTCCAAAGTAGAAAGAAAATTATTGTTAACTTATTCCCTATTTGCTGCAGGGTTACCATAAAATAAATTAAGCATATCATTTTGATAATCACTGAAAAATATGCCTACAACTTTCTTAAATGTTATTGATTACTAATAAATCATGTTCCTGTTAAGTATCCCTCCTGGCTGGCAAACTTGTAGAATAACAATGTTTGCTAGCCTTGTTACCAGGCTAATTTTCCTGATGATGTGTCAGGCAGTCAAAGTTACTGTTGATGATGATGGCAGTGATGGTGTCTCATATTTATTTAGTACTAGAAGCCCGATGCACAAAATTCGTGCAAGAGTAGGTATTCCTACCTCCCTGCCCCCCTGCCGGCACCAGCGGCTTCCCTCTGGCACCCGAGACCCAGGCTTCCCTCCGACCACCAGCAGGCACCCAGGACCCAGGCTTCCCTCACAGCCCCGGCTTCGTCCTGAAGGACATCCAGTCTAATTAGCATATTACGCCTTTTATGTTCCATTATATACATGATGTCATTATTCAAAACATCAGCCTTGTGTGGGGTATCATTAGCCTGTTTTATTACTGAGGAAGCAGCCCCAAAGAAGTTAAGTACTTTCTCAAATTGTGCACACAGTTTAGAACAGCCGTGGGCAAACTACGGCCGCGGGCCGCATCCAGCCCGTTTGAAATGAATAAAACTAAAAAAAAAAAAGACCGTACCCTTTTATGTAATGATGTTTACTTTGAATTTATATTAGTTCACACAAACACTCCATCCATGCTTTTGTTCCGGCCCTCCGGTCCAGTTTAAGAACCCATTGTGGCCCTCGAGTCAAAAAGTTTGCCCACCCCTGGTTTAGAACCTAAAACCCAAGTTCTTGATACTGTGCTTTGGTCTCTCAAGGAGACATCTGAAAACCAAAAAGTTAAATGGCTTTTAATCACCAAAGCAATAATCCAGTAATGTTAGTTTTTTTCTAGAAATAAAATAGGAAAATTTATAATACTAGCATGGCAGGACAGGAAAGCTCAAAACCAAGTGTTTAGGTATTTGGTAATGTGGCATGTGAGAATTTCTTTAAATATATGACTTCAATCTAAATTTTTGAAATACTGAACTTAATTAGTACAATTTTCTGTACAGTTAACCCTTGAACAACACAGGTTTGAACTGTGAGGGGCCACTTATACATGGATTTTTTTTTCAATAAATACTGTAAATATATTTTCTCATGATTTTCTTAACATTTTCTTTTCTCTGGCTTATTTTATTGTAAGAATACAGTATATAATATAATCTGCAAATATGTGTTAATCAACTGTTTATATTATCAGTAAGGCTTCGATCAGCAGTAGGCTATTAGTAGTTAAATTTTGGGGGAGTCAACAGTTACACATAGATTTTAGACTGCAGGAGGGGGTCAAGTCCCTAATCCCTGTGTTGTCCAAGGGTCAACTATATATTTTATATTAAGGTAGATGTGTTTTTCTAAGCTATAAGATTGTCGTAGTTTTTAAAAGCAGTGTAGTGGGACAAGCACAGCCTTTCAGAAAATGCCTTTCAGACTTGAGTTCAAATCCCAGTTTATAACTTTGCTGGGTAACCTTAGGCCCCTTCATTAGCTTCATTAGATCATGGACCCCAGATCCCTCATCTATAACAGTGTTTCTCCGTGTTTATATTGCAGACAAATCACCTGGGGATCAATTAAAATGCAGATTCTGCTTCACTAAGTCTGGGGTGAGGCCTGAAATTGTGCATTTCCAACATGCTCCCAGGTGACTGCCACTTCTGGTCCTCTGACCACACTTTGAGTAGAGGGGATTTATAAAATAGGATATTGATGCCTGCCTCCCTGATTTATTGTAGTATATAGTAGTTGCGTAACAACTGTTAGCCCTCTTCCCCTCTCTTTCTAACACACCTGGGGGAGAACGGACTTTATTTAAGAGGTGTCTCTGGAAATGTGTATTCCCAGCATGTCTTATCTCTGTCAAAGGCCTAGGCTACAGAAGGCATTTCACAAGTAATGAGCTCAGGATTAAATTTAAAATGAGAGGTGCCCATATCTGAACACATCCTGATGACATAGAGGCTCAACTTGAAGAGTTCACCCAGAACTAGTTGCATTAGAAAATCTCTGTGGAACTCTTGTCTGTAAGGTGGCCTGAAGGAAACCTCAGCTGACCTCTCCCATGAGTCCATCCACTCTTCAGTCTTCAGCCAGTATTTACTGAACACCTAATGATGCCAAGCAAGGTGTTAGATCTGTTAGATCGGAGAGATACCCGCGGGCCACCTCGGGCCCCACTCTAAGGTGGGGAGACAGCATGGAAATAATTATTACAATACAAAGGTGGTAAAGGAGGTAGGTACAAGTTGCAATTGGAAGTCAGGAAGGAATAAGTAGGCTCCCAATCTACTTGGGAGAGCCTTGGAAATCTTCCCTGAGGAGATTAGGAAGACTAGAAAATTTAAAGTGAGTAGGACTGTTCCAAGTGAACAAGAAAGGAGTCTTCCTCTCCCTCACCCACATTGACAACCACTGACATAAATGGAAGCGTTTTATAGATGTTGAGAGCTGAGAGGACTCTTTGATAGACAGTTGGGGAAACTGAGTCCAAGAAAAGAAGACTACCTGTCTGATTATTGCTGTGCTTATTAGTATCATTCTGGAGAATAAAATCCCTATTTTCTGATCCCTGTGCCAATGTGCGTCCCACTCTACTACACATAGAATCTAGGAGCTACCACGTGGTGTTAGAGGCCTCCCAGGCACGGGAGGAATTCCTGTGGTCCTGGTGGGGGTCTCTCTCTGAGAAGGGAGGAGCCTGTGGCCAGGCTGAGGGGAGTTCTGGAGCACCACCCCCAGCAGGGACATGCTGCTGCTGACTTGCAGCCATGCACAACATCTGCCAAGGCCTCTCACCATTCCCCTTTACCAAATATTTATGATGAAGCAAGCAGGGGAATTCTTTCTTTGGGAATGCATTTTGAATTTCATAATGGTAGATAAGTAGGATTTGTTTCACAGAAATTACTTTGAAGTCAGTTTTTGCCAGAAATCATCTGTTTTGTATAAAGCAAAGGGACTTTGGCGTTTCAGTTTATAGCTTTGTTCAAAATGGCTCTATGCTTATTTCTCACAACCCTGGAAACTTGGGTACTAGTAAATTGAGTTCACCACTAGAAAGGCCGGCTTAGGCCATAGAAAGGAAGCTGGCCTGGGAGTTGGATCAGTCTCCAGCTCTTACTAGCTCTGAGAACTTGTGTAAAACACATAACCTTCTGGGCCTTATCTTTTCTCATCTGGAAAGAGGATAACCTACTCCAAAGGTGGTCATGAATATTGAGAATTTGTATGCGAAGCACTTTAATCTGGCATGTAACACTAATAGATGTTTTTTCCCCTCTTAATAAAGTCCCATTGGTAAAGGCATGTAGATTTCTCAGGCTCTTAGTTCTTTATTTGTACAGCTGGAAAATGGTTGTGCTGGGTGTATTGGAAAGGTTGGCTTGTGAGAAAAGGACGATGGCAAAGTACTTCACATATTTGCTAATTGGTAATTATATCCTATTAGTAAAACAGAACATGGAAACGTTCTTCACAAATGCGATGTGTTTTTTAGGATTAACCAGATTCTTTTCTCTCCTGATTACAAATCTGATCCTGTTAGAATATGATCCTGAAGCATTTTCACGGGGCTGACTGCATGTTTTTCCAGTAGTTTTTTTGTGTGCACAAGATTATATAATGGCTTACTTAATTCATTAGTCTTAAACCAGAAATGAAAGAGCTATGTTAGTGCAGTACGGAAATTCCTTTTGTCCTTTCACTGTGTCGCTGAGGGAAGAAGGGGGAAGAAGTCAGACTTCAAGAAAATGAACTAAGGCTCCTTTGGGTCTTCAAGAAGGTTTTGCTGGTTTATGTAGAAATCAGCTGAAACCCTGGAGTCTGGAGGAAGTGTGTGGAACTCAACCGTTGGCGAGGCTGTGGCACTTTAAAGGAGGCTTTGCTGCTAAATGTAGGAAGAATAGGAGGAGGACACCGTGGCTGTTTGAAGAGTGCAAAGGCAGGACTGGTGGGTAAGATGAAAGTAGTGAACAGGTAGGTTTAGATCATTTCCTGAACATCCTGGAAACAGGCTTTTCTTTCTTTCTTTCTTTTTTCTGAACTGAATTTCTAATCTAAAACAGGCATCCACGGATGGCTTTCAGAGGAGTGTGAAAACACCTCCCTTGCTTTGGGTCTGTAATGATCAGCTCTCCTACGTCAAGACAGGTTGATACTTGATACTTGGAAAGTGAGAAATTGGAATAGCAGCAAAATCACTGAGAATGCAAGAATTCTGGCATTTGTCATTACCTTGGGTGTATCTAAATCCAGGTAGTACTGTGTCATTGCTTTTGCAACTATTTGAGAACACAGTAAGCTAATTGAAAAGAATGCTTTAAAAAAATAAAATTACAGTATAAATATTCAGGGTGATTGTCTCATTTTAGCATCTAAATACTTTTTATGTTTTGTTGTTGTTGTTGGGCATGGGTAGTGAGAGGAGAGTATGTAATATGCTTTCAACCCCTAAGAAAGAGCTTCTAGGCTACAGTCTTTTTAAATCAATTTAAATTAAATACTCCTAAAAGTGATATGCTATAGGAAAGTAAACTGACCAGCCCCACCTGATGTACAGCTGTCTTCATCAAAGGGACTCACTAAAGGACTCAGTCAGGTGGCCAGAAACCCCGGGTTGTCTCATACCAGTTTCTCAGAGCATTGCGGGGTGTGGGTGCTAGGAATGCGAGAATTGGTGGGGATGCAGAGGTAAAACAGGTGCTGAAACCCCAGGCAGTTATTTCCGCTATCACAATGGTGTGGGGGTTAATAAAAAATGCTGTCAGTCATTCCAGCCAGGTTCTCCAGAATATAATGGAAAAATGTTGGAAGGAAACCCTATGACACAGTTGGGTAAAAAGAAAGGAATGTATGCGCCTTTCACCAGCAGTTATTCCTGTTTCTAAGACTTTCTCCTGGGATGTGTGGCTATTCCAAAGACAGATGAGATTGTACACTGCTTTCTTGGGGTAAATACCTGAACTCTCAGAATGCAAAGTTTCTCTTTGGATTTCCTAGAAAAGAATTTGCTGGATGAGTATATCAGTTAGGAATTTCACTTGACTGCTGGTAATAGAGGCTGGAAACAATCGTGTTTTAAACAAAATAGAGCACATAGAGGTTTATTTCTCTTGCATGTAAAATAAGCCCAGAGGTCAGCAGGACTAGACTGGCAGCTTCACCTTGTCATCAGGAGCCCAGGTTCCTTCTGTCATTCTATTCTATCACCCTTATCACAGGGTCAGGAATGTTTGCTTCTTCTGTACTCTAAGGACCTATTAAAGTAGCTTCAATTTTAAAGATTGCCTCATGATTTCAGATGGCTACTAGAGTCCCAGTTAGTATGTCTATATTCCAACAACAGGAAAACAAAAAGAGGAAGGGGTAGGGCAGAAGGGGACATGTCCCCTCCTATAAGTCCCAAATGCCAAATACCAGTTCATCTTAAATCTCTGACCCAGGGTTGGTCACATGGTTATACCTACATATAGGTCATATGATAAGGGAAGCTTGCAGTTTTGTTTTTCTTTTTCTTTTTAAGCTGGACATATTACCAAATAAATATGAATTCTATTGGTAATAAGAAGAGAAATTGGATAGGCAACTGGCAGTCTCAGCTAGTTAGAATTCTGCCACTTGGTATACATCTCTCTTAGGCAGAGTTTGGCCAGGCCTTCCCAAAGTTCCTGAAGTCCCTGGTGCTAGCTCATTCTTCATGGTGCTCCCCAGAACCAGCACCATTCCCCAGTTCACACTGGAGTGGTGGAGTTGGTTCACATTGTAGGAGCCAGAGAAAACTAGATCGGAATCACTTTCTACTGGAGATGGTAGTGTACGCACATGGCAGGTACTTAAAGCTTCATGGATCTCTCCTTCAACCCATCTGAGATATGGGCCTTCCTTGATATATGAACGCTTGACCTAAGGAACTTCATGCTTTTAGCTCAAGCCCTGAGAGGGAATGTTAGATGCCACATCAGTCATTCTGTTCTTTTCTCTCTGCACCCTTGGAGAATAACTAGGTAGCAGAAAGAAGTTTTTCTTGAGCATACATATCCCTTTCTTGCTGCAAAGCACATTTTCCCACCATACAGGGGTGTAAGTTAGTTAAGATAGCACGTAAACACTTTCTTAAACCCCTAGTGCTACTGGAACTCTGAAAGGAGGGGAAAGATCCTATGGAAACTGTGAAATAAGTCAACCAAAAGCAACACCTATGATATTACTTTGCATCCAGTAGGTGTTTAAACAGTGTTTGTGGAATCTCATTGCAACTGAAATTTGCGAATACTGAATTAATTTTGGCTATATTTTACCTTAAATAGATTTCAGTGTGCCTATTTCAATGGAAAATACATTCAAAATTTTATACAAAGACATATTAAAAACTACCTTTGAGC
Source organism: Myotis myotis (assembly GCF_014108235.1). Taxonomy (NCBI): domain Eukaryota; kingdom Metazoa; phylum Chordata; class Mammalia; order Chiroptera; family Vespertilionidae; genus Myotis; species Myotis myotis. The sequence goes on along the minus strand of NW_023416401.1, from coordinate 56,392,998 downwards.
CAGAACCGGTTTGGCTCAGTGGATAGAGCATCGGCCTGTGGACTCAAGGGTCCCAGGTTCGATTCTGGTCAAGGGCGTGTACCTTGGTTGTGGGCACATCCCCAGTGTGGGGCGTGCAGGAGGCGGCTGATCGGTGTTTCTCTCTCATCGATGTTTCTAACTCTCTATCCCTCTCCCTTCCTCTCTGTAGAAAATCAATAAAACATATTTAAAAAATAAAAAAATAAAAACTACCTTTGAAAAAATAGCCTTCAGAAATCTCATCATTTATATTCCAAGCTCACATCTGTCATTCTTATTTTTTATTAGCCTTCTTCCTCCCAACATTTTCTTATGAAAATTTTCAAACATACAGAAAAGTTGAAAGAACTATATAACAAATGCTTATGTATCCACCACCTAGATTCTACAGTTAACATTTTATCACATTTGCTTTGTCACTCTCTCATCCATCCATTTTATTTTTTAATGTGTGAAGTTGCAGACATCAGAACACTTCACCCTTAAACGTGAATATCATTAACCTAGAGTTCAGTTTTTAAAATAAAATTGCATTGAGTGAAATGTGCAGATCTTGAGTGCACTATTGGATGAGTTTGGACAAATACATGCTCTATCGAGGTACAGAACACTACCCCACCCAGAAGTTATCCTCATGCCCTTCCCAAGTCAGTTCATCCCCCACCTCACAAAGGTATTCCACTCTTCTGAGTCTTTCACCATAGATTAGGTTAACCTTGTCTAGAACCTCATGAGTGGACTCATATGGTGTTTATTCTTTTTGGGGAAAAGCTTTCTGTTTTTGAGATTCATCTGTGTTGTATGCGTCAGTAGTTTGTTATTTTTCCTTGCCGAGTAGTAGTCCATTGAGTGGATATATGTTTTCTATTGACGGACTATTTTTAAGTTTTTGGCCATTATGAACAGCTGCAATGTACATTGTTGTACAAGTTGTAGTCATATGTTTTCATTATCTCTAAAGTACATACCTAGGAGTGGAATTGCTAGGTCATTGCATAATTGTTCACATCTTTTTTTGATAACTAGAATCTTATCATTGAATTCAGAGAGGATCTTATAAATCATCCAGGCCACTTCTCTTTTTTTAGAAACAAGGATATTGAGGCCCAGAGAGTAGGTGGAGAAGAGACCAATTCAGAGTCACATAAAAGATTTTTCTCAAAGTTTAATTCTAATGTTCTTTATGTCATACTTCCCTTTTTCCCTTGAGAAGGGGGCAAGGAAACTGGGCTTCTTTCTGAAAAACTGTTTCAGTTTTTGCTTAGAGAGAATTAATTCACTGTTACATATACCCAAATGCAGTATATTGTGTATGTGCATATGCTTCTGTTACCATCTAGATCTGACTGCTTCTTCATTACACATTCCTGTACATGTAAAGACCAGACTCTTCAGTTGAATGAAGCAAGGTTCTTTCTGTATTTGAGCATCCCACCTCTTTCATTCCCTCGCACACCCTGTTGCCTTTCCTACGTTGTGCTCCTTCGTATCTCCAAACCTTTAAACCTCTTGTTTTTTGTCTGGAATGTCAATCCCACTTTGACTCTCTGATAAATTCCTTCTCATTATTCAGAACTTGACTCTTCCAGACCCTCTCTCGGGGGTCATACAGACCTCCCACAGCTAACTCTTACCACGGTGTTTTTAGGATGTCAGATTTAGTAGTGATTGAACTCCTGGCACAGGACTAGATATTGAAGATGTAGATATGAATAAGATGTGGACCCTGCCTTTGAGGAGCTTACCGTCTGCTGGCAAGAGCCATGTAGCAGAGTGGTTTCAGGACTGCAAACCTACTATGTGCCTATGTGTGCAGCAACATGGGAGAGCTTACCGCCCCACAGTCCTCTGGCATTTGTTATTTTGAAAACTTCATCAAATGAAGCTATTTCGTGATTTGATTTTATTTGCAGTACTAATGAGGTTGAATGCTTTTTTTATATACTTTTGGGGTGTTTTTTAACACTTGCGGAAAATAATCAAGTTTTACTATAGTAGAACTAATAGTCGCTTTTTAGCTATGAAACCTGGGAGGCAAATTTATTTTCTCAGCTGAATCTCTAGTTTCTTATCTGTAAAATAAGGAGAATAATAGAACATGTTCATAGGATTGTTGTAAGAATTAAATTATGCAACATGTGTAGAGCGTACATAGGCATATAGTAGGTTTACAGTAACTATTGCCTCTTTAAGTCCCCAACGTCTAACCCAGGACTTGCTGCATGCTCATGATTCAGTAAATGTTGGTAAGAATAGGAATATATGTATTTTGTGTATGTGTTAAAGGGGCTATTTATAGATACACAGATCCATCTGTCTTGAGAAGAGCATTTGATTTGACTTGCATCAGTATTCAACTGGAGTGGCTGAGCACACACGCGTGACTCTTTTTGGGTTACCACATTTCCTGCCAGGCAGATGTCCATTATAATGAAATGTAAAAAGGGAAAAATAATAATAAAGGCAGAGGAGTGTGATGTTAAGGCTTGATTTGACAGGGCCTCCTGCTCCTTCAGTTGCCAGTGCCAGGCATGGAACAGATTATTCTGTATTCTAACACACCACTGCTGAAGTAAAGATTGATCTAATTAGGGTATTTTAAACATCCTGTTCACATCTAGAGTCTGACCAGAATGCAGGATGTCTCTGTATCTAGGATGCTCGGGGCAGGGGTGGGGGTGGGGAAGGGAGGGTAGGCAGCAATAAAAAAAAGATGGTTTTAATTTTAGAAATGAGAGAAGAACACTGCTGTGTGATTTCCTTAAAACAAAAGAGCTGATGGCCTTAGATGTTCCGTGGAAACAAAAGTAGCTCTGCAGCGTGACCTTGAATTCAAATAGCCCTGCAAAATCTTGCCAAGACATGGGCCTGATGGTTGAAGTGCAGGGACCATTTCTTTACTAAGAATAGAACTCAGGCTGACGTGTGTGTGTGCGCGTGTGTGTGTGTGTGTGTGTGGCCAGATTATTATGACCACCTGACGTTTGTAGGCAAATTAGCTATAATTTCGCGCTGAAGTTGCTAGAGGGCCAGACCATTATAAATAGGGAAGCAGGTTGTTTACCACGACAGAAGTGATTTTTTTCTGAAGATATGGGTAAACAACACGATTTAACAGCCTTTGAATGTGGGATATATATAGATATATATATAGATATATATAGATATATATATAGATATATATAGATATATATATATACACACACACACACACACACACACACACATATATGTACATACACATATACACACACACACTCTGAGTGGCCAGATTATTATGACCACCTGACGTTTGTAGGCAAATTAGCCGTACACTGCATCGTGTGGGATATGGAAGCCGAAGGCCTGTTCGAACACCTTTGCTGTCTGCAGTTTCCAAGATAAAACGTCTCCAATTCACACAGGAACACAAGGATTGGACAGTCGAGCATTGGGAAAAAGTCATGTGGTCCAATGAATCACGTTCCAGTTGCATCATGCAGATGGCAGAGTGAGAATTTGGCGAAAACAGCATAAAAGCATGCACCCCACATGCATGAGTACAACCCTTCAAGCTGGTGGGGGCAGTGTTATGGTTTGGGGCATGTTTTCCTGGCATAATTTGGGCCCTTTAATTCGTGTGGAACAACGTCTGAATAGCACAACATACCTAAGTATCGTTGCTGATCAACTTTATCCTATCATGTTGATGGCATATCCCAATGGAGATGGCTTCTTCCAGCAAGACAATGCGCCATGACGTGGTGCTCATATTGTGCAGGAGTGGTTTCAAGAACATGAGGGAGACTTTATCTTGCTTAGGTGGCCCCCACAATCACCACATCTCAATCCAATTGAGCATTTGTGGGACGAAGTTAAAAGAGCCATCAGGCAGCTGGTTCCACAACCATCAAATCTCACAGAACTGGACAGTGCTATTCATCAGGCATGGTGTCAGATTCCTCGCATCACCTTTCAACATCTCATGGAGTCAATGCCAAGAAGAATCGCCGCAGTACTGAAGGCAAAAGGTGGCCCAACGAAGTACTGATGGGGTGCTCATAATAATCTGGCTCATGTTCAAAGGCTGTTAAATCGCATTGTTTACCCATATCTTCAGAAAAAAATTACTTCTACTGTCGTGGTAAACAACCTGCTTTCCTATTTATAATGGTCTGGCCCTCTAGCAACTTCAGCATGAAATTATAGCTAATTTGCCTACAAACGTCAGATGGTCATAATAATCTGGCCACTCAGTGTGTGTGTGTGTGTGTATTTTTTTTTTTTAACCATTTGGGCTGCTGGAGGTCTCTAAAGTTGGGTGGGTAGAACAGCCCTGAATTCATTTCCCAACCAGGCAGGCTGGGCCAGTGTCTAAATGTCAGGTCATCAGGATATTGGTTAGGATCCACTTCCCATAGTCCAGCATTTATATTATATCTGCACCCTTCCTCCACCTTTCCAGTCTCATTACCTTTATCCTCCCTTCCTTCCCCTCACACTTACCTCTTTCATTTCTTGGTTCATTCCTTGTATATTCCAGGTTAATGCCTTTGCTTCAAGTTTGTCCATTTACTTGGAGTATCCTTATTTCCATGGCCCTTTCTCTCTTCAAGGCTCTCCCCTTGCCTTTTCTCTTCTTCAAGGCTCAATTCAAGTACCACCTTGCCTACCAGTCTTCCCAGACCCTCTGTCTGGGAGAGTATTTCTCCATCAGTAGTGTCTGCCCTTTCCCTTTCACTGTCCCCTTCTGTAATTTTAGATGGAATAGACCTCAAGCACCTGGGGGGGCAGCATCAGTGTCTGATTGTCTCTGTCCCCAAACACTGTTATCTTATACATTGTAGGATTCTGTTTTATGAATAAATGGATGATTCAGTGTCAGTTCCTCTGCCAAAGATCCTTAGAGGCTTTATCCTGTGGCCCAGCTCAGCTTGCTAGTGCCTCGTCTTCCTTTGTGGTAAATGTCATCTTCCCCTACCCTATGGGACCAGAACTTCTACAGAGATGCAAGCAGGCTATCTCCGGGATCTGGAGCCACTTCACTTGGCACAGAAGGATGAAAACGTCACATTTAGGGATTGTTACTGTGCACCTTGTCACCTTCATCCCTCTGTTCCTCACCTCCTATCCCACTACCCACCTTGGGAGACTTGTTAATATAGTAGTATTCCATTTATCCCTGACTTCAGGAATGTATGGTCCAGGTCTATGCTTCAGAATTAAATGTGCCCAGAGAACCCAACATCCTGGCTTCTATCTGTCTAGCAACTTTACTACCAAAAACTTAAGAACTGAGAGCTCACGGCCACTCACCTGTCCAATGTAACAAATCCAGCTCTGACTTTCTAATTTTTAATCTGTATAGCCACCCTTACCCATTCCCTCCTTTTTCCTACCCAATCCCCAGCTGATTAGAGGCCTTTCACATATGTGCTATGCGTATTCCATATGCCAGTTAATTGTGTACTTTATTATAGCTGTATATTTCTTAGCCCTACTCACATAAGACAGCAAGCTTCTCTAAAGTGGACTGTCTTCTCTCATCTCTGCAGTCCTTGGTACTTTGTACATAAGAGGTACTCAGAAGTTCAAGTAAAGGAGTGGTTGCTGTATGTACCATCTCATAGCCTGTAATTAATTGTCCTGTGGTTATAAAACTCATAAAGGAGAAGGTATTTTTCAATTCCTTTACAGAACATGTGCTATGTTTTCAGTTCATTGACTGTTGAGAGGAAGGAGTCTGAGTGAACTTGGTCTTGTCCCACTTTAGGATTATAGAAAATAGCTTTATCAGCTAAGAAAATAAAGCAATCTAAATTCCTATATTTCTTTTTTTAATTTAATTTTTTTATTTGAGATAGGGAGAGGAACAGGAAGAGAGAGAAGCATCGATTTGTTTTTCCACTTATTGATAATTTATTGGTTGATTCTTCTATGTGCCTTGACCAGGGATCAAACCTGCATCCTTAGTATATAGGGACGATGCTCTAACCAACTGAGCTACCTGGCCAGGGCTAAATTCCTATGTTTCTCAGTAGGAGCTAGTTAAGATGACCCAGGCAGACTGAAACATGTTCAGTGGTGGACATGTGATCAGGGTGCAATATGGAAGGAGTTAGATGGTGATAGATGGAAGGAGTTAGATAGGTGCATAGGTGGGAGACTCTTTCGATGCTCTTTGAGTACAGCAGATCTCAAACTAATATCTGTTGAGTGTCGACTGTGCACATATCTCATATGATACAATGGACTTAATAGATGGAGCAGATAGCCCCTTTTATAAATAAGAAAACTGAGACTCAGAGATTAATCATGGTTAGTCTAATCAGCTACTAAGTGCCAGAAGCAAGATTTGACTCTAAGCCTGTCTGATTCCAAAGCTCCACATAAGGTTAACTAATTCACTAGTAGGTGATTCAGGAGTTAATCCTCTCAGTGTATCTCCATGTCTTTCTCAGCAATGGGGCACCGATAGGCTAAGTTGTAAGCAAGCCTGTTTATGCATAAATAGCCCTCCTCACAGAGAGAGGCAGTATTAACCTATTGGAACTTGGACCATACTTTTTTTTATATTCTTTATTGTTTAAAATAATACATGTGTCTCCTTTTTCCCCCATTGACCTCTCCCTGGCCACTCTCTCCCCCCAGCACATGCCCTCACCCCCCTACTGTCTGCGTCCATGGGTTATGCTTATATGCATGCATATAAGTCCTTTGGTTGCTCTCTTACCCTCCCTTCCCTTCTCCCCTGCCTTCCCTCTGAGGTTGGACAGTCTGTTCAATGCTTCTATGTCTCTGGATCTATTTTTGTTCATCAGCTTATGTTATTCATTAGATTCCACAAATGAGTGAGATTATGTGATATTTATCTTTCTCTGACTGGCTTATTTCGCTTAGCATAATGCTCTCTAGGTCCATCCATACTGTTGCAAATGGTAAGAGTTCCTACTTTTCTACAGTAGCGTAGTGTTCCATTATTTTTTAATCCACTCATTTGCTATGGGCACTTAGGCTGTTTCCAAATCTTAGCTATTGTAAATTGTACTGTGATGAACATAGAGGTGCATATATCCTTTTGATTGGTGTTTCTGATTCCTTGGGATATATTCCTAGAAGTGGGATTACTGTGTCAAATGAGAGTTCCATTTTTAATTTTTTTAGGAAACTCCCTGTTTTCCACAGTGGCTACACCAGTCTGCATTCCCACCAGCAGTGCATGAGGGTTCTTTTTTCTCCGCATCCTCACCAGCATTTGTTGTTTGTTGATTTGTTGATGATAGCCATTCTGACAGGTGTGAGATGGCACATCATTGTTGTTTTAATTTACATCTCTCAGATGATTAGTGACTTTGAGCATGTTTTCATATGTCTCTTGGCCTTCTGTGTATCTTCTTTCAAAAAGTGTCTATTTAGGTCATTTGCCCATTTTTTGACTGGATTGTTTATCTTCCTTTAGTTAAGTTGTATGAGTTCCCTATAAATTTTGGAGATTAAACCCTTGCTGGAAATAACATTGGCAAATATGTTCTCCCATGCAGTGGGCTTTCTTGTTTTGTTGATGGTTCCTTTTGCTGTGCAGAAGCTTTCTATTTTGATGTAGTCCCATTTGTTTATTTTCTCCTTAGTTTCCATTATCCTAGGAGCTGTATCGGTAAAGATATTGCTACAACATATTTTGCTGCCTATGGATTCTTCTAAGATTTGTATGGTTTCCTGTCTTACGTTTAAGTCCTTTATCCATTTTGAGTTTATTTTTGTGTATGGTATAAGTTAGTAGTCTAGTTTCATTTTTCTGCAGGTAGCTGTCCAATTTTCCCAACACCATTTATTGAAGAGACTGTCTTGACTCCATTGTATGCTCTTGCCTCCTTTCTCAAATATTAACTGAGCATGATGGCTTGGATCAATTTCTGGGTTCTCTGTTCTGTTCCATTGGTCTATATGTCTGTTTTTGTGCCAGTACCAGGCAGTTTTGAGAACAGCTGCTTTGTAATATAGCTTAATATTTGGTAATATGTATCCCTCCAACTTTGTTCCTCTTTCTCAGGATTGCTGCAGCTATTCAGGGTCTTATTTATTCCATATGAATTTTTGGAAAATATGTTCTAAGTCTGTGAAATATGCCGTTGGTATTTTAATGGGGATTGCATTGAATCTATAGATTGCTTTGGGTAGTATGGACATTTTAATGATGTTGATTCTATCAATTCATGAACATGGTATATTCTTCTATTTTTTTTTATGTCTTCCTCTATCTCTTTTTTCAATATCCTATAGTTTTCTGAGCACAGGTCCTTTACCTCCTTAGGTAAGTTTATTCCTAGGTATCTTAGGTTTTTCTTGTTGTTGTTGCAATGGTCAATGGAATTGTTTTTTGTTTCTCTGTGAGTTCATTATCCTATATAATAAAAGGCTAATATGCAAATTGTACCTTTGACCAAAGGGCGGGGCCGGCCAGCCAACCGCCAATGGCCTCTCCCCCCCGCATGGCCCCACCCATTGCCCTCCCCCGATCAGGGGTGGGGCCAGCCAGCCAACTCCCCTTGACTCCTCCCCCCACCCCCGATTGGCCCCCCCACCCCCCACCCATGCACAAATTCGTGCACCAGGCCTCTAATTGGTATATAAAAAAGCCATAGATTTCTGGGTGTTGATTTTGTATCCTGCTACATTGCCAAATTCATTTAGTAAGTCTAGTAGTTTCTTGAGAGAGTCTTTAGGGTTTTCTATGTACAATATCATGTCACCTGCAAATAATGACAGTTTTACTTCTTTTCCAATTTGGATGCCTTTTATTTCTTCTTGTCTGAGTGCTATGGCTAGCACTTCCAGTACTATGTTGAACAAGAGTGGTGAAAGTGGGCATCCCTGTCTTGTTCCTGTTTTTAGGGGAAATGGTTTTAGTTTTTGCCCATTGAGTATGATGTTGGCTGTAGGTTTGTCATATAAGGCATTTATTATGTTGAGGTATCATCCCTGAATTCCCACTTTGCTGAGAGTTTTATCAGGAAAGGGTGTTGGATTTTATCAAATGCTTTTCTGCATCAATTGATATGATTATGTGATTTTTGTCTCTCAGTTTGTTTATGTCAGGGTTCCTCAAACTACGGCCCGCAGGCCACATGCAAATACAAATATTGTATTTGTTCCTGTTTTGTTTTTTTACTTCAAAATAAGATATGTGCAGTGTGCATACGAATTTGTTCATAGTTTTTTTAAAAACTATAGTCCAGCCCTCCAACAGTCTGAGGGACAGTGAACTGGCCCCCTGTTTAAAAAGTTTGAGGACCCCTGGTTTATGCGATATATCCATTTACTGATTTGCAGATATTATACCAGCCTTGCATCCCTGGTATAAATCCCACTTGGTCATGGTGTATGATCTTTCTAATGTAATGCTGAATCCGATTTGCTAGAATTTTGTTGAGGATTTTAGCATCTATATTCATCAGGTATATTGGCCTGTAATTCTCTTTCTTTGTGGTATCTTTATCTGGTTTTGGGATTAAGGTAATGCTGGCTTCATAGAAAGACCTTGGAAGTGTTCCTTCCTCTTGAATTTTTTGGAATAGTCTGAGGATAGGTTTTAATTCTTCTTTGAATGTTTGGTAAAACTCCCCTGTGAAGCCATCCAGACCAGGGATTTTGTTTTCTGGAAGTTTTTTGATTACTACTTCAACTTCATCGGTAGTGATTGGTCTATTCAGTTTTTTTTTTTTTTTAATTATTATTCCTGATTGAGTTTTGGAAGCTTGTATTTTTCTAAGACTATGTCCATTTCATCTAGGTTGTCTGGTTTGTTGAAATAGAGTTTTTCATAGTATTTTTTTTACAATCCTTTGTATCTGTGGGTTCAGTTGTAACTTCACCTCTTTCATTTCTGATTTTGTTTATTTGGGTCCTCGCTCTTTGTTTCATGGTGAGCCTGGCTATAGGTTCATCAATCTTGTTTATCCTTTCAAAGAACCAGCTCTTGGTTTTATTGATCTTTTGTATCATTTTTTTGGTCTCTGTTGTTTGTTTCCGCTCTGATCTTTGTTATTTCCTTCCTTCTGCTTCCTCTGGGCTTTTCCTGATGCTCTCTTTCTAATTCTTTAAGTTGTAGGGTTAGATAATTTATTACCATTTTTTCTTGTGGGTTTTTTTGTTTTGTTTTGTTTTTGTGTAGGCCTGTAGAGCTATGAACTTCCCTCTCAGGACTGCTTTCACTGTGTCCCATAGATTTTGGATTGTTGTGTTTTCATTGTCATTTGTTTCCAGGATGCTTTTTAATTCTTCTTTGATTTATCTGGTAATCCAATCATTGTTTAATAGCATGGTATTTAGCCTCAAGTGCTTAATATTTTTTTCATTGTTTTTATTGTACTTGATTTCTAATATGCTATTGTGATCTGAGAAGATGCTTGATATGGTTTTTATCTTATTGAATTTGAGGAGTCTTTGCCTGTGTCCCAATATGTGGTCTATCTTTGGAAATGTCCCATGTGCACTTGAAAAGAATGTATATTCTTTAGCTCTGGGGTGAAATGTTCTGAAGATGTCAATTAATTCCATCTGATCTAGTGAGTCATTTAGGATTGCTGTTTCTTTTTGCTGATTTTTTGTTTAGAGCATTAATCCAGTGGTGTCAATGGGGTATTAAAGTCCCCTACTATGATTGTGTTGCTGTCAATCTCTCCCTTGATATCTTCCAGAAGTCTTTTTATGTATTTGGGTGCTCCTGTATTGGGTGCATATATGGACCAGAGTTATATCCTCTTGTTGAATTGCTCCCTGTAGTATTAGGAAGTGGCCTTCCTTATTGTTTGTTATGGCCTTCATTTTGAGGTCTATTTTGTCAGTGTCGCTATCTCAGCTTTTTTTTTTTATTTCCATTTGCCTGAAAAATTTTTTCCCATCCCACCACCATCAGTCTGTGTGAATCCTTCGTTATGAGGTGGGTCTCTTGTAGACAGCAGATGTATGGGTTGGACCATACTTTTTTAAAGAATGGGATGGGAAATTCTAATCCATTCTATTCTTGACAAAAAAAGATACACACAGAAACTGATGGGAGTGACTGCCAGTCCAGTTGTCTCCTCTGGAAAGACCTCCGATCTGGGTATACAGGTCATGGGTTCTTAACCAAGGAGCCTCCTTCATGGAAATGTTACATTTATATATATATATATATACACACACACACACACACACACACACACACACACACACATACATACATATATATATGTGTGTTTATATATATATATATATATATATATATATATATATATATATGAAGAGATAGCATGCATAAGGGTCCATTAGATTCTCAAAAGTGTTTGTCAGTAGATCTAGATTCCAGTGGCCCAAAAAATTACTTTGGACACAAAGAAAATAACATCCCTTATCAGAGCTATTGTTTCTATACTCAGAACTCCAGAGAAGTTGAATTCTAAGATTTCCAGTTCTCCCTGCTCTGAAATTACAGAACTCTTAACTGACCCTAGAGAATCAACCTTTTAGTGTATAACCAGGGGTCTAACCCATTGCTAATTACCCTTAAGAGGCCCTGAAGAGATTTGAGTTGGGGGAAGAGTGGACCAGAGCCTCCCCCCCACCGCCCCAAACCTCCTTAGGCAGTTTCACTAATTAGTGTCTGAGGCAGCCAGTTGTTTGACTACTGAGCAGGACACCCAGCAGGCAAGGGCTCACACTGGCACAATTTCAGGACTTCCTCTCTGGTACTCTACCAAGGCCTCTACCTCCCTACGCAGTGACTTGAAAATGTAGATTTTCTTGGCCTTCCCTCTCTAAAGTAAAGGGGGTGTGGAGTGGTGGTGGTGGTGGTGGTGGTGTGTGTTCGTGTTCTGCTCTTTCTGCGCCCTGCTGGAGAGGTTGTTCTCCGCAGTGGAGCCACTACATTTACCTGGTCTGTGTTGACTACTCCATAGCTATCCTTCACCTCCATTTTATCCCGTCGAAATGACAGAGTTGCTGAGCAGTGTTGGCCAGCAGATAAACCTGTTATCTCTCCTGCTCTCTCTGCCAGCAGCTCTCCCATCTTTTTGGTGCTTGAAAAATTGACACCACCTTGGGCTGAAATCTGTTCCTAGGGAAGCTACATTTATTAGTGGCTAATGAAACTGTGTGTGTGTGTGTGTGTGTGTGTGTGTGTGTGTGTAAAACTTGGGGTGGCTGAAGTGTTTTCCTATCTGGCAGGCACTGGTGATGGATGGCCAGCCCTAATACCCAGAGAGACAGATGGAAGGAACATAGGCAGCTTCAGGTCTCCTGAAATTGACAAGCTGTACTTTACTTAAAATCCCAAACAAATAGGTAAATGACCTTTGCTCTTAGAATACCACTGCAATTGATTAAGGTATCTCTGCTCCAGGCTGGGATAAGCTATGGAAATACATGCTGATATGATCTAGTGCCCCCCTAAAACAGATTCTTCTGTATTTTACATTTTCCTTTTCTGAATTACAGCTCCAATCCCCTCTCTGTGCCCCACCCCCTGACTTGTTGAGGTATATAAAGAACATTCTCTTTCCAGCTCTTTCTCATCCTTCTTAATCAGCAAGATTAAAAGAGAAAATGATTGAGAAGTTCAGTATTTGTGGAACTGCCTAAAACCCAAAGTCTCTTCTTTATTTGGCCTCTGGTAGAAATTGCTTCTGGAAAAAGTAATTCAGTAAAAGAGAGAGGGGGGTTGTATATTGACATCCTATTCCATGTGGCCTTTTGCTTCATTTTCCTCTCATTAAACTGTTTAATATTTTTTAAATTTACGTAGTGCCTATCTTTTGGACACAGTGAGCCCCGCATGACGCAGGTTTTCAGACTTCACATGGCTTAGTTTCTGGTCTCTTTTACCTTCCTTTGAAAGCTTTGATGATTACCTTTTTTATGTATGAAGCATGTAATATAGTATGAAAAGCACAGTTCACAGTCATACAACTTGGGTTCAAGTCTAAGCTCATACCACTTACTCAAGGACATGACCTTACATAACTTAAAAACTTCTCTGAGCTTTGGATTCTACATTTATAAAATAGAGATGAGAATAGTACCTTTCTCGTAGCTTAGTAGTGAGGATTGGGAAACAATGAGAAAATTGTATACAGATTCAAATAAGCCTACTGTCATAGATACACAATAAAAATAGTGACAGTTATTACTGTGCCCTACTTACTTTCAAATAAGAATTTGAAGCAGCTTACAGCAAAACAATATGGTGGTACTAAATCTTAGCTTTGAATAAGAATTTGTCAAAAGACAAATGTCTAACTGGAGAAAATATTTGCAATATATACAACAAAATGGTAATATTCTTAATTTATAAGGGCCTCATAGAAATATAAATTGGCAAAGAATAAGGCCAAGCAATTCACACAGAAAGCAATACAAATGGTCAGTAAACATCAGAAAATGTGCTTGCCGAAACCGGTTTGGCTCAGTGGATAGAGCGTCAGCCTGCGGACTGAAAGGTCCCAGGTTCGGTTCCGGTCAAGGGCATGTACCTGGGTTGCGGGCATATCCCCAGTAGGAGATGTGCAGGAGGCGGCTGATCGATGTTTCTCTCTCATCGATGTTTCTAACTCTCTATCTCTCTCCCTTCCTCTCTGTAAAAAATCAATAAAAAAAAAATATAAAAAAAAAGAAAATGTGCTTAACCTTATTCATGACAAGAACAAAAACATGCTAATCAAAAGAAGATCCTGTTTTTCACCCATCAGGTTGTCATAATTTCTAAGTTCAATCTGAGTGAGGATATGGGAAAACAAATATCTACACTAATAAAAGACAAAGATGCTAATTGACCATACCTTCACTACGCCCATCAGCCAATCAGAAGAGTATGCAAATTAACCCAACAAAGATGGCCGTTAAATTTGCATACTGCAGGCAGGGCGGGACAGCGCAATCCGCCACCCGCCCCGCCGCCATCTGGGCCTGCCATCTGCGACCCGGGGAGGCGGGGCAGGCACCGCGGGATCGGGCCTGCCATCTGCCACCCGGGGAGTGGGCCTAAGCAGCAGGTGGTTATCTCCCAAGGGGTCCTAGACTGTGAGAGGGCACAGGTCGGGCTGAGGGACACCCCCGCCCTGCCAGTGCACAAATTTTTGTGCACCGGGCCTCTGGTGTATATATATGTATATATATATATATGTGTGTGTGTGTGTATATATATATATATATATATATATATATATATATATGTATATGTATGTGTGTGTGTATATATGTATATGTATATGTGTATGTGTGTGTGTGTGTATATATATATATATATACCAACTGCCCTCCCCTGCCAGCCTGGTCCCCCCCAGCTCCTCTCCCCTGCTGGCCATCTTGTGGCTGCCATCTTATGACCACATGGGGGCATCCATCTTGTGTGAGAGTGTGATGGTCAATTTGCATATTACTGCTTTATTATATAAAGCAGTATATATATATTTCCATATTTCCATTCTGTGTGTGGAGTGGAAGCATCATTGGTACAGCCTTTTGGGAAGACAGAGAGAGTGGAAGTATTTGTGTCTTTTAACATTCTATATATCAGTACCTTTTAACTCACCAATTCCACTGCTAGGGATTTACCCTAAGAATATACATGCAAAAGTTGCCAAAATTGTGTACTTGAATAGTTATTGCAGCATTGTTTCTAATAGCAAAAACAATACAACCAAAAACTGGAAACCACCTAAAATGCCCAAGATTGAGCCACAAGTTAAATTACGACAAGATTCGGTGGAATTATAGATAGCTTTAAAAAAAAAAAAAAAAAAAGTGTGTCCTGATATGGAAAGGTATAGTACAGAATATATGGAAAATATATATATTATAATTTCTTCTCCGAAAATGTACACAGTATACTTCCGTAGGTTATTTTTCTTGGGACAGAGGAATAGGATAGTGAGAGGAGTATGGGAAAAGAAATATATTTAGTAGATGCTCAATAAGTATTTGTTGAGTCTATTTTATACCTTTTTGTATAGTTTGGTTTTACCATTGCTTTTATTTTAAAATGTATTGGTAGAGAATAGAGGGCATCAATAAGAAATTGCTTCCTGTGGTTGAGTTTTCTAATAGCCAAGGCAAAAAGGAAACCCTGATAAGAAGCACAAAAATTCATCAGGAAGAATACATTTTCCTGATCCTGATCTCTAAAAGGAATACTAGTATAGTTGCCAGGATTGGTCTAAACTCAGAATCTTGTCTCTCTACAGCTTAAAATTTGTCAGTGGATTCTTGTCACTTTTCTTCATGGTTTGGCCTTTGCCCATCTTACTGCCCTTCCCTCCCCTTCCCCCTCAACCCCTTGAATGTGGCACTCCATCCACACTGGCCTTTGCATATATTGTTCCTTCTGCCTGGAATACTCTCTCCTCTTTGCCTAGCTGTTGGCCATGGCTGGGCTTTGCTTGTTTGGCACCTCCAATGGGAATCCATCTAGGTCAGGTATCCCTATTCTGTGATCCTCAAGTCTCCTCTGCCCACCTCACGGAAGGAGCTTGTCGCACTGCACTGTAATTACCAGGTATTATTCTGTTTGCCCACTAAGTAAAGAGTACCTAAAGGTTAGGGATACTGTGTTGTTTGTCTTGGGGCCCTGAGCACTGAGTGCCTGCCTGGCACAGAAAAAAGTGGTCAGTAATGATTGACTGAGTGATCTGAAGTTCTAGTTCTACCTCTTTCACCAGTTAGCTGTGCAGACAAGTCACTTCTCTGAGGGCCTTACCTATACAATGAGAGACTTGGCCCACATAATCTATGAGAACTTTTTTCCTCAATGTTTGTCAGCTTGTCCTGTATATTCATGGAAATTGTTACCAGTTGTCAGGATAATTTCAGTTTCAGAACTGAGCTTGTTAGAATTCACTGCATTTATTATGGCCTGTCCTGCATCTGTTCACCAGCTCAAGAGATCACAGCCATATTCTAACTTGGCTTGGCCCCAAATTGCAGAACTGTTGTATCCCCCGCTCCTTCTTCCTCTAGTCTTCTCTCCTTGGCATACAGAGGTCAGAGGACTTTCCCTGACATGTACCTCAAAGGCCTCCCTTTCTTGTCTTACTTTCTCACCCTGTGCTTAGCTGTCTTGGTTCACTGATCTTACCCTGGGTTCATGATGTTGTTTACCTTCCTGTGAAAACAGTGCCTGTTCTGTCCACTCCGCCTTCTACCCTCACCCCACCCTTCTTCCTGTTCCCTGCTCCCTTCCTTTTGTTCAAGATGGAGATTATACCACCTCAATCCTAGCTTTACGTAAAAGTTGAAAGATATTGGGTCTTATGAAGATTTATACTTTAAAAAATTGAATCTACTGATTAGAGCTATCCAATAAAAGCCTGATATGCAAATTGCCCCCTCAGGCGGTCGTTCCACCTCTGGCTATGACCACCAAGGGGTTACGTGGAACATGGCGGGCATTGGTGAAGCACTGCGACTTCTCACCGGCTACCTGGGGGCAGGGGTGACAGGATGGAGGTGCAGTGAGAATGCAGGGTGTCTGCCAGCTTGCACTCACTCCCCCTGCTACCCCACAATCAGGTACCTTCTAGGAGCCCGCCCCGCACCCACGCAGCATCTTCCGGGTGAGCCGGGCCGCAGCCGCTGAGACTACAGGAGAGAGAGTGCTGCCCGCCCAACTTCTGTGCGGCACTGCTGGGAGGCCCAGAGGCCCATGCTGTGCCCCGGCCTGCGGCGTCCGGCTGTGCTCACTGCATCTCCGCTTATGGACTTGGGCGCCGTGATTCAGGCAGAGGGGGGGCCAAGTGCTGCCCAGGGCCCAGAGGTCAGCTGGGACCTGCCCTTCCATACCAGACGCTTGTGCTTTGATTGCTGGCCAGGCCTAGGCACCGCACCCATGCACGAATTTCTTGCACCAGGCCTCTAGTTTTATTGAAAATGGTAGCTCCACTAATCTCAAATGCAAAAAATATACAAAAGGGTGAAAATTATTTTAAGGCATTTGACAGATATCCAGAATTCAGGAATGGTTGGTTGGTTTGTTCTGTTCCTCGCGCCACCACCACCACCAAAAACTTGTATCGAGAGCCTACTTTCTTCCCATTCACGCAGCAAGTATTTTTCAAAGTACCTACTACGTGCCAGGCATTGTTTTAGGACCTCGGATATAGCAATGACTGAAGCAGACTAAAATCCCTGCCTTTGTGGAGCTTATATTCTAATTGAAGGGAGGCAGTGAACAAAATAAATAAGTAAACATAGTATTTTAGAAGATAATGCATGCTAAAGAAAAAGAGAGGGGATAAGACTTGGGAATAATGTTGGGCATTGCATTTTTAAATAGGGTAGTCAAAGGAAAGCCTCATTGCGGAGATGACAGTTGAGTAAAAGCAGACTTGAAGATTAGGCCATGCAGGTAATCTGGTGAGGAGCATTTCAGGCAGAGGAAATAGTAAGTGCAGAGGCTCAGGGAGCATGCCTGGCGTTAGAAACAGCATTTAGGCTGAGCGAGTAGAGGAGCCATTGGAGGGTATTTAAGCAGAAGAATGATGGGATTCAACTTTAGGTTAAAAAAGGATCATTCTGACTCCTCTATGGAGATTAGGCCAAAGGGGGCAAGAGTGGAAACAGAGAGAGACCCACAAGTAGGCTGTTGAATATTCCAAGCAAGAGATGATGGTGGTGTGGACCAGAGTAGTGACTGTGGGGCCTTAGTAAGAAGAGATGGGATTCTGGATATAATTTGAAGGTAAAGCTGACAAAGTTTCCTGTGGTTCATGTGACAAAAGAGAATTAAGAATATCTTTACTATTTCTGGCTTGAGAAATTGGAGAACCTGGCTGCCATTAACTAGATGGAAAAGACCATGGGAAACAGGTTTAAGGAGGAAGATCGAAAGCTTGGTTTGGGACATGTTAAGTTTAAAGGATCTTGGACAACCACATAGAAAGAGCAGGCAGACAATTGAATGTATGAGTCTGCATCCAGAGAATAGGACTGAATTATAGAAACAAATTTGGGAGTTGTCAGCATGTAAATGGTTTTTAAAGCCATGGGACTAAATGAGATCCCCATGGAAGTGAATGTGGGTAGAAAATAGTCTAAGGACTAAATAACTCCAGCATTAAGACAACAGGGAAATGAAGAGGTGGGGAATGCTTCTGATACAAGTGAGGAAATAAAACAAATACAATAATAGTTAGATAACAAGTGAGGAAATAAAACAAATACAATAATAGTTAGATGCTACAATAAGAATGCTTACTTGTGACTTTAGTTAATAGTCAAGTGATTTTTGAAAACTCAAGGTAACTTTGGCATTTGAAGATGCCCTTCAGTCACTTATCAAATAGAATATTTATTGTTCCACACCATGTGCATTTTAGTTCAAAATAAACTTGGCCATTTTTCCATGAATAGACTTTTGCCACTTCCTTTTCAAGGTCATTATTCTTGATTTTTAAAAAATTCTTTTTAAAGAAAAGAATCTCTTTACAGCTGAAGCCTTAGTATACCCTTCAATTACCCTCTTCTTCCCAGGGGTAGAAGAATAGTACCTCATAATAATGCCCATGGGTTTTGTGAACTCAAAAAGCATCATTACCGTTTTAAAGTACTTGCTGTCCAGCTGCTTTAAACCTAAAGTGGGGGTTTTAGCTGTACCAGAATGTAAGTGGTTGCACTGGGGTCCTATCATATTTCTTATTTAATTCTGGGATGTTTACTTGGGAAAGTGATAAGGTAATTTGAGAATATGATGAACATGTCTTATTTATTCATTATATGCTCATCTCATGGCCAGTATTCATATTCTTTCTACAGATTATTTCTGTAAAGGGGGGATTAGTTTGAAGTTCTTTTGTGGACAATAAAAATCAATTAATTCCAGGCAGAATAGAGATTCTTAGTTTTGATTCATTTGCTCAAGTTGGCCTTGAAGGTATCATCCCTCTGAATATATTTCTTGTGCAGTACGAGAAGACCAGTTCAGTTCAGTTTCCAGTGACACAGTTTAGGCTCTTGTCTTATCAATCAATAGCAGCAGTCAGGGAAGACCTCCTTATTCCCTTCAATAGAACCAGACCAAGCTTGAAGAGGTAATAATTACTGCCCGGATCACAGCATGTTTTCTTTCCTCCTTCCCAACCCAGAGCATGTCTGTTCGATCCTGGCTTCCCTCCTGCGGAACCTGAGAGGGCAACAGCGAACCCGGCTGCTGAATAAATTCACTGAAAATGACAGTGAGAAGGTGGGTGCTTGATGGACTGTAAGAATGGGACCAGACCGCTTGTGATAGAAGGGCTCTTACCTGATGCAGTCTGAAGGGTGCTGGGTTGATTGTTCCTGCCCTAAAATATCTTCTCCAGCGTCTGGGCCCCATTGTTTTGGATGAGAAAGGTTTGTCTGGTTATTCTGTCTTTCATCTCCAAGTGCATTCCCCTGGGAGTAGTAACATCATAGGGTAGTATCAATTAGCACTTTAAAGGGGTTTTTAGACCCCACGAGAGTAGATTACAATAAGATTGGGGGTGGGGAGGGTGATGAGAGACATCACAGCAGAGTGACTGAAAGCATGCACTTTGGATTCAGATGTATGGATTTGAGCCTGGTTTTGCCACTTTTGAGACATGTGCTACTCTGAGCCTCATTTTCCTTGGCTTTAAAATGAAGTCATTGATACCCATCTTGAAGAGTCAGTGAGATAAAGATCAAATGAAGCCTTACTAGGTGGTGGTAATGAAAATGAAGATGATGCTAAAAGAAATGGTAGAGCCTATTCTAGATGGGCTATGGAATATGGGACTGACCATGTAAATGAGATTAGATAAATATTCTGTAGTTATCTAGCATGCCAAACCATACGTGTTTTAAGAGAATAAGAACTATCATTTAGTGGGTGACTACTAGGATTGGGTAATACAGTATTATTCACATTTACAGGTAAGGAAATTGACAGAGACATTATGTGACTTGCCCAAGATCACCCAGTTAAAAAGCAGAACTGAGATTTGAACCCAGGCTGCCTAAGTCCAGAAAGCCTGTGTATTTTATCATACTAGACATAAGTAGGTAATTCCAGATGAGTAAAAGTTAAGGACCAAAGCCTCCCCTTTTTTTCTTTTTCTTTTTTAATGTTGTTGGGGGTTTTTTTTTAATGAATTTCAGAGAAAGGAAGGGGAAGGGAGAGAAAGATAGAAACATCAGTGATGAGAATCATTGATTAACTGCCTCATACACATCCTCTACTAGGGATCGAACCTTCAACCCAGACATGTGCCCTGATGGGGAATTGAAACGTGATCTCCTGGTTCATGGGTCAATGCTCAACCTCTGAGCCACACCAGCCGGGCAAAGGCCCTTTTTAACTTACAATAACTTTCTTTCCTATGTCCAAGGTAAGGCTACATTTTCCCCCGACTTTGGAGAGATTTTAAGATTGTCTCTTTGAGTCGACCTCTAACCATTTTTTCTTCTCTCACTAGCAGTGTAGCATGGTGAAAAGGCCATCAGGTTAGGGCGCAGAACATCTTAGCAATCATGTCACCTTGCTGACATTTAATGTCTGTGCTTCAGTTTCCTCACCTTTGAAATTAGGGTTGTAATCTATCTTCTCTGCCTACCTTGTCAGGTTTTTGGAAGGCCTAAGGAAATAATAGACATGAAAATATATGTAAGATCTTAGATCCATCGTTGTTTCCAGAGAGGGTTTGGGTGCAGTCTTCCTGGACTCTCTGATGCCATGTTGAAGCAACTTCAGCTATTAACCATTAACAGCTCCTGGGTAAACACCAGGGTTGCCAACATAGTAAAGAGATGGGTTAGAAGTCTAGGCTGGCTTCATGGTATTCCTTCAGTCTTTCAGAAGTCTTAGAGGAAAAGGAAACTTTTTCAGACCTACTGAGTGTTCCTCAGGCCATGTTTGAAGCATGACTTTTGTTAAGTTTAAAACTGGTTTTTGAATTGTTGCTGAGCAAAAGTCAGGTTCTTTTTAAGTTGCTGAAGGAGTTTTTCTTGCACTCTCTTCTGACTCAAAAACAACTAAAGAAATTTTACTCAGACCTTTTTAAAAAAAAGATCAGCTCTGGGGCAGAATTGAACATGAAAGGTTTCAGTTCTTAAAAAAAAAAAAATTCTGTAAAGTTCTAAGTGAATATCAAGTATGTAACTTCAAGCTCCTTCTCTTTGCACAAAGGGGATTGAAATTTTATTTATTTGTTTGTTTATAACAACTTGAATTCATGGGAGTCCTCAAAAGGCTGGGGATGCATCGTGTTCTTTGGGGAATGGGACTGTGTTGCTTTGTTCCATGCAGCTCTTTAATCCATTCCTGGTGTGTCCATAAGCAAAGCTGATCTCCCATGTGGGAGTGGTAGAGTGGATCTCCCTCTATAAGGAGTGACAGAGATGAATCAGAGCTCCTCCTTCCTTTTGCCTTGACATTCTCTTTCCTTCTCACTCATGCCTATGGAATATCTCTTTCAGGTTGACAGACTGATGGAGTTGCATTTTAAATATCTGGATGCAATGCAGGTGGCCGACAAGAAGATTGAAGGGGAAAAGCATGTACGTATCCCTGCCTGTCTTTTGCCAGCTATTGGCTTGCACTCCGTTTGGATCCCCTGCGCACCTTATATTTACCCGCAGAACAGGAAGGGCTAAGGTGCCGTCTGCCTTCATATGTCATCTAACAGCTTGCAAGAGCAGAGCTCCTCTGACAGGAGTGAAAGTCCTTCAGGAGGAAGGCTGTGTGGGATTGAGCCAGGTCTGGCCCGAGTCTGGGGGATCGTTCTCATACCCTTGACAAGAGCTTCTCTTAGAAAGTCAACCCAAGTACACTGCTGGGACTCGAACCACATTGGCAGCGTGTGCTAATGCACACACTTGCTGGTGTCTGTAGTCATAGGGAAGCATTAGAGGAAGGGTGATCACAGGGTGTAAGAGCTGAAAGGAGACTGCGAGGTTATTGGATCCAATTCCCCATCCAGAGATGAGAAGCTGGAGACTAGAAAAGGGAAGCTCAGGTGTGTTGCAGCAAAACCCACACAGGTTCTACACAACTGACGCTAATTTTCTTATGCTGATGGAAATGAAACCTGCTAGTCCAGTGATGGCGAACCTTCTGAGCTTGGCGTGTCAGCATTTTGAAAAACCCTAACTTAACTCTGGTGCCGTGTGACATATAGAAATTTTTTGATATTTGCAACCATAGTAAAACAAAGACTTATATTTTTTATATTTATTTTATATATTTAAATGCCATTTAACAAAGAAAAATCAACCAAAAAATGAGATCGCGTGTCACCTCTGACACGCGTGTCATAGGCTCACCATCACTGTGCTAGTCCTTTTCCCTGTGGGGCTTTGCTTACTATGGTGCTATCCTACCTCCTGTGTTATTTACCTGCTTCCATTTTGTTCTCTTCTACCTCTGGCCTCTGTAGCTTTCTCATCTGCCTCCTTAATGAGGGCAGGTTTTCATATCTGTTTTAATGTTCAATTCATATTTTCTCTCCTACAAGACATTCCTTAGTCTTTGGTCACGTTGCATAATGATCTTTTCCTTGCTTTTTTTCAAAGTCTGAAATAGACCTCATCTTCCTTATGATCTTGGTTTGCTATATCGCTGCATTCTCTTTTTACTTCTCGCCTTAAAGATCCACTTGGTGTTTGAACCTCCCTGGTGGAGGAGCCATTTCAGTGCCCGCCTCCGTCTATGCTGGTTAGTCCAGCTATGCTGCGGGCCAGGGTGAGAGCCCAGGGCTGGCAAAGACTATGCCTTTTTCTCTTTGCCTCCCCTTTCACGAAAAACACCTTCTTATATGAATACCAGTAGACAGGCAACCGTGTATCATTCTTGTGATTTCCCCGTGCTCCCTAGGCCTAATGATTCCTCAGATGTTTGTTGATTGATTGGATTGATTGGCTGGGACTTTATTCTTTTATGCAATGATGCTACTACAAGAGAAAAGGCAGAGGCTCTAAATTCTGAGGCTGGACTTCAGGCTCTAGCATGTCCCACACACAGTCCTTTCATTCCACACACCCACCCCCTTTGTTCTTTGATTAAGCTCTCCTTTTCCATCGTTTATTCCCTTTGCAGTAATTTGTACATGATGGACACTTCGTGATCATTAAAGTGATGGAGTAATACATTCTTTCTCTCTGTCTGAATGAGAAACGAATTGAAATTTCCCTAGACTTTTGTAAGGAAATAGCTGGAACAACAGGTCTGGGGGACTCCCCCATGTTTTCTGCTGACGGAGATTTTCAGGGGTGGCAGAGGAGCACCTGGGAGCCAGGAGACCTAGACGTGTAATGCAGGCACCACCACCTCCAATCCACTGCCTGGCCATGCCTTGTCACCGAGCCGCATGTAGCCCCGGTTTCATAGCCATAACACAGTATCAGCAAAGGCAATTTCCAAGATACCCTCCAGCTTACTGTTTTCCCTCAGGTTCAGGTGAACATCCTTTGGTAACTGCCATTTTTTAAAAATGGGATGGATAAAGAGCGCTATGAGCGGTTGATCGATGACGGAGCAGCAGCCGAGTGGATGTGAATTTCTGCTCTGCCACTTCCTAGCTCTGAGACCCGGGACAAATGTGGTGACCTCTCTGAGCTTTGGTTTTCTCATCTGTAAAATGGAAATAACATCTCCTGTTCGGTATTATCATAAATACTAAGTATGGCATATAAAGTACCTTGCTTAGTAACTGAGAGCTGCTGCTGTTGCTAGATTTTCCCAGCTTCCTTTAGAATTCTTGTGTAACTATAAGCCAGGCAGTCCTTTCCTAAGAGCATCCTCCTTGCCAGGTTCCCAGAGGAGTCGCTCAAGCAAACTAGAGTGTTGGTACCATCACATGCTTCGTTTGAAAGGAAACTGAAATAGGCTTTTGCTTTTTTTTTTTTTGAGGGAGACCAGGTAAGCTGTTGGCCGTCAGGTTGCAGCTTGCCTGTAGCTGTTAGGAAATTTGGCCTGCTTCCCACAAGATTATCTATTATCAGCACTGAAGAGGGTGTGAAATTGATGCGCACTGACGGAGAGTAATCTCTGCAGCCACTCTCCCCAGCACTCACAGAGCTTGTGTGTGCCACAGGCACCAGGCCCCTGCCATTCCCTGACAAACATCTGTCTCCTGGATGCCAAGGCCATTTTGCTGGGCATGGCAAACATTCCAAGGCCATTAGCACTCAGCAACCTCCGTGTTGCTCAGAGAGACGGGCGGGTGGGGGCGAGGGATGCATTTGTGAGCAGTGCTTTCTGCCAGCACTCGGGCTCCATCCTGGCAGATGAAGCCGCCTCACGGTGTAAAGTGACTTAGAACAAAATGACCTCTTTTTCACCTCTCCTTCATGCACTCTTCTCTCTTAAGTCATACACAATCTATCGCCTCACCCCATCCCACCTCCATTAAACTTGGGTGTCTTATACCCATTGGGAACTCGGCACCTATTTATTGACTTAAATTGAATGCTTATTTCTCAGGTATTTGGTGATCTTGACAGTCAGATCAGTAATAAATAAATCTCTCACATACTTTGCCAAGTCAACAACAGCAACAACAAATCTTAGATAATGGGAATCGGGTATTGACATTTTTAGTGTCCCAGAGCCATCATGTTTTCTATAAACTTCAGACTTCCATGGGTACAGTGCAAGTGTTCATGGTTTGCTGTTGACCAAGATTCACTGGAGAGAATCCAGTCATTTGGCAGATATTTCTTAAGCACCTGCTTTGTGCAAGGCCCTGGGCTTGGGACTGGCGGGGGGAGGAGGGTGAAAGTGCTAATAGAAGAATGGACCCCAGGAGTGGTGCTGAGGGCTAGAGGTGTCCAGGGAGCAGGGAGAAGTTGCCTGCACGTAGAGTCACCCTTAGTTTGTGGAGGAGGCGAGATTCAAGCTGATTCTCAAAAGGTAGAGTCGTTAGGGCATTTCCAGTCAAGAGAAAATAGGAGCAAAGGAGGGGCACTGGGAAGGCAAATTAAGTTTGGGGGCAAGTGCGAAGGTAAATCCAGGAGCAGAAGGTGTCAGAGGGGAGTCTGGCCAGCCTTTAGAGCCAGGCTTAGTCTGGTTCTCCGGCTGTGGACAAATAGCCTAACCGCCCCAGCCTTGTTTTCTTCCTTACTGGTGTTTTGATTTTAAGGCATATGTCCCAACCTGTGTGTTTAAAGGAATTACATATGTAGGGATTACTGGCATAGATCTAACACACGTGAAAAGGCCTGGCATGGAGGGGTGGCCAGAGAACCTTTCATTTTCTTTATAAAGACTATTTGCACCACTACCCCTCCACATACTCACATTTTCTTCCCTAGTACTGCGAGATTTTGCTTGATCTGAGCTCTCCCTACTTCTTACTTCTCCTGCCACTACTGCGTTCCTGCCTTACAGCCTTTGCATTTGCTCTCCCTTCTGCCCTGACTCTGCTCCTGCTGGTGCTTCCTCCAGCCATCAAGTCTCAACCTAACTGTCACCTCCGGAGGTTTTCTGTGATTTTCATATAGAAAGTCGCACCCCTATCCCCAGGTCCTGGGCTTACCACTCCCAGCCAGGTTACAATGTGCTTCCTTTAATCAGAACAAAATAATCACGGTTAACAGAGCATGGTTAATATTTCTTTTAATTAATAGCTAGTCCCCAGTATTCTGTTTCTGCCTCTAACAGACATACTGTTGAGGTTCCTGGTTAATAATATTTGACCTGAACTTTTAAAGATTTTTTAAAATTCATTTTTAGAGAGAAGAAGGGAGATGGAGAGAGAGGGAGAATCATCGATGTGAGAGAGAAACATCACCTGCCTCCTGCATATCCCCTGATGGGATCAAGCTGCAACCCCAAGCATGTGCCCTGGCTGGGAATTGAGCCAGCAACCTTTTGGCGTGTGGAATTATGCCCAACCAACTGAGCCACACTGGCCAGGACTTTTTATTTTTTTAAGAAAAAAAAATTTTTATTGATGACTTGAACTTTTAAAGGGCATGAGTGAGCAGCAGTTCTCTGTGATCTGTAAATATCTAGGATGCTTGTCTCAGCAGATTTCACCTGAATCCCCAAACAACAGGAAATACCAAGGACAATATCCTGACTCCTTGGTTCCTTCTGGCTTCTATTGGTTAAATGTTCAGAGATGCCTGGCTTCTGGTTGTCAGGAGTAAGACATAATTATATAGGCAAGCATTTTAAAAGAGGAAGCAGAGCCTTGGAGAGAGGGTTTTCCCTTTTTTAGTTCCTGGGAAAATTATTCTCAGCAGGTTTATTCAATAAAGTGTTCTTACCACATACTTTGCACCATAATGACTTACAAATTGCATGCTAATTTTGCCACAGTTAAATTATTCCAAGCTTCATCCTGGAAAGAGAAAGATGGATTCCATGTAATGAAATAGTATCCACAGGACTTAATGTCTGAAACAAACTTTGACTATTTCCTTAGCATTTGAAACTCAGACCTTTGTACAAAAAACAGGGAACGCGTAGGAATGAAAGTGTGGGGTAGGTGATCCTGCAGACAATCGAAGTGTGAGGCTGCCATTGATTCTTCTGCTAACCACTCTGGAAGCTCTGGGGCAAGCTTACAAAAAGAGAATCCTGCTGAGAGTTCCTCTCAGCTGTTCTTTAAACCAGTGGTTCCCAGACTTCTCAGGCCATGAATTTGCCAGAACACAGCTTAGAGCCAGAAGAGGCCAGGGATGGTGGGGGAGGGGTGACATGGTGCTTTTCCTCCTGCTTCCCTCTCCAGGCACCCACAGATTCTGCCACAGGTCCATTTGCCCTCTCTCTCCTGCCTCCCTGCCCCTGCCTCTCCCCTTCTCAGTCACAGTCATCCTTTCTATAGTTAGGAGGTTGGACTGGGTTCAGTCACCCCTTTGCCACTTACCTTGTACTGTGGTCTCAGCACTGTTTTGCTGTTTTCATCCTTTAGTCCTCTTCCGTGCGGTCCCTAGTCTCTCCCCTGCAGACTCATGGAAGCCCTGGTTCTTTCAAGGCTGGTTTATATGTGTGAGAAGTGTGGGTAGTTGTTTCTTCATTTGCATTTTAGGAAACTTAGAAATTGAAGACACACCTGTGGTGGAGGCATTATGATAACATGGAAGGGACATGAGCCCTGGGTTAAATCCCAGCTCTGCCACACATGACTCTGTTCTTTTTGGAAATGTATCATCCTGTGTGTGCGCTAAGTTTTCATCATAACTTTATCTGAGAGGGTTATTTTGAAGATTAATGCAGGTGTTTGTAAAAACCCGGCGCGTGGTCATGTGTTGAGGCCAGCCTAACGTAGTCAGTCTTTGCTTTGGCAACAAAGCTCTGGCCTGAGATCCTCAGATTCTTATGAGAGCTTCTGTCAGTTAGCTTGGTGTTCTCAAAAAAAAAGTCAATAAATAAATCCCTTTTACTCTTTCTCCAGCCTTGATTGCCCTGGTGGAAAATGACCTGCAGTCTCTAGGAGCTTTCTCTCTAACAGTCTGCCCTATTTTAGAAGCTCCTGGAGGGAGATTTTGTTTTGCTCGTGTCTGTGCCTCCTTTGTCTCTACTTACATGTCTCTGCCATGGTTTAAATTTTCTCTTGCTTTGGAAGAAAAAAAGAAATTGGCCTTTTCTAAATGGTGGGACCATTCCTGCTCATGACTGCAGACAGTAACTGTGACCCCTGTTGGGGCTCTGAGTCATGTCCCGTCTTATTAAGGTGAGAGGGATTCCTATTGGCTTCATAGCAGCTGCTTTTATGACTGTCTCCTTCCATCAGCCAGGGGCAGCTCTGCTGCCTGACAGGGGCAGATTGGAAATGGCATCCACATGCTCATTCGGAGGCCTGTGACTTGCCTGCTGAGAGAGAGAAGCGTGGAAAGGTGGGGATTTGATACTGCTTCCAAAGACAGATTAACATTTAAAGTGAGGATGTAGCTGGGGGAGGGGAAAGCGCACACAACCCTGTAGTAATGGCACCTTGATGCCACACATACCACCTCCTTGTGTATCTTTGGAGATGAATGTGTTTATTTTAGCAGCCCCCAAACAGGCTTATGCTACTGCGAATTGCAATCTGTTCTACTTAATGTGCCATTCACCCAATTACCATTTAAGTTTTTATTCTACTCCTCTCTTATGGAATGAACAAAACAAAACCTTTCAGAATATCTTTTTTTTTTTTAACTCTTCCAAATTACACATGGGATTTGCTGGTCTAGCTACAATCCCTTCCCTCCCTTTTTAAAAAAGTTTCTTAGCTTTAATAAGGATAAGACAGGCTAAGAAGGTATATGACCTTACGTTTAATGCTGTTCGTTTGAGTAGTCCCCAGATGTGGCATAAAGCAAAAAATCCTATCCATTTGCTGGTAAGATAATACTGAAGAAGGTCTATAAAACAAAGGCTTTTTCCTTCTTTGAACTGTGGATAGGCTCACAGGCTTAGAGCCAAAGTTGTGTAGGTTTTTATCTCATCTCCCGACACTTACTCAACCATGAGCTTTATGAAATTTCATGTCTTTAATAAACCCTCAGTTTCTCAATTGAAAAGTAGACATAGTCATAGTTTTTAGGGTTTAAGGGAAAATGAGAGGTCCGTGGAAGTATTTAGTACAGTGCCAGGCACATAGTAAAGATTCAGGAAATTTTGCTATTGGTGTTATTCCATTTTTGCAGCCCATCTCTTGCCAAAGTGAAAGGACTAATAGAAAAAGGTCTTGGACTAGAAATCGTGTTCCACTCAAGTCTCTAACCAAAACTCAGTGACAGTCATTTGACATCTGTCTCAATTTTTCCTTATGTGAAATCTGAAAATGATATTTGCTGTACGTACCCAACACAGGGCATACGCGGCAGGTCAGGTTAATGCAGACACGCTGCTCTGGGAAGTAGATGTTGAGTTGTCATTGCTTCGCAATGACAGTCACCTTCACTCTTCTCAAAGGTGAGAGTTGAGCGAATTAATTTGTGGAAGACTTCCTTTAAATCTTAACTCTTCTGTATTATTTCATATACAATTCAGCGTATATATAAATTTTCATTCTGAAATTGTAAAGTAAGACATGTTTACAGCACTTAAGGAGGTACTGGAATTTTGGAATTTCTCTTTACTCTCCATTAATCATATTTGCATTTTAAGAGCACCTGATTTACATGCCCACACTGTTTTTAAATCGCCTGTGTGATACAACAGCAGATACAGAGGTTGTCTTTTTCTTGCAGGGAAGTTTAATTTATTGACAAAAAGATGAGCTAATTGTGCTGACCATCATGTCCTATTGAGGTGACAGTTCTTGTCTCCTACTCAAGCATTTCTCATAGCTGCACTTCTAAAGATCTGGGAGTCCTGTCAGTCACCAGCTTCAGTCTATCCATATAAATGTATATACGCAGAAATCCATTTCATTTGGTTATGGAAGTGCTTCAATCCTGGATTTGTCACAGGTTATCAAAGCTAAAGGAACTTTCAAGAGAATCAGATCAGGGAAGACAAAGGTAAAGCTCACTACCACTCCCCATCCTGCGGTCAGTGCAGACATTGCTAATCGATTTCATCGCTCATCCCCACTGAACTCCAGCTCAGCTTTACCACCCTTTTCCAGTGTAGTACTCTACAACCATTACCGTAGATTAGAGTTGACCTTCGGAGTGAACCCTATTTCTCTGTCCTGATCCAGATCAGGCTTCTTATTTCCAAACAAAGAATCTGAGGCCAAGAAACATTGAATGACTGGCCTATGGACACTAGTAAGTTAGTATTAGAGCTGTGATCTGATCCCATTTGCTTGATGCTCGGTCCTACCTGTGGGTATTAAGAAAGATAGAAGCTCCTGGGTGTTCTACATTATTCTTGAACTCCTACTTTTAACCCTCATTTTTGTTTTCTCTATGATTAGCCTCATAATCAAAAATATTTAACTATGTAGAGTCTGGCATAACTAGCTATATTTAACACAGAAAAATACTCCTGTTTAGAAGAGTCTGCAGGACATATTGATAATTTCCTGCGCATTCAGTTCAAATTACATTATTGTAGTAATCTGTAACCAGCAAAGCCTTCCACTTGGCTTATGTTCAGTGGACATGGAACCAGACAGCCAATGGGTCCGGGCTGCCTGTCACTACTTCAGCCAATTGAGCAGAAACAGGGTTGAATCATTTATGAGCGTTTATCCCAATAATTACGGCAGTATGGGAGAGTTCCTCCCTGCCACTAGTGAAGCAAGCCCACTTATACCTTACTAGTGCATAACCATAAGAGTATTCTGGAGTGGAATCCTTTAGTTCTTCTGGAACCTTTTATAAGGGAAGTAATGGGGTGTAGAGAAGTTTGTAATGATTTATTTTTTAGTTTCTAGAACTTTTATATTACTTCAGTACTATTTCTCCAAAGACAGTCCTGGCTAGATGGTCATGATTTGATCTGTACTGACAGCCATTTTGGAGTCTTAGATATCCTGAGTTCTTTCAGGTGTCTAGTTCCACTTTCTCACACCCAGATATCCAGTGAGCCATGTCAAGTCCTTATCCCCAGATCAATTGGTTATCTAATGTATTAGAAACCCAGAAAAGGGGCCAGAAATTTATTACTCCAGTTAAACATTGACCCTTCCCACACATAATAAGACAGGAGTGGATAATAAAGGTGACGTGCCATCCCACTTCTTTTTAGAACGACCAGGACTTGAGAAGATGTTCCTAAAATAACTGTATCAGGCCTGGCTGATGTGGCTTAGTTGGTTGGGTTCCATCCCACGCACTGAAAGGTTGCTGGTTCGAGTCCCAGTCAGGGCCGGTTCCCAGGTTTCACGCTCTATCCCAGGTAAGGGCCATGCAAGAGGCAGCCAATGGATGTTTCTCACATCGATGTTTCTCTCCCTCTCCCTTCCTCTCTCTCTAAAAGTTAGTTAAAAATCTTTTTAAAAAAAGGACTGTACCCAAACTTTCTTATTTTCCATCAGAATGATACATAATAATCCTGCTTCTTTGGCTCTTTCCCTTTAAACACAGAGTGCACACTTCCACCCAACAGTAAATATTCCATAGCTCAGAGTTGTAACAGGCTAGATAAGGTGCTATCCTGACAGCAGCCACCTTCTCTGTCTGCTGGTTTCTATGATGCTTCTGAATCTGTCAGGGCAGAAACTTCGTCTTAGAAACCAATCTCTGTTTCATCTTGTGCGTGTTCAGTGATGCCTTTCTTGGCGATGAGCTATAGTTATATCTCAGATCTACATTTTAAAATTTCACTTTCAAATCATGTGGCCCTGTGTCTAAAAGTAGAATGTCGACTTGAACATTGTCAGAGTTGAAGTTCTGAAGAAAGGAAAAATGGGGTTTGGCATTGCTCTCTTGAGCCCGTCCTGTCTCGGTGACAGTATTTAGAGAAACTGGAAAGTACAGTATGTAGCTCTCTGGTTAAAAAGATTGTGGGGAAGAGTATGAAAAAGGAAAACTCACCCGAGGTATTTCTGACCTAATTGGAAAAACTTAATTTCACTGAGCTCCATTCTTAAGCCTTTCTGCCACTCTTATTTAGCATCTTCCTTTGCTCTCTAGACAGCTCTGAAGTCTGTGCCTGCACAAGCATGGTAGTGTGAAAAGAGCACAGACCCGGGTTGGAATCCCAGGTCCACCACCCGTTAGTCTTGAGAGGGTTGCTCTGCTTGAGTCAGTTTCCTCATCTACAATGAGGGTGATAATCCTTACCTCCCAAACTTGTGAGAAGAAAGGGAGTAGATACATGAGAAGCGCTGAGCACTAGCCTGACACTTGGTAAGCCCTCAGTAAACACAAGCTGCTCCTCCTGGCAATGGGGGCAATGGTTACTAGTCAGGCTGCCTCACACCACGCCTGGTGTGTAGTAATAAATGCAAAATAATGTGACCTGTTGCTAGCTAGGCTCTGATAAGCAAAATTATATACTTTATTCTATTCCTCCTCTCTTTTAGAGATAGTGATATTCCGTTGTTCTCTCCTACCTTGGCAAACTTGACTTTTCTTTGCCTTTATCCCTGCTATTATTCCCGCTGCTTGGAATGTTGTCTCCACCTTTTAAACTCCTTTAGAATGCAGCTCAAATGTTACATGTCTCTTGAACTCTCCTGACTTCCCCAGACAGACTCAGTCTGTCCTTCTTGTGGATTCCCATGGCACACAGTTTGAGAAGACCTTTGTAAGAGCCATTATTTCATTTTTTTAAAAAACCATTTGTTCATATTTGTGAATCTCATTAGACTATAATCTCCTTGATTAGGTGAACTGTTTATTTATCTTTGCTGCCCCCAGTCCATCATATAGTACCTGGGCCATAGTTAGGTGTTCAGGATATCTTTCTCAGGTAGGTGAATGAATGTGTTCCACTCCAAGTTCCCATGTTTGCACACCTCTAAGGATTTCATTTCTCCTCCCTTCCACTTCCTTCCTGTCGACTTCTTTTCTCTCCCCTCCCCTCCCTTCCCCTCCCCACTTCCCCATCTGATCTACTTCTCACATAGATTGCTATTGTGGCCCCTGCCTGCTTCTCAATGCTTTACACCATCATACAGGTTGCATGTTCTTGTTCATGACATTTCTCCTACACAGTGTAGTCTGCTCCCATCATGTCTCACTTCTCTGGCCAGCATTTCAGCCACCCACCAGCGAGCCATCAAAGGCATGTCCCTCACAGTTTCCTGACACTTCCCCTTCTCCCCATCCACACGAGTCAGCAGCACAGCTCATTAAATAGTGCTGAGCTTCTGCTGTCAGCCCTGCTTAACAGACTCTTTCCAAGAGGCCACTATGTAAAAAGTGCCATGCAAGGTGCTTTCTAGAGCACAGGTGTGAGTGAAACACCTCGTGTTTCCAGGGAGCCAGCACAGGAAAGAGGCACACGTGTGAACAGCTGTCACAAGGTAGGCCCTTGGAGCTGCCATAACAGAGGTACCAATCGGAGGCTTGGGAGTTTTAAGGATTGGAAATCACATTTAGTTGAAACTCTGAAAATATTTCAAAGATCTCCGGAAAAGTTTTATAAGGAATATCACATTTTAGGCTTATATTA
Organism: Myotis myotis; assembly: GCF_014108235.1. Taxonomy (NCBI): domain Eukaryota; kingdom Metazoa; phylum Chordata; class Mammalia; order Chiroptera; family Vespertilionidae; genus Myotis; species Myotis myotis. The sequence goes on along the minus strand of NW_023416401.1, from coordinate 56,360,024 downwards.
TGGTAGAGATTGGGGGGAGAATATCAACATTACAAACAAAGGTGAGGAGGCCAAAAAACAGAGGGCAGGCCTGTGTGTGCTGTGTGTGTATGAGTGGGGGACTGGTGAGCAGAAATTATGTACAGCATAAGGCATTTTGCACAAGGCCTCAGGGAGGCCTTCATTCTTAAGGCATTCATTTGGCTGTCTGCCTATCAGGCGCCTTGAAACCTTACCCACAAGTCACTTCTTCCCAGATACCTTGACCTCTTAACCAACCCTGATCATCACCCACTTGTAATTATTTGTAACTTGTGGGTGCACTGTATGTATCCCTTTACTTTTTGGTCATTTCCTGTGTTTCTCCCCAGACAGACATTCAGCTGCTTGGTGATTAAGACCAGGACATCTCCTTATCTCCATTTTTCTTCTTTTTCTGCCTTATCTCAATGATTAGAAAGGTGTCCTTGCCTACCAGGCACTAAGCAAGACCTCGATCTGAACACTTGCTTCATGTTATCCATGTCTCCCTCAGAGATAAACCAAACAGGATTCCTGTCCCCAGAGTGTTCATATTCTGGTATCTGGTAATTAATTATGTACTTACAAGCAACTTGTCCTCTGTGTGTCTTCTGATTTGTACAATGGGATTAATAAACCCTTCCCTGCTCTCTTTAAATTTGGTAGTAAGGACCATGTATATAATAACACTTAAACTCTACAGCATTATAGAAATGTAAATTGTTAGCACCAAATGCTTTTTGCATGAGTGGAAGTCAGGAGTAATTTTCCTTCCTGTGCGCCCAGCCGCTGACCACATAGGAGTCTGAGCAGGACATTATGATTATGAGTAAATGAGAAACTAAAGAGGCTCTCCTATTTTTAAACTCCTTGGACACTGGTCCAGTGCTAGCTTATGGACGCAGTCATGACCACTCCGTGAACATTAACACTATTACCAGATGACCAAGGAATTTGCTCCTAAATGAAGCTCGGAATTCGTGGTAGTGACCTCCGGTGCAGGGCCTGGCCAGTCCTCAGCCCTCTTTTGCCTCATAGACAGAGGCCTTTAGGAGCAGGATGAAAAGTAGCCTTGTGTTGCTACAGGCTGGCCCCCTGGGCAAATAAGAAAGTGCATTGTCTGCGTCTAAATAGTCTAGAAGGATTCTTGTTGGAGATTGATGATCACCGTGGTAAGTCCTTCGAGTTTGGGAGAGTGGAAAGCAGAGTCCCAAGGGCTTCTGTCAGTGACAGGAGTCTGAATTGTCAGAGGGAACCATGGCCATAAAACTCCTGACAGAATTAAGAAATGGATGGTTGTCATCAGGAGCTTGAATTAAGCACCTCTCGTCTTGGGACGGTCTGTGAGTCGTGCAGGTGCCCCTCACCCAGCTCTTCCTTCTGAAAGCTGACAGCCCAGACGGGGATGTCTTTCCTTTCATTCACAGCGTGGGTGTTTACTGAGCTGGGATACAAAGACAGAATTCAGTACCTACTTTCACAGAGCTCACCGTCTACCTTACTAAAGGGAGTTATAGAAGGAGGAAGTTGGTGATGCTGAAACCAGTGTGAATATGATGCACAAGAAGAGGTCATGTGAAGTGGCTTGTCGAGGGTGCTCTCAGGAATTACAGGGAGGAGGAGTTGTTGGCCCTAAATAATCAGGAAAGGCTTTGAGGTAGAGGTTATTTAAAAACAGTGTTGGCTCGAGAGAGAGCCCAGAATCCCTGGGAGGCAGTAAAGGCCCTGAGATGGGGAGAAGAGCTCTCCCAGCAGAGGTGGTCATACTCTACTACATAAGGGGCTCTAACGGGAAGGAAGGGGAGATGAAATGTCCGATGATGACTGTGATGATGGTTGCACAACTCTGAATATACTCGTAGCCATTAAAGGGTACACTTTCAGTGGGTGAATCATAGGGTGTATGAATTATTTCTCAAAGTTGTTTTTTTGTGTTTTTTTTTAATCTAGAGAGGAATCAATTTGGGGACAGCAAGTCTAATAGGTCTGGAGTAAGAAAGGTTTAGGAAAGAGACTCCCGTCACTTACGGTATTAGGGCTCTAGCCTAAAGGAGTGTTGGACTGTGGAATGAGATGGACAGGTTGGCAGAATTTGCATCTGACACAATGTCAGCCCAAAGTAGCACATATATGTAAGTTGGGTGCCTGTACCGTTGGTTTCACCAGGGTCCCAAGGCAGAGTTGTGGAGAAAGGGGACCTCTCTTCTCTATGTTTAGCTTAATTTAGAAGAGAAAGGGAGTTAAGTATATCTTGTAGAGGTTATTTATGGAGGCCAGAACCTAAGAGGAAAGAATGGGTAGAAACAGATAAGTAGCTTACATTTGTGTCCCTGTCAGCTTGTTGTTGTTGTTTTGTTTGTTTGGTTGGTTGGTTGGTAGGTGTTTTTTTTTTAGGTTAAGTATGTGGACGATATCATTTTGTTCTTGACTCATCATATAGAAAAAAATGGGCTTTACTCCTTTCTCTCTGGGCCTCTAGTCCATTAACAATGAGCATAAGAAAGGTGTTAGAATAATCAGAGGTAAATCAAGGTGGAGTGGTTTTCTTTTGTTACTGTTGTTGTAGATGCTATTCTTTTGTGTATTACGGGGAGACTAGAAGCCTATTCTTTCCCAGGCTGCTCACCATCCAGCTTCAGTTTCCAAATGTTCATTCATTTTCAGGACATGGTCCGGCGAGGGGAAATCATAGACAACGACTCCGAAGATGAGTTCTACCTCCGGCGCTTGGACGCAGGGCTCTTTGTCCTCCAGCACATCTGCTACATCATGGCGGAGATCTGCAATGCCAACGTCCCCCAGGTAGGAGGGGCTCCCCTGGATGGGCCTGTCCATCGCTGCCACCTTCCTCAGCAGCTGCCTAGCTAGAGACTCTCAAAAAAGAAGTGGATCACACTCTCCTTGAATTCCTTCACTCTGTGTGGGCCTTCACTCTTTTCAGGGATGGGGGTGGGGTGAATACTCTCAATATGGTGTATTCTGGTGTCTTCTAGGACAAATGATACTTTTTCTTTCTCTCCTACTCTTCCCCTTCCTTACTAGATTCGGCAGAGGGTTCATCAGATCTTAAACATGAGAGGAAGCTCCATCAAAATTGTCAGGCACATCATCAAGGGTGAGTTGGCCATTGCTGTGCCTGGGGCTCCGGGGAATTCTGTGCTTCCTTTCTGAGTCTGTGTCAGTATCCCTGGGATTTGGTGCACAACATTCTCTGCCCGGCAACCTTAGTGTGTTGTCCAGTTCACTGTGTGTCCAGGCCAGCGTTGTCAGAATACCATGGACTAACCTAGTTATTCTCTGCCTCTGACCCTCCAGTTCCAGAATTTAAAAAACACGTAGCAAACAAGAAGCACTAGAGATTGGAAACATTTGCTTGTTTGTTTTGTAAGAAAGATAAAACAAGAAAGAAAAAATTTCCTTCCAAACTGCATGTAGTAGAAGGAAATTGCTTTCTTGGGGCAGGGGGATAACACCAGAAAGTAACAAGAAATACTTGGAATTACGCAGGACAGAAGGAAGTGAATTTGAGGTGGTGCCCTTACCTTCCAGTCTCAGCTGTGCCTTCCCCAGCTGTGAGCGTGGTCCAGAATAAATGTTGCAGAGGTTCAGAAAATACTACATGACAGCGTCCAGCCTAGTGCCCGGCACACAGAAAGGGCTCCATCGGGCGAGTTTTCCTTTTTCCCCACCTACCCCAGGGAGGCCCTCAAACACTGTTGCATCTTTGGCTGGACCTGACTCAGCGGCTTAGTCACAAGACAGGACGCCTGACCTGAGCTCTGGGATGTATCCCACCCTCAGCCTCTTAGCACAGACTAATACACATGGCGGTGGAGGCCGAGTTGGACTTTATAGTACTGATAACACCAGAGTGCAGGAGTCATGATGGATTGAGTAAAAGCAGGCAAACCATTTTCTCTCTCTGGCCCTTGTTCTGCGCATTTCTAAGATGAGGGACTAGGCTAGATGTACTCAAAGGGTTTGCCTGTAAGTAGCTTATAATTCCCATTACAGGTGGGAGATGAAATGTGATGAGAAGTTAAGAACCTTGGGATCTGGCTCCTAGAACTGAATACTGGCTCTGCTATTTACTGTGTTGCCTCGGGCAACTTACCCAGTTGCTCTGTGACCTCATAAAATGGGTGAGAGGATTAAATGAGATAATATATGGAAAAGTCCTCAGTAAACACTAGCTGTAATGAGTAATATGAAATATTGTGATAATTATCATCGTCATTATTATAAGTGAGGCATGGCTAAAATCCCATGGGAAGCCTTGTGAGAGTAGTAGCATTGAGCTGGGTCTTAGAGGCTGGGGCAAGTCCTGGAAGGTAGGAACAGTATGAGTGGAGGCATGGGGATTGGAAATTACGTGCTCTGTGCAGCCATCCCACGCAGGTGGGAATGGTGAATGGATGTGCCCATTTTGCAGATGGAGAAGATGAGGCATTGGGAGTCTTTTGTTTTCTCCCTCAGAGAAAGAGGAAAGGCGGAACCCCTTCATGAACCTAGCCTAGTATCTTACCTTCCATGGAGGCTTTCTGGGTGTGCCCTTCTCATTCTCAGTGTCACATTCACATGAATTAACTGCTCAGAGTGTCATGCCACCTCCTCCCTAGGGTGTAGCTGCAGTGATTTGCAACTCCAGCCTTTCAATGCCATTTTCTTTTTACACCCACACGTTCAATTAGAACTTTTTATTACTCGCAGCTCTACTCTCTCGTGTTTAGGCTTCTCCCTGCACCTCCAACCCTGTAATCACAACAATGATCTGAGCAAGAATGGGTCTTTAATGGGTGCTGACTTGTAGTGGGTGGATGTTTTTCTTTCTGAAATCCTACCACATATAACAGTATACCTCAGGTTACCCAGAATTTTCAGTTGTGAGCCAGCCTTTGTCTCGTTCAGGTCATGGTTTATTCCCCCAGTGCCTTTTAAAGGGCCGGCACATCCTGGAGGCTGAATAAATATTTATTGACAGAGGGTCTGTGCAAGTGACCAGGAGAGTGGCCTGCACAGAAGCCATGTTTGTTCCCCCCACTCCTGTTCCTCTCTCCTGTTACCTTCTTTCCCCTCCTCTGTCCAGACCCTCAGTTTTCTCTCCATCACCCTTCACAGCTAACCCACCGTCACGCTGCCTATTCTGCTTCTAAACTCCATCTCGAATCCATCCACTTCTCTCCATATGCTATTTCCCATCATAGCACCCAGTTTGCTTCCTTTCTAGCCCTTATCACAGTCAGTGATTGTTTTTATTTATGTCTTTGTTTACTCATTTTGTGTGTCATACATTTAAAATGTAAGCTACACGATGTAGGGGCGTTGGCTTGTTCACGTTTCCTCAGCACCCAGGGCAATGCCAGGCACATAATGGGAACCCAGCGAATATTTCAAACATCGTTGAATAAACCCTACCTTTTGTGAATTTAAATTGGCAAATGTTGACTGAGACTTCTCAGGGCAAGCAGTTTTACGGACTGGGGTACTAAGGTATCACTCAGCACCTGCCCTCACGGAGTTCATCGTCTCCTAGGGGATCTAGATATAGAAGCGACCAACCATAACTCAAGCTGAATGACATACACGTTCCCACAACTGCTCAGCCATCATTGTTGGTGCCCGCCACTATATCCAGTCCTAGAGATACAGAGAAGGATGAGTAAGAACCCTGTCCTTGAGGCATTCACAGTCTAGTGGGGAAAGATACTCTAATTGTGAAGTGGTAAGTGCTGTGTGGAAGTCATGAACAGTGTGCTCAGGGTTGGGAAGGAGGTGGTAATGCAGGCACAGGCCAGGCCATGGATCCCTGGTGAAAGGTTCCTCGAGGCAGGACAGGACATCAGTGGCCTTGGTAAGGACTCTGGCCATACCAGCAGGGGCTGCAGCATTGGGTGGGTTGGGAGTGTTGCTTGGCAAGGCTCTTGAGTTCTGTTGGGTCCACAGTGATTTTGGGGGCACAGGTAGTGACTACAGCAGACAGTACACATTCTCATTGGGGCTCAAGACAGATGCTAGTTTGGGCAATTTGAAGTCATTAGTGTGGAGGTGATATGTAAAGCCAGGGAATTGGATGCCATTGCACAATCAAAGAGGCCCTCCCAGGACAGTGACCACTAAAGAAAAAGTTCTCTCCAGATGGAAGGTTAAGGCAAGGGTTCTCCCTTCTGCTGGCATGCCCCTGCCCTGGCTCACCCCGGCCTCAGGGACGACTCTGCAGTGCCTGGTGGTGGATCTGTGCAGCCTCTGAGCGGGAGCACCTGGGCCGGGAGGAGGTGGAAGCAGGGGTGAGGCTGCCGGGGTTGGCGCCCATGCTGCACTCCAGCCTCCTCTTAGAAAGCTTTCACTCCCTCCCCCTCCTTCCTCCACCCTTCATTCCATCAAAAAGCACAGAGCCTCATAAAGAAAACCAGCTCATCAGTCTGTCCTCTTTGATTTTAATTTTGTTTTTCAGTTTGGGTTGCTTCTTTTTTTTTTTTTTTACATACTAATTAGATGCAAGCCTCTTTCTTTGATTTTATGGCCTATATATTTCCTAAGTTTTGCTGGCAAGATGACAGCTGATGTATCCCTTGAGGTCTCAGGAAAACGCTGATGAGGCAAGCCCAGCAGGGGCCTTTTCCTGTTATATATATTTGGGTCCCCTTTCTCAAGATTTCCTCCCTCCTTATCTGTAGGGGGTGCTAAGGGAACCGGGAATAATTGATGGCTCAGTGAAGTCCCTCTTTATGCCGACTGCTTGCTCGGTGTTTCCTAAGCCCAGCCTCCCCGGGACTGGTAGCCACTCTGGGCCTGAGGACCTGTGGTGCCCGTGTAGGGACGAGTGGGTCTTCGCTAGAGGAGCGGGTCAGACTGAGGGCTCCACAGGAGGTGCCTTTTGTCTCCTGGTGCCTGGCCTGCGGCTGGCTCGGAGAAGGGACCCAGTTTGTGCTTGCAGGGTGCGTGCTCACAGAGCTCCAGGCTCTTGTGCTTGTTCCAGAAATCATACCACAGCCGGGAGAGGGGGGAGAGGGGTCACTGCCGAGCACACCCTCTGTGCGGCTTCCCATGTGGCACATTCTCTGGTTCTCACAACAACCCTAAGAAGCAGGTCACACTCTCCATTTACAGAGAAGGAAACCGAGACTCGCAGAGGCTAGGGGAGGCGGGACATTGCCCAAGTCACTCTTCACGTTGGAACGGGGTCCAGATGCAGAGCTGTACGCAGTCGCTGTTCCATCTGGCAGGAAGGAACGTTGTGTCAACTGGCTGGTAAACTCCTACAGCCTTTGAGAACAAAAAGTCGGGGCGTTTACCTTTACAGAGCGCCCACTTGGCATCCCAGGCTGCCAGGTGGGCATCTAACACACGAATGAGACTTAGGAGGCCCTGTCCCGGGGAGATCCAGTCCCATCAGAGGTGAAGTAATCACAACACGAAGCAGAATGAAGCCAGTGCTGCTGTGTGGAGTGGAATCAGGAGGCAGTTGATTCTGCAGGAGGAAAAGGAGCTGGAGTGCTACACAGAGGAGGCACTCTCTTTTTCTTTTTTAAATTGTGGTAAAATATACACAAGACTTACCATTTTAACCATTGCAGCCATCACCACCATCTACCCCCAGGACCCACTTTCATCTGTGCCCGTTAGACGCGCACTCCCTAGTCCTTCCTCCCCAGCCCCTCGCAGCCACCCTGTGCGCTGTCTCTGTGAAGCCACGGACTGAGTCAGGTGGGGCTGCTCACAGCAGATGCAGAAACTGAGTGGTCATCTCCTTGGACATGGAGCAGGGCCTGCAACCTGGGCATACTTGTTAGTATAAGTCCTTGTGCCAAGAGTTACCTACCTTCTCTTAAATGAGTTTAGTCACGGGTGAACGTTGTGGAGAGGATGTGTAGGTGCAGGGCTGTTTTGCAGAGGAAAGCTTGGAGGATTACTGGCTCCAGACTTCCACTGGTGACAGAAAGACTGAGCCGAAGACTTCAAAATGCTTTCAGAAATTGGCTGCTGGCCCTTTGATTTGCTTGTGTTCTTTATGGCTTGAAATCTCTTAGAAGCTCATAAACAAGTATTTCCATATTGATTTGGGGCTGTTGGTAACCTGAGCTTTTTTCTCTGTGATCTTAAAGTTGCAGAAGCTGATAGAATTTATCTTTTGGCGGCATATGTTGATATGCTTGTGATTTGTACAGATTATGACTGCCATGGCCTGTGTGTTACCCTCTCTAAGCCCCGGTCCCTCGCCTATAAGATGGGGGTACTTGCCCGAGAGCTTGCTGTGAGAATTTAGATGAGGTACTTGCTGTGTGTGAAGTGCTTGCATGATGGCTGGCGCATAGTAAGTGCTTGATGGCATCAGTTGCCTTTACTGTGGTTGGCATCTGAGCAACCCAGTGGTCTGTAGAGTGAGATGCGCTCTGTAACTTGGGGTACGTTAGTGGTGTGCATTCGACTTTCCCAGTTCATCATGGTCGTTAGGAATCTGTTGGATCTGAAGGACTTTCCCTCCCCAGTTTCTATTTTGTTATTATTTCTATGTCTTCAAGGCTTTTCAGTGTGGAAATATTGGCATTCCTCTCCCCAGCCCCCCTTCCTCCTGCATTTTTTTAAAGGGTGAGCATTTCAGTTTAAGGACAGGGATCTGAACCAGGCTCCTGACCGCAGGTCCCAGTCTGTGCCCTGGAAGACAGTTCTTCCCCACCCACCAGACGTGGCGCCCCTCCCTCTCCCTCTCAACATAAACAGAGCAGCTTATATTCCATGTCGGAGTGGTAAGCCTGCTGTCTGAAGTTTGCTCTCATGTTTATGTGTTCAGCACTGCTTCCTGCTTTTCAGCTCCATCAAAGCCTTTATTATTTGAAAATGCTGGGGAAACAGGAGGAAGTTGATATGTCCTCGACTCATCCTCTTCCTCTCTCCCTTCTCTCCCCAGTCCTCTCTCACTCTTCCCCCACCCCCACGCCCTGTGGTTCTCCCTTCTCTTTTTTTCCTGTGCTCTCTCTTCCTCTCTTAAACACTCATACTCACACTCACACTCACCCTCACATACACACACCAAAGAGAACTCTTTTGTGAGACCTCTGGGAGGAATCTGTTCAATATTTATAAACTGCTGCAGCAGCTATAATAACCAGAGGTAGCTGGTACCACCAAAATTTGCTCCAAATAGGATTCTCCTCTGGAAACAAAGAATGAGGAGGGGTAAGGAGTGGAGGGTGAGGGGCAGGTGAGGTGCACAGTTGATGCCAGCTGCCAGGGGCATTGGAGCAACACAGGGGGAGGGTGCCATACATTTCTGAGAGCCCTGCTAGGGGTGGGGGACCACCTTCACCCCTGATGGCTTTCACGTGCCTCTTTACTATTCACACATGTTCTGGGGTTTGAATTTCAACTCCTCTACCATTCTAGACGTGAGCAAATTGCTTTAGCGCCAGTAAGTCTCAGTTTCCTCGTCTGTAAACAGAGATGGCATTTTTGCCTTGTGGGATTACTGCAAAGATTAAATGAGACAGCATCTACAAATGCCTGGCACAGCCCAGTGTTCACTGCCTCCCTCCACAGCCCCCTTCCTCACCTCACTGCCTCCCTCCACAGCCCCCTTCCTCACCTCACTGCCTCCCTCCACAGCCCCCTTCCTCACCTCACTGCCTCCCTCCACAGCCCCCTTCCTCACCTCACTGCCTCCCTCCACAGCCCCCTTCCTCACCTCACTGCCTCCCTCCACAGCCCCCTTCCTCACCTCACTGCCTCCCTCCACAGCCCCCTTCCTCACCTCACTGCCTCCCTCCACAGCCCCCTTCCTCACCTCACTGCCTCCCTCCACAGCCCCCTTCCTCACCTCACTGCCTCCCTCCACAGCCCCCTTCCTCACCTCACTGCCTCCCTCCACAGCCCCCCTTCCTCACCTCACTGCCTCCCTCCACAGCCCCCTTCCTCACTGCACTCCCTCCACAGCCCCCTTCCTCACCTCACTGCCTCCCTCCACAACCCCCTTCCTCACCTCACTGCCTCCCTCCACAGCCCCCTTCCTCACCTCACTGCCTCCCTCCACAGCCCCCTTCCTCACCTCACTGCCTCCCTCCACAGCCCCCTTCCTCACCTCACTGCCTCCCTCCACAGCCCCCTTCCTCACCTCACTGCCTCCCTCCACAGCCCCCTTCCTCACCTCACTGCCTCCCTCCACAACCCCCTTCCTCACCTCACTGCCTCCCTCCACAGCCCCCTTCCTCACCTCACTGCCTCCCTCCACAGCCCCCTTCCTCACCTCACTGCCTCCCTCCACAGCCCCCTTCCTCACCTCACTGCCTCCCTCCACAGCCCCCTTCCTCACCTCACTGCCTCCCTCCACAGCCCCCTTCCTCACCTCACTGCTCCCTCTACAGCCCCCTTCCTCACCTCACTGCCTCCCTCCACAGCCCCCTTCACACTGCACTGCCTCCCTCCACAGCCCCCTTCCTCACCTCACTGCCTCCCTCCACAGCCCCCTTTCTCACCTCACTGCCTCCCTCCACAGCCCCCTTCCTCACCTCACTGCCTCCCTCCACAGCCCCCTTCCTCACCTCACTGCCTCCCTCCACAGCCCCCTTTCTCACCGCACTGCCTCCCTCCACAGCCCCCTTCCTCACCTCACTGCCTCCCTCCACAGCCCCCTTCACACTGCACTGCCTCCCTCCACAGCCCCCTTCCTCACCTCACTGCCTCCCTCCACAGCCCCCCTTCACACTGCACTGCCTCCCTCCACAGCCCCCTTCCTCACCTCACTGCCTCCCTCCACAGCCTCCTTCCTCACCTCACTGCCTCCCTCCACAGCCCCCTTCCTCACTGCACTGCCTCCCTCCACAGCCCCCTTCCTCACCTCACTGCCTCCCTCCACAGCCCCCTTCCTCACCTCACTGCCTCCCTCCACAGCCCCCCTTCACACTGCACTGCCTCCCTCCACAGCCCCCTTCCTCACCTCACTGCCTCCCTCCACAGCCCCCTTCCTCACCTCACTGCCTCCCTCCACAGCCCCCTTCCTCACTGCACTGCCTCCCTCCACAGCCCCCTTCCTCACCTCACTGCCTCCCTCCACAGCCTCCTTCCTCACCTCACTGCCTCCCTCCACAGCCCCCTTCCTCACCGCACTGCCTCCCTCCACAGCCCCCTTCCTCACCTCACTGCCTCCCTCCACAGCCTCCTTCCTCACCTCACTGCCTCCCTCCACAGCCCCCTTCCTCACTGCACTGCCTCCCTCCACAGCCCCCTTCCTCACCTCACTGCCTCCCTCCACAGCCCCCTTCCTCACCTCACTGCCTCCCTCCACAGCCCCCTTCCTCACCTCACTGCCTCCCTCCACAGCCCCCTTCCTCACCTCACTGCCTCCCTCCACAGCCCCCTTCACACTGCACTGCCTCCCTCCACAGCCCCCTTCCTCACCTCACTGCCTCCCTCCACAGCCCCCTTCCTCACCTCACTGCCTCCCTCCACAGCCCCCTTCACACTGCACTGCCTCCCTCCACAGCCCCCTTCCTCACCTCACTGCCTCCCTCCACAGCCCGCCTTCTTCACTGCACTGCCTCCCTCCACAGCCCCCTTCCTCACCTCACTGCCTCCCTCCACAGCCCCCTTCCTCACCTCACTGCCTCCCTCCACAGCCCCCTTCCTCACTGCACTGCCTCCCTCCACAGCCCCTTTCACAGGACAGGTGGTCTGACTCTTGTTACTCCCTCCCAGGGCAGGTGGAGCGGGAGACTTACCCCAGGGGGCTTGGGGAGGAACTCTGTGTGCAGAAGCGGCTCCTGCTTTCCCAACGCCTCGGCAGAGGTGGTTCAGCTGGGGTTGCACACTTGTGCTGCCTCTGCTGTGTGCACCCCTGGAAAGAGATTAGGCCCCTCCAGGGAAGCTGGCTTCACTTGGAAAATCACTGCCCCAAAGGATAAGACTGTTTCTCCGCTTCCCTCCCTCCGGGTCTGCGAGTACATTAGGAGAGCAAAGTGTTAGCTCAGTCCATTAAGCCTCTTGCTTCCAGATCATGCCTCTGGGGGCATTAAATGCTGTAATGGTCATTTCTCTTTCTCCTGGGGCAGCAGTTAGATCACTCACATGTGAGTAAGAGATACCACTCACACAGCCCCGTAGCCTGCTCTCGCAGCCCAGTTCCTGCTCCCCATCACCCGCCCTCTCCTTAAGGGGCCTGAATAGAAGGCATCACAACCATTTGCTGTTAGAGGTGATGGATGGGCCCAACAGAAGAGAATGATTTCCGGGGGGAGACACACAGCTGGCACATGCCTGAATCCCAAACCCCGTTTTCCAGCATATGTCCAAAGTAATAAAGAGGAAGGAGGGAAATGGACAAGTGGCAGGAGCAAGATTATTTCCCCACCCGGTGGGGGCAGGAGGGGAGAGGGAGGGGTGCACGCTCCCTCTGCTCTCCCAGGTCTTTGTCTGATTGGGATCTGCAGATGTTTTATTATGCAAAAGCCTCTTAAAGAGCGGGCTCTATTGTTCTAGCTCATCTCTGCTGGAATGGGGAGCAGGGCAGCTATGAAAGCAGTCCTCCTAATCAGCTGCTCTGTTTCCTCGCCACACCAGACCCACAGTTGGCTCTCAGCCAGGCTCCGCTGGGAATTTAGCTAAAAGGGAGCAGAGCCCCACCTTCAGGAAGCACCAGCCTAGTGGGAGAGACGACAGGAGAGGGTGACCCAGAAGGCAGGCCTGTAGAGAAGCCCTTACAGTGGCTACAGGCCCCACAGGATCTGTGTCCGGCTCCTCCCCTGACCTCCTTGCTCACCCTCATCAGACGGACCGAGCACGCTCCCCGTCAGAGCCCCTGCACTGGTTGTCCCTCGGCTACTCACTCCCACATGTCCCCTCACACAGTGCCTTCGGGCCTTCTCCCCGCCTCCGTGAGGCCTCTGACAGCCACCCTCAGACTTGAGCTGCCCCAGCATTTCCCAAAGCCTCGTTCAGACAGACTACTGGCCATCCTCCGAGTTTCCTAATAAGGAGGTCTAGGTTGGGCCCCAACTTGCATTTCTGACAAGTTCCTGTGTGATGCTGATGCTGCCAGTCAGGGTCCCCCTCTGAGAACCACTGGCCTGAACAGTGCCTGCCGCAGCAGCACTGCATGTGTGCTGAGAGGACAGGGTGTGGCCCTTTTCTCCGAGGATGCAAGACCAAGGCATTTGGCACAGCTGCCACCTTGGGGGCTGTTGGAGGCTTTAGAACAGCGTGCACCTCCGTGGGAGCTGGGGCTCCGGAAGGGAGTGGAGTGACCCAGCAGGATGGACCCCACGCGGCAAATTCACGCCTAACCTGCACCTGTGCTTGTCTCCCCAGAGTACGCGGAGAACATCGGGGATGGCCGGAGCCCAGAGTTCCGGGAGAGCGAGCAGAAGCGCATCCTGGGCCTGCTGGACAACTTCTAGGGCCCGCCCTGGTGCATGGACGCTGTCTGGGCCTTCCTCCCAGTTTTTACTTGGCTCAATGTGACTTTCCGACAAATTAAACTAGTGGTTTTTTATTCCTGGGCTGACATTCTTTGTAGCGAAGCAGTACCCTCTAACGTCCACCCGCACTTCCACAGCGGCTGCCACGGACACGCTGAGGAGGTGGGTGGTTGGCCTCACTCTGCCGGTGAGGCCCCTGAGGCTCAGGTCAGGGTGGCCACCCTGGTGGTTGTCTATGGTGCGGCTGTAACTGGGAAGGGGAGGAAGAGGGAGGCATGGACGAGTGACCTCCCTGGGGCTTTGCCCTGACAGTCTGGATGTGTCACGTGAGGACCAGGTCTCATGCGGAAGCACCCCGGGGAGGCTTTTGCGGCATGTGAGGCCAGCCAGAGAGCGCAGCCTCCGAGCCCGACCGCGACCAACCACACATCGGCATCACTCCGGGAGGCGGGGACTAAAAAATACATCAGTGTTGGGTCCCGCCCCAAATGATGAAATCAGAATCTCAGGGTGGCCCAGGCGTATTGTTTTAAGCTCCTAGGTGGCTCCCTGCATCAGGATAAGAGCCACGATTTAGAGTAGACAGGCCGGGGGTCCAAATCCCAGCTGCGCCATTTACCAGCTGCAGCAGTTTGTGACGTTATCTTCCTGAGTCCACTTCCTTCATCTGCAGAGTGGGGGCAATAATACCCACTGATGCTTGTGAGGGTGAGATCCTCCTCTAAGCATGCCAGGCATTGATGAGCACACAATAGGTGCATTATAAATGGTGATTACTTTGTCCTCTTTCACACCTGTGGCTTCAAAAGAATTGGGATTTCACCCATTTGAGGGGTTATGAGGGAGTCGGTCTTCTTCACACAAGTCCACAGCCCTTTAGGATGCTTTAATCCTGAGGAGGTGGAAGAAAAGCTGCATTTCATTAAAATGAAATATTTGGCCCAGGGTCAGCAAATAGGCTGTGAGGGATGCCACACAGCCTGCGCTGTGCCCATGGCTGATACCACAGCTCTCGCTTCTCCGTGAACCCGAGGGACAGGGCCCCAGGCAGCCACCTGAGAGCAGTCTGAATGAGGTGGCACCAGCATCGTGCCCAGCATGGGGCTGGTGATGGAACAGTGAGTCTGACAGACCTTGCCCTCCTGGTGCCCGTGTTGAGCCTGGCGGGAAGATGGACAGTGCGCCCGTCAGCCTCGAGGTATGCGTTCCAGCAGGAGGTGGCGGGAGTGCGTTCCAGGCCCATTACAGAATCAGAATTGCCATACAGTCACATTTTGGATTTAGTTATTTTTTTTTTATTTCACTTTCTTGTAACTGTAATAGCTACTATGTATTGAACACCTGCTATGTGCTACTTGCTTTCCATCTATTCTTTCTAACCTGCATAACAGCCCTGCTTGCATTATTATCCCCAATTTACTGAAGCCGAGACTGAGGTCTCAGAGGGTAAGGAGCTTGTGCAAGGCCCTATGCCGATAAACGGCAGAACCTACGTGCAGAGCGAGCGAACTCTGTCTGACTCCACAGCCCTCCCCCCACCCCCCCAACCCCCGCTCCCCCCACTAGCTGCCCCATCCGGAAGACGATCACAGGGCACTGGCTGCCACGCGCGCCTCAGGCTCTTCACTGTGGATAGTGGTTAATGAATGCACGCAGAATAAGGCATGTCTAGAGGTAACCTATAGAATCGTGGACTTTTTGAACTAAGGTTAGTACTTTAGAAATCATCAGTCCTTGAGCTTTATTTTCTTTTTAAATGTTATTTGTTTTTAACCAGGTAATGCTTCTACCTAGTACCGAAGTTCAGAATTTAACAAAAGTTACACAGTGAGGAGTCTCCCCTCAGGCCCTACCCCCTAGGCCCCCCTGTCCCTGGAGGCAACTGCGGACACCTGACTCCATCCAGAGCTGTGTCCAGCTGCTCCACCGGCTCCCTGCTCCCTAGTGCGTCAGAGCCGCCTGGACGAGAGGCAGGTGGGGCTCCGGCCACTCTGCCTGCATGGCTCCATCTTGCCCTGCTTCGTATATCAGGTGCCTGCTAAGATTTTGTTTGACCAAAAAGTCCCTCTGCTAAGAGGAAGTTGGAACTCACACCTCACTTTGCAGTTGAGGAAGTGGTCCCGCCTTTCCACTGGTTTTGTGGCAGGAGGGCTTGGGGGGAACCTGAGGTATAATCCCTTAGGATTCAGAAGAGATTCCAGTTCCAGGGGGACCAAGGAGAAAGGATGTGGGGAAGTCTTCAACCTCTGCTTTCTAACTTTAATAACCCCACACTCATGGCAAAGAGGAGTTTTTAAGACCAAGGTAAGGATCCTCATTGCTAACCTACAGGCTGCAGGGTGTAGCCCACCCCTGGCGCCCACCAAGACACTGTCAGCCTCCAGTCAAGGCCACCCTCACCTTGTGGTTCTGAACTTGACTTCTGTGTCGGCCGTTCTTGGGGTCCCAAGCTCTCCACTTCATGTCCATCCATCCTTGTGTCCACAGCCGAGTGGTGCAAGGCAGTGCATCCAGAATTCCTCATGGGGGAAATGAGGATTGCATTTTCCTCTTCCTTGGCAGCCTGCTCCCCCGTTTGTGCTAGTCCGAACGCCTGAATTCAGCGGCGACAAGAGGGGCATGTCTAATTGAGAGAGATTTGCATGCAGGCTGCATCCTTCTTTATCTGAGCGAAGTGCATTGTCAGGGAAGCTCGGAGGCATCCCTCAGTCACCCCCACAGCAGCACAGCACCCAGGTGGCACCTTCTGCCATGACCAACAGCGTCAATTTAGTGTCAACAGGGAGACGAGCCTCGCTTCCCTAAAGGCAAACACCCCTTGATTAGATTTGCTTACCCTACAGGAGAGGTAGAAGCAGAGCCACATTTTTCAATCTGTCTTGCTCCTTGGTACACACGGGAAGTGGCTGGTACCGCAGCGGTGGGCCTTCGCTATCTGCGCGTGGAAATGGCAAGCTTCCCTCCAGTCACCTTCCTGTCGATAGGTAGCACATGCCCTTGGCATCAACTTCGGAAGGAACATAAGGGAGGCCAGTGTGGAAGTCTCCGCCAGCCGTGTCCCCTGGCCACCCAGTGCCCCTCCTTCAGAAACAACCCGTGCCATGACTGCAACATCCTTTCAGATAGTCCTACCTGCTTTCAGGCGAATAAAA
Source organism: Myotis myotis (assembly GCF_014108235.1). Classification (NCBI taxonomy): domain Eukaryota; kingdom Metazoa; phylum Chordata; class Mammalia; order Chiroptera; family Vespertilionidae; genus Myotis; species Myotis myotis. The sequence goes on along the minus strand of NW_023416401.1, from coordinate 56,343,469 downwards.
ATACATTTAACACAAATGGTGGCATTCCATGTTCTCTTCTGCACCTTGCTTCCTTCATCTACATCTACCAAGCACGGGACCCTGCTCCTTTCTTTCATAGCTGGGCTCAATGGCTGAGCTGCACCATCATTTAGTTAATCGCATTAATGGACATTTACTTGTCTCCAATCTTCGGCTATTACAATGCTGCAGTCGCATCCTTGTATAGGACGTCATTTCACACATGTGTGAGTTTAAATTCCCAAGCAGAATTGCTAAGTCAGAGAGTGTGCCATTGTCATGGATATTGTCACCTCAGCCTCCTTCCCAGGCACCCCTCCCAGCACGGGCTGTTGGCCACCTTCCTCTCTGCCTCCTCTGGAGCAGTGTGTCCTGTTTGCCGTCTAAATTTGCACTTGTCTCATGAGGAGCGTCATCTAGGAATGGATTTTCTGAGCGTGTGCCATATGAGCTGATACACAGCTCTTCCTATGAGCTTAGCTGCTAAGTACTTCACTCAGATTCGCTCATTTAACCCTCATTTCTGAGGTGCAGCTCCTTTTATCATCAACCCCATTTCACAGATGAGGACCCAGATGGAGAGGGTCAGAGGCTTGCCAAGTGGCAGAGCTGGGGACGGAACAGGAGGAGAGTAGGTCCAGAGCCACCCTGACCTGAGTCACTGAACTGGGGGAGAGGGGCTCGGGGAGGCTGCAGGGGTTGGGGTCCTGTCGGCGCAGAACGTGCTGGACACAGACGCTGTCAGCGGACTTGCGCGGGAAGTCCCAGAGAAGAGCCCTTCGTCAGCCTCGTGACTAAAGCCACCGTGGCTCTGGGGGTCCCTGCTCCCTGCCATCTGGGCACTGGGCTCAATACTCACCCGCGTGGGGACCCTAGGGGCTCCTGGCTGCGAATGGGCAGTCGCGAGGGTGTGGCCTGGCTGCTCTCCTGTGGGAAGAAGAGAGTCCAAGAAACATCTGTTGTTCCCACTGCAACAGGAGGAGGAGGTGCCCCTTCACGCATCCTCGCAGTGAGGATCCTCCTTCCCTCGCCCTCCACCCCCCTCTGCCCGTCTCACCCAGCACCTCCCCCTCCGCACCCCTCCTCTCATGTTAGGCGGCGCTGCCTCCTCCCAGGAAACCTGGCGGAGCACCTGCTCTGGAAATGGGCACATGCGCCCGATTGAAATGTAGTTTGAACTCCCCGCTGCAGCCAAACGGGGCATCACAGGAGAGTGAGCAGAGGCTGTGTGACACGGGAGGCCCCTCACAGGAGGGGTCCGGAGAGACAGGACCCTGCACCCTAGCTGTCTCTCTCTTTTTCCAGTCCTCACCAAGGGTATGTTTACATTGATTCTAGACTCTAGTTAGGGGGTGGAGAGAGGGAGGGAAGGAAAGAGAAGCACCAATGTGAGAAAGAAACAACGACCGGTTGCCTCCCGCACGTGCCCTGACTGGGGATCCAACCCTCAACCCAGGTACGTGCCCCTAACTGGGAATCAAACTCAGGACACCCCCACCCAGTGCACAGGATGGCACTCTAACCACTGAGCAACACTATCCAGGGCCCTAACTCTATCGTGAGTGACTTTCACGGCTGCCTTAGGATGCATGGCAAAAACAAGAGGTGGCAAGTCCTTCAAGGCAGAGGGGTGGGCCCTGAGAAAGCACGGGGCCTTTGAGGACCTGGGTCTGGTCAGTTACCTCACTGGATCTGCGGTGAGCAGGGCATAGGAGGACAGGTTTCACTGACGGGTGATGAAGCTGCCATTCTGAGCCCTACATCAGATCTGGCCTTGCAGAGTCACCCAGGAAGTCCCCAGACCCCGGATAGGCTGAGAATAGCTGAGTGAGGACCACAGCCACCTCCTTAGGGCAGCCAGAGGTGGATGGGAGGCTCCAGCCTGGCTCCAGCTCCCAGGCCTCAGTGAGCCAGCCCACCCAGGAGCAGAAGGGAGGGGACCGGCCAGCCTCCCCCTCTACAACCCTGTTCTTCAATCAGGGTCTAAATGAGGGGATCTCTGAGGAGCCAGCCTGGGACTCCCACACAGACCGGTACCTGGGACCAGCTCATGGTACCTCAGTAACCAGTCCTCCCCACCCCATCATTTATTGAGCACCCACCATAACTGGATGGGGAACAAAATAGACATTGCCCCTGCCGTCAATGAGCTCCCATCCCCGTGGGACAGACTGAGACAATAAGTTTGTAAACATACACAGAGCGATTGCTGAATGTTATAAAGGAGCAAACAACGAGCAAAGTGGTGAAGACGAGGTAATGGGGAACAGCGAGGTTGGGCAGTCAGGTAAGCTCTCAGAGGAGGTGCCTTTGAGCTGAGTTCCGAACAATGTCAAGCAGTAGAGCAGCCCAAGAGCTGGGGGAAGAGGTTCTAAGCAGAGGCACAGGTGCAAAGGTCCTGAGGCAGAGAGAACACCATCATTCTCCTGCAAAAAGGCAAAAGGAGCCACTGGTTGGACCCAAGAGGCAGGCAGGAATGGGTGGAGGGTAAAGCTGGAGAGGGGCAGGGGCCAGGTCTTACAGGGTCTTGAGGGCCACGGAGGAGTTTGGAGCATGGAAGAAAGATGATCTGATTTTGGAAAGTTCCCCTAAATTGTTCGATGGAGGGCAACACTAGAAGGGCAGTGTGGCAGCAGGAGACCCAAGAAGTGGCTGGTGCACTCATCCAGGGAGGAGATACTGGTGCCTTGAACGAGGAGCAGATAGCAGGTTACAGACAGACAAGGGAATTGGGATGTGTTGAGGCAGAGCCAATGGGTCCTGGTGCAGGGAGGGGCCCCTGGCCCCAGCTCCCCCAGCACTAAGGGCTGGGAGCAATATCCCCGGCCCAGCAGGAGTCGGGTGGGACCTGCAGAGAGAGCTGCTCAGTATATAAATATCTTTAATGAATAAATAGAAGTGCTTTTAGGGCTGGCGGAGTCGTATCATTTCCACCTGCTGTAAAATTTCATTAGAAGCAGGCGCTGCAGGGGGAGAGGAATGGCTGCAATAAATCTGCCCACCCACCCTCAGGCCCTGCCTCCTCTCCTGGCAGACTCAGCTCCACTCCCTGGAGACCCAGGCCCAGGCCCTTCTCCCCAGGCCTTCCTGGGCCCCAGGGAGTCTGGTCCTTCCTGGCCCAGCCGCACAACTTGAACTGGCAAGAGGCAGTGTGGGTGTGACCGGCCAGGCCCTCAGCCTCCTTAGCCGGGACGTGGGCACAATAATTCCGCCTCCACTTTTACCCCCTCCCCACCACATGCAGATCAGATGGGTTTCAGAGGAAGCAGTAATGAACACTCTGGAACAACAGAGCTGGGGGGAAGCACGCCTTGGAGTCGCCCAGTTTTACAAATGAGGAAACAGAGGCCTCATGAGAGTAGGTGCCTGTCCCAAGATCACACAGTTCAGCAGACCCAGCCCTCAGAAATTACCAGTGTCGGCTACATTATCTAGCACCAACTACTAGTAAATGCCTGCTCTGGCTCTGTCCTGCACCATCTCATTGAATTCCCCCACGTTTCTGGCACCTGGAGGCTATTTCCATCCCATGGTGCAGAGGAGAGCACTGAGGCCGAGGGAACTAGGGTCCCAGTCACCCCATCAGCTGGTGACAGGTCTCTGTCCTGTCACAGCAGCCTTCTTCTGGTCTTTTCAACTAGGATGAGGCTGGGGTTGTTTTCTTGAGCCTATAAGTTGTCAGAGTGAGTCCTCTGAAAGACTGGATGGGAAATTCTGAGTCACTACTATGTGTGAGGGAGTCTCTGAACTAAAGGCCGCTGTCCCCAGCACCTTGCTGCATCCCTGTAGCATCTTCCAAGGTTGCCATGCTCGCCTCCATTTACAAATAAGAAAAGGAAGCTTAATGAGATCAAGGAATCTGCCCAAGGTCACACAGCTGTGTCGCTGCTGCTGGCCTGGCTGCTGGCACTGCAGACAACTGGGGATCCTCAGGCTCCTCCCTCGGCCTCACTGCCACCCTCCCTCAGCCAGTGGGTGTAAGGACAGGAAAACGGGCCGGCCAAGTGGACAGGGCCTGCTGGCAGCCTGCCTGAGCCCCTGGTTATCAGTTAAGCTCATTACGTGGGCCACGACAGGACGAGGCCAGACCAGCGGCCTTCCCTCCCATCTCACTCCAGCTCTCTTGGGAGCAGCGCCCGAGGACAGGCTCCTGCTTTCAGCAGCTATGTGCAAAAGTCTCTCTGTAATTGGGGAAGATTAAAAGATACACAAGCCAAGCTTCACCGGGCTGGCCCTGTGGGCCCATGTGGACGTTGAGCACAGGGACCCTGAGATAAGCTGTCTGGGTTCAAATCTGGCCCTGCTACTCCCTGGCTGTGTGACCCTGGGTGAGGCTTTCACCTCTCTGAGCCTTGGTTTTCTCATCTGTAAAATGGGGAGACAGTGCTGTACAATGCTAGTCACTGTCCACCTGCAGCAGTCACATCATCACTACCGATATCCTCCTCTCCTTACTGTGTTTCCTTAGTCACTTTCTCCACTAGCCTGTGAGCTGTCTTTACTTATACATCCCAGGATGAATGAACAAACCCATGAGCATCGGCCCAGCCATCAGCAAACACCCAAACCACGGCTCTTTAGGAACAAGGAGTGGGCAGTGTGCCTGTGCATAGTAAGTGCTCTTTAAGGGTTGGGATTGCACCACAGTGCCCTGTCCAGCCACTGCTGCCAGCCCTCACCAATGCTCCCTCCCCGACGCCTTTGTCCATGCCATCCTCCTCTCTGACCTGCCCCATTTCCTCCCTTGCTGAGTCTACTCACTGCTTTTGACTTGCTCAGGGCCACACACCACCCTCTCTGGGAAGCAGGAGCAAAGCCCCCCATCCCCTCCTCCGCCGCCCCACTCCCCGCCTCAGAGGTGCCAGCCTCTTGGGGGAAACAGAGGCAGGTACAACCTTCACCAGCTGAAGCATGACAAGCACAGGTCCCCAAGAAACCCACACACTCTGCCCTCAGCCCTGAGGCCCCCAGATCCTCTTTCGCCGCAGCCCCTGCATTCCCCAGGCCTCCAGTGAGCCTTCTGGGGAGCCTGCTTCTCCCCACTGCCCTGTGAGCTGCCTGAGGGTGGGAGGGAAAGGGGGCTGCATTTCATCAGTTCGTCGCTGCTGCACTCAGCTCAGGGCATGTCACCCAGTAGGTGCTCTGCAGCAGTTCTTCCGCAAATGTTTTGTGAGCACTTCGTGTTCCCCAGGCCCTGTGCTGGGCTGTGAGGATAGCGCAGCAAAAAGGTAGGCAGGCTCCTTGCCCTGCTCCTTCCAAGCAGGGGGAGACAGAAGTAGACAAGCAAGAGACAATCTGGAAAGGCAGCTTGAGATGATGCCGGGAGCTATAAAGAAAATAAAAAAAGAGTGGCTGGAAGAAAGGGTGGCTACTGTGGTCTGGATGGTCAGGGAAGGCCTTTCTGAGGAGGTAATGTTGGAGTTGAGCAGGATTGATGAGAGAAGCAACTGCCAGGGAAAGCTGGCAGCAGTATTCTAGGCAGAGGAAACAGCAAGTGCAAAGGCCCTGGGGCAGGAGTGTGAGTCACATATTTGAGGAACAGCCAGATGTGCCATATGAATGAGTGGATGGGTCTACAGAGGTGGGCAGGAACCAGCTCACATGGAGGCTTGTTAGCCACAGTAAGAAGCTTGTATTTTCTTCCACAGGCAATGGGAAGGCATTAGAGGGATTGAAATAGAAGAGAGAAATGATGATGGGGAGTCTGAATGCAGAGGTTGGATCCCCTAGAGCAGCGGTTCTCAACCTGTGGGTCGCAACCCCTTTGGGGATCGAACGACCCTTTCACAGGGGTCGCCTAAGACCATCGGAAAACACATATATAATTACATATTGTCTTTGTGATTAATCACTATGCTTTAATTATGTTCAATTTGTAACAATGAAAATACATCCTGCATATCAGATATTTACATGACGATTCATAACAGTAGCAAAATTACAGTTATGAAGTAGCAACGAAATAATTTTATGGTTGGGGGTCACCACAACATGAGGAACTGTATTAAAGGGTCTCGGCATTAGGAAGGTTGAGAACCACTGCCCTAGAGGGCCCATTACCTCGGTCACCTTCTCTAGTCAGAGTATTAATTCCTGTATCCATCTCTCCAACCATCCATCTACCAACCCCCCGCCCCCACTCTCCTTCCTTCCATCCAGCATGGATCAGCCCCCTCTTTGTGCCAGGCCCTCTCTATTTTGGTGAGGGGAGGGAATGCCTGGACTGGCCCCTCACCCTCTGGAGCACTTCCTGGTCTAATGGGGTTGTTGTGACAGATGCCATCACAGCCCAGGGTGCCAAGCGCATGGGATAAGGGGACAGAGTCGGGAGGCCAGGTTGCGGGAAGATGAGAAGAGGGAGGGGGCTCAGCCCAGCTCCCCATCGGCTTGGTGGGTCTGCAATGTCATCATCCCAGACAAAGGACAGTACATTATTAGTGTTACTAATTATCATTAACCTAACTAAATGGCAATTACAATTAAGAACACAATGATTAAAATGCCACCTTGGATTTAAATGCGTCTTCTCAGCATCCTCAAGGAGTGATTTTCCATGAGTCCAGGCCAGCCCTCACTGCGGCACTGTGCACGCAGTAGGTATACAGCCAACCCCTGTGTTTCAGAGTCACAGCTGGGATCACCAAGTCCAACTCGCCTCGTTTTAAAAATGGCAAGCCCTGGCCGGGTAGCTCAGTTAGTTAGAGCACTATCCTGCTATGCCAAGGGTGGGTTCAATCCCCGGTCAGGGCACATGTAAGAGTCAACCAATCAGTGCATAAATAAGTCTCTCTCTCTTTCTCTCTCTCTCTCTCTCTCTCTCTCTCTCTCTCTCTCTCTCTCTCTCTCTCTCTCTCTCTCTCACACACACATACACACACACACACACACACACATCAATTTTTAAAAAGTGTTTTACAAAATGGGCAAACTAAGGTCCAGGAAGGGGACAGGCCCTGGGGTCACCCTCACGTCTGGGGTGAAGGCAAATTCGAGCCCAGTAGCCCAGTCCCAGCCATCTCCAGCTTCCCCCATCCCAAACTGCCTTTTCTGTGTTGTTTTTTTTCTAGGAAAAACAGCTGTCAGAGGCAGCCATCCTGTTACCATTAAACAAGGCAAATTCTATCGGAACAGAATCGGAGACACCCCTGGACACCTAATTACACAGTCTGGAACGAGCAACACAGGCAGGGAAATAGAAATATGAACAAACAGTGCAGCAGACAGCAGAGACGCCCAGCCCAGCCTCCCCTTCGCCAGAAGCTGTCACGTCCCCCGAGGCCTCAGGACAGGACGCATCCCTCGGTCCGTGAACAGGATCCCTGCTCCGGGAAGGGACTCGCCAGCTGTGCTGAGCCCTGTGAGCCTCACACACACCCCGCCTGCTGCCAGCAGCCAGGGCTCCAAGACATGCTAGCGCCTTGGGGGGAGGGGGGCGGGGCGGGGGGGGAAGGGGCCTGAGAGCAGTGAGCCGTCCCCAAGCCTTCTCCAACCCCCGGCAAACAGCCGCCTGGAGCCCATGCTGGCCAGGCCTCCGAGACTGCCCCGCCTCTGGCAGACCCCCCCCCTCTCCCCCCCCGCCCAGGGTCGTCCGCAAGAGATTTGTCTCATTGGTAGTGTCAGGTGCAGAGGGCGCGGCCGTGCTGACCCCACGAGAGATCCTCGATTAGATATTGGGCAGGATGATGAGCAGGTGAGGGCAGGGCCCTGTCGGCTTCCATTTCCGTGTCCCCCACATGGACAGGCACCGAGACAGACACTATAAAGGGTTGAATTCAGAATTCATCCCGAGCATCTCCCGAGGGTCCTGCTGGGCTCCGGGGAGACAGGAGGGAACAGAGCGGGTCCTGCTCTAGAGAACTCTTGAGCGGGAGACAGACACCACCAGCTCAAAGGAAGAGAATCAAGTGATATCATCCCAGACAGAAAAAGTGAGGTGGAGGAAATAAACCAGTGACAGATAAAGAGCAAAGGAGAGTGTGTGTCGGGGAGTGGGGGGCTGTCTACTTGAGGTAAGGTGGTTCTCGAAGCCTCTCTGAGGAGATGTCTGAGCTGAGACCTGGACAGCGAGCAGGACCGGCCAAGGGTGGAGCTGGAGGAACATCCAGGCAGAGGGAGCCGTGCAAAAGGAGGGAACCTGTGGGTGGATGGAGGGAACCTGTGGGTGGATGGAGGGAGCCTGTGGGTGGGTGGAGGGAACCTGTGGGTGGATGGAGGGAATCTGTGGGTGGATGGAGGGAACCTGTGGGTGGATGGAGGGAATCAGTGGGTGGATGGAGGGAACCTGTGGGTGGATGGAGGGAACCTGTGGGTGGATGGAGGGAACCTTGGGTGGATGGGAGGAAACATGTGGGTGGATGGAGGGAACCTGTGGGTGGGTGGAGGGAGGAACCTGTGGGTGGGATGGAGGGAACCTGTGGGTGGGTGGAGGGAACCAGGGGGTGGATGGAGGGAACCTGTGGGTGGATGGAGGGAAACCAGGGGTGGATGTAGGAGCCTGTGATGGGGAACCAGTGTGATGGAGGAACCTGTGGTGGATGGAGGGAACCAGTGGGTGGATGGAGGGAACCTGTGGGTGGGTGGAGGGAACCTGTGGGTGGATGGAGGGAACCAGTGGGTGGATGGAGGGAACCAGTGGGTGGATGGAGGGAACCTGTGGGTGGATGGAGGGAATCAGTGGGTGGATGGAGGGAACCTGTGGGTGGATGGAGGGAATCAGTGGGTGGATGGAGGGAACCTGTGGGTGGATGGAGGGAATCAGTGGGTGGATGGAGGGAACCTGTGGGTGGATGGAGGGAACCTGGGGGGGGATGGAGGGAACCTGTGGGTGGATGGAGGGAACCAGTGGGTGGATGGAGGGAACCTGTGGGTGGATGGAGGGAACCAGTGGGTGGATGGAGGGAACCAGTGGGTGGATGGAGTGAACCTGTGGGTGGATGGAGGGAACCAGTGGGTGGATGGATGGGAACCTGTGGGTGGATGGAGGGAACCAGGGGTGGATGGAGGGACCTGTGGGTGGATGGAGGGAACCAGTGGGTGGATGGAGGGAACCTGTGGGTGGGTGGAGGGAACCTGTGGGTGGGTGGAGGGAACCTGTGGGTGGATGGAGGGAACCAGTGGGTGGATGGAGGGAACCAGTGGGTGGATGGAGGGAACCAGTGGGTGGATGGAGGGAACCAGTGGGTGGGTGGAGGGAACCAGTGGGTGGATGGAGGGAACCTGTGGGTGGGTGCCTAAGCGAGTGAGTAGCCCGGGGAAATGTGCAGAGGAGGGTCTGCTGGGGAAAGACAGGCTGGAGCCGGGCCGAGCAGGTCCTCCTGACTCTCCACTGGTGGGTCTGTGTCCCCTTGGCTCACAGGCCCCTCTGAGAGCCCAGGGACCCCCCCTCGGCCCTGCGGCTCCTCCCTCCACCCTCCCCTTCCCACAGCTCCTCCAGTCACCCCACAACTGGCCTCTGTAAGGTGACTTTGCTCATTGCTTATTGATAGTATGATTGGTGTGCCATTAATAATCATTACCCTCTCCTTCCCCCCTGCTTTTCACTCCCACGGCCGCTTGTCCCTCCAGCAGGGCAAGCTGCCTCAGGAAAAAGTCACTGAATGGAGAGTGTGGGACCCACCCATGACCTGAGGTTCTTCCCCTTCAAGGATCTGACTCCAGCCTTCATGCCGTGTGACCTGGAATAAGTTACTGGGCGCCCTGAGCCCCGCTTTCCGCCGCTAACACCGACAGTGACAGTACCCCCACTCCCTCCATCACGCCACTTCCCAGGCCTCGGCCCATTGATGTCACAACAGCCCTGCAAGACAGGGTCATCACCGCAGCCCCCCTTTCCCCACCTGAGGCCTGGGCCTAGGAGGGGCCGCATTCCTCGGCCAAGGCCGCCGGCCAGTAAGTGGTGCAGTGGGATTACAGCGCAGGCCTGGCTGGGATTAGACAGTAGTGATGTTGCAGCACAAAGTTCCCAGTTCGGGCGGCTGTATTGTGGTTACATAAGAATACGTCTTTGTTTTAGGAAATGCGCACTAAACCATTTGGAGGTGGTGGCATATCATGTACTGTGATTACAACTTTTTTGTATGTTCAACATTTAAAACATCCAAAATACAGAAACAGAAACCAAACCAACAAGGCTGAGCTGGGTCCAGGCCGGGCACGGCTGGGCTGGGCCGGCTGCTGGTGGGGAAGCCGTTCATACTGACCCCTGCAAGGTGGGTGTGGTCATTTGACCCCTCACTTTGCAAAAGGGGAAGAGAAGGTGTCCAGTCATTTCTGAGGCCACGCAGCCAGAAAGCGCAGGATGTCTGCCGGGAAGAGCTGCCCACCCAGCGAGGCGGGGAGCCCAGAGAGAGGGAATCTGCAGGAGGCTGGGGCGGGTGGCTGGTGGCTGGTGGCCGGGGAGGAAAGCCCTTGGGGGGAAGGGATGCTGGATGCCAGGCTGCTGGGCGCCAGAGCACTGACTGGGCCAAGTGGCTGCTCTGCCTCTGCCCTTTAGAGCCCTCAGTCCTCACTGGGGGAGGGGAGCCCACGGCTCCCGCCCAGGTCAAGGTTGACTGATCCCCCACGATCCCCGGGGGCCGGTCTCCCTATCTGCACCTCGAGCTGCTTCGTGTTTTCTTGTCTCTGATTGTAAACAGATTTGACTAAAGAGGTAAATTAGAAGTTAATTAGAGAGAACATGATTGATGAGGTAGTTTGCAGTGATTGGGAGGCGTGGAAAGGATGGGGCGCCCCTCAAGGAGGAGAAGGAGGAGGGAAGCAGGAGAGAAAATCCACAGGCCCCTGGATCTGGAGGGGGCACAAAGAACGGAAAGGGGCCACTCAAGCCTGCCCCTTCCCCTGGGCTCCAGGGTCAAGGCCAGAGCCCCCGGGAACGAGGGCCCAGGAAAGCACCCAAAAAACCCTGTAGCTGGGGGCCAGGCCCTTGCTGGACTTGGGCAGGGGGGTGTGAAGCAGCCAATCTGGTCTGTGTCTGGCCAGCATTGTTCTCCTGGGTGTGCAGGCTGGGCTGGGGAAGATGCTGACGCTTATCAAACACACCGCTCCAGGCCCTGCACGTCTTTTCAAAACCTTGCAAGGTCGACGCTGTGCCTCTGTTTTCTAGAGTCGGCGCTTGGGGAGCCTAAGGGAGCCGAACCAACTTGCCCAAGGTCACATAGCTGAGGACGGAGCTGCGACTGGCCGCTGGAGCCTGTGCCTTCCGGATTCCAGGTACTGCGGGGTCCTTCCCTACAGCACCCTGCTTGCATACCTCCAGCCATGGTGAGCTCACCCCTCCTCCCCGCTTGCCCCCTGGCAGCCTGCCCAGCGGGAGGACAGCTCTGACTGTGGGATGTGTGTCCTTGTACAGACCTTGCCTCACCCCCTCCGGCCCCACCTTCAGGGTCCAGCTCTGCCTCTTGCCCACCTCCTTCACATCCCAGAGCAGAGACCTCCAGGCTCGGAAGAGCCTTAGAGGTCTCACCCAACTCACTCTTTCTCCTGGGGAAATGGAGGCCCAGAGAGGGCCCGAGACACCAGAGAGACACAGAGAGCTTCCCCAGGCTGAGGTACAACTCCGTTCCTTCTTCCATTACTTCTTTCCCTCCTCCATCAAGGACATGTACGAGGCCCCCATGTGCTGGGCTCAGAGAACAAAAGAGTGGGGGAGATCAGACCCCTTGGAGGGGCTCACAGCCCAGTCAGGGGCATCGGGGCTGTGAAGGAGAGGGGTGAGGGGTGAGCACCGGTGATAGGGAGTGCGGCCCCCTCTGGGAAGTGGTGCTGGAGCCGGGTCTGGGGGGAGGGTACTCCAGGCAAAGGGAGCTTTGGTGGGAGGGAGCATGGTACATTCCAGAAACCGCCAGAAGGCAAAGTGGCTGGAAGTGAAAGTGAGGGGGAGCTAGTGGGAGGGGAGGTCACAGAAGGAAGCTGTTTGGATTTTATTCTAAGCAGCAGAAACCATTTGGAGTTTTAAGCAGAAGAGGATGATCGGATTTGCATTGGTAAAAGCGCACCCTCTGGCTCTCCTGGGGATGGGACGGGGGCAGGGCAGAGGGGAACAGGAGGATCCTGCAGCTGGTGAGAGCTGGGGCTGCAGACCAGGCCTGCAAGGGGAGAGGTGGACAAATGAGTGGGCAGTGCTCAGGGCTGGATTAGACCCCGGGGTGCAGGGTAGGCGGATGCATGGGGGCTACTCTCAAGATGGGGAAGCCTGGAGGAGGGTAAGACAAGGGGAAGATGGAACATGGGTTGTGCTGGGCTGCAGGAGCAGTTCAGGAGGAGCTGTCTATAGGCAGTGAGGCCTGGGTCACGGCTGCTGAGAGCCAGAACCAGACTTGGGGGTCCTCCCAGCTGCTGACAAACTCACGCGGCTGAAACGTGTGGTCCAAACCCCTTCCTGATGCCCGTCCCTGGTCAGCAAGTCAGTGTCAGGGGAGGAGGAGACGAAGGCTGGACAGAGCAGAGCCGACACCCCTTCCTCGCTCTAGGCTGTGTGCTCCCCATGGTGGTCAGTGGGGCTGGAAGCCTCCTGAGGGCTCTGGGCCTCACCTGACTCTCAGCTGCTCTTCCTCCTCGGACTCCTTCAGTCCTGGGCCGGAGCACCTGGAGAACGGCCACGGAACCAGACCAGTGACACAGGAAGTCAAGCCCTGAGGGGCCTTGGCTAGTGGGTGGCCAGTGATTCACTGCTCCATTGCTGAGGGGCCCGTGCTTGCCGCCCACCAGGAGCTTCAGTGAGTGATGGATGTTTAACTCGTACAACAATCCTTTGTGATAAGCTATGCTTTTGTTCCCATTTTACAGATGAGGAAACCGAGGCCCAGAGAAGTGAAGAGACTTGTCCAAGGTCACACAGGTTAGGGTGTTCTCTCACCACTGCACCACACCAACAAAGAGCAAATATTGGATAGATGATCAATATTGGATGGAGGGAAGGATGGGTGGATAAGTGGGAAAGTGAAAACACGCACAAACCTGGGAACAAACCCTCTGGAGCTGCCTTGTTGCTCTTAACCTGGTTTCTCATGGGGGCAGGAAGGCTTCTGGTCCAGGGTCATGGGCCTCAGCTCAGCCTGCTGCATCCCACACCCACTTCTGCTCCTGTCACAGGCTGTTTCCCCCTGGGTGGGGAGGCTCTGAAAGCCGTGCATGCTGTGCTGCATTCTGGAGAAGTCTTGGATCAGAGGGGAACTTATCCCCTCCTAAGCTGTTCGGCATGATTTACAGGCCCCACGAGCACCATGAAAGAATGGAGCAGGTTCCAACCATCCTATCTAATAAAGAGGGGATATGCTAATTGACCCTCATGCCATCGCAAAGATGGTGGTACCCACAGCCAATAAGGAGGTAATATGCTAATTGACTGACATGCCCTCAAAGATGGTGGCACCCACAGCCACAAGATGGCAGCACCCAGTCCCCTCAGCCCCACCAGGGTAGCAGGCACATGCCTGCCTCTGGAGTCCCCCAGTCCCCTCAGCCCCCGAGCCGCTCAGGGCCGGCCCAAGGTGCAGGCAAGCCTCAGATGGCAGCTGTGCAGCTGCCCAGGGCTGCCCGAGGCGCAGGTAACCAGAGCTGGCCAAGGTTTGTGCTGCCAGCAGTAGCAGCAGCAGAGGGCTCCCAGACTGTGAGAGGGGGCAGGCCGGGCTGAGGGCCCCCCCCTCCAGTGCATGAATTTTCATGCACTGGGCCTCTAGTTTTAATATAATTACTTGGCACCTCCACCCACATTCTGCCAATCAGTTATTAATATGAGAGGCCCAGGACACCCAACGATGCTGCCACTCTAGCAGGGACCCCTGGGAGAACCTCTCTGCCAAGACCCAGGCCCAGCAGCCTGGGTCAGTTTGGCTAAGCCTTTTCCCACCCCCATCCTGGCCTGAAATCTCACCATTAGAATGTCATTTCTTGGGTTTAACGCTCCGGCTCTGGTTTCAAAGCCTGGGTCCCTGAAGCTCTTTGTTGGAAACTGCGTGTTTTGGTCAAGTTACTGTCCCTCCTTTCCTTCTAGAGCATTGAACTTGAGGGCTCTGCAGTGACGGTCAAGTTGCACGCTCCAACTTAGAGTTGGGAAAAGCTGCGGTGGGAGAGGGTGGCTGCCAGAGGTGGCCTGGAACTCAAGTAGAGGGCCTGAGGAGGGCCAGGTGTGCCTGTTTCCCAGGTCCACCTGACGGGGGGAGGGAAACCAAACCCCAACCAAAGGAGTTGGCTGGGCTGACCCTCTTCCCTCCACCCCGTTGAGGTCTGGGCCCCAAACAACACCTTTGGAGCCAAAGGAACCTCCTTGTGGTTCAATGCTGAGGCCCTACAGACAGGCCACCTATTGTGTCATCTTCAGCACACCTCAGGGCGAGGCTGGGCGAACCCTCTGGGTCAGCGGTTCTCAACCTGTGGGTCGCCAACAATGAAAATACATCCTGCATATCAGATATTTACATTATGATTCATAGCAGTAGCAACATTACAGGTATGAAGTAGCAACGAAAATAATTTTATGGTTGGGGGTCCCACAACATGAGGAACTGTATTAAAGGGCCCCGGCATGAGGAAGGTTGAGAACCACTGCGTCTGGGTGCTAACAGCTCTGCAGCAGGAAATCTCAAAAAGATGTTTCGACTCAGAGGGAGAAGCGAAAAGGAAATAACTCCCTAGGGAGTGTGCTCTGCAGACAGGCCCAGCCCCGGCTGCCCCTCCCTGTTCCTCTCAGGCTTGAGCCTCCACCTGAGGGCTCTGACAGCAGAGGCCTGCGGCAGCGGACCCTGGTTCTAGCCACTGTGTGACTTCAGCCCAGTCACTTCACCTCTCTGAGCCTCAGTTGTCTCAGCTATGAGATGGGTTGAATACCCACTACCTCCCAGCCTTGTTGTGGGGATTTATTGAGACAAATCCCAGAGCCCGGCACACAGTGAGTGTTCAGTAGATGCCCCTTCCCTCTTCCTGTGTGGGATTTATGGAGATTCTAGCCCCAGACCTCACCTGGAAGGGTCTAGATCTGCACTGCCCACTCGGGTAGTCGTGAACACGTGTGACTATTGAATACTGGAAATGTGCCCAGTCTGAATTGAGATGTGCCACCAGTGTGGAATACACAAAGGATTCTGACAACCTGGCACATAAAGGAATGTAAAGTATCTCATGAATAATGTTTTATATTGACTATGCGTTGAAATGACAATGTGCTTGGTAGATCGGGTTACATGAAATACCTTAATAAATTAATTTCACTTGTTGCTTTTTCTTGAAAAAGAAAATTTAAAATTACACATCGGCTTGCATTTGATTTCTATTGGACAGCGCCGGTCTAGCTAATTACTCACAGTCGTAGAATATTTAGACTGGCATTAACCACGCCATCAAAGTCCTTTCAGGGTTTTAGAAACACTCTCACAGGCAGAGCCTTGCAATTGGCAGAGACCATGCTGTCCCGTCGTGTTTAATAAGCACCCGGTCTGCAGGGTGAAGGGCCGTAGGAACCCCGTCTCTCCGATGCAATTAATTGCCTTTGATGGGAATTATCATTAGGCTCCTTGCTGGGACAACACAGATACATGCCATATGAACACATCACTGGGCTTGGTAGAACACAGTTTATGGGCTCAGGTTCAAATCTGAGAGTTTAAGACCTAGAGGGATTCTTTGGACCTTGGAGAGGTGCTCCCTTTGAGAGGCCACAGAATTGGGGTGTCTCTGAAAGAGCTGCTGGACGGCAGAGGGGACAATGGGTCCTGTGTGCCCTCCCCAGACAGTGAGGCGTGAAGACCTCACGCGGGGTTGGGAGACCTGGTCCTGAGCCTGACTCGGCCATCTCCTCCCTGTGAGATCCTAGGCTTGTCATCACCCCTCTCTGGGCCTCAGCTTCTCTATCTACACAACAGGGGCAGTGGTGATGATCCTTCTCTGTTAAATAAAAAACAGATATTTTAAATTCTAGGTTTTAAACAAAATCTTCACTCTGTGTGACACACCCAGGCTAGAACCCAGAAAAAAAACCTCAGAGTGACCCAGGGGTCTTTATGGGGCTGTGAAGTCTGACAGGGGCAGGGGCAGGGGCAGGGGCCAGACTGAAATGACCTCCCCCTCCCCCTGGCCTCTGGCCTCTGGCCCAGGCACAGCCCTCAGCCTGGACAGAGGCTTCCTCATTGGCCCATGAGTTCTGAGGAGGCAGAGGGCAGATGAAGGCTCAGAATCCACGCAGATGGAGGACCTGGGTCTGCGTGAAGCGGGGCCACATGGGCGAAAGGGCCAGAACCTGGAGGCTCATATGACGGGGACAGGGCCTGACTGAAGAGGCCTCTCAGGGCTCCTGCCCAGCTTGTGGGGGGGATGTGGATAAAGAAACCAGTTATGAGAGGAAAGGAGTGTCCCAAACCCGGTGGGAGGTCACAGGTTGGATTCCTGAGCTGCCCTCGGTTTCCTGAGATTCCTGAGGGTGGGGGGGAGGGAGGTCTCTCATTAAGACCCTGGCTGGCCCAATTCCAGGAACCCAAGAGGAGGAGCCCCTGTCCTCGCCCCCTGTTGGAGTCCGCACTGTGGCCCATCGTGGATGCCTACGTGAGGTGCACCTGGGTACTGTGGGTACATGCAGGGCTGGCAGATTCCCAGATATCTCCCCCAGCCAGGCTGAAAGATAACCCAGGGTGGGGCCTGGCCTCTGCAGGCACCACTGGCCTCCTAGAGCTTCTAAAGTCCACTAACATCTCAGAATTCTGAGCCTAGACTAGTGGTGTTCAATCCCAGCTGTGCACTGGGATCACCTGGGGACATTTTTAAAAGCCTAGGCCTCAGCCACACAGACTGTGTCAGAATTTCTGGGGTGTGGCCTGAGCATTAATACTTTTCAACGCTCCCCTAGTCACTTCCATGTGCATTCAAGGGCTGCCCCAGCCCCAAATCAATGCCAACAGCCTCAGATGGATATTTGGGGAAACAGGGAAGCCTGTGTGGCTCAGAGAACTCACTCGTCCTCTCCGGGTCTTAATTTCCTAAGCTGCAAAGAGGGTGCATCGAACTAGGTCACACGGCGAGGTGACGGCAACCCAGCCCTAGAACCCAAGCCTCCTTCCTGAACCTGAGCCAATTTTTCTCCTGAGGTTGCATCTCCTTTTACAAACCAGAGCCCCGGCAGGCAATGCCCACAATATTTCACTTTAATAATATCGGAACTGGTACAGTCAGGGCCACCACAGTGCTGGGGCGGGAACTGAGATGGCGATTAGCAGAGCCGTAAGTCTCTCCCTTTATCCAAATCTTGGGCAGTAATTTAGGAAATTTAATTAAAGGGGGAGAAATGGGGACACCTCAAGCTCCTTGCCTCCTGTTATAATGAGTGAAATACACCAGGCTGTAAAAGGAAATGCTGTCTGAGACGCACTCCGATGTTTTATTGCCAAGTTTTATTCACTGATGTAAACGTAATCGCTGGAAACTGGAGCTCTATTAATGCACATATTTTCACACATCTGGGCCCCGCCTGCCTGCCCCCTCTGGGCTTGTTCCCCCACCTCCCAGGGTCAGCTCTGGTGTTTTCCGGGCAGGTCTATACCAAGTCTGGCTTCCCCTGCTGGTTTCAGTCCTCCCATGGCAGATAAGAGTTTAATAGGATTCCATTGCTCCTCTGAGCTCAGTAATACATTCTGGAAATTAGGCAGCTACATACTGAAGCCATTGTTCCCCCTTATAAATGGGTTCCCTCGAAGCCAGTGACCGAGGGGTCTCTGATAAGCTCCTATGAAGCCGTGCTCCACATGTTATTGGTGTGTTAAAAGGTGCAACTCTGGGCTCACATTGCTCATTGTTAGGGGCTGATACATTTAAGTAGTTTCTCCATGAATCAGGCAGCTTAGGTATTTCCCCCATCTTGGCATTGATAGATGAGCAAAAGGAAGCCATTTAGACGGCACTATATAGGGTGCTGGCCCACACGGTGAATGATTTCCAATGCCTGGTTTAATTTATTTTTAAATGAAATTTGCTATTGATTCTGGATTAAAAGGACAAATCTTACGGCTGTTACCACTGACAGAGCCGTGGCGCTCAAGTGACACCTCTCAAGGAGGGAAGGGAGGGTGGCCTCCCTGAGTCAGGGGAGGGTGTGGACTCTCCAGGGAGCTTGGGTCAGAGGAGGGGACAGTGTGAGATCCCCTGCTTGGGGGGGGGGGGGCACTTTAAAAAGATCATCTTTCCTGACAGAAATGCTTGACATGATGTTCGCCTTCTGAGCTTCATTTGGGTAATGGAAATAGCAGTGATATTTGCCTCCTGGTATCCACGAGACCACTGGATGCTTGTTTAATTGCCGCCAGGGACGGGAAGCTTACTACCTCCTGGAGCGTTCCCCGAGTGAAATGAGTGACAAGAGTCACCCACCCTGGTGAATTCCCAGAGACCATTTTCCAGGATAGCCTGTGTTTACCACCAGCCTCCACTAGGCTCCCAGCTTCCACAGTGCCTGCAGTTGGCACTTGGATCAGTGAAGCAGAAAAGAGACAGGATGACACAGGGGAGGAATATGGGCCGAGGACTCATCCTGTCACATCCAGCTTCTGCCCCACCTCATTGTGCAACCTGCGCTGGATCATGGATGTGAATGTGCTTTACAAACTGTAAAGAGCAATGTAGGAAATTGCATAGGAAATGCATATGGGACAGAATGGTATAGCGGGGGAGCCGTGAACTGGGAGGCAGAGGACTTGGATCTAGTTTTGTCATGGTTGGCTGCGTAACTCTGAGGAATTCACTCATCCTCTCTGGGTCTTAATTTCCTACGCTTCAAAGGGGTACATTGAACTAGATGTGCTTAGGTATTATGCCTAAGAGCATGTGCCCTGCAGTCAAACATATTATGCCTCTACAACTGTCTTGCTTTGTGACATTGGATAAGATTCTTAACCTCTCTGAGCATGTTTCCTTACCTATTAATAATAATAGCCAACATGTATCATGTATTTGCTATGTGTCAGGCTGTTCTAAGACCTTTCCATGTAGCAAGTCATTTTAATCTTCATAATAATCATGCGACAGAGGCATTATTATCTCAGTTTTACAGATGACAAGCTCAGGCACAGAAAGGCGAAGTAACTTGTTTAAGGTCACATAGCTAGCAAGTGGCAGGATTTAAAACTAGAGTCCACACTTATAATCACACTATTCTACTCTATATGACCTGGTTGTTCTGAAGTATAAGTGAGATAAAGTTCTTAGCATAGTGCTGGGTAGACAGCGATGGACCAATAGAGGCCTGGGGACTAGGAGAAGGCAGCAGGCATTACTTTCTGTGAAAGACTCAGGCTGGACCGTGGCCAATGGGGACTCAGCTAGATAGGAGAGAAAGCATGCATGCAAGCAGAGGGGAAGTACCGGGAAGGGTAAGGACATGCTGAAGTTAGGGCATGTTCACGGAGGGAACATGGATGGAATTGTGCCTGGAGCAGAAGGTATATTCAGGAGGTGAGGCTGGAACCTTGAATGCAAACTAAAGAAGTCAGGATTTCTCAAATAAACAAGGCCATTGGAGGGTTTTGAGCCAAGCCATTACAGCATGAGCCTTTTCAAAGTCATAAAATCCCTGGAGGTCTGTCCTTGAAGGAATCTTAGAGGTTACTGGGTTTAGCCCTGTCCCAGACTGTGAGGAGAAAGGACTCCTGAAGGTCAGCTGGGGGGTTACTGGCAGAGCAGCAGTGTTCCCCGGCCTCCTTCCTCTGCAGCCCCCAGGCAATCACTTGTTTTCTCTGCTCTCTTCTAATCTCCTCTCTCTCCCTGTCTTCTTTCTTGATAACACCCCTCACCCCCAATCTGTGGTTTGTGAGAAGAAAGCCCTGAATTTGAGCGCCAGTTTTGCCACCACTTTTTTCTGGAAAGATCTCAGGCTGGAATTAAAAGAGTCCTAGGTTTCAGACTCGGCACTGCTACGTGATCTTCAAGATTCTTAGTTTCTTCATCTTTATAATGGGGGCGATGGAGTCCTTTGCATTGGGAGCGGGGCTCAGATGAATTAATGAATGAAAACACGCTTTTGTAGAATCCATGACACTTCTGTGTGGGAAGGAAGCGATTAGTAAATCAATTCGGAAAAACAAACAACAACAGCAACAAAACCGGCCATTTCCTGTGGTGAATGCAGGCCCCAGAAGCTGGTTAAAAGGGGCCAGGATCTGTCTATGGTGCTGAAACAGCGCTGCGCCGCTGGTCCTGTGGGGGCTGTCAGTTGTGTTGAAACATTACTTGGAAGTGCACGACACTTCAGGAGGATGGCTAGTTTTGAATGAACTGGATCTTTGCTGGCGGCCACAGGCCCCATGTGGCGTGCTGCCCGCCCTAATATTAGAAGGGAGAGTGAGAGGACAGAGTAAAGACAGAGCGGTGGGGGGGGGGCTGTCCCTAGGGCTCTAACCCCATTCTCAAACTTGGGGCGCTGTCCACAATGCTATCTATCCACAGGATACTCCTGTGATCTGGAAGGGAGAGCGGGGCCATCTGCGGTGCTGAACTCCGCGAGGGCTGGTGGGGAAATCGCTAGCTCTGTCCACGGTGCTGAATTCTCGCGTCTAAGAGCGGGCCGAGGCGCAGTACAGTCCGTGAGGCCTAAAGAGGCTGGTTGCCGGGGGCGCTGTCCTCTCCGTGGTGCTGAAACCTCAGCAGAGCCGCCTGGAAAAGGACAAAGGATGAGAGAAGGAGGGACCTACCTGGGCGTCAGCGACCTCGCCCCAGACTCACCGTGGGACCTCGGAGGAGACACTTCTCTAATTTAATGTGCTTCCTCATCGTTTAGATGGGGCCATAAGTCCACCCTTGTGTCTGTACTGAAAGTCTCTCCCAACAGCCCCAGTAAACCCGTCAGGGAAGGGATCAGAGGATCTAGTTGGATTCCTGCTCTTGTGAATGAGCGTGGCTTCGCTAGCTATCCCCTCCCCCCGCCCTAATATTCCATTAGGCCGGTCGTGCTAGGAAGGGAGCCCCAGAGTCCAGAAGGGAGTGATCCAGTCCACTGCACTGAGTCCAGCAACTCCGTTAGAAGGAGCCCCAGCAGCTAGCCCACCTCACTCCCATTATACAGACACGAAAACTGAGTCCCAGGGAGGGGAACAACAACAATAATAACTCTTGAGCTCCTACCATGACGGTGGCGTTATGCTAAGTGCTTTAGACACACGTTTTCGTAAATCCTCACCACGACCTCTGGAGGTAGCTATTATTTCCATGTCTCAGATGAAGACCAAGAGATTCAGACAGGGTTGGACACCCGGACATGATCACACAGGATTCCAAAGGCTGCGGCAGGACTATAACCAGGTCCCTTGGGCTCTAGCCCTGATTTCTACCCTCCTCACTGTCACCTCCACCCCGACCTGCCCCCCTGACCCGGCACCTTTCTGCTAGCAAAGTTGAGGAGTCCCTCTCTGCGCGCTGGGTCTGGCGGCAGGTGGATTGGATTCCTTTCTTATCCCGCTGGCTAGTATTTCTGCTTCTGAAGCCAGTGGTTTTATGTTTTGAGGGAACCGGGTTTCTGGGGTGGCTTCCTCCACCCCATCCCGCCCCCTACCTGTGCTCTCGGGCGGGGAAGTTGAGGGTACCGCTTTAAAAATTCCAGCCTGGGCAAAACTTTGATGATAAATCAAGCGGCAGATCCCTCCGCCACCGCCTCCTCGGGGCGGGCGGGAGGAGTGGGAAGGAGGGGGTGCGGCGGCAAGCCGCGCACAGTGGCCTTCCGCGGAAGGGAAGAGTCCCGCAGTCGGAGGCGGCCGGTTGGGCGTGCGCTCGCTACCAGCAGCTGGGGCTGGGCCGGAGCCCGGCGAGGGCTGGAGCCGGGTCGGGCCGGGTTCATCGGGCAAGAGGCAGAGGTTGCAGCCGGGCAGCCAGGCCGCATCCGGCAGGGGACGGCGGGCGCAGGGTCTGCGGTCTCCTGAGCCCCGATGTGAGGCGGCGGCGCCCCTGGCCCGAGCGCGCACCATGGGAGCCCCGCTCGCGGTGGCGCTGGGCGCCCTCCACTACCTGGCACTTTTCCTGCAACTCGGCGGCGCCACGCGGCCCGCCGGCCACGCGCCCTGGGACAACCACGTCTCCGGCCACGGTGAGTTCGTCGCCGCCCCCGCGGACTTCCCCCACCAAACCCCACCCTGGCTGCGCGCTCCAACTTGGCGCTCCCCAGGCTCGAACCCGCACTCCCCGTGGCGGGAGTCCCGAGGCGCCCTCTGCCGGGTCCACGGACCTGCCCTCCTCCCCCCCACCCCGCACTCTGGCCACCCCGTGCGCACCCGGGATCCGGCTCTTTCGGAGAGCCCCTTCCTCCCGCCCCCCCCCCTCCCCCCCGCCACACACACCCACTCTCGCTGATACACACACCTCCACGATCTCCACGATTCACAGCCACGGGCAAGCTAACAGCCATACTCACTGCTTTCTCACACTCACAACACCTACCCTCACACATCTCCACACACCTTCTCAGTTCCCCTCCTCACTCATAAGCACTCACACTTATGCCCACCACACACACACCCATCAGACACTGTGCTGCTGGGCTCACACCCTGCCAGCTGGCATTCGGGCTCACACACTCTGCACAACTCTTGCCTGCCCGCCCGCAGACATACTGGCAAATACACATACACACTTGTGAACACACTTTGCTCACCCACCTCTCCCTGCCCATCTGCCTTTCCCCTTTGTGGGTTTAACCCCACAGCTGCCCTTGTCCCCTCCCTCTCTGCACTGGTCCCTTATGCCTTGGGAAATGTGGGGAGGGTGAGACTCTGCCTCCAGAGCACTGGGAGCCTGGGCTGCATCTGCCCCTGTGGGGTGGGTGCATCCCAGGGACGGAGGCTTGGTGGGAGCCCCTCAAAGACACTGGAATAGTTGGGATCGTTGCTTCCAGCCAAAGGCATAGAAGAGGGAAAAGGATACCAGATGTTCCCCTGCCATCCCTCTATAGGGTACCACGACTCACCATTATCCTCTGCTTCCGAGGACTGAAATGTGGGAAATCTCAACTCCAGCCGTGGGAGCTGGGGAGCAAGCATTCCCAGCACTAGTTGCCTAAGTGCCAGAGCTCATCTCGCCCCAGAGGAATCCAAGTTGGCAGCAGAGTTAGATCATCTAAGACGGCAGCTGTGGGGGCCCCTGTCCGCTGTGAGCCAGGCTGTTGTATGGGGTGGGGGGAGAGACCAGGGCGCAGGTAAAATGGAGACCCTTCCTCCATCCACTCCTTCCCTGCAGAGGCCCCCAATCTGGCGGGGGAAGCTGCAGCACCAGTGCTGGGCACTGTATGCCCAGGGCTGGGGGGAGGTTTGCACAAAAGGCAGCGAACTGGGTGATTTATTCTTATGGGAAAGAGTAAGCTCTGGGACGGGTGGGGGCGTGGGGGTGGGGGTAGATGATGAGAGACGCTTTGGCTGGACTGGGGTGTGACGGATAAGTGGGATTCTCCAGAGGGTGTGGGGCTTCCCAAGCTCTTCTTGGGGTCTCTCTTTTTGACAGCTCTGACTCCCTGCACCCTCTCTGCCTTAGCACGTTTGACAGTGACTGCTGTGTGTGTCGTTTGTGCACCCTTCACATCCCTCATCTAATTTCTACTGATCTGTTTGGAGCAGTGGTAAATAGGAGAATGGTTATTCTAATCCTCAATTACAGATGGAGAAGCCAAGGCTCAGAGAGGAGACGGGACTTGCCCAAGGTCACACAGTGAATGAGTGGCTGAGCTGGGACTGGCCTCAGGGTCTGCCGGAAAAGACAGCGCTTTTTCCAGGACATCCATCTCCCTGTCAGATTCCCTCCCATTCAAGGGAACCTGGGAATTCCTCCTTCCGCTCCCCTCCTTCCTCCGCTCATTTCCTTGGCAAGGTTGAAACTTCCTCTGGGAGGGTTTTCCAAGGAAGGGCTTTCCTGAGTTTGCAGTCCCGAGAGATCTGAGGACTGGGGCTCTGAGGGTGATGGTCACCTGTCCCTGGAGCACCAGACCCCAAGGATCTGGGTGCCACTCTCACTCCTGAGTTCAGGAGGCGGTCCTCTGTAGGGAAGCAGGATTTGTCCTTTGTGTGGCACTTTCCACTGGTGCCAGGTGTGCTTAGGGGCACAGCTCTGTCCACCAGCTGTAATGTCCCTCTGAACCCTGGAAAGGTCAGCTGCGTGGCCCAGAGGAGGGGGGCTGGAGGGGCTAGATGGAAGCGGACTTTTCTCACCCACTGCCGATGTGGCTCTGGGCAAGTGAGTCACCCCTTCGGGGCTCCTTTTGTCCCTCAAGAAACGAGGAGGCCAGGCAACTCTGCGGGGGCCAGACTGCCTTTCCCCAGCATCGCAAGGTTCGAAGTCACCAAGTAGTGGCTGCCAAGGAGCCCACACAGCTGCCCCTCTTCGTGGCCAGGCGCCCGCCACCATAGGAAGGGTTTGGAGCCACTCACTTAATCACAAAAAGAAACTGTTATTAATGATAGTGAGACGCGGTGAATAAGTGGGTCATGTCTAATAAGCCATTTGTGTTCAGGAGGAGAATACCAATTTGATAAAAGCTGTGTGTGCTGAAAAAGCCCAGAAATTGCTGTTTAGCAGATTGGAGCCTGATCGTTTCATTATTCCTGGGCTCCGCATGTCCTGAGCTGATTCAGGAAATGCGGCGGGGTTAGGAAGGTGTCTCCATGTCTGGTGTGGGGGCGGAGGCTGCAAGCAGGGGCTCCTGGGGAGGGGTCCACTGACTCTGACTGCTTGCTGGCTGCTTACCTCTCCAGCTCAATCTGAGCCGAGCCCGGCAGCCCAGCTAACGCCTTCTGCCTGCCCGACCAAGGGCTTGTCACAGGGAGCGCCTGTGGTCAGATGGGTCCTCAAGGACATCTGTCTCGCTTCCCATCTCCTTGTTACCTCCCTTCAGCCCACTTCACAGAGAGCTTTCTAAAGGCATGAAGAATGAATTGGGGAATGAATGGTTTTGCCTTTTAGGGAGGCATCGGGACTTTGGAGGCTGGGGTGGTACCGTCAGTGTCTGCTCAGTAAATAGCAGCTATCTTGAGTTTTCCTTATCAAAGAGGGTTAGATCACTGCCATGAGCACAGTAGGGGTGGGAGGAAAGGGAACTAACATTTATGAAACACCTACTGTATGCTAGGTGCTGCCACATCCTGCCAGTGTTAACTCACTGATGCTGACATTATTCACGGAAGGCTGGTGCTGGGCATAAGAGGATCTTGAGGTTCAGAGAGGACCAATGACTTGCCCAAGGTCGCTGAGTCTGTACCGAGAGCTGGAGGGCTGCGCCTAGAATAAAGGTGTGCCTGGCAGGTCTGGGCCTGCCTGCTTCAGGACAGCCTTGAGGTGGGCTTGGCAGGTCATGTGACAAGACTTGTTCCCCTGCACAGTTCCTACCAAGCACACCCGCTTCCAGCTCCCTAGAGGACTCGTAAGGCAGTGGGCTCCACCCAGAGGAACCAGCTGCTCAGAAAGATGTCAGGATCTTGCTGAGGCTACGGGCAAGTTAGACAAAGTCAGCTGGGCTGGACTCCTCCAGTAACCTTCCAGAACTAGCCCAAGGGAGAGGCCCAGAGGGGGTCTTTGTGAGGATCTTTGCAAACCCCCTGCCTTGGAATAAAGAGAGTTTATTAAATGCAGATCCAGGGTTTCCCCAGACCCATTGGCCAAAATGATCATTTATGGAACCCTGGAACCTGCATTTTAATAAACTTCCCAGATGATTCTCCTGCAGCCTGGAGTTTGGGAGCCATTGCCTTAAGTATTCACACATAGGGGCAGGAAATTGCCCAGTGCCAGGAGCTGCTGGTTTGGTCTGGTTTTGCAAGAGAGGGAGAGGTCCAGGCTGGAGTAGGTATGTGGACCCTGAGAGGAGCCCTAGGGAGCCTTATACTGCAACAAACATCCATCCTTCCACCCCGCCCTGCCACACACACACACACACACACACACACACACACACACACACCTAGGCCAGCACCTTCAATTATTAATGCACCCCAATGCAGACAAAGATCCTGACTTGGCCGGGCACTTTGTCCATTGAGTGATTCACTGTCCTGAGGTTCTCTCTGTTGCCAGGAGGGAGTAGTGGGGCGCTGGGGGAGGGGTGAAAGCCACTGGGCCATTTGGCAAACAGCCTATGTACTGAAAAATGACTGGCTTTCTCGTGTTCCTCGAGAACTGTTGGTATCTCGCCGTCAATAAGCTGGCTAGTTTGGTGGCTGGGAGATGGAGAAAATTGAATACTGTCTTCCGAAGGTTATGATGTTAAAAATGTGTCCGCCGTTGTCTTGGGTGTTAGTGATTATTCTATCAATTACACCTGTAAACACTCTGCCTTGGGCTGAGGGTTTCCTGGCGTCCTGTGGGGAATTGGCCCTCACAAACGGTTTTCCCCAAGTCCTTCACACCGATTGGCTTTGACACCTTGCCTATCAGCGGCTCCTGCGGCCTTTCCCCAAGCAAGGGGAACTGCGGGCGGCCAGCAGGATGGGGAATTCAGCTCATCACCATGGTGACAGTAGGGGTGTTGGGGAAATCTCCCACAAAGGGACAAGGTCAGGGTTGAGAGTGATCCCTTCCAACCCACCAGCTGCCAGGGCAGGAGATTGAGCACTTGGAATGAATCACCAAGGCTCAGACCTAGTCAGCAAGGCCCCTTGAACCATCTTCCTCAACCCCTTTCACAGAGGGGAAGACCGAGGCCATGGGCAAGAGAGCATTTCCCCGAAATTTCCTGGGCGGTATTTGACTTTTGGAATCACCTTATCCAAGTCTGTACAAATAGGGAGAGAAATACATGGAAGCAGATGTTTGAGTGTCATGGGAGGGCCTTAAATAGCCTCATCTCATTTGATCCTCAGAAGAAACCTAAGGGGGGGGGGGGGCTTTCCCTGGAAGGGAGGTTGGAAGGCTTGCTCAGGGCCATGCACGTAGCAAGTGTAGGAGCCTGGATCTGAACCCAGGAATGTGGCTCCAGAGTACGTGCTCACAGTGCTGTTGAGGCCCCCAGAGAGAAGGAGGGAGAGGTGGCAGGACCAGGGACCGTGGTGACCACGTTCTGCACTGGGTGTGGGAGGGGAGCAGCAGCGGCAAACCTAGACCCAAACCCTGCCTCAGTGACCTTATAGCTGCCCTGGAGGCTGAGAAAATCAAATGGGGGGTAGGGGGTAGGAGATGTGACAGTGACGTAAATGCCCACATGAGGGTGGGTTTTGGAAAGAGGGGCAAGGTGGTGGCATGAAGCAAGCCCACCTCCAGGTGCTTGGCCATGACTTTGAACTTTAGGGACCAAAGCAGTTATTGATGAGATTATGGCAAGGGTGAGCCTCAAAGGGAATTCCAGAATCTGGGCCAGAATCTGGGCCCTCTGACCCTCCTGCCTCTGCATTGTAATGACTGGGGGCTCCAGGGCAGAGACAGGTCAAGAGTCCCTCGTGTCCTGGCACCCACTACAATGCCCAGCCCAGGGAGGTGGCAGGGAGTGAACAGATGGCAAGAAGCACAAGGCAGAGGTCTGAGGTCAGAATTCCTAAACTTTTGCTCATTCCAAGTTAATACACGTAATTTTAATTTCATAAGGAATCCAGGTTTTTTCGTAGAAGAATCACAAGATTGGAATCCTTCCTCATCCTACTGCCTATGGCAAGGACATCCTGGGGTGGGTAAGGCTGGTTTCACCTTGCGATTGGCAGACCCAGGCCCTGCCCCATGGAGTGCATGAGATGCTACAGCCTGGCGGGAAATGGGGTTTCAGGGTGTGTCCTCCGCTCCCAGACCCTGATGAGACTCTCTCATCAGCAAAAGGGTGGCGGTCTCACTAGGGGAAGAAATCCACCTCTCTGTGAACCCTTCTTCAAGTCCCCCAGGGACCTTCGGTGAGACTGGGTCCTACCGGAGAGATGATTTTAGGCAGAATCCAGACACACCTCTTCTGTTGTAATAGTTATGCATCTATTTTAATGTAGATTAGAAAAATATAACCAGCACATCAAAGCTGTGATTTCACGGATATGATTGCTTAGAATGGCAGTAACGGGGATATTAAAAAATAGTGGGTTAGTTTATAGGAAAACATTAAGGTCATAAGGGGTGGTACACAGGCACGTCATGTGTGGGAATGACAGGACTGGGGATGTGCTGGCCCTCAGGCCACCCCTCCCACCTCATGCTCCCTACTTCTCATACTGGGAACCACTGGTCGACCAGGTGCTGCTGCCATGAATTGGAAGTTTAATCATTCATTCATTCATATTGACTGAGCGCCTGCTATGTACCAGGCTCGGTAAGCCACTGGAGACATATCAGTGAAGAAGACAGATATGTTTCTTGCTCAACTAAACCTATAAAAATATATGCATAAATTGTGCTAAGTAGCAGAGATGAAGCTCAACCTGGAGAAGGGCACTTGCCCCCGGGCAGTGAGGGTATTCAGTAGTGAACGGCTCATCACAGAGCGCATGCATGCTGGACCCCACCAGTAGTTATTAGTTGGAGATGTTACAGAGGGGATTCCTGCTTTATTTCCCAAAGGAGCCAAAACTGGTGAAGTGGGCAGAAGCCGGAACACAGTGAGAGCTTAATAGAGCTCTGTCTGCCACACAGCAATTCAGTGATGGTGCTGGGAGAAGGCCCACGTGGCGGAGGATGCCTGGCCTCACACAGGGAGGTGGCAGGGGTGGGGCCCTTGCTGTCCCCTGTCTTCAGGTGTGGGCGCAGTGACTGCTTTGTGACGTCACTTCAGCTCCGAGGTGAAGTGCTAGAGTTGAGGCAGGGGAATGGGCCCTGGGTTTTTATCAACCCTCCCCTGCTCCACCTTCTGGGTGGCTGGCAGGTCCTTGCCCCTCCATTGGGCCTCAGTTTCCCCACCTGAACCATGCTGAGTTCGCCCAAGCTCAGAGTACCTAGAATTCTTCCAAGCCCCATCCTTTGTCCTCCAATCAGCAGGTGAGGATGGGACCGGTGGCGGAATTCCATCCAGCACTTGGTGCTCAGCTCTCAGTGGCCCTCCGGGGTCTGTAAACTGAAGTACCAGCCAGCGCTCATCCAGCATGTCCTGTGCCTACCCCTTCCCCACCCCCTCTCATGTAACCCCCATCGGCCCTAGGAGGAGGGCACTCCCATTCTACAGAGGAGGGCACTGAGGCTTCCGGGGGTGATGCCACTTGCCTGAGGGCACACAGATGTTGAATGGCAAAGCCAGGCTTGAGCCCAGCTTGTGGGACTGCAGAACTGGAGCTCTCGGCCGGCCGCTCATCTGTCCGCTCCTGGCTGCCAAGCAGGTGGGTGTGCGGACAAGTGCTTTGTTCCGGAGCGCGCTCTGGCCTCATGGGGTCCTCTCAGAGTTCACAATCCAACACAATCCAGGCCTGGGCCTGGCTGAAAGAGCAAGGGTCCGAGAGTCTGGGCTCCTAGATCTAAGTCCAGCACAGTGGGTGGGGAGTGTGGGACCCGGGGGCATGCATGTGACCCTGGGTGCACCTGCCTAGTATTCTAGGAGGGGCTGGCGTTTCTGTCTGAGCGAATGTGTGGAGTGAGTGTGTTTGGGTGGGAAGGACCCTGGGTGGTCCTGTAGCGTCCTGGCCAGGCTGGTTTCCTCTGCCCAGTAGCCTTTGCCTCAATGCCAGCCTCCCTGCCCGGCCCCTCTGCAAGCTGTTGCCCTTGGGACAGAGCATAGAGGCTCTGGGAGCATCTGGAGCTGGGAGAGGGGGCCTCACTCAGAGCTATCAATTAGGGGGGCTGACAGTGCCCATCTGTGGCAAATGCTCTGCTGTCCCTCGTTCCCTGGATCTTCCTCTCCCATGGTTTGTCTCTATCTTTATCTGGGTCTCTCTCTCTCTCTCTCTCTCTCTCTCTCTCTCTCTCTCTCTCTCTCTTCTCTTCCTCTTTTGCTCTCTATCTTTGTCTTTCAGTCTCTCTCCATCTTTCTTTGTTCCTTTCTCGGTGTCTGCTGTATCCATTTCCCTCCCTCTTCTCACCTCTGTCCTCCCTTTCTCTGCCTCTTTGCACACACACACACACACACACACGCACACGCACACACGCACGCACACACACGTGCACACACACACCTCTCTTCAGGTGACATCTCGGATTATACACACATATATTCTGTATATCATAATGACTTCCACACGGACAAGGCACTCAAGAAATGTTAGTTGAATGAATGAAGTGAATAGAAGAATGAATGACCAAATGATGAAGCTACAAGGGACACTGGAACCCGTGTGGACTAGTGGTTCCTAACTATTTTGGAGAACACAATCCTCTTGACAGTCTGATGAAAACTGGATCTTTTCCTCAGAAAAAAATACCACATTGTTTGCCGAGGGTTTGTTGAGGTGCCAAAGCCCACCTGTGGTCCTTAGGAGAAGCAGCCTTCATTTCACCAAGGGGGAAACTGAGGCTCAGAGAGGAACCAGGGCTGGCCCCAAGACACAGGGCAAGTGTGCAGCAGGGCCAGGCGTGGACCTGGAACCTTCCCCTCCCCCACAGTCCTCTCACGTGACGGGGGGGGGGGGGCAGCCCCTGGAATGAAACCTGATTCACTTTCCCCAGCAAGCCCTTGGTGAGTGAGTGTCTTCAGGGGGTGGGTGTTGGGGAGAGACAATGGAGGACAGAAAACCAGAGATGAGAGCCCAGGAAATGCAAGGGAAGGTGAGTCATCCCTAAGGAGGTCTCTGCAGGTTTCCAGTGAGAGTGGTTGCTGTGTCCTGGTGCAGTCAGGGAAGACTTCCTGAGGGAGGTGGTCTCTTTCTCAGCCAGTATCCAGGGATCTCCAGGGCTGAGAGCCTGGCCTGACTGCCTGGGTCTGGCAGGGCTTCATTTGGAGAATCGTGTGTACCTGGCAAAGCAGACCACGGTGCTTGGTCTTGATCTCCAGGGCAGGGGAAGCCTCGGAAGATTCCTCAGTGGGGAGGGAAGGCTGTGGCTGGTGTTTGGGTGGGTGTGGCCGGGGAAGTGGGGAGTGGCAAGGGACTGGAGCCGAGCGGCTGGCGGAGGAGGAGCTGCTCCCTGAGCGAGGGGCTGAGTCTGTGGGCTCAGGATGCTGGGCTGGCCGCAGTGTCCAGGGGATGATGGAAACCTGGGTGTGTAGCGTGCGTGCCTGGGTGTACAAGTACACTGGGGTTCTGCCTAGGGCTTGAGCACACCCAGCTCCTTCCTCCTCAGGGCCATTTCCCGAGCATTT
Source organism: Myotis myotis (assembly GCF_014108235.1). NCBI lineage: Eukaryota > Metazoa > Chordata > Mammalia > Chiroptera > Vespertilionidae > Myotis > Myotis myotis. The sequence goes on along the minus strand of NW_023416401.1, from coordinate 56,312,346 downwards.
TCCTCCCCTGGCAGCCTCTTTTCCGACCTCTCCTGCCTTCTAACTCTCTCCTTCATGCTTCATGTAGCTCCTCAGAGAGGCCCATGACCTCCTGTCAGAGCCTCATCCTGACCACCCCTTGAGGCACCCCAGGCGTCCATCAACGTACCCATCTTGCAGAGGGGAAACTGAGGGCTAGAGATTTGCAGCGGGCCAGGGGCCCCACACCTAGTTCAGAGCAAGGGGGCAAAGCCCAAACTTTGTTTTCTCCCAGCCTGGCATGTTAAGGGTGTCTCTTGGAGTTGGGGGTCTTGATTGACCCCCCTTTCTTAGAACTCTCAGGCTTGGTTCCCCGCTGAGGGCAGGGAAGGCAAGAGCAGGGGGCAGAGTGTCTGTTTTGCTTTGTGAGGTTTTAAAAAAATTATTTCCAGCCTCAGAGGCGGCAGCAATTACGGCCAGCTCACAGGGGAGCTGTTTGCTGGCTGTCATCGGCCAGAGAAAGGGTCTCTAATGGAGGCCGGCGGCCAGAGCGAATGGCAGTGGAAACAGCGCTCAAAACGAAGCAGCACTAATGGTCCCAGGCAGGCAGAGGCGAGGGAGGGGGAGGGCAGGCTGGCTGTCAGCAGACAGGAGGCCGAGGGAGCAGGGGCTCTGAGACGCACCAGCTGGTCTCTTTATGCCCCTAGAGACCCAGGAGCGGTCCCTGAACTCCAGCGAGGTGCTGGGTGCCCAAGCCCCACCCTGCTTCGCTGCTGCTGTTAAATCCCCTCCCAGGCAGAAGAAACAGTAAGTGCAAAGGCCTCGGGGAGGGGCAGAACCCTTCAACTAGTTATAGAATAGTCCTTGCGTTTGAAAAGGCCAGGCTAGTCTTCTAGATGAGGAAAGGGAGGTGGGAGCTTTGGGGACAGGGAAGCAGGAAAAAGACTTCCCAGGGAGAGGCAGCATAAATAGCAGCCTGGTCATCACCACCATGATAATGCCCCACGGAGCCCGCTGTTGTGACAGACACAGGTATGTATGAGCCTGTTGAGTCCCCACAGCACCCATTTTACAGATGAGGAAACTAAGGCTCAGAGATTGGCCCACCATGAGAAAGTGTAGTTGGGGTTCAAATCTGGCTCAGCCTGAGCCCACATATTTACTGCTGCAACCTTGAGGTTTCCCAAGAACACCCGGGCAGGAGGGGGAGGGGCTGGGAAGTGGGGGGGCTGGGCTCCACCCAGGCCAGGTTCGGCAGGGAAGGGCAGCATGGGCACTCTGCTCTCTGCCGGTGCATTCCGGGAGCATCCCTGGGATCTGCCTCAGTTCTCCCTGCCTCTTGGCCTCTGCACCTGGCTTTCTGGTGCCCTCATCCCTGCCTCTCCCCTTCTGCTCTGTCCCCCGTGGCTTCACCCAGGGTGCCTCCCCACACCTCTCACTTTCCTTTCTCCTCAGTGGATCGGCGGGGGGGGAGGGGGGTGCTCTGTTCTGGGACACCTGCTTATCCCTGTGGCTGCTGCATCCCCCTTTTCTTCCTCTGTCACCCCTCTCTGCCTCCGGCAGGCAGCCTGGACGAGTGCATGCCTGGGCTTTGGGGTCAGACGCTCATGGGCTCCAATCCTGGCCCCACTCAACCTCTCTGAGCCTCACTAGCCATCGGTGCAATGGGCTCACCCACTGACTCGGCAGGATGTGCAGGTGAGGATGAGGGGAGATGCCTGTGTGCCTTCCCCCATCCGCGGATCCCTGCACATTCCCACACTTGCCTCTCTCCCTCCCAAACCCTTTTCCTCCCTGTAGCTCAGGCGTGTGGGAAGCGGAGGCGGGAATTCCACGGGGGAAACCTGCTCAACTCCCACACTCCTGCAAGTGCCAGGATATTTTCACTCTCCTCAAATCTTCCTAGATTTGCAGTTCCACTGCCGTCTCCCTCCATATGCTCCCGTGGCCTTGGGAGGCACCCTGCCCCCAGCCCCAGGTGCCAGCACGGCCCTCCTGGCTGTGTCAGGGCTGCCTGGCAGGGGACCCTGGCAAGTCCCCACCCTCTCTGTGTCTCAGTTTCCCCATCTGTAAGGAGAATGAGGACAGTGGCTACTTTCTAGGTTTTTTGGGGGGATTCAGTGAGAGATTTTATTTTGTTCAAGAAACAATTCTATAAAAAGGAATGGAATACGATATGTGCTACAATGTGGATGAACCTCAAAAACATTATGCTAAGTGAAAAAAGCCAATCCCAAAAGACCATAGACTTTATGATTTCATTTATGTGAAATATCCAGCACAGGCAACTCCACAGAGACAGGAGGCAGGCTGGTGGTTGCCAGGGGTTGGGGAGTGACCGCTTAATGGGGACGGGGGTGGGGGGGTGTGGGGGGGGGGGTTGGGGTGGTGAAATGTTTTGGGACAAGATGGAGGGGGTGGTTACACAACACTCTGAATGCACTAAATGCCACTGATTTGTTATTTTAAAATGGTTATTTTTATGTTATGTGTATTTCACTTCAATTGAAACTAATTAAATAAGGAAACAACCCCATAGCATACACTCTGTGCCAGGCAGTCCACTTCATAAATCTTAACACATTTAATCCTTACAACACCCCTTCGAGGTAGCTATTATTATCCCCATTTACAGATGAGGAAATTGAGACACACCATCACCAGGTACTTAGTGCATGGTAGGTGCTCAAAAACGTTAGCTATTTTAATGGTTATTAGGCTGAGCAGGGGCCCCACCTGCGTGAATGTGCCTGTGTGTGTGTGTCTAGATCTCAGCAGGGAGTCGTGCCACCTGACCTGAGGCTCCACTGTGTCCCAAATCCTGAAACAGGCTCTTCACGTGTATTAGTTCATCTAATCCTCAAGCCTTTCCAGTGGTTCTCAACCTTCTGGCCCTTTAAGTACAGTTCCTCATGTTGTAACCCAACCATAAAATTATTTTCGTTGCTACTTCCTAACTGTAATGTTGCTACTGTTATGAATCGTCATGTAAATATCTGATATCCAGGATGGTCTTAGGCGACCCCCGTGAAAGGGTCGTTCGACCACCAAAGGGGTCGTGACCCACAGGTTGAGAACTGCTGCTTTAAGCCATGACACACGTGGGACCCAAAGCTCAGAGAAGTGGAGCAGCGGACACAAAGCCACACAGCAAGTCAGGGTGAGCTGCGACTTGCATCCTCACCTGTAAATCCTGGGCTCCACCCACCCCGTTCCCTCTCTTTCCTCCTGGGCCCCTTCCCCCTTAAGCCCACACATCCACACTCCTGTGCACAGTCTGAGGACCCCCCAGGCTGCAGAAATGAACAAGACCTCCGATTGTGTGGGTCAGGAGGCCTCCGATGTGTGTGTGTGTGGGGGGGGGGCGGGGAGGTTGCGCCCCCACATAGAGGAGTAAACAGCTCCCACCAGGACCAGCGTTTCTTTGATGTCTCCTATTCCATTTAAAATTCATAAATTCTGTGCTGTGCTCCGTAATATATTCATGTTTGTTTTAAGACGGAAATAATGTTCTCTCCCGGTTCGGGGGAGGGAAGTCAGAGCCTCTGGAAGTGCCATAGGGCGTCCTCCATTCGTTTCTTTGTTCCTTCGTCCTGTGAGCGCACATTCGGACCTCCTGCTCCTAACGTAGGTGTCAGTCCTCGCCACGCGCAAGGCACGGGAACCCTGTGGGGAATCAGCCAGACGGGAAGACTAGGTAGGACTGTGGTAGGTGAGTGGCTGGGAAGGCTTCCCAGTGGCCGAGGGAGCCAGAGCCGGGTGGTGGAGGGGGCAGGGCGGGGCGGGGGGGGCGGGGGATGGTGGTGGAGGTGGCTGCCCGTTGGTGTCCGCCTTCAGCAGGACCTGCATCCAAACCCCTTCTCCTCAAGAAGAACGTCTCTGCTCGGTGCTGCTTTGAATTTGACACCTCACTCTCGCCTGTCTCCCTTGTTAATGAGAGAAATGGAGATGGAGGCCTGTAGCCTCCGATAAACAACCCTTCCTGGCTAGAATTTACAAACGCTGTTTGGTTTTCATCGTGTTTATTTTTACACTTACCCTCTATTTATGGCAGATGATGCTGATTTTCTGTTTATGGCAGTAATAAAAGTCTCCTTTTAAGCTGAATTTTTTCAAGTAAAAAGGGAAAGAGGCTTTGAAAATAAACATCAAGTAAATGACAGTGCAGGTGGTACAGGAACTCTGCAGAGACCGTGAGGGTGGTCCCCTAAAGGTTGAACTTGGGAAGCCCTCTCTCTGGTATGTCCTTTCTTGTTCTGAGCTCCCCCTGACTGTTCAAACCCACTCAAATTCAAGCATGCCCTCTCCTCCGAGAAGCCTTCCCTGACTCTCCAGGCACACATAGGCTGGCCTTGGCCCCTCCTAGCACTGCCCTTTGCACAGCTATGTGACTAGTGCACACCCTGGACAACTGTACATTTATTGTCCACACAACAGTCCCTGGCGATGTCTCCTGTGGACTGTGGGCTCCTGGAGGGGCAGGGCCTGGTCTGAGCCTTTTGGAAGCCCAGCAGCCTGGAGCCTGGCCCAGTGGGGGGTCATTCCCCGAGCTTCTACTGCATGCGGAGACCAGCGTGTCTCCACTCAGCACGGCAATTCTGTAAGCTTTTGTACAAGATACCTCCCTCTCCACCTCTGGAGAAGAGGAAATTTGTCCACTCCAAGATGAAACAACCTTTCATCGACTCACAACCTCGATTCCTCTTGCTGCAGGCAGCCTGCCAGGGCCCAGGAGGGAACAAAGAGAACGCTCAGTGCCTCCCCTGGCCCATCCCAGGGCAGTCACTCTGCACCCACCCCTGGGGAGGAGGGGAGGCCCGCCTTCTCAGTCCTTGGGGGGTTTCCATCTGCTTATCTAGGTCCTTCTCTAATGGACAGTTCCAGCTCCTGATTTCAGGGGTGCGGTGAGGTTCACGGTGAGCTGGGTGTCACTGAACACTCCCTCTGTGGCCCTTTCCCCCTACCCTGCCTCCCACCCGGAGTTAAGGTGGCCACACATGCTTCCAGCCCCAGCACCCAGCTGCGCTGGGCACAGAGCAGGCAGGCTCTCTGGAAATGGCCCCCACAGAGTCACACTTTTACTGCTGAGGCGGAGCAGGAGCTTAGAGAGGACTCCGGTTTTGGCTGGGAAACTTTGTGGTCCACGGTGGGGTTGAAATCTGGCTTTGTTCCTTCGTGCTGCGTGACGTCAGGCACCAACACATCCTCGCTGAGCCGTGGCCCTCCTGGGAAGTGGGGCTGACAATAAATGGAACCACTGGCCCTGGCCGGTGTGGCTCAGTTGGTTGAGTGTCGTCTCACGTGTGCTCTGACGTGCGTGCTCTGAAAAGGCCGCCGGCTCCATTCCCGGTCAGGCCACACACCCAGGTTTCGGTTCAGATCCTGTTCGGGGTGCGGGAAGGAGGCAATGGATCGCTGTTTTCCTCTCACATTGATGTCTCTCTCTCCCCCTCCCTCTCCCTTTCTTTCTCTTAAAAAGGAAATAAAACACGTTTTTAAAATAGAGCCACCTCCTAAGGTCCTTGGGAGGATGAAGTGGGTCCCGTGTACCGTGTCTGGCACAGAGGCGGGTTTCCTTCCGCCAGCATGGGGGTAGGGGACTGGCCACGCTGGCCCCCGGTTCTCTGAGTCTCCGTTTCTCCTCCTGGAGTAAAGGGACAGTGATCCCTTCTCGGCGGGTTGCTGCGAGGGTTTTGTGGGATCAGACACATCAACTTTCTGGCTTGTGGGCCTCTGCTCAGAAGGATGACCCACAGGGTTGATGGGGCTGGTCCTGGACCTCAAGGTTGGTCAGGGTGGGGAGCTGCCAGCAAAGCAGCCCCGGCCCTTCCTGCACGGACAGCATTTGTTCATTCCCATTGCATTCTTGGTTGCACTTCACATGACGACTTTATGGGCCCTCAAGGGAGCTGCCAGCTTGCCGATCCGTTTGGCTGGGCACCCCCTCGGCTTGGGCACCAATGGTCGTGAGGGCCACAAGGAGGGAGGCTGAGGAGGGGCTGTCCTGCTGGGGCCTGATCAGGCTGCCTGTGCCCATGTGTCTGTCCCCATCCCTCCTCTTCTGAGTGCAGTCTCCCCGAAAACTAGTCTGGCAAATAGTAGGTGCCCAATAAATGTTGCATGAATGAACGACTGTATGAATGAATGATGTCTATCTTTTTTGTTTTCTTTCTCTTACAGTCTCTAACTTAAGTTCTCTGGGTTTCTGCCTGACCTTTCTCACTTTCTTTCTTTTTAAAATATATTTTTTTATTATTTATTTCAGAGAGAAAGGGAGAGAGAGAGATAGAAACATCAATGATGAGAGAGAATCATTGATCGGCAGCCTCCTGCACGACCCACACTGGGGATTGAGCCTACAACCCGGCATGTGCCCTGACCAGGAATCGAACCATGACCTCCTGGTTCAGGGGTCGACGCTCAACCACTGAGCCATGCAGCCGGGCTATTTCTTTACGTATTCAACAAATACCTAATAGCACCTCCTCGTGCCTGCTCCATGCTGGACAATGCAGGGCCCTGTCCTGGGGAAGCTCTCAGGCTGGGGGAGACACAGGCACTCATTATCTTCCTCTAACGCATTCTAGTGGGGCAGGGAGGGGAGGACTCGGAGACGCGGGGGACACCAAGGAGGGCCTGGTCAGGGAGGTAACCAAGGGCCCGCAGGGCCACCCACGCTGGTTCTCTCCGCTCTCTTCCTTTGCTTCTCTCACGCTCCAGCTCCGCCTGGGTTCCCCTGCCCAGGTGCTGCCCCCACCACCAGTCCCCCTGCTCTCACTCTGGCAGAGATTGATGGGTGGGCTGGGGTCTAATTCCTGCAGGCTTCCTGGAGGAAGCAGCCTCAAACCAGAACTTTGAAGAATGGAACAGCAGGGAAGACTGTGCAGAGGGAAAGGAGACTTGAGACTGAACCAGAGGGTCTGGGATGGGGAATCTGAACTCAGAGACAGAGGGAGCTGGGGCCTGGGCTGGGACTGCCTTTGTTGGACAAACCCCTTTTTGGGGCCTACTGGTTGCTTGGGGGAGAAATGAGGAAGCAGAGGAGATACAAGACTGATGATGAGAAGTCGGGGGGCCGGGTGTGAATGAAATACAGATGTTGTGTCCACTGCATAATCTAATGAGGCTATAAAGAAGCATCTTTAAAATCTTTCTTGGGAGAGAATTTTGAGCTAGAAGGTGAGAGAAAGCAGTGCTGTTTCTTGAGCACCTACTGTGTGCATGAGGCATATGTTGCCTTGTGTAATCCTCCCCTGCATCCCCCTCATTCTCTACTTTATGAGATAAAGAATCCGAGGCTCAGGGAGGTAGACAGGCTTGTCCGGTCACACAGCTAGAGGGTAGAGGAAACAGGATTTGAACCCAGACCTGAAGGCAAAGCCCTAGGTATTCCAGGGTCTGGAAGGTTTGGAAGAAGGTCAGGCCCCTGCTCTTGAAGGGCGGGTAAACTGAGGGGCTGCGCTAGGGCCACAAGCTCTTTCCTGCAGGTGATGCCCTGATAACTGGTCTGGCGGTATTAAGTACCCCCCCCCCCCCCAATTAAAAGCAGAAAGGAAGATGTTGCATACAATCAAGCCTCCTCCTCCTTTTCCTGCAGAACCCTAATTTGCGGACAGTGGTTTTAATTGTCTTCCCAGCAAGCCCAGCCCTGCTGGGGCCCTGGGGCTGGAGAACACAATTGTGTCCTCAAAAATCTATAATTATACCCGCCTCCCCAGGGGCTGGCTGTGAGGAGTTACCTGGCAGGGAGGAGGGCTCAGGGACAGGAGGAAGTCAAAGAGGAGACATGGATTTTATGTCCTAAACTCAGCAGGGATGCTAATGTGGAGATTGGGGGTCTGGGTGGCTGGAGGGAGGAGGTGGGGGTGGGGGATCGGGAAGAGGAGCTGCAGGAGCAAGTTCTAGAAATTATCGCCTTCCACTCCAGAGCCCTCTAGAACTGGGTGCAAATGTAACTACCTACTCACTCTTAACCTCTCTGAGCCTCAGTCTTCCCACCTGGAAATGGGCATCATAGTGATCACACCTGCTCCTTAGCATGGCGGTGGGAACATGAGAAATGAGTGTAAAGCAGAGGTTCTCAACCTGTGGGTCGCGACCCCTTTGGGGGTCAAACGACCCTTTCACAGGGGTCACCTAAGACCATCAGAAAACAGATCTATAATTACATATTGTTTTGTGATTAATCACTATGCTTTAATTATGTTCAATTTGTAACAATGAAATTGGGGGTCACCACAACATGAGGAACTGTATTAAAGGGTCGCGGCATTAGGAAGGTTGAGAACCACTGGTGTAAAGGGTTTGGCTCAGTGCCTGCCACAAACCAAGGACTCTGTATGTATTAGAGTTTGTTATTGCATCATCATCATCAGAATCAGGGCGGGTCACCTACCAGTTTCTGGTGCCGATAGGAGGTTTTCACTCACAGAGTTAGGAGAGGGAGCAAGAACCTCTCGCCAGTGAGCGCTGCCACTTTCGGGGGAGGTGGGAGGAACTGGCTGCCCTTGTCAGAGTTAGGAAGCGGATGCCGTAGTGTGGAGCCTGGCGGCTGAATTTCACCTGATAATTCGAACCAGATTCTGAGGCTGATGAACCCCTGGGTCTTGGTCACAACTGCTGGTCAGATGTAAGTTCAAAACCCAGTTCTGTGAATCTTGGGCAAGTCCCGTCATCTTTCTGAGCCTCGTTTTCCTCATCTGTCGAATGGGAGTGAGTGGATTAGAGACAGTGTCTGCCTGGTGCTAAGATGCTCAATGAATGTTGTGCTTTTTTTTTTAAGGCTCTCTGGCTTTCCCTTCTTATTGCCTTGGCTCACAACACTCCCTTTCTTCTTGCCTCTGCCACCCGTCCTTCAGGGCCCAGCTGACATGCCACCTCCTCCTCCCTCAAGCTTCCCTTCCCCCAGTAGCAGTGACCCATCCCTCAGATTGTCTGAGCTGGTGGGGTTCTCCAACCATGAATTCTAATCCCCATTGTACAGAGCAGCAAACTGAGGTTCAGAGAGGAGGAAAGATTCTCCCAAAGTTACACAGGCAAGTCTTTGGCAAAAACAGGCTTAGCTCTCTGTTCCTGGCTCCCAATCCTGCACCCGGGGTGCCGTCTCAAATGCACAGCTTCTCCCTGAGTGAAGGGTCCCCCGGTGGTGGGTCCTTGGGGCGGCGCCTCCTGGAACAGGCCTTCATGTTGCCACCGTTAAACAGGGAAACTCAGATATGCCATCCAATGCCCAGAGCCTCAGTTTCCCCACTTGTCCTGAAGACATACTGCCCCCTTCACCGATAAGGTTGGAGCCAATGGATCCTGAGGGGCCCTTCCCCACCCCACCCCACCTAGGCAGTTCCTAGGAGGGTCCGAGGGGATCAGAGAGAATCTGGGACCAGAGCCCACGCCCACAGCCAACTCACGTGGCCCCATGAGTTCTTGGAGCCAGGCTCTCTCTCCGTCTTCTGACCAAAAGCCACCCTGTGTCCACTCCTGACTCAGGACTGTCTGGGCAACACCTCCTCTAGGAAGCCTCCCCGATGGCCTCAGGCTGGGTCACATGTGTCCTCTGTGCCCGCCCAGGCCTTGCACTCAGAATAAAACAGACCCCCTCTAGCCCCACAGCCTTCCTTCCACCTGTGTTTCTGCCCTGCTGGGTGGGGCCTCGAGGGCTGCAGCAGCAAGATGGGGGCGGGGGGGGGGGGGGGCGACAGAGGCAACATTCCTGGGTGACCCTACACTGAGCATTGGGGTTGGGAATAACCTGGGAGGGGCCTGGGGTGCAGGCGCCTGGAGAAATCTGGAAGAATTGATGAGACGGGCAGCTTCCTTCCTGGCCTCCTGGCCTCCTTGCTCACACCTTGCAACCCCGCCTCCTCCGACCCATTGCTCCCTGCATGGGTCTCTGGTGGTGCCGCGCGCTCTGGGACAGAAGCCAGGCTCCAGTGGGGCATTCGGGGCCCTGGGCCAACTCCTTCCTCCCCCGTCTAGCCAGCTGCTGCTGCACACCCCTCGCTGACTCTCCAGGGGCCCCACCCGCAGGCCTGGCGGCTCCCACCTCTCCACCTCTCCCAGCCACCAGCGCTGTGCCTGCAGCCCGGTTTCCTGAGCCCCGGCTACTCCTCCCCTGTTTCTCCGCACAGCCCTGTTCACAGAGACGCCCCACGACATGACGGCGCGGACGGGCGAGGACGTGGAGATGGCCTGCTCCTTCCGGGGCAGCGGCTCCCCCTCCTACTCGCTGGAGATCCAGTGGTGGTACGTGCGGAGCCACAGGGACTGGACCGACAAGCAGGCGTGGGCCTCGAATCAGGTACTGCCGCCCAGAACCCGGCCCCGGGTGGGGTGTCTCTGACCCTCATCTCTTCTGAGGGGTCTGTCCCCTGCAGCACCCACCTCCCCCCCTCCCCCCCCGAAATGGAGGCTTGGTTTCTGGCAGGAGGCAGAGCCGGGCTGAGCACTTGGGATGTGCACCACCAGAGAGCCCTCCATAGAGCACAGAGTGCACCCTGGGCAGCTACACTTCCGTGTACAGGTGGGGAAACCGAGGCAGAGGGACAGAAGCTGGTTCCAGGTGATCTCCTGACTCACCTCCCCCCACTGCTCCGAGCTGAAGGACAGCGGTGTTGGAAAGGCCCTGCGAACACGGCAGACACTGTTGCTGAGTTCGCAGCACGGTGCATGTCCCCTTCCACACACGTGCAGCACACCCCTGCGGCCGGCCTCCGTGCATGCATTGGCCTCCACGCACCGACACGTTCATATGTGCCCGCCACGGGACCAGATGCTGTTGATGTCCCTGCCCACACACCCGGGCGTACACCATCCCCTGCCACCAGCCCCACTGCCAACTGCCAACCCCGTGACTCTAGCTGAGGGTTTTCTGTGGACAACAGAGCCTGCTGGTCTGCGAGGCCGGCTGGAGGAGCCCTCCGCCACGAGCCACAGGGGTTGAAGGATAGTCCCCCCGTGCCCTCGCCCCGCAGCTGGGAGAAATGAAGAGGTCTGTGCTCTCTCCTGAGGTGCCCAGTGGGAGTAAGTTCCAGCTGCCCACGTGGGTGCTGGCTTGGTGATGCACCCATTACTGACCTCCTCCCTTTCTTGTCCCCCTCACTTACTCCCCTACTGATGTTTCCTGGGGTCACCTCCTAATATGCTACTTGCACTCAAGTCTTTGTCTTGGGGCTGCATCTGGAGGAACCAAAGCTGAAACTCTTTTATTCTCACACTTGTGTACTAGAATATGCAAATCATATGCAAGCCCACCCACTCCCATCTGAACACATACATTCACACACCTCCCTGTGCACACATGGGGGTGGTCACACATTCTCGCAGGTTCAGGAGAGAGCTTCTCACATAGTCACAAACGCCTGTTAAACTCTGCCCTGCTCCTGGGAGTGGTGACTCCCCGCCACACAGGCTCAGAGGACTCCGGTGCTCAGAGACGGCCCTGAGGCCGGTGCTGGTCTTTGCAGCTGGGTCCCTCCTGGCCAGCTTGCAGGGTCCCTCTGGGCCAGCTTGCAGGGTCCCTCCGGGCCAGCTTGCAGGGAACAGCTTGCGGGCAGGGCTCCGACAGTTTCTGCTGCAGACACTCGCTCATGTGTGTGACACACCTGAAAATACAACCCCTTCACAGATACAGGCACACGTGTACAGGCACACCACACAGACTCAGGTTTCTGCCTTCACACATACCCACCCCGTTTATCCCCAGATACAGTCGGTTTTACCCGGACTCACTTCCTCTTCCTGAGTGGACACAGAGCTGAGGGACCCCCAGCTCTGGATCCCAGGGTCCCCAGAGTTCACCTGCTGCTAGAATCTTAGCTGTTGTCCGAACCCCCACCCAGTGGTGCTAATGGCTTCTCTCTGCTTTCTCCGCCCCTCCTGCTCCCAACAGCTAAAAGCATCTCAGCAGGAAGACGCAGGGAAGGACGCCACCAAAATAAGTGTGAGTTCTGTAATGACTTCTCGCAAGGGCTCTAATGGAGGACACAGCTGTAATTTAAAAAAAATTTTTTGTCCAGAACCGCAGGGAGCTTGGGCAAGAGGATGGAGAAGAAGAAAAACAAGGGGGAGGGGAAATGGCTCTGATCTGTTTTTTAAAAGCTGGAGATTTTTCAAGTTCATTGAATGACAGGCACAAAAAATGACAGGGGGAGAGAAGACGCATTCCCTCCTGTCGGGAACCAAGGCTGTGTGCGTCCCTGATGCTTCATGTCTGTCTCAGCAGCATTTTTTATTTGGGGAACCAACAGGGCCTAATGAGACTGAGCTGGCTTTTTTTGGCCCATCACGACTGACAGCCGCAGCCTCTCACGGTCACTTGGGTGCTCTGGCTCCTGGGGTGAGGCGGGTGGGGGAGCTGTGCCGAAGGATTTGAGGACTGGCTAGGCCTTTTATGCATTGACTCGTTTTATCATTGCTCCACCTCCATAGGGAAGGGCAAGCACTCACCCATTTTACAGGTGGGGCAACTGAGGCCTAGAGACTTGCTAGAGGGCATGGTGTGACTGAGCTGACTCCAGTTCTTTGTCTGTAGGCTATGCTGGAGAGAGTGACAGTTTTTGTGGTGGAGGGGCACCCAAAGAGGGGCCTAGGAGAGTCAGGCACAATTGATAAAGGAGGCGAAAGGGACTGAGCAGAAGGGACGGCCTGCGGATGCATGTGGCCATGAGTCCAGCTGGGATTGTGCGTGGGGCAGGAGGTCATCCTGGCAGGAAGCCAGAGCCCACACCAACACACTCAGAAAATGCAGGTGCTCAGGGGTATGGGTGTGTACACGTGGGGAGTAGCCTCCAAGTTCGTTCTTCTGCTGCTTCTTCCACAACTTTTCAAGGACTTGGGGAGCTCAGGACCCCAAAGACGACTAGACACAGACGCACCAAGGAGCCACAGCAGAAGTCACAGTGTCGAGCAGGCACTGGGAGGGATGGGGTGGCAGAGTGGAGGCAGGAGGCCTGGGAGGAGGCTCCCACAGCTCCTCAGACAAAAGGTGGGCAGACGAGAGGGGAGGAGAGGGCCGTAAAAGCATCATTTGTGCTGTTTGCTGCAGGGCCTTTCAGAGTTGGAGTCTAGAAATTTGAGCCATTTCCAGTTTAGGGTGGATGCTGGTCCACCCCTCTCCACCCCCGGCCCCTCACCCTCACCCTCTCTGCCAGGGGCACATCCATATGTGATGTCCCGTTTCTTGCTCAAACACCACCTGGTAAGTCCAGGCAGGTGGACATCTCTGTATATTTATACACCCCGCTTATCGAAACTCTCTCTCCTATGATTTTGTTTGGGGTTTAAGGAGCATCTCAGGCAAAGGAGAGAATAATCTAATTGATTTTAGAGGATTAGAATTAGAGGCTGCTGGCCCCACGTGAGGAGAATGCGAAGATGCTAATTAGATAATAAAATAAACATGCTCAGACTGATTGTGCAACCACTCTCCCCCAACCCTGGCCCCTGATTTCCTGCACCAGCTGGGGCTCTCGGGTCTGGTTGGGGTCTCACAGACAGCGTCACACACGTGACTGCTCTTAAATACACGGACGTTTAGTTGGCGGCACCATCAGCAGATGCCCACTCTGGTTTCCTGCAGTCTAGGAGAAGCTCAGACTTTTCCTGTCGCCTTCAAGGCTCTGGGCTCCCTGCTCACCCTCTGGGCTGTCTCATCTTGCTTGACCCGGCTCCCTGCCCCTCCCAACCCTGCTGCCTTTCTGCCTTCTCACAGGCCAGTCCCTGTCTGTTCCTCTCTCTTCCTTTAGCGCTAAAGTCATGAAACCTTCCTTGACCCTGTGACTCAGCGGGCATCTTACTTTCCCCTGCTGGCTGCATTTCCTTTTGTAATTATCCATCCTGTGACTCCCCTGGAGACAGTAGGGCTGAATTGTGCCTGCTTGATTCACTGTTACAGTTCCAGAGCCTAGCACAGTGCCTGGCCGGTGTGGCTCAGTTGGTTGGGCATCATCCCGTGCACTGAAAGATTGCTGGTTCGATTTCTCATCAGGGCACATGCCAAGGTTTTCGGGGTTGGTCCCGACAGGGGGCGTGCAGGAGGCAGCTAATCGATGTTACTCTCTCACATTGATATTTCTCTCTCTCTCTCCCTCTCCCTTCCTATCTCTCTAAAAATCAATAAACTATTCTTTAAAAAAATTATCAAATGACTATTACACATGCATACGTAGCCTCAGTATGTGTACAGGTGATGTGAAGGACTTCACTCCTTCATGTCCAGCAGAACCCAGGCACTGTTCTGGCCCAACAGTTCCATGTCTTCTAAAAATCCCAATTTTAGTGGAATATCTCCTGATATTTATTTATTTATTTATTCATTTATTCATTTATTTTTGTTAATCCTCACCTGAGGATATTTTTTCCATTGATTTTCAGAGAGTGGAAGGGAGGGAGGCCGGGGGTGGGGGTGGGGCAGAGAGAGAGAGAAACATTAATTGGTTGCCTCCTGTAGGTGCCCCAACTGGGGCTAGGGATTGAACCTGAAACCCAGGTATGTGCCCTTGACTGGGAATTGAACCCAAGACCCTTTGGTCCACAGGCCAACACGCTAACCACAGAGTCTAACCAACCAGGGCAATATCTCCTGATTTTTAACAATTGGGACCTAATTTGATTTTTGGAAACATCACTGGAGCCAAACAATGCAGCCTACGGCTGGGTAGCATTGGGGTTCTGAAGGAGGGAGTACAGCTAGCTTCCAGGGGCTTGATGGGCTCAGGGACCTGTGGGAGGAGCGGGGGCATGGTAACCCTCGGAGGGTGCAGAGGGTCTGTGCTGAGCTGGGGGCGGGGGGATTGTGAGGACACACTGGGGCCAGCACTGAAGTCCCGGGAGCTGAGTCCTGGCTCCAGCTCTGCCACCTCCCTGCGCCTCCCTTTCCCCCTCACTGATGTCCGACACCTATATGCAAACCCTTTGGAAACTGTAAAGTCCTATGGATAGGGCCATGTGGATGACTGTGGTTACTAGAGTGGAAACAACATGAATCTGTAAATGACAGATTCCTATTCCCAGCGCACGGGGTGGGGGCGGGGGTGGAGCAGTGAAAGAGGCCCAGCTTTTCTGCAGGAAATCAGAGGGGAACCAAGGGATGGCTTATGTGGGTGGGAGGACAGGCACCTGGGATAAAATAGTAATAACAATAATAATAATGCAGTTATCATTCATTGAGCGCTTAGCATGTCAGGAGCCATGCTGAGTGCTTTACAGGAATTATCTCATTTAGCTAGGGGCCTGGGGAAGGGCCTCTGGCCTTAGCAACATCTCCCTGGGCGGTGGAGTCTCATTCCTGTGATTCAGGCAAATCCTCCTGCTTATCGGCCATTTTCAAGTTCTGGAAGTTGTTCTTTTGATCCAATTGAAGCTCTTTGTTTTACACTTTAGGTTAAGTTCCCCTTAACCAGTTTTGCAAGTAGAGATGGTTCCCAATTTCCTAATTTTAGGATGAGGTGAAGTTCTCCACACACACCTTTGTTCCCAGTGGCCCAACTGTCTTCTTCACCTGTAGTTCCTCCTTCCGTCTCACTGACGTTGTTGGTGCTGTAGAGTTCACGTCACCTGCTTCAGTCTGAAAGAGCCACGGGAAGCCCAGGTCCCGTGTACACGTGGCTTAGTGCTCTGGCCCACTCATCCCAACCTGCTACCTCCCCCCCCCCTCACCCCCCCAGCCAAACCCCCAAAGCCAGGAACAGCCCAAGAGGTCTCAGGGAGCACTCTGCAGCCCCACCGAGAATCTCCGTAATTGGTTAGTTAAGAGGCAGCTGCGTTTGTCAGGTCAACCAAGTGGCCTGCAGGTCAAGCCCCTCCTGCCCTGCCTGGCTGCCCCCCACGTGTGGTGCACCTGTGGGTGCCGCACGGATGGGGGTGGGGGTGGGGGCCGGGAGCAGTCCACGAAGTCTGCATTATCAGGCCAAGCGGTGGGTCAGGGTGCCCTGTGATTTCATTTTCTGCCGTAGACATTTCTATCTTTTTTTGAAATTCCTGCCGTAACTCACAGCACACATTAGGCATTAAGTCCTGCAGTCTGCAAGGAAGGCGAGGCGAGAGTCATGTGGAGGCAGAAATCACTCCATCTGTTACCAGGGAAGTTGAGGTGTCCCTTTCCCCCCCTGAGTGCTGGGGGGGGGGGGGGGACTCCTTATGATATCTCCAGAGAAGGAATTTTCTGAGACTCACACGGGAGGATGAGTTATTTATTTGTGTGGTTACACCCCTGGGTTTCCTAAGTCCCATTTCCCTCAGTCCAGTCATAGAAGAAGTGTAGTGGGGGCTTCGGTAGAGCTAGAAGCAAAGCCATTGCCCTGAGTTTCTGTTCCATGTTGCAGCCAGGTCCAGTCCAGCATCAGGCTGGTTACGGTCCATTCGTCCATTGTGTGCGAGGTCCACATGGCTATGGGCCACACGGGAGAATGCCAGGAAGCATGTGTTTAGGGGATTAAATATCTCAAGTTTCATACCCTTGCAGTGGCCAGGCCCCATTCTGGCCAATGACCTGTCCCCAGGTGTGACTGGCAGACAAGTGCATTCCTGATGTCACCCCCACTTTCCTGGGCATGCATCTACCTTCCCTTTCCCTTCCCCTGGGGAGTGCAGAGTTGTAGCTTTCTGGAGAAGCTGCCCAAATGACATGCCTGTAATAGTCTGGGTTTCAGGTTCAATCCTTAGCCCCAATATAATAGTTGGCCTTCCCTTTGCTCCTTTCCTGTCATTAATAACTAGGCTAATTACAACAGTAACACATCCATCCTGGGAATCCCTTGAAACATCCATAGAGCAGCTGGGCTCCAGGTGAGAGCCATGAAGATGCCTGTGAAGGCCATGGTCATACACACCCAAGCCCTCAGGGTGCTCCCAGTCAGTGTGGGAGATGGATGGTAACCCAATAATCACATGATGAAAAATCAAATGACAATTGTGATCATCAACATGAAGAGAGCTGCTTGGGAGTCTGAACCAGTAACAGGACCTGACCTAGACTGGGGGGCCTGGAGGGCTTCCCGGAAGAGGTGCTATTTGAGGTGAGCACTGAAGTATAGAGGGGTTGACTAGCAGAAAAGGGAACGTCTCTGGCTGTGTGTGTTGGAGGAATGACTGGAGGCTGGTGTGGCTGCGGAGAGGCAGGGATGAGACCCCAAAGTGCTCCCCCTCCTGACAGTCACTTCAGGGAGCCATAGAAGGAAGGCTTCTAAGTTGGGGGCATTTTGAAAAGATCTGTCTGGCTGTCAAGGGAGGACAGGTTGGAAGAGGCCAGAGTGGCTCCACAGGGACCGGGAGGAGGCTGGGGTGATGACCCAGGTGAGACAAGCTGGGGCCTTGCTCTGGCCAGTGTGCGAGGGTCTGGATTCTGGAGGGAAGGAGAGGGACCCAGTGATGTTCAGGGGAAAGATCAATGGGCTTCGGAGATGGACTGTGCCTGAGTGTAGAAGCAGCGTTGGGAATGATGACTTGGGAGGGTCAAGCTACAGTGGGTGAGGCTTTCTGGGGCCCAGAATTGGGGAGACCCTGAGTTGGGTTCTTGAACACGCCGGCAGGCTGCTGGCGTGGCTGGGTGCTGCTGATGGAGGCACGGGAGTAGCAGAGCTCCGAGCAGGAGCTGGCCTGGGACAGGGACCATCTGACCCCTGTTCCCCACCCCAGCACCTCCCGGGGCCCACCGCATCACTCTTAGGCCTCAGCCGTGAGGCCACACGTAGGAAAGGCCTGGCACCAGGCACCCACATTGAGGGTGCTCAGGAGAAAATACCAGCCTGTCTGCCGGATGGCCCGGGGGCCCTGCCGTGCCTGCAAAGGCCTGGGCCACAGGCGAGCAGGGAAGAGGCTGAGCCTGGTCACGGTGTGGACTTGCCTTGTTTCTTTCAGCGTAATTAGGTGCTTAATTGCACCACTAGGGCCTGTCGATGCCTGTGCTGCAGTGATTATGATTTACAGCCGGGCGGCCGTGTGGGGCCTCTTCTTCTGGCCTCTTCCGTCTCATTGGACGTCTGGGCCGCAGGATCTTCTGCCCAATTTGTGAATGATGAGATCCAACAGGCTGCTTCTGCCACCCCCAGGAAGCAGGGCAGGATGATGGGGCCCCTCCCACAGGCTGTCTCTGAGAAGGGCTGGGCCCCCCTAAAGCACGGAGGGTTGGGGGCCTGGGGAGGTAGGGGGTGGAGAGACAGGCTGAGGTTCCCTGGTCCTGGGAGGCTCCCCAGTGCTGTGTTTAAGGCCTGGTTTCTCTCATCACCTTGAGCCAAGCACGTCACCTCTCTGAGCCTCAGTTTCCTGACTCATACAATGGGTATTCTGGGTATTTCAGAAGTGCCCGCATCACGGAGTTATCTCGAGATTTAGATAAGATGTGTGAAGCTTTAGCACATCATCTCACAGTGACCACACACGCCATAAACACTAGCTCCCAGCACCGGGATCACTGTTATTGTTCTCAGTATTTGCCTTCTCCAGACGGCGCTTGGCACAGATCACTGGGGCTGGGAGGGGGCAGTGTCCTATTAGAACCAGCTCACTGTGGTGCTGGATTACAGGTGTGAGGTCTGGATCCTCCATGTGACCATGAGCCCATGCGGGCATTGCTCAGAGGGGGCGCTTGATAAATGTGTGTCAAATGAATGGATGATCTAGCCCAAGAAAACCAGGGCCAGGGCGCCTTGACTGTCTGGATCAGAGCCCAGCCTCCCGCACCCCTACAGTGTGCTCAGTCCCCCTCCTCCTCTGGGGTGGGGAGGGGACTGGGGAAGAGCTTCTGAAAGCCACATGTGTTTGCTGGCAGAGGGGTGACAGGGTGGGAGGGAGCTGGGGGAGGAGGGAGCCTGTCCAAGCCTTAGCGCCCTGAGGTGAGTGAGGGTGGGCTGTGGGGTGGGCCACGCTCCATGCTCCCTCCCTAGGAGCTGGCTGCTCCCAGCGCTTCGCATTATTACTCCATTAGCGCCTTGTAGGGTTGACAAATGAAGGATAATTAATATCCGTGAGGGAAACAGATGTTGAGGTAATTCATTTCCCGCTGCGCATTTGCAACAGCATCCCCTCACTCCCCGAGAGCATGGCAGGGCCAGAGGACCTCTCCCTGCCCTTGGCCAGAGGTGATGGAATCAGCAGGGCTGACAGCCTCCAGCTGGGCCCAGCCTGGCACTGGGAAGGGGCGCCTGCCCCCACACCAAGAGGGCTGCTGTCAGGTTTCCCACGGTTTGCTGTTGGGAAGTTCTGTCTATGGCCCATGGCCCACCTCATGCCTCCTGCTGTGCCACAGCCCATGTTTTCCCGCTTCCTGGGGATGATGGCCAGCCATAGTGCTAGGAATCAGGGTGGATGGGCAGGCTCCCTGCTGCTGCCCACCTGCCCTCTTTCCTTCCGGAGCCTGGGAAGCACCCCCCTCACCACGGCCCTGCCAGCTCCTGGTGACCCTGTGTGGGCCTGTCACACCATTTTGAGGGATAGAATGCATGGAGTCAGGCCTGGGTTCAGTTCCTAGCGCTGCCACTCACTGATTCAGTGGCCATGGGAGAGTCACTCCTCCTTCTGGAACCTTAGTCTCACCATCTGTGAAGTGGGTATAATTGTGTGTATGTGACCTCAAGTTAGCAAGCCTGGGTACCACTTCATTTGGAGAAAGAAGGAACTACAGTGAGTCCATTCATCCAACAATTTATTGTTATTATTATTATTACTACTATTTACAGGGTACCAGACCCAGTGGTGGTCACTAAAGTGAACAAAATATATAGTCCTGTCTTCATGGAATTTATAGTTGAGCCAGAGAGAAAAACAAAAATCAAATCAACAGACAAATCAATTAAATGGTTCTCAAATTGTGATGCCCGCTATGATGGAAACAGTTGTGATGGAAGGCTTCTTGGAGGAGGTGATGTTCGAGAATGAATGGGAGTCAAGTAGGTGAAGAGAGATGGGGCAGAGCACCCAGGTAGGGAAACCAGCCTATGCAAAGGCCCTGGGGTCAGAAAGAGCTTAGCATTTGGGAGGAGATGAGAAGGCCAGGGAGGCCAGAGCAGACCAGTGAGGTGATTGGAAGTTACATGTGTGAGTGCCCAGCAGAGTCTCTGAAACAAGTCTGCAGAGTGAACGAACCCCGTCAGAGACTGCCCTCCTTCTCATCCTGGCCTCCTCACTGTGTGAGTGATCAGCAGGGGCTTCCGCCTCCAGGAGTTGGGGCCTGGCAAGAACAGACCAGCTGAGGGGCCAGTAGAGCGCAGTGCCAGGGCCCCAGGTCTGGAGCCTACGCAGCTCCCACCTGAGCCTGGAGAGCCTGTACGTGAGAGGTGGTGAGATCACTGGGACGGGGGTCACTAGCTGGCAGTTGGGAACTGATCTCCAACGTTCTGTCTAGGTGGGGTGGGGGCTGCAGGAGGTGGGGCAGGGAAGTAGGAAGGGTCTAAGTACTAAGGGGCAGGGAAGGATGAAAGCCCCGCTCACCATTACCCTCCTCTCCACAGGCCCAACTCCCCCCTCCCTTTTTCTAACTTTCTAAATTTTGAATTATAGACTCACAGGAAGTTGCAAAAACAGTCTCTTGTATCCTTCACCTAGCTTTCCCAGTGATCGCATGATGGAATGCTACACAGCAATGAAAAAGAACAAACACAGACATGCAATATGTCGATGGAGAATCTCGCTGATACTATGTTGTGTGAAAGAAGCTACACATGAAAGAGTTCAAGAACAGGCTGCACTGAACTATAGTGATAGGAGTCAGAGTAGTAGTTAACCCCATGGGGGGAACGTTGGTGAGGAAGGGCCACAAGGGTGCGCTCTAGGGTTATAAATAGTCTTGCCTTGCTCTGGTTGGTGGTTGCACAAGGAAACACTTGTGCGCACTTATAAAATTTTATCAAGTGTGCACTTTGCTGTGTATAAGTTAAATTTCAATTTTTAAATAAAATTTAAAATCCCAATCGAAGACATAAACAAAAAGCCAAAGTAGAAAGACAAATATCACAGACGCTTGTTCTGTTCACCCCAACAGAGATGAACAATTATTGAAATGCTGATACATTTGTGATCAGCCTGTATTTTTAAAAATATATTTTTATTGATCTCAGAGAGGAAAGGAAAGGGAGAGGGAGATAGAAACATCAATGGTAAGCGAAAATCGAGCGGATCGAGCCTGCAACCTGGGCCTGTGTCCTGACCGAGAATTGAACCAGGACCTCCTGGTTCATCGGTCGAGGCTCAACCCCTGGGCCACGTTTGCCAGGCTGTGTTTGTTTGTTTACGAAATAAGACATTTTGGACTAAGCTAAGAACTCACTTTGCATTCCACCCCAGTCCACAGCCCTCTCCTGGGCTGTATCCTCAAGGCAGCCTCTGATATGAGGCCAGTGTTCCCTGCTGTGTATTTTAAACTTGTACACACACAAGTCTCCAAAACCAGAATAGAGTGTTTTTATGTGTTTATGTACAGAAATGGTAGGAGTTTTGCAATGAGATCTCACTTCCTGCGTGTCACCGAGCTGTGACATGCCTGGCTCTAGGGTATTCCTTTTAACTGTTGTGCCGCGTTCCATAGAATGAACTGACTTCCGCTTATATGTCTGCTCTGTGGATAGACATTTAAGTTGCTTCTACCTTTTTGCTATTGAACTCCCCGTGCCCTGGTGGGGGTGTCTCTGGGGCCCCGCCCTAGCAGTGGGCTGACACGCTCGTCTTCCCGCTGCCCCAAGGCCAGGTCACGGTCTCTCTGTCGCCCCCAGGTGGTCAAAGTGGTGGGCAGTAACATCTCCCACAAGCTGCGCCTGTCCCGGGTGAAGCCCACAGACGAAGGCACCTACGAGTGCCGGGTCATCGATTTCAGCGACGGCAAGGCCCGGCACCACAAGGTCAAGGCCTACCTGCGGGTGCAGCCCGGGGAGAACTCGGTCCTGCATCTGCCCGAAGCCCCGCCTGCCGCGCCCGCCCCGCCGCCCCCCAAGCCGGGCAAGGAGCTGCGGAAGCGGTCTGTGGACGAGGAGGCCTGCAGCCTCTGACGCTACCCCGCCGCGTGCCCCCCGCGCCCCTAGGCTGTACAGAGTGCATGAGGAGCTGCTGGACTGTGGGGACGGGACTGCCGGGTCCAGCCGCCTCCCCATCCCCGAGACCTGTGGCCACCACGTGGGCCCTCCGACCACCACCCCTTTGCTCAGCATGTAAGCCCCACTCAGCCCTTCCTTTTCAGATCCGTTCGGTGACCTGACCTGGCTCGGAGGAGGTAGCCTTGGGCACCAAGGGGACAACTACTCCAAACATGGGGGCGGGACACCATGCTGGGGCAGGCTGCCCCCTTTGGCCACCAGCTTCAGTGGAGTCCAGTGTTTCGCTTTGCTTGCTTGTCCCCCAATCCTGTCCCTAGCCAGGGCCTCCCAGCCTTACTCTCCCTCCTTTCCACTCTCCCCAACTTGAGCCTGGGGATGTGGACAGCAACCCCTCCCCAGATTTGGACTTGAATCTCTGAGTAGAGCTAGGGCCTCTCCCCTGGGGAAGAGACGGGGCAAGAGCCCCCGGGAGAGCCTTGCTCTGGGGCTGTGGCCTGTTGGGGTCACTCATAGGGACCCTGGGAGGAAAGGGAGACGCCCACTGCCTCCTGGTGGGTCATTCGTGTTCAGCCTCCTTAGTCCTAAGAAACAGCTCCCTGCCCCACCCTCTAGGGAGGTGGGCGACCAGGAATCTCTGCCCTTCCTGCAGAGGGCCTCCCCCTCTGACTCCATGGCCCCATGCAGAGTTTTGCACCAGCAGGACCCCTTTGAGGGTCTTTGAGGCTCTCCCAGGAGCCCCCTCTGCCAGCTCCCAATGTCCCAGCCCTCTCTCTCGGGGTCCATGCCAAGCCCACCCAAGGGCCTGGGGCTGTTGGGACTCCAGTACCAATCCCCTCACAATTCCTGATCAGGGGGACACCCGCCCCTGGTGATGTGTAAATATTTCTATTGGGCCCAACACCCCCTCAGAACTGGCTCAAACCTCTGGCCACCCCTCAGCAATGGCATGGGGGATGTGGGAGAGGCCGAGGGCTTTGCCCCGGGGGGTGGGGGGTGGGGTGGGCAACCCTATATACATGATTCAATCCGTAACTACCAGCCAACATGAATAAAGTGGTTTAAGAAAACCTCTGGGCAGTGTCTTTTTGGGGCATTTGTGTCTGGGAGCAGTACAGCAGGGGAGGGGGAGGGGACAGGGGAGGGCTTGGCCAGCCCACACCCACACCTCCCTCAGCATTTTCTCACTTCTGCTTTCTGCTCCCAAGCACAGAACAAGAGCTGGGAGGCGCACAGGGAGAGAGAGAAGGAAAACCAGCCTTTGTCCAGCACCAGGCACTTGAATTATTCTTAGATTTTGAAGTAATCACAGGTAAAGAAGAGCGCAGAAAACATGTGTACGCTGTTTTGTGAATAAATAAGTCATAAAGCAAGTAAGGGCGAGCCACTGCCACCCAAGTGCCACCCAAGCAGCACCCAGAACAGAACCTCCGGGTCGGGCCCGCATGCCTTTCTGATCCACAGCCCCTCCTCTCTCAGGTAACCAGCACCCTGACTTTTAAGGTCATCATATTCTTAATCATTTTTACAGTTTCACTGCCTATATGCATGTCATCTTAAGCACTATAGCTGAGTATTGCCTATCTTTTTGAACTTTATATACATGGAATCTTACCATCTCTATTCTTTTTTTTATATATACTTTATTGATTTTTTACAGAGAGGAAGGGAGAGAGAGATAGTTAGAAACATCGATGAGAGAGAAACATCGATCAGCTGCCTCCTGCACACCACCCACTGGGAATGTGCCCGCAACCAAGGTACATGCCCCTGACCAGAATCGAACCTGGGACCCCTCAGTCCGCAGGCCGACGCTCTATCCACTGAGCCAAACCGGTTTCGGCACCATCTCTATTCTTGATGCACCGCTATATTTGTGAGGTTCATCCATGTTGTCACGTGTCTGTGATCTGCCCATTTTTATTGCTGTATAACATTCCACTGCAGGAATATCCTACAACTTATCAACTTACTTACCCATCCTGCTGCCGACAAGAATCGGTTTCCCTCTGAGTGCTGCCACCGGCCACACTGCGTGAGCATTCTAGTCCGTGGCTCCTGAGGCACATGAGCCCGAGAATCTCGGGTGGTTGGCCAGGTCGGCGGGCTGGGCATTGACTGCACTTCAGGGATCTCGTTTTCCGCCCGTGAGGTATCGCCATCCCGTTACAGCGGAGGGAACAGGCTCAGAGGAGCTAAATAGCTCACCAAGTTCACACATTGAACTCTGCTCTGCCAGCCTGAACCCTTCCCCTAAACCAGTGGTTCTCAACCTTCCTAATGCCGCGACCCTTTAATACAGTTCCTCATGTGGTGGTGACCCCCAATTTCATTGTTACAAATTGAACGTAATTAAAGCAAAGTGATTAATCACAAAAACAATGTGTAATTATATATGTGTTTTCCGATGGTCTGAGGCGACCCCTGTGAAAGAGTCGTTTGACCCCCCAAAGGGGTCGCGACCCACAGGTTGAGAACCGCTGCCCTAAACTCTCCCATCATGCCCTGCGCTTTGGACTCCCCAGGGTTCATTCCAGTGGGAGGTCCCACCCACCGCGGTGGGGCTGAGAATCTGCCTGAAGATGTGCTCGTCTGGGGCTCTCAGGTCAAGCCCTGGTCGCCAGTGTGGCCAGCTGGTCCCTCCTCTGTGCAGAGACCACAGGCACCGCCCACAATGAGCCTGGGCACTGCCTGTCTCCAAGCCGCCCTGGCAGCCAGGCTGAAGGAGCCTCCCCCCTCAAGGGCGGGGACTGGGGGCTGTGGAAATGGTGAGTGATGCTGGAGGAGCTCTGTGTGCCCAGGCCCTGTGCTGATCGCCACGGCCCTGAAGGGAGGCTTATATCCTCAGTTTTCAGATGAGGACACTGAGGTTAAGAGAAGGGTGGGGTGGAGGATGGGTGAATGGTGAATGGGTGGAGGAGGAAATGAATGCACCAGGCTAGGATGCAGGCGGGGCTCTGCACCTGTTGCAGAACCCAGGGCTAGATGCTCTCTGACATGTGGTCCTCTCAGGCCAGCAGCCAGCCTTTACTGAGGGCAGGGTCAGCCTTTACTCGACAAACATGGTCCCCAGTATCTCCAAGACGATGTTCAATTATGGAACTCCTAGAGGACATTCTTTGCCTTGCTTTTACCTTGAATGTAATGCCTCCTGTTTCCAGGGCTGGCTTGTGAGTAGCCGGTTGGGGTCTCCTGTGAATGCTTTAGGATACTCAGCACTTATTGATGAGATACCCAAATACTTCAGTGTGAATGCCCATCTCAAGTGGGCACCTTCCAAGCCAGGTTGAGGAGTATGCCCACTCCACCCCTTTAAAAAAACGAAAAACATTTCTGGACCGATGCTTATTTTAGTCACCTTCGTGTATAGCTCTGGAAGCCAACAGGTATGGATGGCATTCAGAGCATGGATTTTGGGGTGTGATAGTCATGCATTGACATTTCAGCTGTGCTACTTTTGAGGAATACGACGTTAGGCCCACCTCCCCTCCCTGAACCTTCAGGTTTCCTTGCAGAATTTAAGGGGCACAGTGAGCTCAGTTCACATTCACCAGCTTGGGGGAGGGCAGGGCCCAGGAACCTGCACTGCCAACTAGTTTCTCTGCAAAGAAAGTGTGTGAGCTGCTGGGATAGCACGTGTACATGGCAGGTTGTCTGAAAAGACACCCACCAAGCTGAGCTGTGGTTACTTCTAAGAAGTGGGCTAGCAGGAGTACCCCAGGAGGCTGACAATTTGTCAAGGGCAAGTATTATATCTATCACTTGATATGCATATAAATATTTAAAGAAAACCAACCAGAAAACAAAAGAAAATAAAATGGGGGAAATGGAAGAAGGCCGAGGTTGGTGGCAATCCTGGTAGGGGCCCCATCTGGTGTCTGCATCCCATGGACAAGGTCTCTTCCTCAGGTGATGAGAAGTGTTCTCCCTCTGAAAGCAGGCCCCAGAGCCAGGCCCACCCCACCCCTCCTCCACCTTACTCTCCCACCCTCCTCCCACACTCACTTCTGTTTCGGGCTATGATTTAGCTTAGGTATTCACACTCCTTTGGAAAGGCCACTTGTCTCAGAAAAGACTTGCCCACTCCCAGCCCGGAGTGTGAATCTTGATGAATCTAAGCTAGGGGCTCTTAACGCGAAGTCCACAGAAAAACCCCAACCCAGGGTGGCCGATGAAATGCATGGGATTCGGAAACCTGCATGAAGGGGGGAGGGAGGGAAAGCTACTTTGTTTTCACCAGCCTCCAACTGAAATTTAGCATTTCCTTGTATCATGAATGTAAGCAACAAGCCACAGCAGCATTCGCAGTAACTTGTGATTTGTCACCAACAGAAAGCACAGATACCTTCCCATCACAAAACAGTGATTCCAGGGATCTCAGAACGCTGTTTACACTCATCACTACTTCAATTTACGGTTGTTATTAGATCTGCCACTGGATTTTGTTGTTTAATGTGCTAATAAAGAAGCAGTTTATTCCTATATCACACTTTAAGAAATATATTTGGAAAACCATATTTCAATACAATTGGTTCGTTTTGTAATCCCATCATTTTGTTTTATGTCCTTAAAGACACTATACTGAGAAGGGTCCGTAGGTTTGGCCAGTCTGTGGAAGGCGCTTATGGGACAGATATGGTGGATGAGCACTGGTCTAAGCCAATACCAGTAATTCCATGACCCCAGCCTGGGACCAGCTTAGGAAGTGTCATGTGACCTGGGGTGTCAAATTCATAATGAGATGCCAGGGGACATCTGCTGGAGGGAGAGGGGATTAAAAGGAGAGACAAGGAAGACATACTTTCTTCCTCTGCCTCTTACTGTATGAGCAGGAGACCTGGGAAGTTCTTCCACCACTGGGCAGCCGTAAGGAGAGAAGCTGATCCAACTGAGATGCAGAAAGGAGGGTTAGGAAAAGCCTGGGTCCTTGAGGATGTAGCTGATCTGTTGTATTAGCCAGATATGGAACCTCTCTACCTCTGGACTCCGCTTATCAATAGATCCCTTATGATTTAGGCCCATTGGATCAGTTGTCATTTACTTGCAGCCAAGAGCACCTTCTCTAGTCCCCTCTGCTAGTCTTTTCCCCGAAGCTCTCCACGCTTGACCTAAGTGTCATTGGACTGACTGGAGAAACAAGCCAGCTCCTTCTTCCATCCGATCCTTATTTGGACTGGTCAGGTCTTCTTTCCTTGAGGTTGACATCTTCAACTAGACTCAAAAGGCATGGTTTGGAGACCT
Source organism: Myotis myotis (assembly GCF_014108235.1). Classification (NCBI taxonomy): domain Eukaryota; kingdom Metazoa; phylum Chordata; class Mammalia; order Chiroptera; family Vespertilionidae; genus Myotis; species Myotis myotis. Next base: position 56,285,134 of record NW_023416401.1, on the reverse strand, counting down.
TTATCTCCCCCTAACATGTATGTCTATCTAGGTCAGTGGCTCTCAACCTTTAGCATGCAGCAGAATCACGCTGATGGTTGTTGACATTAACTTGTTAAAACACATTTCTAGGTCTCACCCCCACAGATTTAGATTCAGTAGGGCTAGAGTGGTCCCGATAATTTGCATTTATAAGAAATCCCTATAGGATGCTGATGCTGCTGGTCTTGGGGACCACAGTTTGAGAACCTCTGGTCTAGGTCCCTCTGAAAACATGGCTCCCCAAAATGAAACCACTACTCAAGATGGAGTTTGATGAGTGCTAAGCAGAATAGAAATATCACCTCCCTCCCTCAATGTCAACAGTTTGTTCCTGTTATTTCAGCCTAAATTACAAAGTGCTTTTTCATACTGTTGAACTCTATGTTGCCAAAACTCTGAAAACCTATGTCTCTGTCCTAAACTCTCTCCATAGTCTATAGAATGGGAAGCATCACTTGAGGAGTGCTTAATATATGTGCCAAGGGCTTTTTTTGAAAAAAATATATTTTTTAAATTAATTTCTAGAGAGAGAGCAAGGGAGAGGGAGAGAGAAAGAAACATCGATTAGCTGTCTCCTGCATGTTCCCTACCAGGGATTGGGCCTGCAACCTAGACATGTGCCCTGACTGGGAATCGAACCGGCAATCTCTCAGTGCATGGGATGATGCCCAACCAACTGAGCCACACTGGCCAGGGCTATGTGCCCAGAACTTTAATGAGCTATCTCATTTAATTATCATAAGAAGCCTTGAAATGGGCAGTTATCTATTTCTGGGGTGACTGATGCACAGAGAAATAAAGAAAAAAACTTCCCAAGGTCACCCAGCTGGTAAATAAATGAGGGGCCCAGCATTTAAGCCTGGGTTATAGAGCTCTGTAATTAAGAACTCTCTCCTGCCTAACAGCATCTATTAATCAGCTGCCCTTTGAGGCCCAAGACAAATTTACCTAATTGCACCTCATCCAGCTCATTTCTCTTTTTCGTCTACAAGGTCATCAAATGTGGTTTTTGTCAAATGTCCCAGGTTTCTTGAATCTCCCATTTCTCTTTCATTTGAAACTCAGCCCTTTCACTGCCCTGACTCTTACCATGCCCCCTCTCCCCCCAGATGAGGTCAGGATTGCTGAGTTGCATTTCCACCCACATGGCTTTGGTATCTGAAAGTGTTAACTGTGGGCACATTTTAATAAAGGCCATTTTCTAGGCTACAGCTATTAAATGTTCCAATTTAATATGCAAATGTACCCCAAGTGATTTAGGGTATGCTGGGCCTTTATTGTCCTGGTTGCAGTTATGTTGATTTAGCCTGTAGCATTGTGGTTAATAATTTAGTAAGCAACCTTGTTTTTTAATCTTCTTTTTTCTTCATGCCTCATCCTTTTCCACATTAAGGGACTCATGCCTGCAAGAACATTCAACTTGATTAGCCATCAATCCTTGAGTAAGTGTAGCTGCAAAAGGACTCCATCCAAATGCTAGAAAAGGCTTTAAGTTCATGACTTTTCAACTTCTTGGTGTGATTCTTGGTTTCGACATAATGAAATACATTGGCTCATTTCATCGCTAGCAGTGCTTTTCATATTATGTTCTATTTTACTTTAGATTAACGTTGTTAGACAAATTTTCTTTAGTTAGTATTCAACTGGGATATCTTTTCTGTCTATCTGCAACATTTCTGTGTTATTGTTTTAGGCATATCTCTTTACACAGCTTATAGCTGAATTTTGATTTTTAAAAAGATCTCATCTGATAGTCTCTGTCTTTAATAAGTAAGTTTAATCCACTTATGTTTATTGTGATTACTGATTTATTTGGACTTATTTTCTACAATCTTATTTTGTGTGTGTGTGCATTGTGTTTTATATTACCATGAGATTTCTTTTTGGGGTGGCAGAAGCACATGTGGTTACCTTTTCTTTCTTTCTTGACTTTTGATAGATAATGTTCTTTAGCACCCAGTCCCTTTTCTCCCCAAACGTGAATTGAAGGCTGTAAATCACATTTCTTTCAGTGATTTCATTTTAATTTTTTAATATGAAAGTACTTAACTATGTATTTTCCAAACAAAATAAAGTTATTCAGTATCTCTATTTTCCTCTTTACATGACACTTTTAACACTATGTAACTACCAACTGAACTGCCCCATCCCATCTTCATTGTTATTGTTTAGACTTTTAGTTCCACTATTTATCACAAAATTCATATTAATATAGTCAGACATTAATTAGATTTACCAATATATTGGCCAATTTCTGTACTTAATGTTTTCCTTCTTTCATTTTCCCTTTTGCTGAGGTATATACTTTTTTTTTTTTAATATATTTTATTGATTTTTTACAGAGAGGAAGGGAGAGGGATAGCGAGTTAGAAACATCGATGAGAGAGGAACATCGATCAGCTGCCTCCTGCACATCTCCTACTGGGGATGTGCCCGCAACCCAGGTACATGCCCTTGACCGGAATCGAACCTGGGACCCTTGAGTCCGCAGGCCGACGCTCTATCCACTGAGCCAAACCAGCCAGGGCTTGCTGAGGTATATACTTTAGTAATTCTTTCAGTGAAGGTCAGGGTGGAAAACTCTCTTAATCTGTGCAAGTCTGAAAATGTCTGTAATATGTTTTCCTTTTTCACTGTTCATCTACCTGTGCATTGAGGTCGGTTGATTGCAATTTTCCCTTTGCCTGTTCAGAGTATTACTTCTCTGTCTCTGTCATCCATTGCTATTGATGAGAAACCTGTCACTTCAATTGGCATTCCTTTGTAGGCAATTTTCTTTTCTTGTAACTCAAGATTTTTCTCGTTATCTTTGACATTCTGCTCTGTCATTACAATGTTTCTGGCTCAGATTTATTTTTAATCACCTTGTTTAGCACATGGAAAGTGTTTTCCATCTCAGGACTTCCTTTTTGGTTCTGAAATATTCTCAGCCATCATCTGAATATTGTACAATGGATATTATGTCCCCATTACATTCTTTATTCTATCCTGGAATTTCTATTACATATCTGTTGCAGTTTTTCAATCTGCTCACCACGTCTTAACTGCTCTTTCATACTTTCCATTTCTTTATCTCTCTGTGTTGCTTTCTGGGTGAATTACTCAGGAATATCTTTCAATTCACTAACTGTTTCTTCAACTGTGTCTGCTTTGGAGTTTGTCCTATTTGAATTCACTTCAAGAATGATACTTTTCATTTTTAGGATTTCTCGTGGTTCCTTTTTCACACCAATAGTTAATACCTACTTTTATTTCATGACTTTTTCCTTTTACAACTCATTCCTTTCTTTACTTTTGTTAAGGTCTTAAACTTATGTTAAGGTCATTCCCAGATTGTTCTATTATTTGCACTTATCACAAGTGAACTCATCTGTTAAGAGTTGAGTTTTTGGCTGTCTCTCTGAGTGTCAGTTTCCTTCACATGCGTTAGAATTTTGTTTTACAGGATTATGTGGAAGAGGAATTGTTCTGTCCACTTTCTTTCTTTGCACGTATCTGAACCCAGACCCTCAGGACCCTAGTCCCAAACCAGGCTTCCTATTGGCTGCTCAGATTCCCAGTTTCGGGTGATATCAGAGATGTCACAGAGGCAGCTAATGAGTCAAGGTGGCTTGATTCAGGTCCCAATTGCCAGACCTGCCTCTGCTCCCATTCACCTAAGATATGGTTTCAAGCAGTGAGTCTGACGCTAGACCTCCAGTTCTCAAAGAATCCTTCTGGTCCCTGTTGACCCTGCAGGATGTGAGTTCCTGGTCACTTCCGCCTGTTTCCAGACCCAGAGCCTGGCAGGCCTGGGCTTCAGCCTCCTTTTACTTCGTGTGTCTGTTCCCTTTCTATTCCCAAGAGAAGCTGATCATGTTTGTGAGTGTGGCTATCCCATTTTATTTATTTATTTAAACATTTAACTTGCCCTAGCTGGTTTGGCTCAGTGGCTAGAGCGTTGGTCTGCGGACTGAAGGGTCCTGGGTTCAATTCCGGTCAAGGGCACATGCTGGATCCCTAGTAAGGGTGTGCAGGAGGCAGCCAGTCAATGATTCTCATCATTGATGTTTCTAGCTCTCCCTCCCTCTCCCTTCCTCTCTGATATCAATAAAAACAGAACAAAAAAACATATAACTTACCTAATATTGCAGTGTATGAACAAAGGTTATTTTTCTCCCACAATTTATGACAATCTGATCAATTTTTCTTATGTCAGTTTTTATTGAGGTATTATTTATAAACAATAAAAGCACCAATTTTAAGTGTATACTTCAAAAAGTTTTTATAAATATACAGTAATCTCCATTGCAATCAAGAAAAGAAGACTTTCATCCTCCTCCCAACTTCCCTCTGCCCCTTGGCTATCAATCGCCTTTCCCAAACTCCACCCCCGTGTCACCACGGATCTGCTTTTGATAGATTAGTTTTGCCTTTCCTACAGTTTCATAGAAATTGAATCAGACAGTATATACTCTTTTGTGTCTGGCCTCTCACACTAAGCCTCGTGATTTTGAGATTTATCCACATTGTGTGAGCCAGTACTTCATTCCTCTTTTTACTGCTGGGTAGTATTTTGTTGTGTGGATACATCACAATCTCTGTTCTTCTGTAAGAGAACATTTGCATTGTTTCTAATTTGAGGCTATGTACACAACTCAGCCATGAACATGCCTATACACGTCTTTGTGTGGACATGTTTTCATTACCATTACTCTAGGATAAACACATAAGATGGGGTTACTGGGCAGTGTGTAAGTTTAACTTTATGAGAAACTTCCAAGCTGTTTGACAACGGGTCGGTATCATTTTGCATTCCGGTCTGCAATAAGAGTTCTAGTTGAGGAGCAGGATTTTTCAAGCATAAACTCGGTGCCCCCTTGAGCGGAGGTGACTGTAAAACACTTTAGAATGTGCACTGAGCTGTGCCACGTCAGGAACGGTAATGGCGGCTCCGTGAGGGCACAGACTCTAAGTGTCCTGTTTACTCCTGCGTCCCCAACGCCTAGCACAGGCCTTGGCTCATTGCACACATTCAATAAATGAATCGATGAATAAAGATCTGTCTCTGACAAACAGGAACAGCTTATCAGGCTTGAGTCAAAGTTTGAACCTACCACATTTTAGTTAACCAAAGGGAGTGTTTTTGAGCTCTGTTTTCTCCTTTCCTAAATGTCACAAGACTTGTTTGAAACAAGTCAGCATTTCTATCCCATTTCTATGAGGTCAACTATCCCTTCAGCCTGGATTCTCTCTCCAGCTCAAGATGGCCACTCTTCCTCCCAGCACCGGGTCTGCATTTCAGCGAGCAGAAAGGAGAAGAAGGGAGAGAAGGGCACACACCCTCTCTTTAAGGATATGTGCTTGAAGATCATTTCTGCTTATGTATCATGGGCCAGAGCTTAGTCACTGTAGCTGCAAGGGAGACAGGAAAATGTGGCTTTTATTCTGACCGGCTGTAGGACTAGATAAGTATCGGGGTTCTTTTACTTAGTCTTAGACGAAGGGGAGGAGAGATATTGGATCACTTCTAATAGGCTGTACAGTTAGCCTGTTTTGTCTTAAACTCTAGGCACTTTGAGCTCAATATACTATATTGTTTGGAAAACATGGTTATTCCTCAACTCCAGGGAGAACCTTTCAATTCACTACCCGGCCAAAAGCCATCGTCTCCCTAAGCGCCACCCATCAGCCACCCCTCCCAGCCCCTCCCTCAGGGCTGTCTGCTCCAGCTACAGGCGTGGGGAGCAGCTGAAGGACGATGCATGCACAGAAGGGGGAGTTAATATTGGGCTCTGCAGACCAGCCCACACTGCTGACTTTCCTGGGACCAAGTGGGTGCCTTCTGGGTCATCTACTACGGAAGCTCTGGTGGGCCCTGTGGCTGAGCTGGTGCAAAGAGCTGGGTTCACTCAGCTGCCCTTCCCACCGTCCATCAGGCTTGGGCCCCAGGGAACTTAGCAGGGGATGGGCATGTCTCAGAGCTGCGTGTCCAGTATGGTAGCCACTCGACACATGTGTGTATTTAAATTTAAATTAATAACATAAATAAATATTTACTTCCCCATCTTTATTAGCCACATTTCAAGTGCTCAGTAGACACCTGTGGCTGGTGGCTACTATATTGAATGGTGCCGATACAGAACATGTCCATCACTGAAGGAAGTTGTATTGGACAGCACTGCCCCAGAGGAAAGACATCTCAGTTGTATTAACGGAGGCAGAGTACAAGAAAGAGGCTGTGCCAGGCACAGCCTGGCTGGGCTACCATAGTCCATGGGTCCCAGGGGGAACTAATGAGAGGGGAAGAGGTTCAGACAAGGGCAACCGGGGTGCAGAGGGGGCTGGAAACACATCTGTGTCTTGTGTAAAGGATGTTGACCATGGGTTCCTCCAGATGCAATGCTGGGACAAAGATGTAAAGGCAAGCAGTTTACTTGGGAGGGAAGTGGGAAGTGAGACAGGGAAAGTGTTCGTGGTCAGGCAAGTGAGCACTGTGAACCCTGGGCTCCAGCGTACCATGGATCTCTGGGAGCCAGTGTAGAGCAGTAGCTCAGTCATTCAGCCAGAGGGTGGGGGGAGCTGGGGTTTTTATACACCAGCATTCATCAGTCATTGGCTGAGGGCTGCTTCTAGGGTACTAGTTTTGCCAGGACGTCTGGCCTGCCAAATATGGAGACAGAGGCCTTCTGTACTTGTAGAAAGTCCTCAGGCCAAGAGATGCAAACATGAGGCAGGTGGAAGTTGGCTGGAGCACATTGAGGTGGTAAGACCTGAAGGGATATGGGCTGGGCACCCAGCACTGTCTGCTACAGAAGAGTAAGCCCAACATCCTTCCCATCCACCTGCCCCACCCCCAGCCTCATCTCACACATACACACACACATCACACACACACACACCACACACACACACACACACACACACACACACACACACACACACATACCCCTTACATACCTCTTACACTGGCTTATTCCTTCTCCTTAGATCCACCCTGCCCTCTCCCATCACAGGACCTTTGCATACACTGTTCTGTGTGTCTGGAATTCTCTTCTACTCTTTCCTGTCTATTTTTAACTAGTTAAGTCCTACTGATTCTTTAGATCTTGGCTCAAACATCCCTTCCTGTAGGTACCCTTCTCTGAGGGACACCATAGCCCCACCCAAGGACAAGATCAAGTCCTGTTGCATGAGGTCCCAGCTTCCTGTCCTATAAGTGTGTCATTCTATGTTTATGAGATAAATTAACACTGTCTTCCCCATGAGACTGAGGAAGTGACCTTGTTTGTCTTGTTCATAGCGACACATAGTAGGTCTATAAGAAATGCATGTTTAAGTGAATGAATGAATAAATGAATGAATGAATGAATTCCAGTCAGATTGTCTAAGACTCCCAGTAGCCAGAGAGGGAATTTACCAGGGAAAGACCCCAGGAGGAGGAGGCTAATTAGCAATTCATTAGGATCTATTTTCACGTCTGTAGTCAATGCTAATCACTTGTTTGTTTAAAACAGGAAGTTCTGCACTCATTAAATCCATTAGTAAATGAAAATGTTTCTCAGGAAAGTCTGGCCTCCCACACTGGAGTGTAAATTCAAGGGCTCCACCCCCTCTTTTGTAGAGACTTGCCAGAAGTCAGCAAGTACTCACAAGCTAAGAATAGCCTGGCCTAGGACCCCAGACCTCCCTCAAAGCAGGATCTGAGGAACTTGCCTCTTCAGCTCTCTGAGCTCCGTTTCTGTCCCTGTGAAATGGGGACAATCTTCCATTTCATGGCTAGTTGTGAAGGTGGCTGCCTGCACAGCACACACCTTTGGGGCATTGAATAGACCAGCCTCCCTCCCTGAAGCTTCACCTTTTCTTCAGTCGCCTTGCCGACTGTCCCCACCTCCCATTAATGTGAAAACACCCTGAACCTATTGTATGAGCCTCTGCACGCGCTGTTCCCTCTGCCCAGAGGAACCCTTCCCTCCCTGTGTAATGAGCAAACATTGCAAAGCTAGCTTGGATGGGTTCTCCTCCATGAAGCTTTAGTGTCCTCTCATTTCAGCCCCATCATTTTCATGGTGAAACCCAACCCCTTCAGAGCACTGCCCAGGGGCCCTGCATCTAGCAATTTATTAGTCTAATTCGCACCCTGCTCTCAGGGAGATATTATTTCTATTCCCATTTCACCACATCTCAGAGCGATGAAGAGACTTGCCTATAGCAAGTCTGGCTGTCGTCTCCAAAGGCTGTGCTCCTAACTGCTGATCCAGACCTCCTTCTGATACAGACTTTATCGCGGCCTTTCTCAGGATGACTTGTCTTGGCTAGCTCTCCTCTGAGCTGGGCTCCTAGGAGGCAGCATTTACGTCCTTTTGTCTCTGGGCCTGGCACATAGAAAGCCAGGTTGAAGTTTCCAACCTGCATATTTTAGATTCTGTGGTCCAAGCTCTAATGTAACTGGTCATGTGACTCATCATATGCTGATGAGCAGCCTCAGGTTCGAATCCTAACTTTGCCTCTTTACCTGATGCCTGGGGGGGGGGGGGGGGCATCAATGGAGAGCTCAGCCATCCTAATGGGAGGAAAGTGCAAGCCATAGCTCTGTCCAAGGTGCTGAAGATGCAAATATGCATTTGACCCCTCCGTGGGGGGGAAAAAGCTGTAAGCCCCAGACAGCTGTGGTGGGGGCTGAACAGAGGGCACTTAGTAGGATCCCTGAATTCTGCCTTTGAGGCTCAGATGAGCCAGGGCATGAGTGGCAGATCACCTGCCTGCGTGCGTACGGAGGCCATCGGGTGGCCGCCTGCATAGCACACAACCCAACCCCTGAAGGGCATCCTCTTTGCTTATCTGGATTAAGCAATTAGGGCTCCCCTCCCCCCATCCCTAGTTCTCTAGAGAAATGCACAGCACAGGTGAGGGGACCAGATGATGTTAGGCTCCTAACATCAAAATGTGTTTACCATAGAATTTTAGACTCACAAGTGCTTTTATTTAATAATAAACAATTTTGTAAGTTACACAAGTATATGGCTAAAAATAAGTATAAAGGGTATTATGTGAAAAGACTTCTCATCACTGGTCCCGTTACTCTTCATAGAGGCTGCCACTTGGTCATTCTTTAAGAGACATTCCACACACAGTGTGCCCCTGCTCCCCATAAATAGTAGCATTGTTCTGCTTGCTACCATTTCTTTAATAATATATATGCACAGAGAGCTAGCTCTTTCTTTTTAAAGGTTACATGGCACACTACACGTTAGTAAGGCACTTAATTAGCCAGGCCTGTCTGGATGGACCTTTCGGCTGTTTTCAATCTTTTATTAATGCAAACAATGCTTCAATGAACATTTTGTTCATCGTCTTTGCACATGGACAAGGGAATTCCTAAAAGCAGGATTGCTGAGTCCAAGGGTATGTGGACTGTAAGTTCTGAGAGCCATTGCAGTTTTATTCATTTTGTTATATGGATGTAACATACAGAGTGGGGCAAAAGTAGGTTTATAGTTGTAAGTACTCGAAACATAGTTTATTCTTGTATTATTATTTATTTTTGTACTAGAGGGCCGGCGCACAAAATTTGTGTGTGGGTACAGTCCATAGGCCTGGCCTGCAATCAGGGCCATTTTCCCCAGCTGCCCACAGCCAGCTCCATCCCCCGCCCCCAACCCTCTCACCCCCAGTTCCCCGTTTGCCATCAGGTGATCGGTGCCTGACGGCCGGGGGAAGGGACCAAGAGGTCAGCTGTTCCCACCCGCTTGCTGGCCCTGCCCCCACTGCGGATGACCATCAGGCGATTGGACCCTGCCAGCCAGGGAAAGGGACCAAGAGGTGGTCAGTGTGCCTCATAGTGACTGGTCCAGCGGTCGTTCTGTTGTTAGGGTCAATTTGCATATCACCCTTTTATTATATAGAATAGAGGCCTGGTGCATGGGTGGGGGGACCCTGCTGGGGGTGGGGCCAGCCTGGGTGAGGGACCGCTGGCAGTTTGCAGGCTGGCTATGCCCCTGGCTTTGTCAGAAAGGACGTCTGGTCTATCTGGTCTAATTAGCATGTTACCCTTTTATTAGTATAGATTATTTTCCAAACAATCAACTGTAAACCTACTTTTTCCCCACCCTGTAGTTCATTTAACCAGACCATCCCTCCTCACTCCCAACACCTTCTGCAGCTTTCTTTTAAATTCCATATTTACTTTTAGGAAATAGTCAACAGTAACATTTATGACTGCTGATGTCCATTCTTCAGTAGAGAATTTCTGAGTTGGGAGATGGGACAGTGTGGGGAGGGTTTCAGCCTCATCTGGGTGCATGTCTAAGTCCTATGATGAGGTTATTTCCTACCTTTTGCTTCCAGTCTCTTGAGGTATTAATGCATAGACTGGGCATTCAATATTTGTGAGTTTCTGTAAAAAACAATGTTGCAGTGAATTGCCCATGTGTGTGATCTTAGTGCATGCGTGCGTACTAAATTCTTAGAGGCAGAATTGCTGGTGGGAAGGCTTGCACATTTAAATTTGATAGTTACTGCCAACTGACCTCTAAGGACCTTGTACCGATTTACACACCCATTTCCCCACATATTTGCCAACACTATAATTCAATCAGATGTTTAAGGGGGTGGAACGTGCTGGGAGACTATTTGTTCAAACCCGTCCCCTAGCAGACAGGGAAACGGGCTGAGGAGGGGGAGGAAGTGCCCAAGGTCATGTGTGAGCCGAGGCGCAGTTTGGTTCCCACACCTGGCTTCCCGGCCTCTTCCAGGGAACTGAGCAGTGTCCTGAGTGAGATGTGTGAGCTAGCACTGGGCGGGTCCATAAGGGGAGACAGGATGCGAAGGTGGGATGAAGGGGAGGTGGGGTACCCTGAGGTCTGTCTACTCTGCACCTCTGCCTTGGGGAATGCAACCTGTTTCACTTCTTTTTAAAAAAATATATATATTTTTATTGATTTCAGAGAAGAAGGGAGAGGGAGAGATAGAAACATCAATGATGACAGAGAATCACTGATCGCCTGCCTCCTGCATGCACCCTACTGGGGATCGAGCCCGCAACCCAGGCATGTGCCCTAGACCAGAATCGAACCTGGGACCCTTCAGTCCACAGGCCCATGCTCTGTCCACTGAGCCAAACTGGCTAGGGCAACATGTTTCATTTCAAGAAGAAAACTTCTGACTCTTCTCCATTACTGGCCCCTCCCCCACCCCCTCCGACATCCTTTCCCTTGGAAACGGCCTCAGAGATTCTGAAAGGTCCTTCCTTTCCTTCCGTCTGAGCCCGCCTGTGTGGGAGGAGGCTGAGGACGTGAGGGTACTGATTGAGAGAGCAGGTTGAGACCCAGGAGCTGTTGTGCAAGAAGAATGGCAAATTATATAAGGAAGGAGACGGGAATGGGGTGGCGGAGGCAGCCATTCATCAGTGCTTTTTAACCCTTTCCGGCCCCTGAGGCTGCCGTGAGAGACGTTTTCATAAATGGTTTATGCTGAAGGCTTTGAAGGGAGGACACACTGCTCCCTCCTGCCCTTTGCAGACGGGCTTTGTACTCTGGGTAAAACTGTCGGAAAAGGTGGAACAGCTCCTAATCTAGGAGATGATTCCTGTGGGAAATCAGGCTGCTTTTCAGGCGTAATTTGAAAAGCTGCTGCCTCCAAACTTCAGAGGTGGGGGGAGCGGGGGCGCAGGGAGAAGAATGCCATTTATAAAGCAATCAGCGCTTCCAGAGTCAGCCGCCACTCAGAATTATTTTCTGAAATTTGGCCTCTTCCTCGCCCTGGAGGAAAGGCAGTGTGGGCACTTTGCTTCCAATCAAGTCCGCCCCAGGCTGGGGTAAGTCACACAAAGGCAGGGCCCCCCCGCGCTGCGCACCACCTGCTGGAGCTGCGAAAAATTATTTCCAGGGCCTCTCCACGCTCCGCCTCGAGCCAGAGGAAGCCTCATCAGAGGTTCCATTCATCTCACTTCTTACTTTTAAACTTTAAAGAACATATTTATGTGCCTCAAGTTGCCCATGAACCACGGCATGTCAAACAGTTTGGGGTTGATGGAAGAGGTACATTTTCTCGTCCTGGGACTTTCGGAAACACATTTCCATCGCCAGTCTCTCTCCCTTCCAATTTCTCCGGTATGCAGTCACGAGATGAATATTCTTAAAACGCGGCTTTCAGTACTTGACTCATCTGCTCAAGAACCTTCCAAGGCCACGCCCTGGTCTCCTCAGGCCGGGACCCCCAGACAGGCAGTTGAGGCCCTCAGTGAATGTGGCCTCTAACCTCTAACACACACCCTCCCAGTCTGCCAGGCCACCTCCCCTGTCTCGCCCCATAAATTTCGGGGGGTGGGTGGGTGCCTGTCATGTTTGCCCCTCCCTACCCTGCATCTCTGTTCCTGGTAACCAAACGCAGCGCTACCTCTTGGGGGAAGCCACTCCCCCACCCAGCTCTTTCTCCTTATGGTTTGGGTGAGCTGACCTGCCCATCTGCCCCCAGGCCAGCCTATGAGAATGCTCTAGATCAGGGGTCCCTCAAAACTAAGGCAAAAAATGCCATCCTGCCCTTAGGCTAAAAATAATTTTTCTTTTTTTAAATATTGGAAAAAAATCAAAGAAGAACATGCCAGACAGACCCTCTGGCCTGCAAAGCCTAAAGTATTCGCCAGCTGGCCGTCTCCGGAGAAAGTGTGCAGGCAGCGCACAACGCTTGGTGCAGGGCGGGCAGAGAACCAGCCGCGCTGCGGAGAGCGGGTCCCGGGACCTGAGCTGGAGCTGTCCGAGGGACGCGCACACCCTCCTCGGTTGTTAACGGAAAGAACAGAAGCCTGGAACCAGGGTGGCCATCTCTGACACTCACAGAGGCAGGCTGGGAGAGGAGACAGCCAATTCTGGGGAAAGCAGAATCAAAAGACGGAGATGGCTGTGGGGCCTGGAGGCTTTGGGGCCTTTTGGTTATGAGGCCAAGACATTTCTTTTTGCTCAAGCCAGTTTGAGTTGGGTCTCTAGTCAGTTGCAACTGAAGCAGTTATGATGAGCACAGATACTGGCAGGTATGCCCGGGGGGCCTCTGGGCATGCTATTTTCCGCGTCTGGAATACCCTATAGCCTATACCTTCTCTGCCTACCGAAGTCTGCTTGTCCTACCGCGATCTCACCTCCTCCTCTGCTGTGCTTCCCCCTCCCCCCCTTTGTTCCTGGGTAGTTTTGAGACTTAATCATCCACTTCCACAGCTGTAACTGTCTGGAGGCGTGTGCATTGCATCCCCAACAAAGCCATGAGCAGTGGGATCGGAGGGAGGAAAAAATACACGTGATCAGAGCCCCAGGCACTTTGCTAGAGACTCTACAGACACCACCGCGCTATTCCTCCCGGGGCAGCCACCACAAGGGGCAGAGGCAGCAACTCCTCTTAAGAGATGGAAAATGAAGTAAAGGGAGTCAGTCGCCCAAGGTCACACCATCAGAAGTCAGCTCCAGTCGGATGAATTCTAGCTCACCTTCCACCACAGGGGGCCTCCTGAGGACCACACCCAGCCCTTCACAGGACGCCTGTACCAGCTCCACTTCCCTGGATCCTCCAGATCCACTGCCTGCGGGTCAGACCTCAACCCCCCAACCCGAAATTCAAGGCCCTTCAGTACCTCTCAATCCCTCACCTATTAACCCTCCTCCGGCCAAACCAAGGCTCGAAAACCTGAGTGAAGGAGAACCCCTCACCGCACCAGCAGGCTTTAACAGGGGGAAGCGACCACTTTGCGAGGCCTCCGTTAACGAGGACGGCGCTGCATCAGCTGGACAGGTTTGAAATTAAAGTTGCCTGAATATAATAACCGGAGAGGCACTCTAATTAGGTTTTTTTAATCAAGTGCAACAATCTGCCTGCAGGAGTCCAAATGCGACTCAGGATGTCTTAACTCCGAGGAAGAGATGGGTTTCTGGAACGGCACGCAAACCCTCCCACGCGGATTCTCTCCTGGAGAGCTTCCTGGCCCAGTGCCACCGAGGCACAGGACGCGTGTGCACGTCCCCTGCCTCTCGGTGCACGTCCCCTGCCTCTCGGTGCACGCCCGCCGCCACACCCAGGCGCCTGGGAAGGCAGCTGCTTTAATCCCATGGGAGCGAAGGCGCCCCCTCTGACCCATCTGCGCATCTGCAAGGATCTAGTGACTGAATGAGCGATCACTGTGGCCCGGGGAATTAGGAACAATGCTGAGGATCCCTTTACAGTCTCAATTAGAGGGCATTTCCCCCTCTTCCAAAGGAAAACACATCCCAGGATTTTGAAACTGGGAGAATGGTCATCTCTCTTTCAGGGGTTCTTAACTTGGGGTCCCCCGGTGTCATTCATGAAGTCTCTGGAATTGTACTAGGGTTTTGTGAGGTCAGCTAAACAGACCCAGGAGATGAGGAGATGGTGCGTGACTGCAGCTCGGGGGATGCGGTGCCCTTCTGGGAGTGACAGGACGAGGAACGTTTCTGCAGAGTGGGTCCTCACATTTCACCAGCTTCCTGGAGGGGCCCAGAATCCCAAAAGATTAATTGGTCTCCCTCGGGTTCAGTTCCTCTTTGCAGGAGGGAGAAGTGAGATGCAAAGAGAGGGAGGGTCCCCCAGACCAGAAGCCGGGCTGCTGCCCCCTGGACCCAAGCTGGACATCCCACTGCCCTAGAAGGAAATGAGGCGGCCTCTCTGGGACTGGCTGGGGATCCTCGCTCCTGTATGTCCCTATGCTAACCCCTTTCTGGGTTTTTAGGGCTGGGGGATTACCCAAGTTACTGGGGAAGTCAGTCAGGCGGTTCCTCACATGCATCTGGTGAGGAAGCATTTATCACCCTGGGACCCTTCAGCACATGTGTGTGCGTGACCTATGTGTTTCAAATCACCCAGGTAGAAACTCAAGTATTTATCCTGCCTTTTTTTACACAAACTCCCTCAAGGTTACGGCTGCTGGAGGAAGGGAAGGTTCCCTTACACAAGCACTCCCTAAAAGCAAGCTGTGGTGGGCGGACTGTGCAATCCCTAAAGAATGCGGGGACCTAGGCGAGGATCACCACGGGCTGCTAATGTCACAGGAAGAGATCAGACATCATATGCCACCTGATGGAAGTGAATCCCACCACCTATGAGGGAGAGGTGCCCAATAGCAAAAACAAAAAACCCAAACCTGATCCAGCCCGCTGCTGTGCTTCACTCACAGGAAATACAGGTGCAGGAGGAGCCTGTGCCGTGCCCCCTACAGGATGCAACAGTAAACCCAGACTGTGGGGATGCTGGGGCTGGAGGACCCTGTTTCCTCACCATCAAACCTCCAAGGAAAGGAAGAGGTGGGGGGGAATCTATGAATGAAGAGCAGTGCATTAGGGGACATTTTAATAACAGCAGCGTACATACCTGATGTGGATCCCGATTCCCTCACACTGGGAAATTGAACACTGGATACACTAAAGGACCACTGCTAATTTTGGTAGGTGTGATAATGCTATGTGATTACATGTTTAAGAAAAGGCTTGGATACGACATCTGGGATTGGCTTGAAAATAATCCAGGGGCTGGTGGGGTGGGAGGTAAATGGGCAGGGAACGCTGAAGCGAGGCTGGCCATGGGGGCAGCTGCGTTATGGGTACCTGGGGCATCAGTATACTAGTATCCACAATCAAAGGTTAAAATAATTAATCTCCTACTTAAAAAAAAAAAAAAAAAGTCGCCCTAACCAGTTTGGCTCAGTGGATGGAGCGTCGGCCTGTGGTGACTCAAGGGTCCCAGGTTCCATTCTGGTCAAGGGCATGTACCTTGGTTGCGGGCACATCCCCAGTAGGGGATGTGCGGGTAGTAGGGGTTGTGCAGGAGGCAGCTGATCGATGTTTCTCTCTCATCGATGTTTCTAACTCTCTATCCCTCTCCCTTCCTCTCTGTAAAAAAAAAAAAAAAAATCAATAAAATATATATATTTTTTAAAAAGTCATGAGCGTTTGCTTTTGGGGAGAAAAACCAGATGACTGGGGAATGGGAGATGACTTTTCACTGTCCCATTTTGTGCTGCTTGGATTTTTATGCCATGGCTCTGGATGATCCATTCAAGAACATTCACCCATTTTTAAAAAATCACCCAATTTAAATAGAAAACTTCAAAGTGAGCTCTTGATCATACTTTTCATCCAACAAGTGTCTTTACTTCATTTTCTTCCAAAGAACAGGTTAGGTGCAGTGAGTTAGTTCCATCTCATTATTCGAGGTGAGGGTGTGTGTCTGTGACACGGGGCTGTGTTCTGAAGACCCCTGGTGAGTGATCCCTCCTCCTGGTCCTCAGACACTCAGAGGACACACAGTGCAGCACGCAGTGCAGGCCTCTGCCCACGTGTCTGTCAGCTCGCCGGTGTGTGTCTGTGTGTGTGTGTGTCTTTGTGTGTGTGTGGGGGGCGGTCTGTGAGGCAGCTGGGGTCTTGGACAGCGTAAGCTAAGGAGTTAAGCCCTTAAGAGCTGCCAGACAATGTCATCGGAAAACAGCAGGTATGAAATATAAGTAACAGTCAGCTACTTTCGTTCAATCCAATTTCTAAGCAGTTGTGTGATCGATCAATTTATAAATCGATCGGCTGTCTAATCCACCTTGCTGTCTTCTCTGCGGCTGCCATGGCCTCCGGCCAGGGTGGGGTCACCCCATCGCAGGCAGGGGGGCGCTCACTGCAGCTCCCGCAGCAGGAGGAGCACGTTGGCCGTGTACGGGTTCTGCTGCCCCGTGGCCCCCCGCAGCTGCACAGGGTGGAGGGCAGGATGGGGGGGTAGGAGCTGCTCAGGGCAGTAAAGTTCGTTCAGGAGGAACCAGGTGCAGTCCGGATCGACCTTCATCAAGTGGAAGAAAACCCTGTGGAGAGAGGGACAGCAGTGAGGGGAATGGTGGCTGGGGCACAGGGGGGGAACCTGCTGGTGTTCTACCAAGAGGCGACTTCCTGGCTATTTGAGAAAACACTGACAAAACAGCAAATCACCTGAATAGCAGGACAAACCACCTCATTCACAAGACAGGGCCACATGGATGGTCTCAAAGACTAACAGAAACAGAGGTAAAGAGTTTCCTATCCCTTGACATACAGAAGAAAAGTAATTAGTCTGAGCAGAACAATATTGACATCAGACAAGATCTTGGCAAAGAAATTGGTTAAGTTCTGACACGCAAAGCAAGACTTTTCAGAAGGAAGAAAATGGACAGGCCCACCCTCATGCCAGGCTCTTCTCGCTCACAGGGCAAGCCCCAGGGCAGGGCTCCCAGTCCTGCCTGCGGAGCTTGGGCAAGCCCTCAGCTTCTGAGTCTGCAGGCCCTCACTCTGGCCCCCAGCTCACTGCTGAGCCCTGAAGCTGGCCCTTTCTGGCCTCGGAGAGCCATGGATTCTTGGTGGGCTGGACAAGCCTATAGGGATCAGATCTTCTCCTGGGATAGGACCGCTGAGCCCTGTCCCATGACCTTTGGCAGAGGCAGGGTACTGGTGTCCCACGCACACACAGACAGCTGAAAAGCCTGGACCAGGTGACACCAGAGGCCCACCAGGTCTGAAAAGGTGTCACAACCCTTTTCTCCTACCTGCTCATATCCCATTCAGTCATGCGCCCAGGGCCACTGCACTGGGCAGTCCAATGTAAACCTCACCCGCTGACTCAGTGATCCAGGGTCTGGCTTTTCCACCCCAGGAAGGATGAGCCCTTCTCTAGCTGGGCAGCTCTCTCGGCCACCTGCCCCTCAGCTCACACATCACCTGCTCAGAGAGGTCGGCTTCCCGGACCATTGTGTCTGGGTGGTCACCCCTTATCTGTTTATTGTTTTACAGGACACCCTTCCCAGCACTTATCAAGTGCTCATCTATGGGCCATCTCCCTTCTTCACAATGGGGGCAGGGAGCATGTCTGCTTGGCTCACTCTGCGCCCCAGACACCTGGTGAACGCAGCCAGCACTGCCTGAACAGGTCCTCACGGTGAACGAGGACTTCCTGGCTTGCACCCCGATGACTGAAGGTGCCGTCTGTTTCTGGAAGGTTTCCGCTCTATAGGAGGTTTCCGTAAAGGAGAGGCCACTGCTCAGCACCAAGGAAGGACGAGAGAGCTTTAGCAGGATTCACGTGGCCATAGACACCACTAGTCAAGTGGCTGTGGAAGATTATTCACCTTGTCTCGGCCTCGGTTTCCTCACGTCTAAGAATGGGGCTGCATTCCCTCAGGCTCTGCAGAGGCCCAGCCACAGAGCACAGCTCCAGCCCACACAGGGCCTCACGGTGGCCCTTCTCTGCCGACGGATGGAATGGATGGGGTCTATTTGATGGACCCTTTTCATTCTTAGCCACCATTTCTAGGAACCTCTCCCTTACAGCTGGGCATCAAATAGGAGTTTAAATGCTTGCTAAACGGAGCTAAATTCTGGTTTTTAATTAGGTTAATCTGAAAAGCCTGTGCACTTTTGCTTTCTTCCTAGGGTTTAATATTCATATGCTAAGGAGGCAAAGGAGATAGGTGGAGGGGGACACTCTGAAAATGTTCTGGCCTGTTTTGTGCCTAAACAATCTAAGTTTTCTTTACTTAGGATAATCTTGTGTTTGTAACCTCAGCAGTAGATGCCGGAGAAGCGATTAGAATATTCCAATTCATCGTTTCCACTTCACTGCAGAAAGGAGATGGGGCCTGCGTGGAAGACAATTTTTGTTTAAAAACAAGTATCTTTAATAATTAGAGTGGCAAGGGAAATTATGAAAAAACACACCAAAAATGGGAAGCAGATTTCTATTTACACGTGACACAGTTGACAGTTTTCCCTGGTGCCAAAGACTGTTAGAATGCAAATGGTTTCACTTGATTTTTTTTCCCTTCCAAGGACTGGAACAATCTCTCACACTGCAGCACAGCACACTCGCAGCTCCAAGGAATATTTCGATCTGGGCAACACCCAGCAAAGTGTCACCACGGCTCAGTTCAGTCACAGCTCTGCTCCGATTTACACGGCACGGAAACGCTGCAATGTTCATTTTCCGAGTCCTTTTAAATGTGCTAAATGCGAATATCGTCTTCGCTGGCAGGAAAGGAAAAGCCACTCTCTTTGCCCGGTGAGATCTCTAAATAAAATGTTAACTGGGAGGCAAAGCAAAAATGTGTACAAAGTTCACCTTTTTATTAAGCAAGAGCCAAACTCTTGGAAGAATGATTTTGGGTCTCATTTCTTAGCGCTTAAAGGCGAGTCTGTAGAGTGACAGGCAGCAACGAGGTTCCTTCTCCCACCTCTGGGGCTCAGAGCAAATTATTTTGCCTCCATAAACCTGTTTCTTCTTTCTCTGACGGAAGATGATCGCACCTGTCCCACCCTTCTCACGGGTTTGTTCAAAGGCTCTAAGGAGATGAGGTGCAGGAAAACACTTTGAAGTGTATAATGAAAACACTGTTCCGTCCAGAGAAAGGGTGCGTGTGCCTCAGGGATAATTATCGCTACCAACCCCAGCTCACTGCCATGCCATGGAAACTTCTCAGACACTCGGAAAAGGGCAAAACATCTGTCTTTTGTTTCACTCATAACGTCCTTCACACTGACTTGGTTGGTGGGGATCCCAATTCTCAGCCAAGTGGGTTATAATTTTGCCTTCAATTTTAAGGAAGAAATGAATGCAATATTCTCTGTCATTCGCAGGCCTGAGGTCAGGAGCAAAGGCCGTGCTGTGCAACCAGGCCTGGTTGCTGCGTAGCTGTGCTCTTGCTTGGCAAAAGGTATGCAACCCGCTGAACTCTAAACACTGACAAATTCTGAACCTGGATTCTCGTTCATTTTAAGCTCCTGGGAGCTGAGCCTGAGACCCAGGAGATCTTATTTGAGTGCTCATGGCCCAGCCTTGCTCCAAACTCTGCTACCACTTGGTCCTGGGCCCAGTCCCTGCCCATCCTGGGCCCCCTGGAGAGTGGAGAGCAGAAAGCTGAAGACCTCAAAAGCCCTTTCTGCATAATCAACAGCCAGAAGACAAAGACAGGACCTCTGCTTTGAACTGATTGCAGCAACTGCCAGGAAAATGTTCCCCGTCCATCTTGAGACACGGCAGAGATGGCTGCTGAACATGCCAAATGGCCAGCTCCATCTTTGTTTCAATCCCAAAGAGAAACACTTTTAAAAAATATGTATGTATACGATCTAACTTCTGAACAAAAATTCCTTTCTCTTTCCCCTGGGCCCAAATCGGTGGCTCCAGGGAGCACAGTTATCAAGAGATTATCTGGTCCCCAGAGTTTGGGGAGGCGCTGAGCTGTGCCTCGTGCCCCCCAGTGTCCTGAGGCGAGTGATTATCTCTCAATAACCTGTAGGGCCGTGTAGCTTAAATGATAACTTGACTTTAAAAAATTTAGAACTCGCTGTTAGGCAGTTTCTAAGCAACCTCTGTTTCCATGGCAAAGAAGCCTGGTGTTTATACTGATTTTTCACTTAAAATGCGGTTTTATTGAATTTCACTTCATGCAGGCAGCCATTTCCCTGCATTTCAGCCCTATCTGCAGCTGACGGCTCTCCGTAAGTACCTAATAAACTCTAGACGCCAAACCAACAGAAGCAGCTCATTCCTGTATGATCAATATCAGGGTACTCGGGATGACAAAGCTAGGGGTGAGGTGGCCTCGGGGGGTAGGAAATGTGCTAACCGGATCTGGTCGGCTGAGTTTGGGTCCCATCTCTTCATGGTTTACCAAGTGTGTCCTAGCACCGGTGTCCGGCCAGGCACTGTGCCAGGCGTGTGCGATACGAAGATGGGTGGATGGACAAAAAGACTCTGGCCTCAGGCTCCCTGACTGCGAGGGAGGGCAGATTAATCACAGAGGCCCCGGTGCGACCTGGAGAGGGCCATGCTGGCAGTCACACGTGGGCTGCAGCCAGGATGGAGGGGAACAGGTGAGTTTCTTTCTTCTCTGTAAAGATGGGGGAGCATCAGATGAGTTCTAAGGCACCCCTAGCTCCAACAGTCCACAGCATGGGCGCTGGATCACAGGCCCTTCCCCCGAAATGTGGCCAAACCGAAAAGAAACTCCTCTGTTGCAGATGCAAATAGCACAGAGCGTGTCCTCACCCTCTCAGTCTAGACAACATCTGCTCACAGGGAGCTCTAGAAAACCACCAGCCAATCACGGCCCCGTAAGCTAAATAAACTGTAACCGAAATTCAGAGCTTCCAGCTCTCCTGGGCGACAGGCTATTCTTTCTCTGTCAATTACTTGCTTGAGGGATCTGCTGCTGCTTGTCTCTCTCTGGATGTATAAAGTGCTCCCATGAGCTGCCTGTGTAAATGCCAGTGGTAAAGAACTTGGGGCTTTGTGATCTATTTGTTTATTTATTTATTAATTTAGGGCTTCTAAAGCCGTTCTTCGGGGGCATCTCCTTAGGAACATGTACAGGCTGTCTCTACATGGGGTGACTAAATGCAATCGGAAAATCAACTCACTTGTTGGAAAGCAAGCAGATTCACAAAGTTTCAGCTTTGGTGTTATTCCTTCTCTGGCAGAACAGCCTCCACCTCTGGCCATTTCTTGTCCTGTGACTCCATACATGATGCTACGCATGAGGCTGCGTGCTTCCTTTTAAACAAATGGATGCTCAGGGTGTCGACATGTCCTAGCCAGTGAGCAGTGGGCCGATGTTTCCATACTCGGTAATTTACTCTAGTGGGTCTTGGTTCATTGGTTAACCAGTATTTCAAGCCTGTCCTTTCTTGCTATTCAATTTAGCTATCTTCCCCTGAATGGAGGTCTTTTTTTGTTTCTAAATGCTGAAAATGGACGATTATGACTTGAAGCAACAATTTACTCTCTAAATAAATATGTACTACCAGTTACCTTTCTAGCTATATATTCTCGTTAGATTTAACTATATCCTGTTTGAGACCATTCATCTTTCAATCTAATTCTAACCCACATACTCATAGCAAGACTGATATTAAAAATATTTAAGTGCAACGGGGACAGGATTTAAAAGCATAAACACCAGTAGAAGCTTATGATGCTAATCGTGCCCCTAAAGTACCACAAGACAAAGTATCATAAATGCAGTGGAATGACTCCACTGCTCTGTGCATATTTAAAAAGACACGGCACTGAGAGGACCAATCTGTCACAGCAACTCAAAAATAAAACAGAACCTAGAAGGGTTTTAAATCCCACTGGGGCAGGATTTAAAAGCAGACCCTTCCATCTGGTCAGCTCTCCTACCCCCAGGCCTCCCGCAGGCCTAGATCCCACAACAACCACAATGCTGCTAGGCAGAGATTTCTCAAAGTGGCCCTGTGCCAAGCACAGAGGCCACTGGCTTGGGCCTTGGCCCCGGCTGGCTGCACTCTCAGGCCACATGCAGAGTTTCCTGTTCCTCCCTGGAAGATTCGTACCCTTGAAGATAAAGACATCTCCGTAGCAGGCTACCTACTTGCCCCCCTTCCCCCTGAACTGCTTCCCTGGAACCCACGCTCTGGCACTAAGCCAGCGGCCTCCGCTGATGGCTGTCGTAAGAAACAGCTCTAGGAAATGTATTGTATTTACTGCAAGGGTGTTAGGGATATTAGTCACAACAACACTCAGTGCTGCTCTAAGACGACCTAGGGAGAAATTTTCTTAGGGTTCAGTACCAAGGAGAGCTATGCTTCTTTCTGAAAAGCTTTCTCTTCTTATCCAGTAATGACCAGAACTGCACAACAGACGCAGTTCCCTCTTTGCTCTGTCTGGTAGGAAGCTCAGAGCCACACTGAAGGCTCATCTCTACTAAGGGGTACAGAGCTCCAAGCCTGCATTTTCTATATGAACCTCAACCCTGATTCCACCCTCTTTTCCTTTTAAGAAATCTGTTCACTTCCTATTTTTCTTGTTGCATACACTTAATTTGTAAGATGTCCTAGATTTCTTTGGGAATAAGGAGGAAGTTTAAGTAATGATAACTACTACTTATTGACTTTTCACTCTGTGCTGATGTTTTGTGCTAAAGAATAATCTATATAACTTTACCGAATCCTTGTAGTAACTGTATGAGGTGGAAAATAATACATGTGCTTATTCTAGTTTTGTCGATGAGGAAACAGACTTTGAGAAGTAAATTAACTTGCCCAAGGTTACACTGCAACTGAGCAGCAAGGTGAGACCAACTCCAACCTGGCATTCATCTTTGAAATCTTTCAGCTCTCAACACCGTACCTGGCTCACCCCCCAAAAGCTTTTAAATAAACACACGTCATGAGACAATCGAGGCCAGTTTCCTGACTGCTTTACTAGGTCCTGAGATCATCACATTCACTCTCAGGTGTTCAGGACACACTGCAGGCCCTGCGGTGATGACATGGCTACCCGTGGTCTGCCACACCTTGTGCTACCCGAAGTCCACCTTGTGCAGGCGGTCCAGCTACCAGGAGCACCAAGAACACCCTTGTTCTTGACCCAGCACGGTACGTACACGCACATGCACATGCACATGCACATGCACATGCACATGCACAGCCCAGGTCTGCCTTTCCCACTTTGTGGTGAAATGGTCAGCCCTGGCAGACTATCTATCACATGGCAACGCCGAGGAAGCAGGGAAAGGGTGGGTAGCATCTGATTTAAGTAGCACAGAGGCCCCTGCCTTCAGATCTGAAACCCAGCAACCCGCTTTGTTTGTCATCTGCATGGCAGATGTCTCTTATCTCTGACACCAGGAAATCATGCCTATATATGCACAGTGAACAGCTTCAGATCTGAGTGTATTTTTAGAACAATGAGCCTGGAAAAGAAAAGCAACAATGCCTGTCAAAAGATGGATAATGGGAAAGCTAACTACTTGGGTCTGGATTTGTCAACTATTAATCAAATGTCGAAAGGAAAAATATTAGGAGCGCCCGCATTTCCATGTTGGGTACAGTCCAAGGGGGAAGCGGCTCTGCAGCCCAAGCTCAAACACACTGCCCACACCATTTACGGGGATGAGCTACTAATTTCAAGCTCAGCTGAACTAACGGATCACCTCCGTGGCTCCTGATCCGTTCAAATATAATAGGCCCAGGTGTGCGTAGAGAGAGGCACTGGGGCTCTGACAGGGATGAAATGAACGAGCCTGTGCCAGTCTGTTCGTCCAGAGTTTGAAGGCACCGGCTGGTTCTTTGATGGGCTGAATCCTACTGCTAGAAAGAAAGTAGGGAAGTCAGTCAGTAAATGAACCTTCAAATCTGGTCCAGATTTCTCAAAAAATGGGCGGTAGGGAGAGGCGGCACAATTAACATGAAAAAGATCATTCCGAGTCAAAAACTGGTTCCGATTTCAGTCAAGATGAAGCAACAAAAAATAGCATGGCCAAGTGTATATGCCTGTGTGTATATACATCATCCATCTTATATTTGGAAAATTTATAGATATATTTCCCACAAAGGTGTGTATACACACATAAATATATGCCTGAAACATAAGCACCGTAGGGCAGGGCCGCCTCTCTCTTGCTCCCTGCCATTTTCAGTGCCTAGAACAGTGCCTGACACAGCAACAACTCAGCTAATCAGGAGAATGAATGAATGCTGGGTGAACTCCCTCCCATATTCATGCAATTCATCTCCACAGTGACTCTAGGAGAAAGGTTACCACCACCCCAAGTTTACAGAGGAAGGAAATGAGGGGAAAGGCAACTAAGTCATTTGCTCAAGGTCACAGAGCCAGTAAGATTTGAACTGAGATTTCTCCACCTCCAAGCCTGGTGCCCTTTGCCCTCATATACAATGGCCAGGCAGAGGATGCTCTGAGGGCACCCCCACTACCCGGCACAACCAGAGGGTGATCCGCTGGTCACTACTTGCTAGCACCTTGCCTCCCCACTGGCAGAGGTGGGATTGGGGTGAAGACCAAGTGGCCTAAAAGCATTGTTCCTTCAACATGAGTCTTGTTGGGCATGAACTTTATCTTTTAAAAATAGGTACTGCCCTGTTTATTCCTTATAGCCCTGAGGTGGACGACTCATTCAGTGGTTCTCAACCTTCTGGCCCTTTAAATACAGTTCCTCATGTTGTGACCCAACCATAAAATTATTTTCGTTGCTACTTCATAACTGTAATGTTGCTACTGTTATGAATCGTAATGTAAATATCTGATATGCAAGATGGTCTTAGGCGACCCCTGTGAAAGGGTCGTTCGACCGCCAAAGGGGTCGCGACCCACAGGCTGAGAACCGCTGCATTAGATGATTTAAGACCCCACTGCAAAAGACAGGGAGCCCCAGAGGAGTATGGCTTTAACGGAGCTGAATTGAACCAGGCTGAGAGCATGTACTGGCTTGAAGGAAAAACACAGAAATCTGGGGTATGTGCTCACATCTCAAATTCCTTTCATGTTTGGGAAGGAAACGCTCTATGGCCAGAAAGGCACTGCACTGTGGAGGCCCACTGCATGCTGGGAGATAACTCAGAGGCTTCCGGGGCCACTTGGGAATTTAAATCAGCTAAGTTAGCCTATGCCCAGGTTGAGAAGGTGGCGCGACTGATATGACCTGTTATTCTGCAATCCAATGCTTACCCTCAGGGACGCTGCCTTATTTACAGCTTGTGGTATGCTGACCCCTCCTCCCCACCCCAAGCATGATTTCCTCATTTGTCATCCATTGAAGTTATTTAACTAGATGTACTTTGGGGGAGCTGGTATTTTTCTTGCACAGCCAGTTAACAGTGACACCTGGTGGTAACAGACAGCAAGGCTATACCCTGCCCTCTATCCCCTTCCCTCTCCCAAGTTGCAAGATTTATGCTCCTCCTCACAAGGCACATTCGCTAGATAAAAGCATTAAACTGGAATGGCATCTCCGTTCTTAGCATTTACAGCCTTGGTTATATCAACCACCCCCTGATCAATTTCCATTTCTAGAATTTACAGCCTGGTGTAAAAGCCTGCCACAAAGGCTATATTTAATACGACAAATTAAAAAAGCAAATACAGGCTTGGTCATTCTTTGGAGCCCGGAAAAGCAAACAGAAGGAAGGAAAAACCCAAGTGTAATGCACACAAACAGGAATTTTTATGGAGCTGCCGAGTTTGCCTCCATTTCCACTCCAAGGAGGCTGCTCCTCAGAGGTCCCGACAGTCCCACGCAGACCCACCTCCTTTCAGAGCAGCCGCCCCTCACAGGTTTTTTACCAGCCCTGCCAGACAGACACAGCGGCTACTTCCAAAGCAAGCGGGTCACCTGCCCGGTGCAGAAGCTCACTGCCCCTGAGGGAGCGGGCTTCTGACAGCTCTGGCTACACTGGTTCTGAGCACTGAGCGGAGACTGGTTTGCACCCTCTGGCTACAGGGCTCCCCACGGGGCCCTGGCACCCAGCACAACAGCCTTCTCTTCTCCCATGAGTGGGCGGGGGCGTCCCAGACGGCTGTGTGGGGAGGCGAGGGGGAAGCAGGGGGCCGGGAAGGCTTCTGCAGTCTTTCAGGTAAGAGATGAGGGTGGCCTGGCCTGACCTGGAGGCTGGGAGGTAAAGAGAAGCCGACAGTTTGAAAGGAGATTCTGTAAGTTCGGTAGACAGGCTTTCACTTTCGAATGGATGTGGGGTGTGAAGGAAAGAAGAATAAGGACAAAGAATGGATGGATGGTGCGGCCATTTGCCGACCTTGCTCCTCAGTCCCTGTAGCTAGGGCTGTTTCGGTGCTAATCGGCCCGCCCACCTCCCTCACCACATGGTAATGAGCTCACAAAGCAACCAAGCTTCCCATTGTCTCAGGCTTCCTCTCCCTTTAGAGAGCTTATTAATTTTTGAATCAGGATGCCAAATCAGCTCCGGATCGAGGCCACACTGACGTTTTCTCCCGACTTCAAAATAAGTGTGCAGATGATGTATTTGTGAAGCAATCAACCCTGCACTTCCTCCCTGCCCAGCACGGCCAGAGGGAGGTCATCTGGCTCAACCCCGAAAAGAATGAGCGCCAAGGAGCAAACAAAGGCTCTGCACTCAAGTGGTCTGGCTGCATTCCCCTCCTCCCAGGCACCTTGAACACCAACTCCAGATGCAGCAAGGCCCAATTCTGGGTTTAACTGGTTTTCATGGCAAAAAAGAAAAAAAGGAAAACAGAAAGATAATGAATTTTGAATATTAGTTTGTTTGATGGGTCTAGTATGGATGGGTGTAGGAAAAGGAGAATGGGACAGGGGCTGTGAAAATCAGATCTTTGTAACTCTTGGTTGTAACAGGCACACAAAAGCATTTACTCCGTTATCTTCTTGAACTGTACTCTAAATCATAGTACGTCGGCGTCAGGGACACTGCCCAGGGGAGGACCATTTTCACCCTAAGTCGGTTCTTTAAGGAACAGAATGACTGGGGATGAGAAGCTGGCTAGGAGGCACCCGTGCTGGAGAAAGCATGACTGATGCTGGCCCTAGGGGATGTGATGGGAAAGAGACAGAAAGAAAAAAGGGAACTGGAGAAATCATGAGCAAAAAATTGCAAAGGACAATAAATCAATTCAAAAAGGTCTTTCCATCACTCCCAGGGAGTGCAAGGTTTGTAAGGGAGCAAGTAGGCTTTCCCATTTCACAGTCAGAGCGGCCTTCAGCCCCCCGGGGACCGAGACTACTCCTACCCCACCCAGGAAGACCAGGGACAGGATTCCAGAAGCCCTGGGAGTGGGAGGGGCAGTTTCTTTGCCCCAGCATATGGAGCTGCAGGGACAGTGTGCCAGGCCACACAGCCAGCTTTTGCCCCAGCAGCTGGCATCCCGGGGATGGCAGTCCCAGGGCGCAGGCTGCTCCCAGCTGAGAGGAAAGCTGGAGAAAGGGGGCCAGAGTGCATTTTGGATCCCAAGTCTGGGGAACGCTGCTGTGCTCAGAGTTTTAGCTTTTGAGAAAAACCCTTTAGGACTCCAGGAACCAGATATAGCTTCCTCCATCAGAGGTGGCACAGCTATTCTCGAGGAAGCAAAACTTTTGGAAATGAGAGTCACGCAATTTCAGAGTTGGGAAAAGCCCTTTAAGCCATTAACCCAGTGGCTCTTAACATGTCTTGGTTCACAGACTCCAACAGTAAGGACACCATCTGGAGCAGTGGTTCTCAGCCTTGGCTGCACATTAGAATCACCTGGGAATCTTTTTAAAATCCTGGTTTCTGGGCCTCATCCTCCGGAAATTCTGTTTCTTTGTTACTAATGTTGTGGCCCCACCCCATAACAAAGAGACAGAATTTCCGGAGGATGAGGCCCAAAAATCAGGATTTTAAAAAGAGTCCCAGTGATTCTAATGTGCAGCCAAGGTTGAGAACCACTGATCTAGAGAAAGACTGGTACATGTCTGCTTGCACACACCCAATTTTGCGTATAATTTGTGAGGATTTATGACACCTGATGCCCATTAAGATGCGCCCTGGAGTCAAATTATGCCAGATCAGTAACCCATCCTTTCACTTTGTAGATGAGGGAGCTGAGGCCCAGAGAGGTGCCAGGGTCACCTGATCACAGACAAGCAGGCCTAGAAGCAGATCTCCCTCCAGCCAGGAGAGCTCTGCCCCTCCAGCACACCACCTTCCTGCTCTCCACCCTGCAGCACTGGCGCTGACGCTGCAGCAGAGGTAAAGGTTACTTGCAGAGAGGAATGCGTCTAGTAAAAATACCATCTCTAGAGGTGGCACAGCTGAAGAAATCACCTTCACCTACAAGCAGACAGAAGAGGAAAGCGCAGAGATGCCTCCACTCTGCTTGCCATTAGCAAATCATATATAATTTAGGACAAACGTAAAGAGATGCGGATGATCAAGCAGACGTACCTCCTGGCAGCCTCTTGTAATTTCACGGGCTGTTTGGCGCTGAGGTAAATCAGGCAGGCATCAGCCACTTTATTCAGGTCACCCTCACCTGCAGAGAGGAAAAACAAAACAAGTGCTGGCCCTCGGACTTCATTTGGGACAAGCAGTAACCAACTGCTGTCTGGGGAAACTGGGAAAGCGGGCCAAGAGGATATGGGCTCTTTACCTCACAAACGAAAAACAACATCAGAGTAAGTGGACAAATGAGGTCAAAGTGAGATCGAAGCATGTACACATGAAGGGAGAGGAGGGGAGTATGGTCAAGTGGACAGTGCAAGGGTGGGTGTGGGACAGAATGCAGTGTGTCCAGGTGAGCCTGGCTGGTACCTACCTAGGTCTAGTCTCTCGCAGAGAGGGCCCAGGCCCTGCAAAACGGCCAGCTGCAACTTGAAGGCCAGTGTGTGGGTGTAAACTGGTCCAGCCCTGGCACTGACAGGAGCCTGGGCGACTAAGGAGCCAGCCAGCTTTGGTAGGACATCTTTGCAGAACCGGCTTCGGAGAAAATCACCACACTTGCCTCCCAGGGTACGCAAAACCTGCAGAAACAGCCCCCAAGCTGGTGTCTGAACATCGCCAGGGCAGCAAGAGAGCTAAAGAGTGCTCTCTCAGTTTCATCTAGGTCTATGCTTGGGGGGAAGGAATTACTGCTGTTAATTCCTTGCCCATGGTTTGTGATTCTGACAGTTACGAATTCAGAGGTCTCTGCTCCCAAGGTATGGCTGCTTCTATTCATAAATACAGATTACACAGAGAGTATTTTATAGGAATCTTGGGTTGGATGAATATGATTAATCCCTTGATTTTCCTCCCTCTTTTGTTAAAGAAAGAAAAAGAAGAAAGAAAAAAGAAGGCCGTTATCATACATCATCCCTTGAATCTTCCTAACATCTCTGGAGAAAAGACTTGTGTCTTTAACTGTAACTGGCTGAACAAATACAAACACCGAGGCTAGCTGCTGCCATGTGTGGGCATCAGGAGGGCAGTGGCTGGCTGAGGGTCCTCTGGTGAGTAAGGTCAGAGTCCCAGAGGTCAGAGCTGAGTTGGAGTTCCTTCTGTTCCACAGCATAATCTCTTATGTACATCACCCTCATTCCATCTTTCACAACAGGCAGTTTCTCTGCATGTCTCATTTTAAACTTTCCCTAGCAGAACATATTGAAACGTTTTGCCCTGCTGCACAAGACTGAGTATACAGGATAACAGGCATTTCTTT
Source organism: Myotis myotis (assembly GCF_014108235.1). Lineage (NCBI taxonomy): Eukaryota > Metazoa > Chordata > Mammalia > Chiroptera > Vespertilionidae > Myotis > Myotis myotis. Next base: position 56,255,167 of record NW_023416401.1, on the reverse strand, counting down.
AAAAATTGGTAAGCAAGGCATAACCAGCACAGAGAGTGTTTGCCGACTTTGCAGAGAATAAGGTGCTATTTCAGGTCCCTCGGCTGGGCTGCACAAGGCCTGACAGACCTCGGGTATCATCGGCGTGTCTGGCAGTGGAAAAGCAGCCTCTGTTACAGCACACAGGTCTTTATGTTTTTTCATTTTTCTACCCTTGCTGTCATTTCAGATAACCTATTAATTTTCATAAAGGAAAGCAGCACACCTGAATCAGATTTAGCAAGCTCTCCCCGCCCCTTGCTTTCTCTTGCTCTCTCTCTCTACACACACACACACGTCATTTCGTGTTTTATTTTTGAAAAAAATATTAGCAATTTTATATGTTTTAAATGTAGGCTTGGGTTTGATCTGGCATATGCTAAAGCATCTTACAGAAAGCCAAATTACCTTTGCCAAGTATCTTAGTTGTGTTCCTGGCTTCATTTTTATATCCCTTGTCTTGCTCACCTACCTCTAATTTATATTACCTTGCCATGGTAAATGTATCTCTGTAGGTTGCCTTAAGTGCTTTTTAGAACAAGAAAGAATATACATAAATCAGCTAAAATATGTGAGCTAATGCAAGTCACACTAAGTCAGGGAGAACAATACCTTACATATATGTAGGGCTTTAAATTTTTCAAAGCATTTCACCCAGCAGCCCCATTTTATCCTTGACAATAGCACTATGAGGAAGACGGGACAGGTGTTCCTAAGCCCAACCTGAAAATGGGTGGTCACTGGCTTTGCCAAAGTCACTCGGCTGGCAGAGGATGCCCATTACTAGAACTAGATCCCTTCATCTTGACTCTTGTGCAGTGCAAAGAACATGGGCGTGAACTCAAAGGTTTGGGTTCTAGCACTTACTAGCTGTGTGACCTTGAGAAAATTTCTTAGCTTCTCTGAGCTTGTTTCCTCCTCTGTCAAACATGGGGATGATAATATCTACATTACAAGGTTGTTATAAGGAGATGAGCTCATATATGGGCAAGTACCAAGCACACTCTATGACACACAGTAGGTGCTCAATAAATATTGGTGGCCCTATCATCCACTAGTTCCTCCTGTTTCAAATTCAGAAGGAAACTGACTTTTATTTTCTTCTTTGTGCTTTTATGGTTTCTTTATGTTTTCTTCCAGGGATATTACACTGCAATCAGATACAAAGAGAACCAATCCCAAAAGACACTGGTGAGCTCTGTGCTTACTCCCCTCTGTCCCCACGACAACAGGGGGCCACCAGGGTAGTACCTTGAAGGCTCTGAGCACTGCCAGCGGGTCATCGTTTGTGAGTCGGCGTACGAGCGGGGGCCAGGCCCGGTGAGCCAAAGGGAGGAGCTGGTTCTGGTGGGACTGCAGAACGACCACACACAGATCCAGCACATCTAGGACCTGGAAGGAAAGAGGGCATGGCTTCAGGAGGGAGGACAGGCTTGAAACCAGGGCAATCAAGTCCCCATTTTAAAAGAATAACATTTAGAACTCATTAATTGGATAAATATTTACTGAGTCCTAATAGTATGCCAAACATGGCTAGGTACTGGGTGGGGACACTCAGGGACAAAATACGTATGCTTTCGTGGGGCCTTGGTCCACTGCAGAAAGATAACACCCAAGTAAAGGGTGATCACCAACTGCGACAAGTGTGAGGAACAAACTCGTAAAAGGAGACACACAGGATGAGTAGCAGTTAGTCACGTGCACAGAGTGCACCAGTGTTCCTAGAACCGGAAATAGTGACGAGGGAGACCCTGAGGTGGGGGAGCTTGCGGAGCGTAGGAGCTGAGGCAGCGCAGGGTGGAGCACAAGAGGACGGGTAAGATGGGGATGGATAACCTATTAATGACACAGGTGTCATGTTAAGAATTTTTCATTTTGTACTAAGGGCAGTGGGGAGCCATCAGAATGCCTTAAGCAGGAAAGGGGCATGATACAATTCATGTTTTAAAAAGGTCATTCTGGCTGCTGGGTTGAGAAGGGACTTGAAGTGGGAGAGAGAAGTAAGGAGGCCCGTGAGGAACCATGGCACATGTCACGAGAGGAGGAAAGTGAGGTGGCCATGTAATAGTGGCTGCAAACTTATCTGTTTTGGAGATGAATGGTTTAAATTGCTGGAAGACCCGATACTGGGGAGATGAAGAGAGGGATCGAAGAGCTGTTTGGGTTCAGACTTAGCAACTGAAGAGATGCAAGTGCTGCTTAATGAGACAGGAACAGTGGAGGAGTGAAATTGAGAGGTGAGGCGAGATCAAGGCCTGTTATTCCTAATGGAGAGGTCAAGCAGGCAGCGGAGATACAGTCAATCTTAGAAGAAAGGTTTGGGGGAGCCTAGATGTAAATCGCATTTTTCACCTTCCTGATCTCTCATCTCTCCCAGCTCACTGAAAGCAGGCGGTCAGCTTCAGTCCCATGGGAGTGGTCAGCCCACAGGGCGGGGCCGCCTCCACAGGGCCGGTGAGCGTGCATGTCTGAGTCAGAAAGACAGTGTTGATGCTCTGAGTAACGATGGTGTGTACACAACTGTTACAATGTCTCCCGGAAGGGGAAGATGGCTGGATCAAGCAGACAACGCCTTGCATGCAGCGGACACTGGAAAAGCGCCTCCTGAACAGAACAACAGATGCATGCTAGGAAGTGCCTCTGGGAAGACTCCACAGATTCCACAAAACGCGGAGGCCGAGGTTTGAGAGAACCCGTGGAGCAGGGTTCCCAGCCCACACCCCTGCGCAGGGCACGTGCTCTCATCACTCCCAGTAATTCATCGAGGCGGCTGCTTCTCACTCCTGCTGTGGGTGGGGAGGAGTGGGCCAGGCTGTGTTGTTTTCCTTTAGATATTGAGATCTTCCCTCAAATGACTCTGAAAGCTCTGTCCCCAGTGCCCACCCCTCTGCACCCCACTGTGCTGTTGTTGGAGTCACAACCGCACAGTTTAAGTCCTTGCTGACGCGACGCTGCTTGGGAAGCTGCCAGCAAAGGAAGATGTAAGATTAAGAACAGCGTTGGTGTTTTTCCTGGGATGAAAATAGAAACAGAATAGAGATAAGGGCTAGTGTCAGGCTTGGAAGAATGACCATTACTTTAAAGTTCTGAAACCTACATCTTTCATGAAGTCAGCTCAGAAAATGACATCTTTTCCAAAGCATATGCCTTTCTTCCCCTTGGAAATTCAATGACTCTCCAAAACTTTGTGGTTTTTAATTCCACAAAGGGGACTTAGCTCCTTTTGGCATCTGAGCCGATACAGAAAGCTAAGAATGTCATCCCACAGATACATTCCTCTTGATGGCTTCTCTTGGCCACCACACATGGACCAGGAGATAAGGGCAGCTACTTGCTCATCCCTATAGTCGATGCCAACCACACCGCTTTACTGACCTTCAAGCGGATTTTCAGGTTTTTATCTGACAACAAGTGGATGCAGCGCTCCATCACGTCTGTGGCTATTTGGATCTGCAATGGCAGTGGGGGCTCCACGTGGGGACCGGTGTCATTCTCGTCCACTTTGGGAGGGTCTGACTGCTCCTCTGGAAAAAGACAGTATTTTTATGAGCAATGCCCAACTTACCTTGATCTCCCAACCTCAGATCAGGAACAGGACTTAGGAGGGAAAATGTCTAGAAACTGATCCTAAGGAAACCATGTTAACTTTGGGTCAAGACATGAGTTAAGATATTCACCAAAGCATTAACTGTAACAGCTAAAAACGGGGGAAATACTCCATGTCCACGCAGGGAGGATGGCTTTATAAATCCTGGGACAGCCAGAGAATAACATGTTATGAAGGCCCTAAAATTGGTGTTTACCAAGGGCTTTAAAGACAAAGGAAAGTGCTTATGAAATAACATTGTGTTAAAAAGAGAAAAGCAGGATACAAAATTGCACACATTGTGAGCACTGTTACAGAAATTTTTATATAAAGTTGGAAGTACAACAAAATATGAACAGAGATGGGTCATGAGATCATAGATGAGCTTTATTTTTTCCTATACCTCTGGTCTTCTCTAAATTTCCACAAGTAAATATTTATAGCAAAAACCTAAGAGAGCAAGGCTCTGATATGGAGCCCCTAGGCTGCACCATTCCCTGGGTGGCCTTTGGTCCTTTCCTCTTGGTTCGTCCTTTGACCAAAGCGGGTATATGTCTGTCTTCGCCACCAGCCTTTAAAATCCTTTGATCTTCTCAACAAAAAGACTCAAGAGCTTCCTGAAAACCTGGTCAAAATCCCTACCCTGAAAAAGTTTCCTGTTTACTTACAGCCTCCAGCCTCCCCCCCATGACCAGCTGTGCTCATCTCCATTAAAGCTGAGCATGGCTCTCTTTACTTTTCCCCATTTTAGTTTCCTCTACTGGAAAACAGAAGCGTATCGTAGAGGCCACACCTGTCTCTAACAGATGCTGAAGAGATCAATGAAAATGCATCTGTACAATGCATGGAGTTCTTGGAGAAAGGGACCTCAGAAACACACGGTGCTTTTATTGTGGTTAAAACAAAAAACGCATGTCAAACCGCCACAAGCCAAACATTCTTCACGATGCCAAGTGTGTGGTGTGTCCTTGATGAATGATAATTATAAGGACGATAAGGCTGTGCTTTTCTTCCCAGAGTAGGCTTTGTTGTTTGAAATTCACCGATTGCAGAATGTTACTGGAGGGATGCGAATGTTTCTGTTACTGGAAGGAAGGTTTGATTCATTCAGTGTATTCCTAGTGAACATCAACTAGACCCAGAAGATCCTAATCATGAAAGAATGGATTCACTGACACTGCTAGGATTTAAAACAAGAATGGCAAATCCAAATTACGAGGGATCAAGCTGCCTCCCCTTCTTCGGGTTTGAGCGAGGGGTGCAGTTCAGGGAAAGAAGGATTGGGTTGGCTCAAGAAACAAAACTGAGAAGAAAAACTGATAGATTTCTGATTAGAAAACTCTGTCCTTGGGGAAGCCAATGACTCAACTCTGCATAAATCATTACTTGGGCCCTGTGATGCTGCCCTGTTATTTAGTAGGAATTTGTTGCTGGCTTCAGTTCATCAGAGCCTCAGAGTAGAAATCGCAAAAAAAGAAAGAAATCTGCTTGATTCCACCCTAACAAACTATTTGGGACTCAGCTCGATTTAGGATAGTTCTGAGACCACCAAGCTCATTATAACTTGGCATTTTATAGTTGCAGAGGAGATTCTAATAATTTATTAATCCTTTTGTGACCTGAAGCTCCAGATTGGGCTTGTGAATAAAACAACAGGCCAGAGCTTCAGCTAGCCTAAACTCCGTTCTTTATCATATAAATTGGTAAGAAAAACATTGAACCTTCCTCCCGCCAATAAATAAATGGACAAGCATATAAATAGACAATTTATAAGTAAAAGAAAAGAAATTGTCAGGAAAGAAGCATAGAGAAAGATGTTCAACCTTTCCACTAATCAGAGAATGCAAAGTAAAATAACAAGAACCATTTTAATTTAGCAAGAAGTAAAACTGGTGCTAGCCAATGTTGGCAAGGTTGTGGTGAAACCGGTATTAATACTGCACTGCTGAAGGGAAGGTGTAAATTGATACAACCTTTCTGGAAGGCAATTTGGCAAGCATAAAATGATGTTCATATCCTTGACCCAGAAATCCCACTTCTGGGATTTACAAAGAAATTTGCAAAAGGAAGGAAAAGGTCACATGCACAGAATCATCTGCTGTAGCCCTATTTATTAGAGTGAAAAGCTAGAAGCAGCCTAAACTTCCCACAGGGAAATGGATACTTGGTGGCAGCTATTAAAATATTAATTATTAAAACTCTACAGCAACATGGAGACTTCCTTATTATAAAACTAAATGCAAAAAGGGCATACTGCATTTAAACAGGCTGCAACCATATAAAAATGGGTTTGCAACAAAAAAGAATGGAAAAAGATTACACAAAAAGCAAGAAAGCCTACGTTAGCATGGTGGTGTTATGAGTGATTTTTTTTTTCTTCCAAACCTTCTATAATGACCTTTCACTGTTTTCACAATAATCTGCTTCAAACAGAAAAGTAACAGCTGAGCCCAAATAAATTATACTTACCTTCCTCATCAAACTCTGAGACATTTCCATCTGCCACATCCTTTTCCTTGAGGTAGTTCAGCAAAAACTGTTCAATATCTTCGGCTGTGGTGATGTTCTCAAGTCTGTCCTGAAGAGTTGTTGATCTTTGGCTCAAATGACTTCCCTCCTCCCCTATAATTTGTTCTTGGAGTTGCCCAAGATCACTTGTGTCCGGGAACCACTGGGCTGTAAATAAAGTGTTAGAATGATCACCTTGGTCATTGACAATAGTCATTAATACTTATAAGGAGGACTAGAGGCCCCGTGCACGAATTCGTGCATGGGTGGTGTCCAGCCGGCCCATCCTGATTGGGGCCGATGGGGCTGGAGGGAGGGGATGCAGGAGGTTGGCCAATTGGCCCTGCCCCCGTGTCGAACTCTCGGTTGAGGGGACAATTTGCATATTAGCCTTTTATTATATAGGATAAGCTCTTTGCCATGGTCTGCATGGCCCCTGCATGATCCAGGCCCTACCCTGTCTCTCTAACCTCATCTTCTAACCACTCCCAGTTGCTGTACCATCTTCCAGTTCTCCAATGTGCCATGTGTTTTCCTATCTTAGGACTTTTGAATATACTGTTCTTGCTGTCTGGAATATTTCGCTCCCATGCCAACTCACTTTTCATGTTTTGATACAAATATAACTTGGCCACAAACGCCATCCCTTGACCCCCACAATCTAACGTAGGTCCCCTCTATGTTGTCTTATGTAGCACCATGTTCTTTGCTTTCAAATCAATTCATCATGATTTATAATTATATTTATATTTATTTGTGTGTACTGTTAATACCTGAATCTCCCATTAGACTCTATGACCCATTGATCACAAATGGAAACCCAACCTGCCCAGCATAGAATGGGTACTCGAAAATATATGCTGAATGAATAAATACACTAGATTGGTGAACATGTACAAGTGACAAAATTCTGAGTACAGGAGACACCACTCATTAGCAAAAGACAGGCTCTATGGAGCCTTGCGAATGAATACAGGCTCACATCTGTATTTCTGACATAAAATGCTTCCAAAGGCTGCCATTTCTTTCTACAGCTTTTCCTTCTTCAGTGATGCTTCCATACTTCTGATGTGTCATCAGAGAATAAGCCTTAAACATCACTGAACCAGTGATTTTCAAACTGTGCTCTGCATACATATCTCTGGGTCACAACAGGGAGGTCAAGAGATAGCAGGCTAACCAGGGTGGGCCCAGGGTTTCTAGCCCTTCTTTAACCAGAGCAACTCAAATTTCAACCCTGGGACTTCATTTCAAAAAGGCTCTTAATACTTACTAGTAAAGAGTGAAAGAACAACTAAGAAAAGCCTTTAGCCTGAATTTTCACTGTCCTTGTGCAAGCAGCAGGGAAGAAGTCTCTGATAACCTTTAGCACTTGCTAATCTGCTCTCCATCAAGGAGCATCTGCACAGAGCAGAGCAAACAGCAGGTGGAGGTGCCAGGTCAGGCAACTGGGAGGAGCAGAGAGCAAATGCTGGAGATGAGAGCCTTCGATCTGTAGGTCCCTATATGCAGGGGCCAATCACGACATTTCTTCAATGTCTCATCCCCAGGCACAAACCAGGCCCATGATGTACCCTAGGGGATTGCATTCCCAACGAGTTAAGCCCCAGCATTCACAATGCTAAAAGCAGACCGGCTATGAAGATTATTTCCTCGATTTAAGTCGAGTGCCAGACATTAAAAAGTCTTTGCTCACAAATGGCTTTTCAACATATGAAATGAAACTCAACCTCACTCTTAATGCAAAGTGAACTATAATAAGGTGCTATTTTTCTCCTATTAGATTAGCAAAGATCAAAAAGCTGGGTAATATATAGTGTGGGTGAGGGCGTGGAAAGTTGGCACTCATACATCGCTGATGGGTTTAAATTTGCAGGAACTCTTTGGAGAGTAATTTGATACTCTATTCAAAATTTAAATGTAATACTCTAAGCCAGCATTTGTCTTAGGAAGCTCACCCTACTGATATACTTACCCATGTTCAAACATGACCTATGAAGATATTCATTGCAGCATTTTTTTTGTGGAGGCAAAAGATTGGAAACAACCAAAATGTACACCAAGAAAGAATGCTTAAATAATGGCGCAGCCATCCAACAGAATACCATGCAACCGTCAGAACAGCGCGGCAGCTCTGCATGTACAGATGTGGCAGATCTCCAAGTGCTGAGGCATGTGACCTGGATGCTTTCACAGCCTTGTTTTGTTACGAATAAAGAACCAGCCAACCAATAGCTGGTGCTCAGGAGCAGTTTAACTGATGACGGATCTTGCTCTCCCTGTGGTACCTAATGCTTTTTTTAGTTGATGCTTATGAAACACTGTGTTTATGGTAACTCAGTTTCCTAAAAAATGTCCTTGTTTCTTTTAGGACCTTTTGGAAGTTCCTTGCGACCGCACTTCCACTCCCATCTTAAAAGAGTACCCATCGGTTAGACAACTGAATGACAACACAGAAATGCCAGCATCTAGTGCTACTCTGATATGTGTGTGACTGATCAATTCCACCTCAGTACTGCTTACTGTTCAGAATGCAAGTGTACTCTGGGTTATCTCAAAAGTTTCAGAAAGGCTAGCCCCAATTGTGATTCTTTTACTAAGATGCTCTCAAGTCAACCTTACCTACACTGATTTTCCTCTCTGCAATGGAGACCCCCTCCTCCTCTAGTTCAATTAAAAAAAAAAATTGCTATACAGAATTCCTCCCTGAGATGACCAAAGACATTAGCACTCCAAGGCAATTCCACTTTCAAGGTCCAAATTGAGATAGCTCCTGAGAGGATAGATTTAATAGGTCTTTTCTTAATATATTTTTTAAATCTCAAATTAATATGTAGTAGAGTTCCCCAAAGTACTAACGGGTGAAGTCTGAAGTGTATTTGGACCATGGAAGTCAGCCACAGTCTAAAATGTACAAGCAGTTGGCTAGTCTTCGTAGTTTCCAGGAGGGCAGGGACTAGGTTCTTCTTGGTCACTACTGGCAGCCCAGGGACTAGTCCAGTACACAGGCTTTCGAGTGGATGCAAAATAAAATCTCAACTCCTTCCCTGGGTCCACAAGGCCCTACAGGATTTGTCCTTGCCCACCTTTCTAATTTCACCTTCTCAGTCTCTCCACCATGACCTCTTCTAGTCTCCAAAGATTCCAAACCCTTTCTTCTTTCCAGGCCTTTCCACCCGCTGTTCCCTTTGCCTGAATATTCTTAAAAACAATAAAAAACATGTACTGGTGGGTCCTTCTCAGTCTTCAGGTCTCAGCTTTAGTGTCACTTCCTCAGAGAGGCCCTCTTTGAACACTTACTTTTACCCAAAGAGCATTTATCTACGTAAAGTAGCCCGTCCCTGTTTCTCTCTTGATTTAAGTTGTCTGTTTCTTCACAGGGCTTATAAGATTTTAAACGAGTTTAGTGATCTGTTTACTTGTTTATCATCTCTCCTGAAGCAGGAGGAAAGCTCCACGAGTTTATTCATCTTGTTCACTGCTGTATCCTGATTACTTAGCACAGTGCCTGACATATGGCAGACATTCCTTACTGAATGAATGAATAAAAGAACATTTACACTACATATGAATGTTCATGAATGAATGAATGAACATTGGAAATGGTATTAGCTTTAGGCCAGAGGACTGTCCTTATTTCCCTCACCTTCTGGGAGAAACTTTCTTACATGGTCTTGACTTTCTCAGCTGATGAGGTCAGTGACCTTTCCATCTACTTTGGAGGCTATTAGCAGTGCTGAATTAAACACTGGAGCCATGCTCTTTGGATAAAAGGGACTCAGGTATATGGCTCATTTTTAAAAAAATTTGTTTCTCATTCAAAGATGGACTATTCAGTTGAGGAATTCTTTTTTTCGTATAATCCAAACACTTTACCATTTTAATTATGGCTAACACCTCTGGTAGACAACCAACAGGATCAAAGGGAAGGAGAGAATCTCAAACCACCTCGTACAATTAAAATGTCAAAAGAAAGTTTCTAGACCTCCTCTGTCCAATATGGCAGTCATTAGCTACATGTGGCTATTGCATAGATACTGCTCACTCTTAAGTATTGCTAGGAGCAGCTTGGTATATTGAAAAGAAAAAAAAAATCACAAATCCTAACTTTTCTCATTATTAACTGTGTGACCCTGGCTAAGTAGGATCTCACTGAGCCTTAGCTCTTATCTGCAAAACAAAAATAATATTTACATTTAGTCTGCAGGGTTCATGTCCCCGGCACAGAGCAGGAGCTCAATAGAAGGTAGAGATTATTAAAAGTATGTGACCATAACATGTGAAACTGGGCAAATTCAAATAATACTTAAATAATGTCCTCCACAGCATAACAACAAAGAAAACAATAAGGTTAAGCAAATAAGGATTCCAGTTCCCCCCAACCACCTCCTCCCCCCCCCCCCCCCAAAAAAAAAAAAACAGCATTAAAAAGGGCTCTCGCCCTGACCAGACTGGCTCAGTAGATAGAGCGTCAACCTGCGGACTGAAGGGTCCCAGATTAGATTCTGGTCAAGGGCACAAAAAAAAAAAAAAAAAAAAAGGGCTCTCAATGTACCTAATGCTGCCAGCAAGGCGTGCAGAACACTGACAAAGGACGTAGCCCTCTTATCATAAAATTGGTCCAGGGTGGCCAAGACATCTTGAACCACATCTGCCACCAAAGGAAGCAGGCTAGCATCAGAGTTCCTCAGCATGACTTCCAAGACCTTTGGGGTATGGGGGTGCAGAGACAGATGACGCAGATTTAAAGAGATCCCATTCACCAAATAGTCTGAATTTTGGTTGATCAGTTGCTGTAGGGAGTCGTAGCCACAAGCATGGCAAATGTCCATCATGGCACTGGTAGCGGCCTGACTAATGAGCAGGGTTTGGTCTCCAGCCTTCTCCAGGACTGGATAGAGGGCTGACATCAAGAGCAAACGGAAGTCTGTTCCTAGTGCATATGCAAAGTGGCCGATCCCTTCCAACTGGATGCATATTTGCCAGATGTTGCTGTTCATGGAGCAGATAGTGGGACCTGGCTTTGAGAAGGCTGGAAAAGATGGAACTTGGCAGGTGTGTGCACCAGATGTGATGGCCTGGAGGCCTGACTGCTTCATAGTTAGCTCCTCTCCCATTTCTTCAGCTTCAATACAAGTGGCCAAATACCAGTTTTCTTGGCTCGTGTATTCGTCAAGGAGAGATGTCACGATCTCTCTCAGTTCCTCTGGGCTTGTTTTAATATGCTTTTCATGAAGATTTTCCACTTCCAGCCCAGCAGCTCCTGCAACCAGTTCATTAAGGATCATGGCAGCTTGCTTTCGGTAAACCACGGACTCATGGTACAGGTCCATAAAGTGATCCACAAGCAAATGGAGGTTCCCATAAAAACCAAGAAGCTGACAGACCTGCTGCAGGAGCAGGAAAATCCTCTCATCGGTAAAGAAGCGGAAGTATCTCCTCTGAGTTTGACTCCACGGCCGTGTGGCTGTCTTTGGAGAAGCACTCAGGTGATCAGAATTCCAACGCCGCTCTTCAACAATTTTGATGTCAGCCACGTCTAATTCTAGAACTTGGATAAGTGCTTTGGAAAGGCGCTGGAGGTGGGCCACAGAGTTGAGGACAAAGTTCACTTTGGGGCCCAAGAGTTTCAGATAACCGAGAAGTAAGGAGAGAGTAGAGAATTTGCCCTGATCATCTTGGGAGTTCATTAGGCGGGGAAGAGAGGTGGCAAGGGAATGAAGGTTTTCTGACAAGATGTCAGCAAAGGCTCTGCTGCCCACCACTACTTTCTGATCTGCAAAATGTCTCAGAACTTTATTGCACTGGGCTTGGACTTCAGGACTCTCATCATTTAAAAGACCCACCAAAGCCTTCAGAAGGGGTCCAGCCGATTCGACCAGTGACTGACTACACTTCCGAAGAAGGGCCTCAACAAGTTCTATCAGCTCCAGCCTCACCTTCCAGTGTGGGTGAACTGAAGCACACTCAATTATCTTCTTAATAAGGATAGTCAACTTGTCGCCAGTATTTTTTATCCAATCGGCTTCCCTGTGAACCATCAGCTTTGCTACTCTGTGCTCCACCATAGGCTTTGCTTGGACCTCTGAGGTTCTTCTGAGCTGTTCGTCAGCCATGATAAAGCCCACTGTCTTGTAAAAGATCTTTAGGGAAGATACGACAATGCTGTGCCCTTGTTTAAAGTCTCCTGTGATAACCCTGGTCAGTGCCGTTGAGATTCCAGGTAAAAAGGAAGCAAACAAGTCTCCCAGCTGCTTTTGCTCAAGCTCACCCAAGGACCTCGGATGGTCATCACAATCACACTGCAAGAGTAGAACCTGCAAACATTTTAAGGCAGCGATTTTAATTTGCTTTGACTTCTCCTGTTCTGCTAGGCCTAACAGCAAAGATACAGCAAATCCTAAACGAGGCAGAATGGAGGGCTCATAAAAGGTCAGAATGATGTCCCCATAGGCCGAGTGCATTAATGTGCTGAGGCCCTGGATCACAGCCAATTTCAACTCCTCTGACACAGCGGCGGGTTTTTGGGAGCTGGGGGAATAGAGACAAGTGGAGAGCTCTGAAAAGAGTTCCTGGAGAAGGTCCTGTTCCTTCACACATGTTGAGGAGAGGACAAAGGTGAGGCACTCCACCACGCTTTGGATCAAGCGCTCCCTTTTGGGACCTGGGGTCTTCAGGGTAAACCGCAAAGGGAAGAGGATGTACTGCTGAAGCTGCTGGAGGGCCGAGTCACCCACAGTCCGTAACTGTGCCTGCAGCTGCTCCACGTGCTCCACCGTCTGGGTCTTTGTCAGCTGAACACAGAGGGGACGTAAGATGCCAAAGGCCTCCTCGGGAGAATCAAAAACTGCCATCGTGCACTTTCTCTCACAGAGGCAGCATTCTGCAGGCTGGAGGAAGGAAGCAAATACAAAGTAAGCTTGCATTCATTCACTCAGCAGACGGGTAGGGGAGTCTACTAGTATGTGCCCATCGCTACACAGGCACTAGGGGAACAGTGGAACTGAAGAGACGGTTCCTATTTTTAGGGAGCCCCCAGCCTAGTGAGGGAAGTAGATGGGCAGTTACAACACAGTCTGTTAAGAATTAGGATAGGCCTATGCTGACAGCCCTAAGTGAATGCGGAAGACCCATGTGTCATAACCCTGGGGAAGTCAGGATGGGGTTCACAGGAAGATGCTTGAGCCAAGAGTTGAGGAAGGAATGAAAAAAAAAAAATCTGTGGGCTAGTCTAAGGAGTTTGGATTTTAACCTGTCATCATAATGGAGAACCACTGAAAGTTTGTGTGTGTGTTTAACTTGAGGCATAACATACACAGAGTACAATACTCTAGTCTTAATGTACAGCTCAGTGAATGTTTATGTATGTAGAGACCCATGTAACCACTACCCAAAACAAGATATAGACTATTTCCAGCACCCCAGAAAGCTCCCATTTCCCATTTCCCCTGCTCAGAGCTACCACTATTCTGACTTCTATCACTATGGATTAGTTTTGCCTATTCTTGTCACAGCGAGGTTTTAAGGAGGGGGTGATATGATCAACTTCATGCAGTGAAAAGATGCCCTGGCAGCCAGCAGTAATTTGGGAGAAGAATCAGAATTAGGTGAGACTGAACACAAAAGCAAAATGAAAGAGTGGCCAGAGAAAAGGAAAAACCAGGAGTGCACATGATCACAGAAGTCATGGGAGAAAGAGGCTCAAGCAGGATGGAAAGATGGACGGCAGGCAGGCAGGCAGGCAGGCAATGAAAGGAGGCAGGCTTAAGAGTGAGCGGAGGGAGCTGAGCAACTTAATATGAGAGTCTCTTTTCTCTGTGAGGAGAAATTCAAAGTCATGGGCTGACAGTGACCGAGAAGGAGGGTAAGCAGAGGGCTTGAGGAGAGAAATAAAAGTCTCAAATATTCCCTTTGGGGAAGCAGAGCATGCTGGGAAGACATAAAAGTGTGGCCTAAGGGTACTGAGGACTGAGCTGAAACTGGAGACCATAAATGCGTAGAACTGTAAAATGCTGGCATTGGACGAAAGCTTAGAGACCATCTAGTCTGGTGGTGTCTCTCTCACTCTTTATTTACTTATCTATTTTTTGGGTCTACTTGCTAGGGGGTTCTGAACAGATGATGACAATAAAGTGTCTCTGCTGCCTCTCCCCATCTCCAATCCTGTGAACTCTATTGAGCTCCAGTGACTAGGACTGACAGGCAAGTGATGCTTAGTGGCTGTGGGCAAGACCTGCTCAGCCCAGAGAGCTGGTGCTGAACTGTCCCCCTGGGTCAGGAGAGGGCTCCAAGGCAACAATCAGGCTTTAATACCCTGGAGAGAGCATGGTCCACAGAGCTCCATGGACCCCTGGGAGGAAGGGTGATGCTGGTCTCTGCGAGGCTTCTTGGGAGTATATCTTCTGGTCTCTGTGACCCACCAACAAGCCAGGGGAGGGAAGAAGCTGATATATTCCCTATCCCAGGCTAGGAAAATGCCAGATGTGGATGCCAGAAAGCTTGGCCAGGGACTACAGACATCTCATTGGCACCGGCTCACAGACTGATGACCCAGAGGCTGTTCTGTCCTTCCCTGCCTGAAACATGGGTAGTTGAAATAGTAGAAGAAAAGGAAGATAACCACTTAATGGGATCTGTCAGAAGTAGGAAAAGGAAATAATAGCACCCTGAGGTGGTGAATCTCAGATTAACTGAACCACTAAAGGAGACAGACAAAAATTTGAAAAATAATAAGACCAAAAAGGAAGTTCAATTACAAGACAAAAGATAATTCTTAGAGTTTCCAAAACATGATTTTACACACTACACACACACACACACACACACCGCAATTGATGTGGGAAATAAAAAAGATGGCTAATTGCTGAGACCCAATTAGTGGCCAGGAAGATCAAGCAGTTATCTTAAAACTCTGAGCAGAAATACGTAGAGATGAAAATTGTGAGACCTAGAAAACAGATCTGGGAGAACTAACATGTAAATAGCTGGGAATTCTGGAAGGGAACAAAGGAACAGATGGAGGAGCTAAAACAAACAAATAATAGAAACATTTCTCTGAGCTACAAAAAAAAAAAAAAAAAAGATTTATATGGAGACGGAAAAGACAGAAGGATAAACACCTAGTCACATTCTGGTAAAATTCCTGTACACTAAAAAATAAAAGAAAATAATATATGCTTCCAGGAGGAAACAACAAATAGCATGGGCTTTGAATTTCTCATTTACATCAATGGACACTAGAAGACAGTAGAACTGCAAATGAAGGATTGTGCCCCTCCCTCACCCCCATAAACAGGCAAGATATTCACCAGGGAAGGTGAAAGAACAATATGTAAGGGTTGAGAGAGGATTATCACCTGTATACCGACAGAGGAAGAGACCTAAAATGGGAAGATGAATGAAAAAGGGAATATTGCTCAAAAACTTTTTTTCTTTTGGCATAGGAAACTTTCTTCAAATAAAATGTTTAAATGGAAGCTCAGCATGTAAAACAGATAAAATCAGAGGGTCTAGTTAAAGCAGGGTGAAGGCAATGGCCTGGGCTCTGCATCGCTCCTATTCATCTCAGGAGTTTCAAGAAGATAACCTTGGGTGCCCTGAATTATGTTCTTGGATTATATGACAAAAACTGTAAAAGTGCTACTGGAGTGGGAACACACAATATGTTTAAAACTACTGCTCTTTCTCCTGTATTCTCTTTATGATTGATGGTCCTCACCTGAGCTAGAAACCTTAGGCTTTCTGCTTTCTTAATTCCACTATTCCCTTAAGTTTCATCAATTCTACCCTTTCAACATCCTTCAAATCTCTTGATGATCATCATTTATTTAATGTTGGACTACCATAGTGGTTTCCTTTCTGGCTCCCTGCCTTGCGTGCCTCTCTTTCTTGAGCCCACATTTCATGATGACATGTAAGTAATCATTCTAAACAAAAATCTGATCACCTTTCTCCATGCTTAAAATTCTTCAACTGCTCTCCGTAGCCTGCCAAAAGTAAAAACACTTATTTACCATGGCACACAGGTCCCTACCTATCTCACTGACTCCATCTCTATTGCTTCACCCATTAAATTTGAAACTGTAACCATGTAAAATTATAAAACTTGCAATTTCCCACACATTTGCCTCCTTTGTTCTAACACTGTAAGCACCGTTATTATAGTATAGCATGCTGTATTATTCTCTATATGTCTGTCTTACCTACTTTAGACTGGACAAACCTATACCTACAGCCTAGAAGGAAATCTGGCACCTGACAAGCATTCAAGAAGAACTGTACATATTCTGCACTCAAACAGGAGATATTAGGAAGTGGCAGGCCAATATTCCTGTTGACAACTAGAAAAAATGCCAGATAAATTCCAAAAATCATTTCCTAAAGCATCAAATAGTTGTGGAAGCAACATGATGGACTAATACTCTAGTTGAGGGAAATGTTCGGAGTCAGTCAATAATCAGGAGCTACTCCCCTCCACCCCCCACCCCACATGGTGCATTTGCTGATCCTGGACATGAGCTCAGGATTATGGCGTGGCTCAGTGGAGGGACAAAACTGCAGTCTTCAGGGATCTCAAAATATATGACTTCTAGGGGAAAGCTGGGGGAGAAATGACTGAGAAACGTTAAAACAAATGAAAGAGATCAACCCACAGATTCAAGAAGCTCAGCAAACCTCAAGTTGATAATACAATGAGAAAGAAATACACATAGCTACCTCACAGTCAAAATGCTGAAAACCAAAAATAAAGAGAAAACTCTTAAAAGTAATGGAGCAATAAATCAACAGACAACTTCTCAACAGAAATAATAAAATCCAAAAGACAATGGAATGACATCTTTAAAGTGCTGAAATAACTACAAACCTTGAGTTTTATATCCTATAAAACATCGTTCAAAACTGAAAAAGATGTTTTAGACAAAAATGTAGTGAATTCTTGTTATCAGGTCCACACTAAAGGAAAAGTTAAGGGAGAAAATGAGCCTAAAGAGAAATATGGATATGTAGGAGGGAATGAAGAACAATATAATAGATCGATATAAGAGAATATTTACTGTATGAAACAGTAATTATTATGTCTTTTGTAATATATCTATTTATATAAAAGCCTAAGTGACCTGCCAACCGTCTGGTAGCTATGATGTGCACTGACCACCAGGGGGAAGATGCTCAACACAGGAGCTGCCGAGTGACAGCAACTTTGCAGGGCGCCCTCTCACACTCCAGGACTCCTTGGGGGGATGTCAGACTGCCGGTTTTGGCCCAATCCCTGCAGGCCAGGCCAAGGGACCCCACTGGTGCATGAATCTGTGCACTGGGATACTAGTGTGTGTGTGTGTGTGTGTGTGTGTGTGTGTGTATACATATATCTATCTACCTATCTCCCAAATGCAAGACAATAATGCACAAAAGGGGTATGGGGAGTATATAAGAAATTAAGCCTATTAAGAATCTAGCAGTATCAGGAAGTGGTAAAATAATTTGTATTAGACTATAACGTGTCAGAAATGCATGATAAAATCTGTAGAATAAGCTCCAAAAAAAACCCCAAACCTGTAAAATATATGCCTAGCAACCTAAGAGATCAGTAAAAATGAGTTAAACAAATACTATTAATTTATCCCCACCAAAAAGGGTAAAAAAAAAAAAAACCCACCAAAAAACCAAACAGAAGCAAAACTAGTGGGTCAAACAGAAAACAAGTAGTAAGATGGTAGGCAGGAACTCTAACGAAACAGTGATATTAATTCAATTTCTCCACAGAGGCACTATTGAATTGACATTTGGGGATGGATAATTATTTGTTGGTGGAGGGTTGTCCTATCCATTGGCCTCTGTCCCTCCAGGGGTGACATCCAAAAATGTCTCCAGACACTGCCAAATGTCCTATGGAGGGCAAAAGTCACCCCTGGATGAGAATCATTGGTGTAGAGCAAGCATGTCAAACTCAAAGGCTAACACAGGCCAAATAAACAAGGTTTAAGTTTATGTGGGCCACAAAAAAAACAAAAGCTTCAATTTTCATAGAAACGTAGGTTTATTTCGATAGAGACATGCTGAATACAAAGGGCTGAAATAAATGAGTAATTGTTAACATAAAATAATAGAACATTTTAATAAAAATTAATATTTTTTCTTGAACATTAACTTAGCAGATACTGAATAACTGCACAAATTAATAAGTGTAAAGCAAATAAACCTATTTTTCTTGTTCTCCAGAAAGAGAAATATTTCCTGTTGTGCACACCAAACAAGTCAGTCCAAGACTAATGACGTGGCAATAGGCTGCTAAAATATTTGCTGCTAGTATTAGTGGAGAGAAATTAGTGATGCGCCTGCACGTAAGGGAAATGAATGCAACAGGATTATAGTAATCAGTCATTAGTGAACGATGTAGTTCATTATTAACAATTATGCATAACAGGATATTGTAAAAATTAAGCTACGAAATTTTTATTAAAACGTTTCTTACATACAGTTATATTGCCTAGGCCGCAAAAATATTCATTGTGGGCCACATGTGGCCTGTGGGCTGCGAGTTAGACATGCTTGGTGTAGAATCAACATAACTCCAATCAAAAGCCCAGCAGGATTTTTGTACAAAATAACCAGGTGATTCTCAAATTTATATGGGAATGCAAAGCATCTAAAATAGCAATGGCAATCTTGAAAAAAAAAAAAAAAGAATTAAATTGGTAAGCTGTGGTAGTGTAAGTTCTGATACCATCTGACTTCAAGATTTACTGTAAAGGTATACAATAATTAAAGACAGTATAGTGCAGCCGTGGGCAAACTACGGCCCGCGGGCCGGATCCGGCCCATTTGAAATGAATAAAACAAAACAAAACAAAACAAAAAGACTGTACCCTTTTATGTAATGATGTTTACTTTGAATTTATAGTTCACACAAACACTCCCATCCATGCTTTTGTTCCGGCCCTCTGGTCCAGTTTAAGAACCCATTGTGGCCCTCGAGTCAAAAAGTTTGCCCACCCCTGGTATAGTGTGTTATTGGCATAAAGAAAGACAAACAGATTAGTTGAACAGAAAAGGGTCCAGAAATAGCCCCCAAATATAAACTAGAGTCCATATATTCACATACCTGATGCAGATGATACTAAAATGAAGTGGGGGAAAATAATGGTCTTTTAAATTAAAGGTGCTGTGTCACTTGGCGGTCCACATGAAAAAATATATTATGTCTTGATTTCATCTCACACCAAATTTAAATGTAAAATATAAAACAATAAAGCTTTCCAAAGAAAACAGAAAAAATATCTTTGTGATCTTGGAGTAGGCAAAGATTTTTTAAACAGGATACAGAAAAGTGCTGACCCTTAAAAAAAAAAAGGATAAATTTGACTACATTAAAATTAAGAACTCGTGTTCATCAAAAGACACCAAGAGAGGGAAAAGACCCATACAGAGAGTCAAGATATTTCCTAGATTTCTGACAAAACATTCATATTTATAATATAAAATATTTTTTCTAAATATATAATATTTAAAAAATAAATCATTACGAAAAAGGGCATCCAGTGCTTTCTTCCCCTTCTCTTAAAAACCTCCCCACCACCCCCAACACACACACACACCCACACCAAAAACCAAACAAAAAAAGAAAGAAGAAAAAGACAGTCCAACATGGAAAAGGACTTGAACCAACCTATCACAAAAGAGGATATTCAAAATGGCAAATGAAACATATGAAAAGACATTCAACATCATTAGTTGGAAAACACAATTTAAAACCACAATAAAATACCATTATATACCTGCCAGAAGGGCTAAGCAAAAAAAAAAAAAAAAAAACGGGGGTGGGGGTGGGGGTGTGGGCGGATAAAAAGAAAAAGAAAATACACCCAGAACACTCATTCAGTACTGGTAGGAGGGTATCTGTTCTTCTAAAGGAACATATGTAAGCTCTATGATCTAGTAATTCCAGTTACTCACATATACCCAATAGAAATGCATGCATACATGTATCAAAAGATATGTCCTGGAATACACTACCCACAACTACCCAAATGCTAATCTATGATGGATAAATTGTGGATGTAGTAGATAAATTGTGGTATATTTTCTCAATGGAACACTATACAGATGAAGATTTACCACAACCGAAAATCTTCAAAAGAACGGATTACAGGCTCGGAAATATATAAAAGAGATTTCTGTGAGGAAGACAGTATAACAAATTGCTACTTTGACATGACTATAAAAGGCAATCATATACCTTTATGGGATGGCCATGAAATCACACTTGTGTGACAATATGTCAATTACAGAAGGTATTGTTTAGAGATTTAAAGCCTTAGGAGTCCTAGACTCTATTCCTATAAAATACAGCTCTGATTATTCAAAGTGGTACTGCAAAGTTTGATGCTGATATAACTGACAGCAACAGGGGCAGTCTGGCCCAGAAAGTGATAGTGAGATGAGGCATTCAGAATAAGCTGATTCTCCAGGAGAGCAGAGAAAACAAACCAGAGCCTGAACACACAGTTCTTAATTGCTGGTGGCCATCGAAACCTTTCCTAGTTTAGTGTTCTAGTGTGGTCGTGGAAAGTAGTCCCAGGAGAGGTGAGGGAATCATAGAGCATGAGTGAAACCATTCCCCCTGGCGGCCTTATCCCCTCCTCCCCTCTTTCTGCCTCTTCGCAGGGATTGGCTATGTAAGATCCCTGAGCCGCGGTGCTGGTGGGGAAGACAAATGGGGCAATGTGTACAGATTGCTATCTTTACAGGCACTTAGAGGATAGCATGGTAGATCACAAGATACTTATTATATCATACAATCAAGACGTTTAAAAGGGAGGGAAAAAAAGAATTTGGATAAGAGAATCTGTGTTGGGGTTGGGAGACTAAACACTCAGGGCTGTATGGGAAGACTGCTCAAGGTAAAATACCTGTCAGAAGCAAAGGCCAGAAGGAAGAAAAGTCCTAGCACCTAATAAGCCAAAGAGACAAACAGAGGTGCCATCATGGCAAATGAGCCACAACTCACCCAGGAGTGACGGCTGATCACTTGCTCTGGGCCTTTGCTCAAATGTGAATTCTGAGCAAAACCTTCTCTGATCACCCTTATTTAAAACGGCAACCTACCCTCACTCCTCCCCACTCTGACACTTCCTATCTCCTTTCCCTGCCCTTAAAATTTTCTCCATAGCACTTAATACCATCCGTCAAAACAGATGATCTACCAATTTATTTATTGTCTCTCGTCCCTCACTAGAATACAGGCTCTATGAAAGCAGTGATGTTTGACAGGTCTGTTTATTGCTTCTGGCACATAGCAGGTATTCAGTAAATGCTTGTTGAACCAATAGCCATAGTTTAAGGTCTGATTCTCTCATTGGTAGAGCTTTAATATCAGCTATGTCTGAACCAGATTCTGGGTAAAAATATTCTGCACTCTTTTTCTGTTGGATTCCATAGGTAGTTGATCTGATCCACTATGGGAAGATCTTACTAGATGCATTCTCAGAGGGGCAATAGCTCTAGATTTTGGCTATACCCAGCCCACTCCTAGGCTGTCTCCAGGACAGGGAGGGAATGAGTATAAGAAAACGAATCTGATGATCTGGGTTCTAGTCCTCACTCTTTTAGTGCCTGGCTGTGTGATTTTTATCAATTTTAGTTTCTCCATCTTAAAATAAACTTGGTGGAGAAGTTGATCTCCAAACCTTCTAGCTTTGATTAACTAGCATATGGATGGGAAGGCTGGGTTTAGATCTCAGAGACAGGAGTTCAGATATGAGAATCTCCAATATAAGTTCTTGAGTAGAAGGAAGAAAATTAATACTTGTTGAAAACACCCACCATATGCCATGCAATGCACATAAAATCTTATGTATTTTTTACACACGTAATTTTTTTGTATGTAAATTCCTCACCCACAAATTGAGTAACAGAAGACTCAGGGAGGCTAAGTGATGCCCATAAGCACACAATAAGCAGTGTCAGACCTGGAATTCAATTCAAGCCTGTGTGATGCCAAAGGCTGTGTGCACTCTTTCCACAATACCAGAAGCTCCCACTCCAACTGTTTATCAGAATCAAGGGGGAACAATGTACAGATTCCTGAGCCTTACACCAGATCTCCTGAATCAGAATCTATACTGGGGCTGAGGGTGAGGGTGGTGGCTGGCAAGTATGTTTGGGAATCTATTTTAAAAGTTCAGGTCAATCTGATGATCAACCAGGTGTGTGAAGTCTGCACTGTATACATTCTACACATACTGGGTGTCTTCAAAGAACAGAAGTGATGACAGAGGTACTTGTGCAATAATCCATCTGGCAGGAGTGCTCATTGTACACTGGAGGACTACTGCCTTGGGTTAAAATGATTGGCTTATTTGTGTGCCTCTCCAACAGGATGGTATGCTTTTTTAGTGTTGCGGCTTTACTATGGTTTTCCCAGCATCTGGTGTAATGCCTGCCAAGCAGTTCCGACTCACTGTTTGTTTAATAAATGAGTGAAAGCTAGATAAACATTAAATCTCTAGCATACCCTGAAGTTTTGTAGCTTCTTACCCATCCTTCCTTCTACCTAGAAATACTTCCTTAGCATACACTACATGCCATACACTGTGCTAAGCTCTTGAAGAGGGAACGAAGACACAAAGTTAACTGGAGGGTCTAGCCCTGCCATGGGGGAGGGGATGTACTGCAGAACATTAAGTACATGCCTGGCTGATGCGGCTCATTGGTTGAGCATAGACCTATGAATCAGGAGGTCATGGTTTGATTCCCAGCCAGGGCACAGGCCCAGGTTGTGGGCTCAATCCCCAGTGAGGGGTGTGCAGGAGGCAGCTGATTGATGATGTTTCTCTTTCATTGATGTTTCTGTCTCTCTCTCCCTTCCTTTCTCTCTAAAAATCAATAAAAACATATTTTAAAAATAACAACCATAAGTACACAAAATAGAAGGTGGAAGAGGGGAATCAAGGAGCCTTCCCATAAATCCTTCCACAAATTACTCCAGACTCACTTAGTACTTTGTTTATAGATGTTCTCTACAGAACACCTGTGAAACAGTGCCCCGTGTTAGACTAATAATATGTGCAAAGCAAAAACGGGTAAGACTGAAAGTATAGGTGATCACAAGTATAGGTGATGACTTCAACTTTCTTCTCTCAACAATGAGACAGAAAATCAGCAAGGATAACAACTCAATACTATCAACATTTACGGGATACTTCAACCCACAACAGCAGAATACATATTCTTTTCAAGTGCCCACAGAACATATATCAAGATAGATCATATTCTGGACCATAAAACATACCTCAACAAATTTAAAAGAATTAAAATCATACCAAGTATGTTCTCTAACCATGATGGAATCAAATGAGAAATCACTACCAGGGAGATAACAGGAAAATGTCCGAACACTTGGAAACAAAATAATACATGTCTAAATAATCCATGAATCAAAAAGGAAATCTTAAGGAAATAAAAACAACAACATAGAAACCAATGACAATGAAAATACAACATATCAAAATTTGTGGGGCACAACTATACCCAGGGGCAGAGGGAAATTTATAGTACTAAATACATATATTATAAAAGTGGAAAGGTCTCAAATCAATAATCTAAACGTTCACCTCAAGAACCTGGAAGAAAACAAGCAAGATAAAACCAAAGCAAGCAAAAGAAAGTGATAAAAATCGAAACAGAAATCAATGAAATTGAAAACAGAAAACAATAGATGAAAACTCAATGATATGAGGAATAGCATCGCCACAAGCAGCCCACTCCCATTCAAGGAGCAGTTGCCGCCCGAGCAGCCTCCCCAAGTCCGAGGGGCAGCAGCCACACGAGCAGATCACCCACGTCTGAGGAGCAGCAGCCCTGTGCAGTCCACAGTGGTCCGAGGAGCAGCAGACACACGCAACCTGCACCTGTCCGACGAGCAGCAGCTGGGAGAGCGGCCTGCCCCCATCCGAGGAGCAGCAGACACACGTGCAGCTCGCTCCCACCAGAAGAGAAGCAGCCACGCAAGTAGCCCATCCCCCATCTGAGGAGCAGCAGCTACGCAAGCAGACAGCCCCTGTACGAGAAGCAGCAGCCGCACGTGCAGCTTGCCCCTGTATGAGGAGTAGCAGTCACACGAACAGATAGACCGACCACATCTGAGGAGTGGCAGCCCTGCGCAGCCCACACTGGTCCAAGGAGCAGCAGCCTCACGCAGCCTGCACCTGTCCGACGAGCAACAGCTGGGTGAGCATCCCGCCCCCATCTGAGGAGCAGCAGCCACACGCGCAGCTCACTCCCGCCCAAGGAGCAGTAGCCACGCAAGCAGCCCGTCCCCCATCTGAGGAGCAGCAGCTGCATGAGCAGCCCGCACCCGTACGAGGAGCAGTAGCCCTGTAAGCAACCTGCCCCTGTCCAAAAAGCGGCAGCCTCACGAGCAGCCCGCCCCATCTGGGGAACAGCAGCAGCGTGCATCCAGCCCGATCCAAGGAGCAGCAGCCACGTGAGCAGTCTGCGCCCAACCAAGGAGCAGAAGCCATGTGAACGGCCCGCTCCTCTCCAAGGAGCAGCAGCTGCACTCAGCCCACCCCCACCTGAAGAGCAGCAGCCTCATGATCAGCCCACCCCTGTCCAAGGAACAGCAGTGGGGTGAGCAGCCTCACCTACCAGCCAGAGGAGACAACACTGCTGCAAACAGCACCCACCAGAGGAGCCGCTGCCAACTGAGGAGCAGCCACTACTGCGACCACTTGAGGGGAAACTGCAGCCCGAGGAACAACTACCATTCAAGGAGCAGCCCCTGCACAACTCGACATCTAGATCAGTTGGTGAGACTAAAAATGGGTAGACAAAAAAAAAAAACAACCCCAAAGGAAAGAAAAGGATGAATAGCCAGAAAAGCGGCTAAGTGAAACAGTGGCATGCAATATGTCAGAAAAAGAATTCAGAATACGGGTCCTAGAGTGTATAAACCGGATGAAGGAAAAAATCAACAACTTCTGCAAGAATCAAGAAGAAATGAAGAGTGATATAGCTGCAATAAAAAACACCATGGAAAGTTTCAAAAGTAGACTAGGAGAAGCGGAGGACCGGATTAGCGAATTAGAAGACAGGGAAGCAAAACACACCCAAACTGAACTGCAATTGGAGAAAAAATTAAAAGACAGGAGGAAAGCCTAAGGGAGCTATGGAACAACATGAAACGAAGCACCATACAAATGTGCCAGAACAACAGGAAGAGGAACAAGGATTAGAAAACCTATTTGAAGAAATATTGTCCGAAAACTTCCCTGCTGTGGGGAAGAAAAAAGTCACACAAGCACAGAGAGTCCCAAACAAGATGAACCCGAAAAGACCCACGCCAAGACACATCATAATTACGATGGCAAATGTTCAGGACAAAGAGAGAATCTTAAAGGCTGCAAGAGAGAGATGGAAAGTTACATACAAGGGATCTCCCATTAGATTATCAAATGATTTCTCAACAGAAACACATCAGGTCAGAAAAGAATGGATGGAAATTTACAAAGTGATGCAAAGCAAGGGACTGAATCCAAGAATACTCTATCCAGCAAGGCTATTATTCAAAATTGAAGGGGAAATAAGAAGCTTAACAGACAAAAGAAGGCTTAGGGAGTTTATCACCACCAAGTCAGCAATGCAAGAAATGCTAAAGGGACTGGTGTAAAGAGAAGAAATAAAAAGCTAAGAAAGAGCACAGGCACAAAAAATAAAAGTGGCTACAAACAAGTACTTTTCAATAATAACTTTAAACATAAATGGACTAAATGCTCCAATCAAAAGACATCGAGTGGCTGAGTGAATAAAAAAACATGACCCATACATTTGCTGTCTACAAGAGACCCACCTCAGAAGAAGGGACTCACACAGACTGAAAGTGAAGGGATGGAAAAATATCTTTCAGGCAAATGGAAATGAAAAAAAAAGCTGGGGTAGCAATACTTATATCTGACAAAACAGACCTCAAAGTGAAGGCCATAACAAGAGATAAGGAAGGCCACTTCATAGTATTAAAGGGATAGATACAACAAGAGGATATAACCCTAATAAACATATATGCACCCAATGTAGGAGCACCCAAATACATAAAAAAAACCTGGAAGATATCAAGGGAGAGATCGACAACAATACAATCATAGTAGGGGACTTTAATACACCACTGACATCACTGGATAAATCCTCTAGACAAAAAAATCAGCAAAGAAACAGCAATCCTAAATGACTCACTAGATCAGATGGACTTAATTGACATCTTCAGAACATTTCACCTCAAAGCCGCAGAATATACGTTCTTCTCAAATGCACATGGACATTTTCAAAAATAGACCACATATTGGGTCACAAGCAAAGTCCCCCCAAATTCAAGAAGATTGAAATCATACCAAGAATCTTCTCAGACCACAATGGCATAATATTAGAAATAAACTACAATAAAAACAATCCAAAACACTCAAACACTTGGAAGCTGAATAGCATGTTATTAAATATTGATTTGGTTACCAATGCGATCAAAGAAGAAATTAAAAACATCCTGGAAACTAATGACAATGAAAACACAACAATCCAAAACCTATGGGACACAATGAAAGCAGTCCTGAGAGGGAAGTTTATAGCTCTACAGGCCTACCTCAAAAGGCAAGAAAAAGTGGTAGTAAATCATCTAACTCTACAACTCAAAGAATTAGAAAGAGAGCAACAAGAAAAGCCCAGAGTGAGCAGAAGGAAGGAGATAATAAAGATCAGAGCAGAAATAAATGACATAGAGACCAAAAAGAAATAATACATAAGATCAATGAAACCAAGAGCTGGTTCTTTGAAAGGATAAACAAGATTGACAAACCTCTAGCCAGGCTCACTAAGAAGCAAAGAGAGAGGACCCAAATAAACAAAATCAGAAATGATAGAGACGAAATAACAACAGACCCCACAGAAATACAAATGATTGTTAAAAAATACTATGGACAGCTCTACTCCAACACACTAGACAACCTGGAGGAAATGGACAAATTCCTAGAAAAATACAACATTCCAACACTCAATCAGGAAGAATCTAAAAATCTCAACAGGCCAATAACTATGGAAGAAATTGAAGCAGTCATCAAAAAGCTTCCAGCAAACAAAAGCCCAGGGCCAGACGGCTTCACAGGGGAGTTTTACCAAACATTCAAGGAAGAACTAAAACCTATCCTCCTCAGACTTTTCAAAAAAATTCAAGAGGAAGGAACACTTCCAAGCTCATTCTATGAAGCCAGCATCACCCTAATACCAAAACCAGGTAAAGACAACACAATGAAAGAGAATTACAGGCCAATATTTCGCATGAACATAGATGCCAAAATCCTCAACAAAATCTTAGCAAATCAGATCCAGCAGCACATCAGAAAGATCATACACCATGACCAAGTAGGATTTATCCCAGGGATGCAAGGATGGTACAGTATCTGCAAATCAATAAAGTGATACATCACATAAACAAGTTGAGAGAAAAAACCCACATAGTCATATCAATTGATGCAGAAAAAGCATTTGACAAAATCCAACACCCATTTTTGATAAAAACTCTCAGCAAGGTGGGAATAGAAGGATCATACCTCAACATAATAAAAGCCATATATGACAAACCCACAGCCAACATCATACTCGATGGGCAAAAACTAAAACCATTTCCCTTAAGAACAGGAACAAGACAGGGATGTCCACTCTCACACTCCTGTTCAACATAGTACTGGAAGTATTAGCCATTGCAATTAGACAAGAAGAAGAAATAAAAGGCATCCAAATTGGAAAAGAAGAAGTGAAACTGTCCTTATTTGCAGATGACATGATATTGTACATAAAAAACCCTAAAGACTCCATCAAAAAACTATTAGACTTGATAAATGAATTTGGCAATGTAGCAGGATACAAAATTAACACCAAGAAATCTATGGCATTTCTATACACCAATAGTGAACTTACAGAAAAAGAGACTTAAAAAGCAATCCCATTTACCATCACACCAAAAAAAATTAAGATATCTAGGAATAAACTTAACTAAAGAGGCAAAAGACCTCTACTCAGAAAACTACAGGACGTTGAAAAAAGAGATAGAGGAAGACATAAACAGATGGAAGAACACACCATGTTCATGGATTGGTAGAATCAACATCATTAAAATGTCCATACTATCCAAAGCAATCTATAAATTCAACTCACTTCCCATTAAAATACCAACGGCATATTTCACAGACCTAGAACGAACGCTCCAAAAATTCATCTGGAATAAAAAAAGACCCCGAATAGCTGCAGCGATCTTGAGAAAGAAGAACAAAGTAGATGGGATCTCAATACCAGATATCAAGCTGTATTACAAAGCCACTGTTCTCAAAACTGCCTGGTACTGGCACAAGAACAGACATATAGATCAATGGAATAGAATAGAGAACTCAGAAATCGACCCGAACCAATATGCTCAATTAATATTTGACAAGGGAGGCAAGAACATACAATGGAGTCAAGACAGTCTCTTCAATAAATGGTGTTGGGAAAATTGGACAGATACATGCAAAAAAATTAAACTAGACCACCAACTTACACCATACACAAAAATAAACTCAAAATGGATAAAGGACTTAAATGTAAGATGGGAAATCACAAAAATACTAGAAGAATCCAAAGGCAACAAAATCTCAGACATATGCCGAAGCAATTTCTTCACTGATACTGCTCCCAGGGCAATGAAAACTAAAGAGAAAATAAACAAGTGGGACTACATCAAAATAAAAAACTTCTGCACAGCAAAAGAAACCATTAACAAAACAACAAGAAAGCCCACTGCATGGGAGAACATATTTGCCAATGTTATCACCGATAAGGGTTTAATCTCCAACATTTATAGGGAACTCATACAACTTAACAAAAGGAAGATAAACAATTCAATCAAAAAATGGGCAAAGGACCTAAATAGACACTTTTCAAAAGAGGACATTCAGAAAGCCAAGAGACATATGAAAACATGCTCAAAGTCACTAATCATCCGAGAAATGCAAATCAAAACAACAATGAGGTACCATCTCACACCTGTCAGAATGGCTATCATCAACAAATCAACAAACGACAAGTGCTGGAGAGGATGCGGAGAAAAGGGAACACTCGTGCACTGCTGGTGGGAATGCAGACTGGTGCAGCCACTATGGAAGACAGTATGGAGTCGCCTCAAAAAGTTAAAAATGGAACTCCCATTTGACCCAGTGACCCCACTTCTAGGAATATATCCCAAGAAACCAGAAACACCAATCAGAAAGGATATATGCACCCCTATGTTCATAGCAGCACAATTTACCATAACGAAGATCTGGAAACAGCCTAAGTGCCCATCAGCAGATGAATGGATTAGAAAACTGTGGTACATCTACACAATGGAATACTATGCTGCTGTGAAAAAGAAGGGGTTCTTACCATTTGCAACAGCATGGATGGAACTGGAGAGCATTATGCTAAGTGAAATAAGCCAGTCAATGAAAGAAAAATACCACATGATCTCACTCATTTATGGATAATAAAGACCATTATAAACTGATGAACAAAAATAGATACAGGGGTAGAGCAGCATCGAACAGACTGTCAAACTACAGCGGGAAGGCTGGGGAGGGTTGGGGGACAGGAGGAGGGGGTAAGAGATCAACCGAAGGACTTATATGCATACATATAAGCATATCTAATGGACATAAGACACTGGGGGATAGGGGAGGCCGGGGAATGTCAAGAAGGGGAAAAAAAGGAGACATATATAATACTCTGTGTAATACTTTAAGCAATAAAACAAAATTTAAAATAAATAAATAATGAAAGTAAAAAACCAAAAAAAACTCAATGAAACAAATAACTGGTTCTTTGAAAAGATCAATTAAATTGACAAACTTCTGGAAAGATGTGTGAGAGAGACTAGCATTATCAATAATAAAATGAGACAGCACTACAAACCTTGTAGACATCAAAGAATAACACAAGACTACCACAAATAACTTTACACTCAAAATTTAATTTGTTATTTACAAACTAAAAAAAAAGAAGAGAGGAAAAAAAAGAAAAAGAAATCTCCAGATTTAGATGGTTTCACTGGGAACTTCTACCAATCATTTAAAGAATTAACAGTAATGTTAATGTAAAAAAATTCATATGTAATACTTTAAGCAAACAAATAAAAAAATTCAAACCTGTAAAGAATTTGTTTAAATATATATATACATATATATATATTTATTGATTTCAGAGAGGAAGAGGGAGAGAGAGATAGAAACATCAATGATGAGAGAGAATCATTGATCGGTTGCCTCCTGCATGCCCCCTACTGGGGATCAAGGCTGCAACCCAGGCACGTGCCCTTGCCTGTAATCGAACCCAGGACCTTTAAGTCCGCAGGCCGATGCTCTATCCACTGAGCCAAACTGGCTAGGGTGTGTAAAGAATTTTTTGAGTTTATTTGAGCCAAACTGTCAACAATTGCCCGGGAGCAGTATCTTAAGGGAGTGTGGTGGGTTTTCCTCTATTTTTATACATTGCAATCAAAGGAGGGACATAGGTGGGTTACATGAAATCCATTGGTGCTAGATTAGAGAGGTAGGAGAAAGCAAAGCTCGGGGGAGAGGGGAACCTCTGGGATTGGATAACAAGTAAAATGAAAGACACATGCTTAGGTGGGTGCAGGAGAGTGAACAGTCAACAATTAACATGATAACAATAACAATGGAGGAATTTGTGCTATCTGTCCTGGCGCCCAGGCACATTAGGTTGTGTCCCAAGGGGTCCGGAAAAAGAGAAGTTACAACTTACCCAGGCATTTCAAAGATATGTTATTATAGATGCAACAAACAAACAAACAAACAAAACCCCAGATAGGCTCAGTTAAGGTAAAGGTTGACCTTGTCAGTGAAGATACCAGCCTAGGATGTAACTACCCATCATAACTGCTTATAGTTAAAGTTTAATTTCAGACCATCCTTTGTGGTTACTTTAGGTCTTTGAGTTTGCAAGACTGCCATGCAGGCCTTTCCTGAGCTTGTCAGGTTAGCATGTGGCCCCTTTTGTCCACACTAACATCCAGTCAAGATGGAGGTGCAGGTAAACGTAGTACTCAAATCCTCCCACAACCACATCAAGATTATAACTAAACTACAGAACAATCACCATCCAGAACCGCCTGAAATCTTGCTGATTCCCTACAACCAGGGAATTCAAGAAGCCACACTGAAACTGGTAGGAGGAGCAGAGATGCAAAACATGCTGGTCCCACACCCAATGTGGCAGATAAAAATCGGGAGGAATATCTTGCTTCAGAGGTTAGCCCTGAGGAGCAAGAGGTCCCAGCTCCATACCAGGCCTCCAGCCAGGGTTGCAGTGACAGGAAGAGAAGTCCCCATAACTTTTGGCTATAAAAACCAGATTGTGGCTGAGTGACACAAAGGCTGCTGGAATTCCTTTTTTTTTTTTTTTTTTGTTAATCCTCACCCAAGGCTATTTTTTCACTGATTTTTAGAGAGAGTGGAAGAGAGGGAAAGACAGAAACATCAATGTGAGAGAAACACAATGATTGGTTGCCTCCTGCACGACCAGGGTCTGGGCCGAGGAGGAGCCTGCAACCAAGGTAAGTGCCCTTGACCAGGAACCGAACCTGGGACCCTTTGGTTTGCAGGCTGACACTCTATTCACTGAGCCAAACCGGCTAGGGTCCAGGCATTTCCTCTTTAAGAGTCCAAGCATTGACTTACTCCAAAACTTACTCGGACTCCCTCCCTTTGAGCTCCAGTGCTGGGGCAGCAGCTTGAAAGGAACCAGGGACATATGGGGATAACAGAATTGTCTGGAATGAGCATGAGAGCTGGGGGAGAGAAGGGAGGTGGGCAGCTTCCTCCCAGACAGCAGTGTTGGCAGAAGCCATTGTTCCTTCCTGAGACCACCTTGCCCCACACACACTACGGGAGGTTGGGGAGGTGGTGGTGGTGATGGGGTGCACCATATCTGAGTCTAAATCAACAAATTCTGTTACCTCCTCTCAAATAGCCCCAGAATCGAACCCTTTTTACTACCTCCACCCTAGTCTGAGTCATCCTTTCACCTGGGTTATTACAACAGCTGCCAAACTGGTCTTCCTGCATCTACCCTGGACCCCTTACTATTTTCTATTGAACAGCCACAATGCTTCTCTTTTTACTCGAAACCACCCAATGGACTCTCATTTCACTCAGAGTAATATCCAAAGTCATTAATTTGCTTTAAGTCCCCATGCTATGGGGTCCCAGGCTAATTTTCTGAGCTTGTTTCCAGCCTTCTGCTTCATATCACTTCAGCCACTCTGTCCTCCTTGCTGTCTCTTAAAAATGCCCAAAGTGGTGTAACCTCAGGACTTTGTACTTGGTCTTCTCTCTGGAGCAACATTCCACCACATAGTATATGGCTTGTTCTCCCATTTTTTTTTTCAGGGCTCTGATCAAATGTTACTGTCTCAGTGAGGCCTTCTCTGACCAGCATATATAATAGCCTCCTATCCACCCACACATACACTCCTCATCCCCCTTACCCTCCTTGATTTTTATTTAAAGCACTCATCACTTTCTGACTCATTTTATACTTGCATGTTTATCTGCCTTTCCCTATAGAAGTTAAGCTTCCACAATAATGGATTCTGTTACCCTAGACTAGTGCTTTAGACATAGATACTCAAAATTATTCACTGAATGAATGAGAACCACTGGCTCAGGAGTGAAGAATTTGGGATCTGACATCAGATAACCTTGATTTGACTCCTGGCTCTGTTATTTCCTATGTCCAAGTGACATTGGGTACTCACCCATATTTTATGTTTTCTCATTTATCCAATAGTGATAATAATGTCCACTCCATAGGACTATTGTAATGATTAAATAAAAGAATGTATGTAATGTGCTTAATAAAAGTGGTTTGGGCCCTAGGTGGTTTGGCTCAGAGGACAGAGCATCAGCCTGCAGACTAAAAGGTACCAGGTTCGATTCTAGTCAAGGGCACATACCTGGGTTTCGGGCTAGATCCCCACTGGGGTGTGTGCAGGAGGCAGTCGATCAATGATTCTCTCTCATCATTGATGTTTCTATCTCTCTCTCCCTCTCCCTTCCTCTCTGAAATCAATAAAAATATATTTTTAAAAAAAGTGGTTCAGTATAAAAGTGCTCAGTATATGAGTGTTACTTAATACACAAAGATAGATACACTAGATTTGGACTCAAAGACCCTAGGTTATAATTATAATTAGAATAGAGGCCCGGTGCATGAAATTCGTGCACAGGTAGGGTCCCTAGGCCTGGCCAGTGATCAGGGCAGGCCAGGGCCTACCTTCATTCTGCGCCGCCCCCTGGTGGTCAGTGCATGTCATAGCAAGCGAGCGAACTCCTGGTCTCCAGGTAGAACTCCCGAGGGGACAACTTGCATATATAGATAGATAGATAGATAGATAGATAGTGTGATTTTAGGCTATTCACCTCTTTTATAGTAATTTACTTAATCAGCTATGAATCAGCTATTGGGGTAAAAAAAATAAGATGCAGTTCCTTCCCTCAAATTCAGTTATGTGGTCTTGGGTAAGGTTACCTAATCTCTCTCAGCCTGTTTCCTCATTTGCCAAAGGGGAATTACACAATGCGTACCTCACAATTTGTCTTAAGGACTGAATGAGTTACTAGATGAAAATATTGTTAACTGGATCATAGCAACTGCTCACTATGTTGGCCATGATTATGATTCTAGTCTGGAGGAGAAGCACCTAAGCAAATAACTACAATACAGTGAGTTAAAAGCAAAAACAGGCATCAACTAGAAGACTGTCTCCTAGCTGGAGTCCACCCACAACTGATAAGTTCCATGATGATCAGGAAATCCTAAAATTCCATATGTCTACAAAAACTAACTTCCTACCACTATTCCCAGAGCAGAAAGGCAAATTTCTCTGATTTGATAACTGGAATTTAAAACTTTTTGAAAACAGTAAAGGGTTTCAATGTCTGAAACAGCGTTTCTTAAAGGAGGTCAATGGACCCATTCATTTCTCTGCCTCCAACTCCAAAGTTAACATTACTTATATTTGAGGAACAGTAAAATGGACCCCCAGAGACAGCATGTATTTTCCCAAATAAAGCCGCCAATTAAGAGCCAAGAGCAGCCTTGTATGTTTTATGACATAAGGACTGGACATTAAAGGGTGGACCTGGAGCCGAATGGGAGTCCATCAGGTGAGACGTAGCGGCGTCACCTTTGGAGAAAGAACAGTAAGAGCTACCGTATGGAGGCGGGAAAGGGCACGTGGGTGGCTTGGCAGAGCAAAAAGCTTTGGGGGGTGGGCAGCCAGGGAGCAGTGTTTACAGAGGAAGAATGCGGCTCAGATTTTGTCAGGTGAGAAAGCCTCCCTCCATTCCCAGGTCACGGTCTCAGCCTCAGTGTCCCCTCGGGATCCTCCTCTAAGGGCCACCAGTTGTTGATCTCCCTCCGGCTCCCGCCACTCTTCCCTTACCTCGTCTTCCAGCCTTTCCCTTACTGTCCCGCCTCCTCCGCCCCGCCGGAAGTGACGCGCAACCAGCGCGCCGCGCCGCGCCGCGCCGCGCCGCGCCGCGCCGCGCCAGATAAGTTCTGCGGGAGCGGGAGAAAGGGTTCCGGAGAGACACACTGCGCCGGCGTGCGGGCGCGAGCGGCGAAAGCATCTTCCGGAGGCCGCCGCCGAACTGCGTTCCTTTCCCCTCCGAAGTGCCCTGAACGAGGTTCAGAGAGGCCGCCGCCGCCACTGGAGGAGCGGATCTACAGCCCTGAGACCTCCCGGCGTCCAGCTCCTCCGGCCCTTGCCCTTTGACCCTGCTCCCACGGCGGGGTGAGAGGTCGGTGGCCATCTTGTGGCGGCGGCGCCGGCGGCTGTTACTGCGGAGACCCATCCCCCTCCCCCTTGCTCGCCTGGCTGCCTGTCAGTGAGTCAAGAGTCTCGCGGGCGGTCTGGTGAGGCCCCGGCCTCCTGCCGTCGCTCTTCCCGCCGCACTGGGCGGCCCAGGCCGCTCCCTGCCGGGCCTCGCCGCCGCCACCATGTCCTCCTTCTCGGAATCCGCGTTGGAGAAGAAGCTCTCGGAGCTGAGCAACTCGCAGCAGAGCGTGCAGACCCTGTCTCTGTGGCTCATCCACCACCGCAAGCACGCGGGACCCATCGTCTCGGTGTGGCACCGCGAGCTGCGCAAAGGTAAACACCCTCCCCCCGCCCTCCGCAGCCCTCCCGGGGCCGTCCTCTACTCCACCCCCTGCAGCGGCCCCTCGAGCTTCTTCCAGGAGCGTTGCTTTCCAGGCCCGGGCTCTGATCGCGCTTCTGAGGCTGGAGACAGTGTTATCCCCATTTCTCGGAAAAGGGAAATGAGGCCCGGGAAGGTTTCAGGTACTTGTCGAGGGGTTCCACCACCCAGGGCGCCAGTGCTCGGACTCCCAGTCCAGCCGGCCGCTTTCCCTCCGGGTTCCTCCTGACACTTGTCACTGTTTTTACCTGGGCCGTGCTCAGCGCCCTGTGGAGGTTACTGGCCGAGCCTGTCGTGTGCCAGGCGCTTGACTGGGCATTTGGAGCGAGAGCCAGCAGATTGTGGAGTAAGACTGCCGCGATGAGTCCTGGCTCAGCCACTCAGCTATCGGGGCGATATTGGGCGAGTTTCTCCGTCCGCGTGCCGCTTGTTTTCTCATCTGCAAAATGAGGACGAGGATAGCTGCCGCTTGCAGAGCCCTTATTCGGTGCCAGCCATTATGCCAGGACGGGTGCATGTATGCTCCCACTCAGTCCCCAGCACAGCCCGGGGAAGTGGGTTCCGTGACTCCCAGTGCGGAGAGGTTCAAGGGCCACATCGCCTAGGCTCCTCTTCCCACGCAACTTTCATTGATTCCGGACCCCGCTCACCATCGAGCTGGATCTCAGCCGATTATGTGCCAGGCGCTAGGTTGGGTGCTTGAAAGCATGTTGGCTCCAGAGGCCAACTCTCTGGAATTGCAGCCTGACTTTGACATTTACACACCCCAGCAGCTGAGCCTCTTTGGTCCTCTGTTTCCTTACCTATAAAATGGAGATGATGATATTTACTGTGCCGTTTTATCATGTCCCAGGCCCAGGACTGATACCTTTACATACATTGTCATTTTTTAAGTTTTCAGAGTCTTGTGAAGTAGAAACTTTGCAGACAAGAAAAATCTGAGGCTGTAGTCAAGAGAATAATCTAAATGGTGTCAGACACAGTGCTGGCATTCGATAAATAATAGTGAGATGGGGTTACTGATTGCTCAAGGTGAGGCGGGGTCTTCACCTTCATGTTGCTTACAGTCTGGTGGGGAAAGATGGTCACCTACGCAGCTATCTGCTATCCTGATGAGTCCCTAGCACAGTGGTTCTCAACCTTCTGGCCTTTTAAATACAGTTCCTCATGTTGTGACCCAACCATAAAATTATTTTCGTTGCTACTTCATACTGTAATGTTGCTACTGTTATGAATCGTAATGTAAATATCTGATATGCGGGATGGTCTTAGGCGACCCCTGTGAAAGGGTCGTTCGACCACCAAAGGGGTCGCGACCCACAGGTTGAGAACCGCTGCAAAGCTGTGGACACAGAGCCTATATGTGATAGGCCCTTTAAGAAACAACTTACCTGTGTTCTCTACCATTAGTGAGATGGGGATTCTACCCTGTTTTACGGATGAGGAAACTGAAGTGGCTAAGTGGTATTTTTAAGGCCTTGCAACTGGTGAAGCTCAGACTACAGCAGGTGGCAGACACCAAAATTCAGGATTCTTTTTTTTTTTTTAAAATATATTTTATTGATTTTTTACAGAGAGAAAGGAAGAGAGATAGAGAGTTAGAAACATCGATGAGAGAGAAACATCGATCAGCTGCCTCCTGCACATCTCCCACTGGGGATATGCCCGCAACCCAAGCACATGCCCCTGACCGGAATCGAACCCGGGACCCTTCAGTCCGCAGGCCGACGCTCCATCCACTGAGCCAAACTGGTTTCGGCTCAAAATTCAGGATTCTTTCAGGAGAGTCAGTTCTAGTCCTCTAGCAGAGACCCACCTCCAAATATGTACTATGCTAAGATAGAGGTCCCTTCAGCCTTCTGGGAAGTTGGGGAATAGAGCCTACAGGTCCCAGAACCTCCTTCATATACCTCACTGTGCCATTCAAATACAGTATTTCTAACGTCTGAGATGTGAAAAAATGTGAATTGCCTCTATAGGATCCTATCTGGTAAGCTCTGAGTCAGGTTAGAGAGTCCATCTCAAATATCACATCTTTTCGGAAGCCTTCTTGATTCCCCACCTCACCCTACTTGAGTTATTGGGGTGATGATGGGGGAACCATTTAGAAAGTGCATTCATTCATGAAGCTCCTTTAACCCTAATCTCACATGATGGAAAGTTATGGCCAGCATTGTTATCCCTATTTTATGGATAAGAAGATAAAGGTATGGGAAGATTAAGTGCTTTGTTTCGGGTCACACAGCTGGGACCTGAGCCCAGAGCTCTCTGACACCAAAACTTGTGCTTCCAAGTACCCAGTGCCTCAGTGCAATTACGTGCAATAAGTGAACGTGATCATAACCTTCCAACCAAACCTGTAGCGCTTTTATTAGAATTAATCACTACCTCCCATCCCACACCAATTTAACATTTATAGTTGGCCTTCTGTATCCATAGGTTCTGCATCCAACCATGGATTGAAAATATTCAAAAGAAAATGTTATGGTGTTGCTGATGTGTACTGTGTAGTTAGGTCTAGGATGGTGGCATCTGTACTGAACATGTCATTATTTTCTCTTGTCATTATTCCCTGAACAATACAATGTAGCAACTACTTACATAGTGTTTATATTTTATTAGGTATTATAAGTAATCTAGAGATGATTGAAAATATATAGGAGGATTTGCTTAGGATATGCAAATGCTATATATCATCTATAATAATAAAAGCATAATATTCAAATCGACCCGACAGCTGAACAGAACGACAACCACGCTATGACACACTGGGGCCAGGCCAGCCAAGGCGGGTGCGATGCAATTGGTCTGGGGAGGGCTCTGTGTTCGCCCCGCAGAGGGAGGCCCAGGACACCCTCTGCGGGGTGATTGATCCGGGGGCTCTGCAGAACCTGGGAACCGGTGGGATATGTGGCAGTGGATGCGGGCAGCGCTAGACCAAGGCGGGTGGGGGTGGGGGGGAATGAGGCCGCAAAGCTGGCAGCCAGGGGAAGGAAGGCCTACCCTTACACAAATTTCGTGCATTGGGCCTCTAGTTTTATATAAGGGACTTGAGCATCTGTAGATATTGGTATTAGGGTTAGGAGGATGAGGAGGTCTTGGAACCAACCCCCCAACCCCCTCGTAGATAATACTGAGAGACTTCTGTATTTCATTCTTTCTAGTTACCTCTTTTTTCACTAGGTTGTGTTTTGAGGAAGAAACTAGACCTTTTGTTTCTTTGTAACACCTACAGTATTTAGCATGGTACCTGTTACCCAGTTAAAAAGTTGCTTAGTAGGAGTTAAATTGTGGTCTCTGACATTTTGAATAAACAGCACTAATACAACTTTCCGTGATGATAGAAATGTTTTATATCTGTGCTGTCCAACAAGGTAGCCACTTGCCACAGGTGGCTATTGAGCACTTGAAATATGTGATTAAGCAATGAAAATTTTAAATAAATACAATAAAAAATTTAGTTCCTGAGTTTTGCTAGTCATACTTCAAGTGTCCATTCATGTGGCTAGTGGCTACCATATTGGACAGTGCAAAGCTAGAGGATACGCTTCCAAGTATCAGGATACAGCTTCCTAATATCCAGGCTTCATGAACTGAAAATGCCCCTACACTAAAGTGGAAAATAGTTTGTGCCCTAATGTTCAAATTGACCACCCTTTAGGTTCTAGCCAACCCTGGTCTTTTAAGTGGACAGTTTTATCTATGGTCAAGCCATTTTCCCTAAGATGTTCACAAACTGTCTCTGAGTTGCCTTCAAAAAATATTTACCACATTTAAAAAAATTACTTTTTCTTAATGTAAGTACTACGTCTATTGCTGATGTATTATTTTCTTCTATTGCTGATGTATTGTTTTCTTTTCTAAGACTGATTCTTAATTTATCTCTTTTTGCTCTATTCTCCCTATCTTTATGAAACTGGTATAAAATACTCTTAGATGAATATTTTTTAATGTTTTTTTTTTTTTTTTTTTTTTTTAAATTTGGCCTGAATGCAAATAAAAAAGCCTTTTTTACAAACTTACTTTTCTAGATGTCAAAACCAGCCAAACAGTGAACATTTTGGTCAACTAGTTATTTATACTTTGCTCAATAACTATTTCAACCAGTTTGGAATGTGCATCAGTAGAGTGTGAAAAGATCTATTTTGTCATATTGGAAAGATATCTGAACAGGTGAGCTGTCACCTGGAGCTGGAGTGGAGGGTGTGTGTGTTGTGTGCATTATGACTGTATGTTAAAGTGCTCTAGGACTTTGTCATATCACCTTTACACACATGGTGCTTATATTGACTGTTCAGGATGCTGGATGTGGAGGGATAAAGTTTTATCCTAAATAAGTACTCATTGCTAAATTTAAGGATGATGAAAAATAATTGGTATTGTAGATAGTGAAAACCTTGACTCTCTGGCCTCTTAGCTATCATATTTGTAATACTGAAAAATATATCAAATCTTTCTTGAATGTCCATAGCATTTTATAATATGAATTCTGAGTTTTTTAACATTAAGCATATGGAATTTGTAAAGCTTTGCTTTTGTGAAGTCAAATTTGCTTTATTGAAGTTCTGTTTTACTTTTGAATCTGTTAACTTTCATGGAATTATAGACTTGGTAGTTTTACTTGTTGCAACACCCCAGAACAAGGTTTGTTTTTTCCCCTTAAAAACAAAAACAACAAAAAAACACTTTGCCATAATCATACCTTTGTAGCAGCATAGCTCCAGGTTTTCAATATTTCTCACCAGTTGGCCATCAAAATTAGGTTGTTACCAGAAGGTTTATACAATTCAGTATATTCATACTTAATTTTTTGAGCACTTCAAGTCATCAGTTTAAACTGTAATATGTTCTAAAAATCTTGTTTTTAACTTGGGTTATTCTTCTGTGGCTACACTTGAAAGTGTCAATGTCTGCTAAGTCAGAATTTATACATGCTGTGTCATTTCAAAAGAAACGTTTCTGAGAGAAGCGGAGTAAGGACTAGGTGTGTGTAAAGGTTAACATAGAGCTTGCTTGAATTTTTCAGGTACTTTGGCATTGTGGTTTAAGAAAATTTAGTGTTTTGAACTGTCTGATTATGTTCTTATTTATTTCTTTTAAAAGAAAACTGGGATCAAAAATTGTAACTATGTAACTTTATGGTTGAGAAGTTATGTACATAATAGCCAGGAAATTCAGTAATGTTCCCCCAAGCAACTGTAACTCAGACATATTGCCTGAAGTTTTTATGGTTTAATATATGATACCTAGTATAGAGTAATAGAAAATACTACATAGAGTATGTATAAGAGAAAAATTATGGTTTTTGTGGAACCCATAACTTTGCATATCCAGATTTCAGACATGTTTAAGTTTTCATTAAAAATGTAGCAATGTATATTTGTATTTGAGATATAATATCCATTGGTGCATCTAGAGATTGCTCTGGATTTTAGAATTGATGTAATTGACTGATGATGGG
This sequence comes from Myotis myotis, assembly GCF_014108235.1. Classification (NCBI taxonomy): domain Eukaryota; kingdom Metazoa; phylum Chordata; class Mammalia; order Chiroptera; family Vespertilionidae; genus Myotis; species Myotis myotis. The sequence continues at coordinate 56,214,324 of NW_023416401.1, read as the reverse complement.
TATTAGAATGTTCAAAGAGAATTCTCAGTCTAGGAGCATAAATTACAAGAACCCACCTCAGTCTTTCATTTTGCAGTATTTGACAATAATAGTGAGTTAGAAAAGTTCATTTTTAAAATAGAGTAAATGAAAACCTTGGCTTTAACATGTCTTCTGGAGAATGAATATTGACTGCTTATCCTTTAGGAATTTTCTTCAGATTATCTTCATTTTTACTGCTCATTAATTACCCTGGTTAAAATAACACAGAAATGAAGACGGTCCATTTTTGTTTTGTTTTTACAAAAATTGTATTCTCAAACCTCTTTTGTTGGAGTTTTGTTAGGAGTTCCTTAGTTGGTTTTTCAAACACGTAGCAGTCTTGACCTCAAGTAGATAATGCTTGTTTTAATATATAACTTAGGAGTAGCTTAGGGCAAAGAATTGTGAATTGAGAATTTCCTTAATGTAAGTTAAATTATCTTTTCTTTTTTTCCAGCCAAATCAAATAGAAAGCTTACTTTTCTATATTTAGCAAATGATGTCATCCAAAACAGTAAAAGGAAAGGACCTGAATTCACTAGAGAATTTGAATCTGTCCTTGTGGATGCTTTTTCTCATGTTGCCAGGTATGTTGTCTCTTTTTTTTGTTTTATTTTAAAATATATCACCTTTCCTTTTTGTTCTTTCCTTTTTCAAGGTAACTTTTGTAAATGGATAACTTGTACTTTACATAGATGTGCTTCACAGAGTGATGTGAAGGCTAAGTTATGGTTTTATATTTTGCTGGGCCCTTAAAAACTACCTCAGCCATATAAACATTTTGATGCATTAAGGAATTCAGTCTAGCACTTGAATCATCCTTTTCCCTAGATGTAGTCATTTATTGAATTCATTTCTTGAGTATGGTATTTTTCTTTGTTTGGCTGAATTGTCTCTAGCTTATGGTCTAAAACATAAAGCCAAATAGTACAAGGGAACCTTCCAGTAACAAAACCTTATTAGCAAGAAATTAGTTACTTAGCCTTTATTTTTACTTACTTCCTTCTGGATGTCTGGTTTACTAGAAATAGTGGTCATTACTGTCGCTGCAAAGGTAATTACTAGTGTGGAAAGTAGATATTTGCTCTGGCTATATCATATGAAGTCTTTGCACTGTTGTGTTTTATAACAGAGAGGACTGGAGCATAAAGCACACATATACCTAGTATCACAGAGAACATCCATTTGATTAAAAGTTTTATAAATTGTTCTTATTCATTTAAAAACAAGTCGTTTTTCTATACACACAAGTTAGTTGCATAGGAAGAGCAGAGAAAAACAATTTTGCACTAACTTATTATTCAGTAAACATAAAAAAATAAATGTCTTTGCAAAAGAAAATTGGGACGTACACAAAGGAGACTAGTGGGTTAAATAAAAATTGTTCTAGGGTCTAAAGTGTAAGTGAAAAGTCTTAAATGTGAAAATAAGTCTGTACTCCATGAAAGATTTAAAACATTTAAAGGAATAAAATGAGAAATCCAAAAGAAAGAAATTACATCTAGATTTCTAGAGGTGGAAAAAAAAGACTTGTTTATCCACTACATAGCTGGTTCGCTCTTCTGGTGAACATGGGCACTGAAGAAAATGTGTTATGAAATTGAATAAATTGATGAACAAAGAAAATGTGTTATGAACTTGTCTCCTTATAGCAGAGTAAACTTAGAACAAACTACTAGAGTAGCTGTTGGAAACTGGAGATAGGTTTTTTCTTGTTTTGAGGAGATTTAGTTCTGTTTCTTAGACATTGGCTGTAGCTCTGCCTCCAACACTGAGTGACTATATGTGATACTTAGCTTTTTGAGCCCAAGTTTCCTAATTAGAGTTGTGAGGCTAAAGTAAAACAGTATGGTCACCCTGGCTGGGCAGTTCAGTTGGTTAGAGCCTCGTCCCAACATGCCAAGGTTGTGGGTTCCATCCTGGATAGGGCACATATAAGAAATGATGAATGCATAAGTAAGTGGAACAACAAATCCAGTCTAGCACTTGAAACATCCTTTCTTTCTCCCCTACTCCCCCCCCCCCCCCCCTTCCTCTCTCTCAAATCAATAGGAAAAAAAATGCTCTGGCAGGGCAGCTCACTTGGTTAGAGCCTTGTCCTGATACACCAAGGTTGCAGGCTCAATCCCCAGTCAGGGCATATGCAAGAAAAAAAAAAGCAAAGCAGTATGTTTGAAAGTACATAGTACATTGACTCATCCAAGGTCTTTGCTGCTTCATAGGAATGCGCTTAGTGAAGTGTCTGGCACAGAGCTGCTGGGTTATGTAGCTTTAAGGGGATACCATTTATGTAGCCTTGCTGTGAATGCTGGTGTCCTAGGAGCTGGGCAACATTGTGGACTGCCCTGGCACAGAGAGGGATTCAGTAAATATTTAATGAGTTAGTTAATTAATTTAGGGTATAGGAAATTGACTAAAATAGTTTTCTGTAGCATTATTAAATATAACATTTTTATTTAAAAATTGAACAGTAATCGTTAGCTGCCCCAAATTCAGAAAAGGGTAAATAGAAGGAGTTGGCAGAAGGAGAATGAACAATAAATATCAGGATAGAAAATCCCTTTTCGGGCCTAATCACCAAAATTTATAGGGAACTCATACAGCTAACAAAAGGAAGATAAACAATCCAATCAAAAAATTGGCAAAGGACCTAAATAGACACCTTTCAAAAGAGGACATTCAGAAAGCCAAGAGACATATGAAAACTTGCTCAAAGTCACTAATCATCCGAGAAATGCAAATCAAAACAACAATGAGGTACCATCTCACACCTGTCAGAATGGCTATCTATCATCAACAAATCCACAAACGACAAGTGCTGGAGAGGATGTGGAGAGAAAGGAACACTCGTGCACTGCTGGTGGGAATGCAGACTGGTGGGAATGCAGCCACTATGGAAGACAGTATGGAGTTTCCTCAGAAAACTAAAAATGAAACTCCCATTTGACCCTGTGATCTCACTTTTAGGAATATACCCAAGAAACCAGAAACGCCAATCAGAAAGGATATATACACCCATATGTTCATAGCAGCACAATTCACCATAGCTAAGATCTGGAAACAGCCTAAGTGCCCATCAGTAGATGAATGGATTAGAAAACTGTGGTACATCTACACGATGGAATACTATGCTGCTGTAAAAAAGAAGGAACTCTTACCATTTGCAACGGCATGGATGGAACTGGAGAGCATTATGCTAAGTGAAATAAGCCAGTCAATGAAGGAAAATCACCACATGATCTCACTCACTCATGGATAATAAAGACCATTATAAACTTATGAACAAAAATAGATACAGAGGCAGAGCTGCCTTGAACAGACTGTCAAACTACAGCGGGAAAGCCGGGGAGGGTTGAGGGGCGGGAGGGGGGCGCGGTAAGAGATCAACCGAAGGACTTGTATGCATGCATATAAGCATAACCAATGGACATAAGACACTGGGGGGTAGGGGAGGCCGGGGGATTGTTAAGAGCAGGAAAAAAAGGAGACACATGTAATACTCTTTGTAATACTTTAAGCAATAAAACAATAAAATAAAAAAATTAAAAAAAAGAAAATTCCTTTTCTACTTGGTAACATCTTAAGACCTATCTAGGAGGAACTGTGGCATTGTGAGGAAGGAAACATGGTCCTTTTTAATAATAAAAAAAATAATCCCCAAGTTATTTATTTTATTATTAGTAGTAGTATTATTTGCATTCTTCTAGTTCTTTTAGTGTTGTATTTGGGTATTATATTTGGGATCCCCATGTTTCCAAGCCCCTCCCCCTACCATTGTTAGAACAGAAAGGCCAGCCATTCCATTTCAATAGTAATGTACCTTATCTATAGTTAGAAATGCTCTCTGTATGGTTTTCCTTTGGCCAATTGATGAACAAAGATAATTTACCTATTACTATCGACCAAAATTGATGAGGAATCCTATATAATAAAAGGGTAATATGCAAATCGATTGAATGGCAGAACGACTGGTTGCTATACGTGCACTGACCACGAGGGGGCAGACCCTCAACACAGGAGCTTCCCCCTGGTGGTCAGTGTGCTCCCACAGGGGGAGCGCTGGTCAGCCAAAAGCCGGGCTCCCAGATTGCGAGAAGGTGCAGGCCGTGCTGAGGGACTCCCCCCGCGCCCACCCCCCACCCCCCCTTAGTACACGAATTTCATGCACCGGGCTTCTAGTCTATGATACTTTTCTACCTCTTCCCTCACCCCCAAACTTACTAAATGAACCCTTTCAAGTCAGAAAGCTGCAAAACTCATGGGGTAGATTTAATTTGAGTAGCGGTTTGATTAACCAGACTTTGGACTTTTCCCCCACACAGATGACTTCTTGTTTTCTTCTCAGTTTGGAGATGGTTGTGCACCTTAGTTTTCTTTCATTCAACATGTATTTGAGTGCCTTGTATGCACCAAAAACTGATCCAGACAATGGAGAGCAGCCATGAATAAGGACAAATAAATGAACAAGATACTTTCAGAGAGTGATAATGTGGACATAATAGAATAAATGGCATTCTAGAGGGGGATCTTTTCTAGTGTGAAGGAAAGCCTCTCTCAGGAAATGATATTTGAGGTAATCATGTGAAGTAGGAACTTGAGGTAGAAATAATTTTGGCATGTCAAGAGGATCAGAAAGAAGGCCAGTGTGGTTAGAACACAGCGAGCAAAGGGAATAGTGGCATCAGATGATAACAGAGAGGTAGGCAGGTGCCAGTCACATATGCCTTGAAAGTGTTGGGAGATCACTGAAAGGTTTGTTGTTGTTTTTTGTTTTTTGGGGGTTTCTTTTGTCACTGAAAGGTTTTATACAGGGGAAAAATATATTCCATTACATTGTTAAAGATCCCTTTGGCTTAGCTTTGGAGAATGGGTTATAAGGGCCAAGTGAGGGGCAGGGACATTAGTTTGGAGAGGGTATTGCTCTAGTAAGGACTAGAGGCAACATCAGCTAGGACTCAGGAACAGTGAGAAGATTAATAATAGCTTCTGTTTATTGATTGTTTACTTTGTGGATGGGTTTGCTCTCCTCGCCCCCCCAAATGTAAACTGGTAGGATTTGTGGGAGTGGAGTATGAGTTGGTAGTGAGGGAAAAGAGAAATCAAAGATTATTTTGGGGTTTTGATGTAAGTGGCACCCTTACGGAGATGAGGTTTGGGAAAACAATATGGTAGAGGAAATCAAGAGTTTTGTTTTGGCCATGTTACTTTTTATGGTAGATATTCCAAGGGGCAGTGCCAGATAGGCAGATGGATAAAATACAGGCATACCTTGTTTTATTGTGCTTTGCGTTATTGCACTTCACAGATGCGTTTTTTTACAAATTGAAGGCAAGGCCCTCCACCAGCAAAAAGAATACAACTTGCTTTATTGAGACGATTCCTTTATTGTAGTGGTCTGGAACCAAAAAAGCAATATTTCAAAGGTATGCCTGTCATCTAAATCTCAGTAGGGAATTAATTTTTGGAGACAAATTTGGAGTTAGCACTGTATACATATTGATTTACCACTGTGTCACAAGTCCCAAAGACCACTCCTAGGTTTGGTGATTTCAGGTAGAAAGGATACAAAGTAAAATCAGTAAAGGGAAAAGGTGCATGGGATGAAGTCCAGAGGAGACTAAGTGTAAGCTTCCAAGAGTCCTTTCACGTCAGAGCAGTGATTTCTAGCCCGTGTGCCACAAGAATTTTTAAAACATGCAATATCTAACTAGTCAAGGACACTGACCTCTTTTCCTTTAGATTGTCAGATTAAAAAGTAACAATAGCCAACACAACGATAGTCGCTGGTGTGAATGAATCAAAATTATACCTTTTTTTTTTTAAGTCCTCACCCAAGGATATGCTTTTATTGATTTAGGGGGAAGAGAGAGAAACATCACATCAGCTGCCTCCCATAGGTACCTCAGCCAGGGATCACATACAAAACCTAGGTGTGTGCCCTGACCAGGAATTGAACATGCAACCTTTTGGTATATGGGACAACACTCCAACCAGCTGTGCCACCTGGCCAGAGCTATGCCTATATTTTTGTCAGATCGGCAAAAATATAATTTTTGGTGTGCCACAGAAGTTTAGTAATTAGTTTATGTGTGCTATGAGATGAAAAAGGCTGAAAATCACTGCAGTGAGTCACAGGACACATACTTAACTCCTCCTGCATTGAATTATGGCAACATATGTGAAATGTGTACCTGGGAAACTCATTAGAGACTCAGTGCCCAGGATTTTTATTGTGGTTGGCCACAGGCATCCTCTGCCAATATTTCAGAAAGAATGCAGGTGTTCAGCATAAACCATATTGTTTGCACAAATAATTTAATCACAGTAAACCACCCTTACTAGTTAGGAAATGGCAGGAACACTTCTGAAATCCAAGTTCCCAGATGCCTGTTAAGGGCCAACCTTGTAAGCAGGCCTTTCTGAGGGTAGCAGTCTCAGGCTTGCTGTGTTAACTCTTTTCTGTACAGTTGCAGAGGAACATTTCTGCTCCAATTATAAATGAGGTGCTATTGGAAGTGTTGGGATACTTTGAAAAAATTCTTGCCCTTCGTAGGCTACCATAGGCCTACTATACATGGGGTAAGACAGAAATACAGAAATTAGAGTAGTTGTACCAAGGAAGTGCCATTAAAACTGCAAAGGAAGAAAGGGCCCCCAAGCTGGTTTGATACTTCAAGCAGCAATCCTATGTGTGTATAATACACACTTTTTACTGTTTAGATCAATTTTACAGTGATTCAGTTTATAATCAGAATTAAAATATATACTAAGTTGTGTTCAACATACTAAGTTTTGTATATAATTATCGCTTTCCAGTTTATTCATTGGTTAGTGGCAATTATTTTTTTGGTGTTTCTTTACTTAAAGATTTATCAATTTAGAACCAAGTTAGTGCAACATGAGAAGATAACTTCTTCCATTATAAAAACTACTTTATTGCTTTAGTTGTATTCAGTTCTAGGTGCTAAAGTGCGGGCATGCACGTACAGTGCGATTGAAACTTCATGGCCCATGCGCAGAAGTCGGTATTTTGTGGAAGAGCCACACTCAAGGGGCCAAAGAGCCACATGTGGCTCGCGAGCCGCAGTTTGCCGACCATTGGGTTATACTAATTGTAATGACTATTTTTCTAAACCATACATTTGATCAAATCAGGGACTTCCCTTTGCCTTCAGGATAAAGGCTACAATATGGCATTCGGGACCCTCTATAATCTAATTCTATTCTAATCCTCTAGATTCTTCTGCTATTTCTTCACACTCCCCATATACTTAAGCCACCTGAATCACTCACAACTTCTCCCTCATCTTGTTTAATACTTTAAGGGTTCCATTCAAAGGAGAGGAGATAGCATGAGCAAAGGCACATGTACAAGAGAGAGCAAATTCTGAGTAGAAAATACATATGGTCCAGTGTTGCTAGAATGTGAAGCCCAGGTACGGTATGGAAAGGTGAAAGGCTATTGGGTTGAGCCCTAGAGGTCAGGCCCTAGGCCTAATTCTTTGTATTCCAAGCACAGTATTTCATAAACCTCAATGAATGAGCAGGTGAGTGCTTAGTTGATATCTGATGTTGGCATGAATGACCTTGAAGTAGTAGGATTGTTGCTTTAAGTTAACTGATTGTATGGCTTACTGAAACCTATCTAAATTTTTAAAAAAAGATTACAATTAGACAAATATTTGTTGAGCTTGTTCTAGGATAGAGATAGCAAAGGGGTGGGGTAGAACAGACCCCTGCTCTTAAATTCAAATGGAAAGAGTGCAAACAACAAGTAAGTTGTATAGCATATCAGAAGATAAGTAATATGGAGAAGAATTAAGTAGGGGTAGGGAGTGTAATTTTAAATAGGGGCATTAGGGAAGGACTCACTATAAAGTTGCTATGTGAGTAAATCCACACCTAGAGAGGGAGAGCAAATGAGCCATGCCACCCTGAGGGAATGTGGTTCCAGGCAAAATGAACTTTTAAGTGCAAAGGCCCTGAGGCAGGAGAGGAGGACAGAGGTGAGGCCAGATAAATAACGGGCTTTGTAGTTTTTATAAGGATTTCCACTTTTATTCAGAGGGAGAACAAACAGGAAGTTTTGAGCTAGAGTGACCTCATCTGCCTTATCACAGCAGCTAGAATTCTATTTTTTAAACTTGATAATAGATTGTAGGAGGACAAGGATGGAATCTGGGACAGCAGTAATGAGGTTATATTGTAGTAATCAGGCAAGAGATGATAGTGGCTTCCACCAAGTTGATAGCTGAGGAAGTGGTGAGAGGTAATGTGTTTCTAGATATATTTTGAAGATGGAGTAAGTGTTTTATACAAATATCAAGTAATTAGTTCATGTCTTTAAGTTTTATAAACTACAAGAGGCCTGGTGCATGAAATTCGTGCACTGGTGTGATCCTTAGGCCTGGCTGGCGATCAGGGCCGATCAGGTTCCCTGCATTCCTGCCTCCCCCCCTCCTTCCCTCACTGCCCACATCTGGTGCCACCCATCCCCAGTTCCCCGCCCCAGCCTGGGGCCTGGCCGGGGGGAGGGACTGGGAGGTTGGCCAGCAGGCCCTGATTGGGCTCTTGGGGCCTGCTGACTGGGGGGAGAGGGGTAGGGACCCAGGGGGTTGGCTGCTGGCCCCAAGGAGGGAGCTGGCCCTTGGCCCTCCTAGGAAAGGGACCACCTCCACTGCCACCCTCCCCTCGTTCCCCATCCCAGCCTGGGGACCCGGCCCCGATCAGGTGATCAGCGCCTGTGGGCTGAGGGCAGCTCCTGCGTTGAGCGTCTGCCCCCTGGTGGTCAGTGCGCATCTTAGCGACCAGTTGTTTCATCGTAAAGATCGTGTAGGCTTTTACATATATAGATTAGTGGAATTTTTTTCTCACTCACCTCTGACTAAAAGAAAAAGATTTGCCCTAGCTGAATTGGCTCAGTGGATAGAGCGTTGGTCCTCGGACTGAGGGTCCCAGGTTTGATTCCAGTGACGGGCATGTACCTCGGTTGCAGTCTCTATCCCCAGCCCTGTGAGGTCGTGTGTGGGAGGCAACCAATCGATGTGTCTTTCTCACATGGATGTTTCTCTCTGTCTCTCCCCCTCCCTTCCACTCTCTCTAAATCAATGGGAAAATATCATCGGGTAAGGCTTAACAAAAAAAGAAAAAGGTTTAACAACAACAACAAACTACTTTGTGTGTACCCTGATTTAGTATTTTAACCCCAATTCAGTGAAATTTGACACTAATAATTCTTAACTAATATAGTCTGACTAGATAAGGCTGAAAGATAAGGCATGAGTATTAACATAAGTTTGAGAAAAGTGCTGTCAGGGCTCAGGGTGGATGAAATTGTCATCTTGATTTGGGATGAAGTTCCTATTAAATTAAAGATACTGATTTATGAAGATGTCAGGGTATCCCTTCTTGTTTGAAGTCATTCAGTGTAAGATCATTAACATCCAGACAGCTCTGCAGACCAGAAAAATTCATAATTACAGGTGGATGATGAGGGAATTTGTTTCCTTTCAGAAAGTCTTCCCCCACTCTTCCACTTGCTGTCTCACATTTTAGGTAAGCCACTGGTTCACACTGAATGTTAGTTACAGCCACCTCATTGAAAAACCGTCTGTTTCAAGAGTGTAATATATCAGGAAAAAGTGTCTAAATTACTAAGGATTGTATTATGCTCAGTGTGTTTTAAGATTATCTTTGTGTGAACATGGAATACAGACCTACCCCAGAATTAAGATAATTATGAAGCAGTTAATTTAAAGTTGAGACCAGTGTATATGATTGTATTTATACATGTAGAGGTGTGCTAGCATTGATGAGTAGTAGTGAATTTATTCCCCATTTTAAACATTTTTATTTTTTTAATCTTTTATTTTCTTTCCTTAAAAGTTTTGGTCCCCTTTAGTTTCCAGTAGAATGTCTGGCACTAGATTTCAGTTAATGTCTTCTTAAAAAGCGAGCTGTCATGATTGATAGGGAGACCAGTAATGAGGCTATAGGCACTTAGGCAGCAATCGGACAAATCTGATTGATAGTATCAAATTTTGATAATTCTGTCTGTAAAAATCAGCCATTGACTTTTTGTCCTACTTGCCCATCTTTTAAAGGGGATAAAAGACACATTACTTTTACCATATAATCTCTCTCATTCCGCCACAGGAAGAATGTAGTTTTCTGGTCAAGTTTTAGGTATCCACTTATCACAATATATAACTTACTCTTCCTACTGTTTTAAAATGTGTGAATATTTTAGTCAGTTGTTGATTTTTTTAAAAGTACATCTATCTTAATTAAAAACAAAATCATAAGCTTATATATATATCTTTTCATCTTTTCTGGGCAGAGAGGCAGATGAAGGCTGTAAAAAACCTTTAGAAAGATTGCTGAACATCTGGCAAGAAAGAAGTGTGTATGGCGGCGAGTTCATACAGCAGCTGAAGCTGTCTATGGAGGACTCCAAGAGCCCTCCCCCCAAAGGTAGAAACATCACCACATGTTTACAGCTCTTGGTCTTTGCCTACTTTCGAATCAGATATGAAAAGCTGCAGTGGGGGTTGCTGTGAACCACCAGCGATTATATGATTCTTCAAAGAGATGATCATAAATGATGGTGAGAATTTATGTAGTGCTCGCAGCGTGTAAGCCTGGTTCTAGTATTCATGCTATTCATCTCACACCCTAACTTTTCCTCTGTGTCCTCTTTGGCTCTCCTGCCTTTCAGAGACTTTCTGTGCACCAGGGAAAGGAACAACAAAGTTTTTTAGAGTTGTGGGGAACTAGGAAGTACCCTGGACGAAGATTCTGTACTAGCTCTGGCACTAAATACTATAGGATCGTGGATAAGTCCCTTAGCCCTTTTAGAACTTGGTTTAATTAAATATTGATGTGGGTTTGGACCATGCTTTTGATGATTGTCAGCTTTCTGTCTAAAATTGATTTTGGTCTTTACTGAACTCAGGATATCCTTGGGAAGTGTGTACATGTATGTGAGTTTTGCCAAGTCCTTAAGAGCTTATGTTTATTATCTTTAAAGATAAGTAAGAACAAACATTATTTGGTTCTTTGACTTCTATTTAGTTGTTTAACTCTAGTTGGCATGACATGTTTCTAAGCTACGACCTGATCTGTACACATACCCATTGTCTGGAGGATCAAGTCCAAGTACTAATACATTATTTAGGACCCTTTAGAATCTGAACTAGTTTACTTTTCCAGATTCTTCTGTCATTCCCTTATATGTACCATATTCTTTTGGCCACACCAAACAATTTTCCCTCTGGGTGCTCTCCTGGTGCCTCTTCCTTTGCATTTGTTGTTACCTCTGCCTGAAATGTCCTACCCCTTTCTCTGTGTGGTGAACTCATTCTTCAAGAATTGCCACCCTCATCCTTACATCTTCCCCAGCTCTTCTGGCACTTAGAGCCATTCCCCCTGTGTCCCTCTGGTACTTCTTACATGCCTCTGCTGTAGAACACAACCACGGTGATAGCATTCATTCGGCAACCCGTTATTATGTACCTTTTCTGATCTCTTCCAGGTCTGAGTTTTTATGTATTTTAAGGGAGGGGAGGGTAGCTTTCCTGTGAAACCAGAGGTTAGAGGCTCCCTAAAAATGATATAAATGTTTTCAGACTGAAAGTCGTTGTTTTACTTGGAGTTGATAAAAATAAAACAAAAACAATTTTGGGGTCACTCTGCGGAGTAGGTTCTAAGAAGGAAGATGCTTCCTACCTCAGAATCTGGTGATGTTTGTATTGCGTCCTTTGGTGGTACAGTATTCTGCACAGTGTTGAGGAATTATTTAGCAATCTTTACTCTGCCTCAGAGTTCATTGGCAAACAGTGCAAATTTTTTAAAATACCTTTGGGCAAGTGGGAGAGCTCTGAAATACAATGTTTGAAGCTAAGTGTTGAATTTCAAGTCAAGAAGAAGCACTTGCCAAACAGGTGCTTTGAGTAAACAGTTATGCTATAGGAAGGAGAGAAGAGGGAGAAATAGTTCTGCACTTAGAGAGCAGCCAGACAAATGGGGGAATTTGTGGCCCTGGTAGGTTTGAAAATAGCTTCGTTGGGTTTCTCAGTTTTTTGAACATCTGGATATTAACAATAAGGGAGGCAGTATTCCTCTGTGTGGAGAATAATGCTAATCTAAAGATAATTTCTCCTCTATTCTGTAAAGACGAAGGTTCCAACATGTGTATTAGTCCCAGTTAACCACTCTGTCTTCTCACTGTCTTCTTTGGACCTGAGTTATCAGAATATTTTACCACAATCCTTTCAAAATATGGATGCTTTCTCCAGTAGTTTGTTTTTAAATTTAAATAGCCTTTTTATATTTCAGCTTTAATTCATGGGCAATTCTTTATTTTTAGACAACTTTAGAATTTATCTTTGAAATAAAATTTTTTCTGTGGAACATTGACAGTTCTAACATTGGAGAATGCATGAGATTAGTAATTTTGTTTTAGAACTAGAGATTTCTTGAGTTATATACCAGTCTCCCCATGGGCAAGACCCAGGTGTTCTTAGGTTGCCTCTCTTTTTGGGAATACTCACGCTTTTGCTTGACTGAATGGGTCATACATGAACCACACAGTATTGTATAGTTATAGAAGGATTTAGAAAGGAAAAGCAGATACAAAGGAAATAGTATTTATTGAGCATATATTTAGTTAGCAGCCTCTGCTCACTGCTTTTCATAGTAATTTATTTTAGCTCCTTACAACTACTCTTTTAATTGAATTAGATCATAACTTTACAGGCAGATGACTACATTTTATAATGTGATTTGAGAACCTTCATGCTATTTTCATATTTCAGATGAGTGTACTAAGGCTCACAAGGGTATAGTAATGTTGTCCAAATAGATATAATTGATAATAGAGAATTCAAATCCAGATCTATATGACTTCAAAGCCTGTGTTTTTTATACCATGCTTCATTCTGAAAGCACAGTAGACTTGAATTAGGGTATGAATTCATGAGCAGGCCACCTAACTTTCCTGGGTCATAGTGTGGTTAGCTTAGCTAGTCAGAGTAGGGGTTTGACATCAGACTTCCAGAGTATGAATGCCAACTTTGTCATTTTCAAGTTTTGTGACCTTGGGCACAGCATTTGACCTGTCTGGGCCTCAGGTTCTTCACTGTACTTTAATGGCTGTTAGTAGTAATACCTTACAGGGTTGTTGTGAGCATTAATTGAGATAATGTAGATAAGATGTTATTAACCAAGTGATGATAATAGCTTTTATTTGTCCCCCCCATCCTAATCCTCCTATATAATAAAAACGTAGTATGCAAATTGTCCCCTCAACTTGGAGTTGTCTGGGAGTTTGACCAGAGGGTGGGTCTGGGGCCGGCCAGGGGGAAGGGAGGGAGAGCCCCTGCTGGCGGTGGCAGGTGGCCAGGGGAAGGGAGGGAGGCCCCGGCCAGCAACCAGCAGCCGCTAGGGACCCTACCAGTGCATGAATTTTGTGCACTTGGCCTCTAGTAATCTAATATTCTGAGTTTCTAAATACTGTATGAACTGTAGCAAAAATAGGAAACTTAATTAGTATTTTTAGTTTCTCAGATTTTGTGCAAGACTATATGAAAGCATAATGGTTAAAAGCACAAGTCCTAAGCCCAGCTTTCCTGTGTTTAAATCTGGACCTGGCTGCTCAGTTCAGTGAGACGATCTGGGTAAAGTGCTTTCAGAACTGCCTGAAATATCAGCCCTTTGTTTGTTGCAGATTTTTTTCCTGTATTTTGCAAGGAGAGAACAAAGAATGAGGAAGCTGTTGTAAACAATATTTCCTGGTTCTTTTCTCATTATAAAAGAAATATAAAATTTGTGGGTTTTTCTTTGCCCCAGAAAATTTCAAGTGCATTCTTCAGGAGATCCAGGTTTTTAGGCAGATGACTACATATTGTGATGTGATTTGAGAATCTTTATGCTAACTTTTTGACTTAAAATTAGTGTCATGGTCTGCCATAATGTCTAAAAATCTACCAAAATGCAGGCCTCTAAGAGGCATATCATAAACACTTAGGTAACCAGGATTACTTGAAAGTTAGCTGAGTACAAGTTCCCCTGGAGACAGAGGGACAGGTTGGAGGATAGAAGAGAAGGAGTGCAGTATGAAGGCAGAAGGATTTGGGTCACTTGTAGAGTCTATTTGCCTTGCCTGTAACAGTGTTTGAGTGAATAAAAAGGGAATATAAAAACTGTGATCAGAAGCCAAATTGATAGGGGAAAGGTGCCTTATCTAGATTTAGATGTAGGAAGGGGACTGACAGATTTCCTAGGTTATTTTTAATGGTTGTCTGACTAGATTGAGAATACTGGGCATTATGACTGCTAACTTTGTACACATGAGTCAGGGTAGTTACCAAAGCAGGCTGTCCTGTTTGTGTAGAGAAACACAGTGATAGTAATTTCTGCCACTCCACTAGCGTTTTCCGAGCTCTGTGTGTCCTCTGCCTTCAACGAGCTTCAAGCTCAGTGTGTTGACACTTGCCTAGGTATTATAGGTATGGAAAATAATAAGACACTTAATGTTTCTATCAGAGGTAAGGTCAGTGTCTGCCAGTGGCCATGCAAAGTAGCAGTGGCCAAGTGCTGTGGGAGTTAGAGGGAGATGATGCCTGAGAGAGAGAGGGAGTACTTAAGGTGATATTACCGTTAACATGAGTAAGGAAGCTTTGCACTTAGGTAGCCAGCCATTTCAGGTTTTTCAATAGAAGCATGATGGGGTGAGAGCTCAGCTTTAGGAATGTTAATCTATAATAATAAAAGTGTAATATGCAAATTGACCGAATGGCTGAACAGTGGGACGACCATCCGGACGACCACGCTATGACACCCACTGGCGCCAGGCCAGCCAAGGTGGGTGCCATGTGATTGGTCGGGGGCCTGGCCATTGCCCCATGATCGCCTACAGAGGGAGGCCCAGGCCACCGGCTGGCGGGGTGATCAATCGGGGGAGCTCCACGATCGCCCCAAAGCGGGAGGCCCAGGCCACGGACTGGCCGGGCTGCAGCAGGTGGGCAGGGCCTCCCTCTGCGGTGGCGATTGATCGCGGGGCTCCTGGACTGTGAGAGGGCACAGGCTGGGCTGAGGGACCTCCTCCACTCCAGTGCATGAATTTCGTGCACTGGGCCTCTAGTTTAACATAAGAATATGGTCTAAGTTGGACAAAGAACTGCTAGAGTTAGGGAGACCAGTTGGGATAGCGGTCTGGACAAGACCTGGTATGAGGCAGATTGCTGGTAAGAAGCTATGGGAAGGAGCAGAAGAGATATGTAAGATACCCCTCAGAGCTGTGGAATCTGCTAAAAGTTGGGACTTTGGGAGAGATTCTGGTGGTTCCAAGGTGTTGTATTTAGAAGATGAGGCTAGTGGAAGTGTTCATAATAGAAATAAGTAACTCAGGAAAAGAGGAATCCTATGGGGGAAATGATGAATAATTCATTTCCAGTAGGTCCTCCAAGTGGAGATAGGTGAGAACTGGAAAAGTAGGATGATAATTGTTACCTGCTATTACTGCACCCTCTTCCATCAGAATGGCAAAGGACAGAAATGGTCCTAAAATTATTTGCATTAGTTTGATTTCAGTGTGTGAGTGAGTGGCCGCATAAAGTGGTAGAAGGAACTCCAGCCTAGCAAGAGTGGCTCACTTGGTAGAGTATCATCCTGTGCACTGAAAGGTTGCCAGTTCGATTCCTGGTTAGGGCACATACTTGGGCTGCAGGTTCAATAACAGGTTGGGGCACGTGCAGAAGGCAACCAGTCGATGTTTCTCTGTCATATTGATGTTTCTCTCTCCCTTCCTTCCTCTTGCTAAGCGTGTCCTCAAGTGAGAATTAGATTAATTTTTCTTTTGAAGGAGCTCCAAATTAGGAGGCAAATGACTTGACTGTAGGACCCAGACCAATGAGCTCTCTGACTTTGGACATTTGGACAAACCACGGCCTGTGGGCCTTGATAGTCTCATGAAAAATAAGATGGGAAGAATAAAGACATGGGTTTATCTAAGGCAGGGGTAGGGAATGTCTGGCCCTAGAGCTCTATAAGGCCTGCGAAATCATTTGGTCTGGCCCTGTCAAGGCAGTAAGGGTGAGTTAATTAAATGTTTTTATTGCTTTCAGAGAGGAAGGGAAAGGGAGAGAGAATCATTGATCAACTGTTGCCTCCTGCACACCCCAAACTGGGGATTAAGCCTGCAACCCGGACATGTACCCTCACCAGGAATCGAACCATGATCTCCTGGTTCATAGGCCGATGCTCAACCACTGAGCCATGCCAGCCGGGCAGGCAGGCTAATTTTTAATTTGACAATTTTGTATGGCCCTCGAATCCTATATAATAAAAGCCTAATATGCTAAGTATCTGGTCAACTGTTCAACCAATCAAAGTGTAATATGCTAATGATATGCTAAGGCCCCTCAACCGCTCGCTATGACGTGCACTGACCACAGGGGGCAGACAGTTGACTGGTCGACCAGTCGCTGTGACGTACACTGACCACCAGGGGGCGGACACTCCGACTGGTAGGTTAGCTTGCTGCTGGGGTCCAGCCGATTGGGACTGAGCGAGATGGGCTGGGCATACCCTGGAGCCCTCTTGTGGTCCTTCCCCAGCCCCGATTGTGCACCGGTGGGGTCCCTCGGTCTGGCCTGCACCCTCTTGCAATCTGGGACACCTTACGGGATGTTGGAGAGCCAGTTTCAGTCCAATCCCACAGGCCACTCCCCTCAGGAGGGCGCCAGACGCAGGGCTCACGGCTGGTGAGTGCTGCAGCGGTGGTGCGAGCCTCTCCTGATAGGGACTGATTGGGCGCAAGCCCACACCAGGCACAGTGGGGCCAAGATGAATGGGAGCAGCAGGTAGGAGCTGCAGGTGGCGCTGGACTGTGGGTTTCTGCCCAATCCCTGCAGGCCACCCAGAGGGACCCCACCTATGCATGAATTTGTGCACTGGGCCTCTAGTAATCTTATAAATATCCAAATGGCCCCTGGCACAAAAAAGCTTCCCCACCCCTGATCGAAGGCCTGCCAGTGCTCAATTCAGTGATTCTGAGTGTCCTGAAGTATTTAGTGATGTATGGTTTTTATATATAAACTAGAGGCCCTATGCACAAAATTCATGCAAGAGTAGGCCTTCCTTCCTGCGGCTGCTGGCACCAGCTTCCCTCTGGCACCCGAGACCCAGGCTTCCCTCCGGCCGCCAGCAGACACCCGGGACCTGGGTTTCCCTCGCAGCCCTGGCTTCATCTGGAAGGGTGTCCAGTCTAATTAGCATATTATGCTTTTATTATTTATAGAAATTTTTGTATGAGAGTTTGAAAACTGAAGGATTCAAGTTTTATAATTATTTTTACTTTAGTTAATATATTTAACAATTATTTATTGAGCACTCTTCTAGGTATTTGGAAGTGAACAAAATAATACAAGTTTTCCCTTTTTTTGCTGTTATGCTTAAATTCTAAGTGTAGTGGTTAAATCTCTGTGGGTCATACCACACACTATCCATTAATCAGATAGCTACTATGTGCAAATTACTGCTAGATATTTCAGTGCAAAGTATATCCTAAAAGATTTTCTGTTTTAAAAATACAGCAGTCCTTGCATTGCACAGTAGTGCAGCAGTTTAAAAGTGACCATGTAAGCTGAAACCATGCAAAGTGATTTTAATAATCAATAAAGTTATGATTGTTCTGTAACTTTTAAGATTTTTTTTAAAATTTTGTTTTATTGCTTGAAGTATTACAAAGAGTATTACATATGTAAGATTTTTTGTTAAAGAATTAAAATCTCACTGTTGATTATAATTGTATATGGAAGCAATAGGTAGTAAAATTAATATTTAGCATGCTATAACAAAAAATTGGAAGCATTGAGAATTAAAGTGTTTTATTTCTTTGTAGCAAGCTTGTAACAAGTGATTCAAATAGAGCTTGCTTACTTGTACAGTTTATGATACAGAACAAGTATCTTTTCTGTCTTAATGAATTGTCATACTCCTAAGTTTGGTTCAGCTTCCAACATTTTATTCTTTGTTTTCAATGTCATGAAAATATCTCTGAGAGTTCCTTTAATATGAAGTTCTTTGTCAGCATCACTTCCCCTGGGACATTGTCATTTTCATCACAACCACTTTCTTCATTGATTTGATAAGTTGGCTCACTAAGTTCCTCTGGCTTTGAATCCAGAGTCTCTAGATGCCTGTGGCAGTGCCAACATTCCTACAGCTAGCTGTTTCTGCTATAGCTCCATTGACGGTCCCTTCAGATTTCACTTATATAGTATTAGTTTTAGTTTTAATTTCTTTGCTGCTCTTTCATCATTGTCAGTCAGTTCTCTGTTTTGATTATTCATTTTTATAAAATGTCTTATGGATTTTATCATTGGGGGATCACATAACCTACAGTCTGTGTCTGAACTGAATAACAGATGTGCAGTGACCAGTCACTGACCTTGAAGAAGTGATATGGTCACTGATCATGATGCACTTCTGTTATTTACTTAGTGATTTGTGGACTGCAGTTAGTAGTGAAGCTTGCTCTTTATGCAATTACTCATAGTTAATAGGCCATGGTAGATGAAATTTGGACCATGTTGTTGAGGAACTTGCGCTGTTTAAACCATGATAACAAATCTGTGCATACTAGAATTGTGCAAAGTGAGGACTGCCTGTATTGCAGATGTTTCTTTTTTTAGTACAACAGCCAAAAACATTAAGAAAAATAAAGTTCATGTTATTAACTTGGCTTTCGTATCAAACATAGCTTGGCCAATTAATGTGTAAGGTAGAAAACAGGAACTACATCCTTGATTCTAGAAGAACATGTTCAGTTAAGCAAGAAGAATATGTTCTGTTTATAACTTACAGAGTTCTGAGGCAGGTGCATGGTGACCCCTCATTTAATAGATGAGAGGATAATTGTGTGACTGCCTTGAAAAGAGCACAGATTTTGTACTCATACCTTTAAATGTGTTACTTAATCTCTCTGAGTCTTCATTTTCTCACCTGTAAAATGGAAATATTACATCTTAGAATTGTTGGAAAGATTACATGTAAAGTAACTATTATAATGCCTGGCACATATTAGGAGTTCAGTAGTTTCTTTTTATTTTATTTTATTGATTTCAGAGAGGAAGGGAAAGGGAGAGAGATAGAAACATCAATGATGGGAGAGAATCATTGATTGGCTGCCTCCTGCACACCCCTTCCTGGGTATCGAGCCCGCAACCTGGGTATGTTCCCTGACTGGGAATCAAACTGTGACCTCCTGGTTCACAGGTTGATGCTCAACCACTGAGCCACACTGGCAGGGCATCCAATAGTTTCTTTACTTTCCAAACCTAAATTTATCATTTAGATTTATGTCCCATAATTGTCTGGCATTTATTTTGTATTGTACAATTTGGTGTAAAATGAATGATCTTGGAATTAATACATATATCATAACAAGATAAAAGCACACAGTACAGATAATTAAAAATGTAAACTGTTAGCTTCAAAATTGGTTAATTTTTAAATGGAAACTTAAGTAATTTTTCCCAGTAATATCAATCATATTTGTCATAGTTATTTTTAAGATAGGATTGTTTTGTTTTTAAAAGGATTAAGGATATTTATGTTTAGAAGTTCCGACACAATTTTGTTGGGTTTCTCTCTACTGTTTATTTTCTGAACTTATCCCAGAAAGCGTAACAAATCTTGTTTTATATGCAGCATATTCTCTATAAACTCTTGTACACATCGGCTTGCTTCATTATATTTTTTGATGGATTTCTTACCATTTTACTTCTGTTAACTTTGTTTTTTAAGATAATGAGTTTTTAAATGAAATGTGTTAGTTTAGTAAGTTTAACATGATTTTAGATGTTTGTTTTGAGTAGTATTTTTCCAGTGAGTCAATCTGAGATGATAGACTAAGTCCATTTTGACTCTATTCAGTAAAGTAGAACTACCACCAATTTAAAATAACTCATAAGAGGTTAATGTTAAGCTATCCCTGAAAATGACCCCTCCTGCCCCTTTTACATGTGACCCATTATGCATAACATTTAACTCTTATCTTTGCAGGCTTTGGTGACTCAAATTTGTCACTTCTTTCTTTCCTGTAGCAACAGAGGAGAAGAAATCTCTGAAGCGAACTTTTCAACAGATACAAGAGGAGGAGGATGATGACTACCCTGGAAGCTACTCTCCCCAAGATCCTTCTGCAGGACCCCTCTTGGTATGTCTTCATCCCCAGAGGATAGGGCAGAGTGACTTGGTGAAGTGACCTCTGGTTGGAGATTATGACCACAAGGTGGCGCAGGTGACCAATACTATGGAATCACCAAAGGGTAGTTCTCAGGGCACTGGGTACAAAATCCACCCAGTGAAGCTTGCAAGACAGCCGGCTTGACTTTGTCTTTGCGTGGCAGGACTTTGGCATGGATTTATGTTTTAAAGTGTATTTGGATTTAGCATTTTTTCACTCCTAGAAATTGAGAATATTCTTTAAAAATAGATTTTTGTGAAAGGATATAAAATTATCTAGAATTTTACTCATGTTCTGCCATGGGCAGACATGATCATTTTTAGAATTTGCCTCCACCTCATTTAACTCCAACTAATTATTTTTATACCCCATGTGTTAACGGATAGTGTTGTTTGTGTTTTATTGTATAGACTGAGGAACTAATCAAAGCTTTGCAGGACCTGGAAAATGCTGCATCAGGGGATGCTACTGTCCGACAGAAAATTGCTTCTTTGCCCCAGGAAGTGCAAGATGTTTCTCTGTTGGAAAAAATAACAGGTGAGAAGGAAGAATTTGGTTGAAAGATGAGGGAAGAAGGACATATCTCTAATTCATCAAACTCAATGGCATACTTATGTCTGTAGGTGTAGACTATCCATTTGGTATTAGGTGCTCTGCCATCCTGGGATGTAGAAACATAACTGACATGCCAAACAATGAAGCTGCTGGAATAGTCCAAGCTTGAATAGAGATTCTAGGAATTATTGCAAATATGCTGGCATGCCATACATCTTTGTGGCATTGTAAGTAAGATCTGTTGAAAACATAGTGGAAATTGTGTGGGCTGGGGACTGAGGGGGGAAGGCATTAAATTCATGACTCTCTTATTTAAAAAATATATATATATTTCAGTGCTGTGTGATTTATACATTGCACACTGACACTCCCCATAGATGATAGTGCCTTCAATGCCAAGAACTCTAGATGTGTATTGTTAGTTGTGTCAGTTTGCCCTATTGATGATCACCCCCAATTAAACAGGGAGGGACAGTTGACATTAATCTCCCTTTATGCATGAGAAATTGAAGGGAAGGAATGAAGCATGAACTAATATTTATAGAACATGCTCTGTGCCATATACTTCTACTCTTCGTGTTATTAATCTTTTGAGACAACTGAATATAAATCCTCATATTACATAGGAGGAAATTCAGGCTTTGAGATGTTAGGGGTCTTGCCCAAGATCTTGGGTTTTCAAGATGGGCTGCAAAGCCTATTTTCTTTCCATTAGAAAAGTTCAGACCTTTCATTCCGCTCTTTTCTGAGGGCCACTATTTTTTCCATTCCAGTTCCTTGACTTGGCTGCTTCATTAACTTCCTCCATATCCATTTAAAGGAAATCAAGGTGGCTC
The DNA here is from genome assembly GCF_014108235.1 of Myotis myotis. Lineage (NCBI taxonomy): Eukaryota > Metazoa > Chordata > Mammalia > Chiroptera > Vespertilionidae > Myotis > Myotis myotis. The sequence goes on along the minus strand of NW_023416401.1, from coordinate 56,192,661 downwards.
ATGAAACATTTCCTTCATTCAACAAATATTTGAGGCACACTGTGTAGCAGATGCTCTTGGTGTACTACCACATCTCCTCATGGCTTAAGTGCCAAAAAGAAAAATAAAGCAGGGGTGTGATGGTGGACATAATTGAAGGAGGTACTACTATTTTTAAAGTGATCAGGGAAGGCTTTTCTGGTGAGATGATCTTCAATCAGAGGTCCCCCAAGTTAGGAAGCAGGCCATGATGTTATCTGAGGGGAAGACATGCTGCCAGGCAGAGGGAACAGTACATGGAAAGACCTTCAGGAAGGAATGTACTTAGCTGAGAACACAACAAGGAGGCCTTCTAAATCATACAAAAATTATTTCAGCTCACTTCCTGCTAGATTTCACAGTCTATTGATCCTTCCATCTTTTCCCAATCTTCACTCCCCTTATGTCCTCATTTTTTTCTTAGTTTAGGATCTTTATAATCTTAAGAGTACAGTTCAGAACTATTAAGTACATTTACATTGTTGTGCAACCAAATATCAGAACTCTTTTTATCTTATAAAACTGGAACTCTATACCCATTAAATAACAGCTTACCATCCCATCCTCTCCTCACTCCTCCCACCCCCACCCCCTGGCATCCCCCATTCTTAAATCCAGCTTTTCACCTATTTCTGTCCTGGATCTGCACAGCTGTATGAGTCTGAGGAAAACAAAGCACACATTGGCTGACTTTTCTTCCTCTTTCTGTGGATGACATGCTGTTTTCCAGACCAGTCCCTCTGCTTGTTTGTTAGAACTGTTCCTTCTCACCTACTCAAGGACATTGCTCCAACAGAACTCTACTTTTCTCTTGGATCTTCCAATTTTTTCCTCTACTGGATCATTCTTCAGAGCATAAAAACATGTTTTTTCCCACGTGGGAAAATTTTTCTTGACCCGTATCTTCCTAGCTACCACCTTATTTCTCTGTTCTTTATAGCAAAATAGCTTAAATTGCCTATGCTCACCTGGCCCTGTTTCTCCTTCTCTTGTTCTTTTTTGATTCTACTTTACCGAAACTTATTGCTGATGACCTCTCTGTTGCTAAATTCAGTGGTGAATATTTTGCCCATTCTTAACTTGAGATCATCTTAACCTCAGTAACATTTGGCCCAGTTGATTGTGTCTCTTTCCTGAAAATAATTTCTCACTTGGTGTGGTGTGATCCCCTTAAAATGTCTATGTCCTAAATCCTGGAACCTATGAACATATTATCTTACATGGCAGGAGGGACTTTGAAATGTGATTAAATTAAGGATCTTGAGATGGGAACATTGTCCTGGACTATTCAGGTGGGTCTGATGTAATCATGTGGTCATAAGAAGGAGGTAGGAGGGCAAGAGTCAGAAGGAGATAGGATTGTAACAGCAGAAGTCAGGGTGATACACTTGAAGATGGAAGAACGGTCCACAATAATAAATACTATGATAATCTGTTTGTGTTGTTTTAAGCCACTAAGTTTGTGGTGATTTGTTACAGCAGCAGTAGCAAACAAGGACCTGTATTTCCCTAGGTTTCCTCTTCTCTCTCTGGCTGTGTCTTTTCTGTTTTCTTTGCTGGTTTCTTCACTTCTCTTTGACCTCATAATATAAAGTACTTAGCCCTCTTCTCTTGGGTTCACTGACAATTCAGCTCATCCAGTCTGGTTACTTTAACAGGTTTTTCTTTTGTTTTGTTTTGTTTGCTAGTGATCCCTAATTTATCTCTCTAGTGTTAACCTCTTGACCTTGAGACCTAGACATCCAACCTCCTATTTAGTATTTCTAGTTGGCTATCTCAATAGATATTTCAAACTTAACCTGCCCCAAACCAAATCTCTGATATTCCCTCCAAACCTTGTTTCTCTCACGGTCGTCCCCATCTTAGTAAACGGCTCCCTCATTATTCTGTTGATTGGGACCACAACCAGTATCTGACACCTTGTCACCACCTCCACTGCCACTACCTGGTGGGAGTCACCACCATCTTCATTTGAATTAGCAATCTCCTATCTGGTCTCTCTGCTTCCTCCTTGTCCCCCATCCGAAACCATCATTCTTTTCTCAACACAGTAATCGGAATGATCTGTTAAAATGGGAGTTAGATCAAGTCTCCCTGTGTTCCCCCAGCCCCTAGAGTAAAAACCAGTCTTTCAGCGGCATCCACAGTTTGGCCCCTATTACCACATAGACTTTCACTACTTTCTCCTTGCTCGCTGCTCAGTCATATGGACTTCCTGCCAGTCACTCTCTCCTCCTAGGGCCTTTGTTCTTGCTGTTCCCTTTGTTTGGAATAGTCTTCCCCAGATAGTTCTGTAACTTCCTTTAGGCCTTGGTTTACATATCATCTTGGTGAAGTCTACCCAGACCACCTATTTAAAATTACAATTCTCCCTTCCAATGCCTTGTTCTTTCTCTTCTGCCTAATTTTTCTCCAGAGTTCTTATCTTCAATTGATAAATAAGTCAATTATAGTGTATTGTTTCTCTTTCTACCTGAGAATGTGAACTTGGGAGGCACAGAAGTTTTGTCTTTGCCCCCCAAGTTCAGTTTGTCTCAGAGCCTAGAACGGTGCTGGGCACGCAGTAGGAGCCCAAATATTTGCTAAGCTAAGTGGAAGGTTTTGAACAGAGGATTGATAGGTATAAAAGTCTAATTGGAGTGGGTTTATTGACCGTGGGAGAAGAAAAGTTGAGTACCAGGAGTATAGGCAGCTCCCTTGAGGAGTGCTGTAAAGGGTGCAGGGAAACAGACCAGTAATTGGAGTGAAATGCGGGCCAAAGGTCGAGTAGCGTGTTTGTGTGCTGCTGGTGGTGCTTCAGGAGAGGAAGAGAGAAACGGGTGCGGCATGGGGAAATGGGACCTATGCAGAAACAGTCTTGGAGGAAGCAAGGGGGAATGTGATGCTCGTGCACAAGTGGAGGCTGGCTGAAAGCCACACAGCCTTTCATCTGTGTCACAGGGAGGCAGAGCACCTGAGGACCACCGCAGGTAAGTACCGTGTAGTGAACATCTCGCTGCATTGTTTTCTATAGCTTATAAAACTATTACAAGTTATTTTTCCGGGTTGTAATTATTTGTGTGAATGCATTATCTCCCTTGTACCAAGTTCTTAGAGAGTGAGAATTGATATTTTAAAAATCTTAAATAGTTGTGTTTTTTGTGTCATTTTTTTGCCATAGAGTGCTTAAACATCTTAATGAATTAACCATTTTATAAAAACCATATAGTTAAAGGTAAAAGCAGTCTAACTACTCCAGTAGCTTATTCTCAGACTCAGCCACCAATATAGAAGAATAAGTTTCACTGTCTTCTTTACCCTCTATGACTGAGATTGTCTCTCCTTTGTGTTCTGTCTGGCTCACTCCTCCTTCACCAAGAACATCTTTTTGTTTTCCTATCCCTGAGGGGATAGAAGTGCCTGATCGTTGGCATCAGAATTAATTCGGAGTCCCTCAACTGTTCATCTCCCAATATTCATATTAAGAAGGTACCTATGCCCTGGCTGGTGCTGTTCAGTGGTTAGTGCATTGACCTGCACACCCAAGGATCAAGGTTCGATTTCTGGTCAAGGGCATGTACCTGGGATGCAGATTTGATCCCTGGCCCTGGTTAGGGTGCATGCTGGAGGCAACCAATTGATGTGTGTCTGTCTCTGTCTCTCTCTCTTTCTCCCTCTCCCTTCCCCTCCCCTACCCCCATCCCTCTCTCTTACTCTCCCTCCCTTCCACTCTCTCTCAAAATCAATGGAAAAAATATCCTCAGATGAGGATTAACAAAAAAAAATAAATAAAAGGGGGGGAAGGCACCTAAAAGCCAAAGAGCAGTTTGCCAGAGAAACTGTTGGGAATTCTTAATTCCCAATTACCTATGAGTATGCTGAGGTCTTTCACCTCTGATAACTTGTAATAAAGTCCAACTCACTTTTAGTCTCATAGAACTAGAGTCCTTAGTGCTCTTTGCTTCAAAATACCTATCTACTCTTTTGATCTTCAAAGGCCTTTTAAAAATGAGATATACATATTTGAAGGTCTAACCTCACCACTACCCATGTGTAGTTAATTTTATTTGTTCTTTTAAATATAAATCATCCTTTGTCTCTTCCTCTCATTTCCTAATGTTGAAGCATTTTCATCATTTCTAAGAATAACCTTTCTTATACTTTGATACTTCATCACAGTTTTTTTTCCAAACAATGAGTTGTAACCCATTAATTGGACATGAAATCAGTCTGGTAGGTAATGACTAGCATTTATTTTTTAATAGAATAGAAGATAGAGCACTTTGCACATAGTAAGGATAAGTGTTGTTTTATGAAACTTTTGTTTCTTTTATTTTTATGTGTTTATATAAAGTACATTGCTTACTGTGGGTCATGCTCAGAAGCATTTGAAAGCCTCTGTTTTATCAGACCTGATATTTTGCTGAATGGAGGAAGAAAACTCAGACCCAGTTTCAAGGCTTGTATAGTTTAAGATGTAGAGTCCTGTAGGTCCGTTTTAGAGACCTGGTTTTGAGTCCCAATTCCTTAGCTGACTTGATATCACACCTGTTATGTAGTGTTTTATTTTTTCTTACAATTTCCACACCCAAGTAGTGAGTGCTAGCTTTTGTATTATTGCATACAGTGCCTTATAGTGCTTGTATTTTGTATTTCAGAGGACTGTTCAAAGCATACTTCACAAAATAATATGAAAGTCATTTTGAATTCTCAGAGACATGGAAAAATTATTTCATGTATGACATTAAATATTTCTTTCTGTTTATTTTATTTGTAGAGCTTTTGCAGGAGTAGACACTTAGAAATGTTTGTTTGCCAGATTCCCCTCCTTGTACAATTGCCTCACTTCAAGTAATTCAGAAGTGTCCTGTCTTGTTGACAGGAGTGAGTGCCTTTGGGTTTCTCCATCAGCCATTCCATTTTTTATCCACAGATTCTGGCTTATGCTTGGACTCTGTACTTTTGGAGAGAAACTGTTAACCTCCCCTAGAAATGTTTGCAATGGTGCCTATGTGATTTGTATATTGTCTCTATTTTTTGGTCTTATTTGTACTTAGACAAAGAGGCAGCTGAACGTCTTTCAAAAACAGTAGATGAAGCATGTCTGTTACTAGCAGAATATAACGGGCGCCTGGCGGCGGAACTGGAAGACCGGCGCCAGCTGGCTCGGATGTTGGTGGAGTACACCCAGAACCAGAAAGATGTTTTGTCAGAAAAGGAGAAAAAACTAGAAGTGAGTACATTGCAAGGCAGACCTAGACTTCCCAAGTTTCCTTTCCTGTAGCCCACTTTAGGAGGTTTTCATGATGCCTTCATTAGCACTTTTGTTTTCATTTTGTCGTATAAAAATGGATGAGATGAGAACATCTTTCAGGTATTGCAATTATTTGAACCTAATTGAAAATTGAAATCACATTTTTATATATCCAAGAAAGAACAAATATGAATGTAGCAAACACACGATGAATTCTTAAATCACAACATTTAGGATCTTAATGTTATTTTAGTTTGAACTCAGATTTTTAAAAAATTGTAGATTGAGGTACAAAAAGGAGTCAGCTACATCAAAGACTTTATTTGGTGGTATTTTGGAAATGCTTAAAGTTTTTCTTTTGGGTTATACTGAGATTTATTTCTGACTTGTATCATGTAAAGCCAATAAGTAGTCTGCCTCCAAGCTCTGTCTGCAGTCAGTTCTGAAGTTCCAGTCATGTTTATGGAGCCCGGTTCTCAAACTGTTAGAAGGAACTACTTTTTATCCCGAGTTGGCATTAGTTTGAATGCCTTTGGGAAGGTGCTTAAGAACTAGTTCTTCACCATCCATTTGTTTGGCTTCTTAATTACGAATGTGGTGCTTAGTCCCTTGGGATAACACAGCCACCACTGTGGACATTTGGGAATGTTTGCTTGCCCCAGGCTTCCTTTTCTGTAGTGTCTGTTTCTCTTTTTTTGAAGAGACATGGAGACATTGCAGCCAGTGGCTTGGGACGAGGACAGTTTTGAGCTGGAGCAGCACTTCTCAACCTGTGGGTCACGACCCCTTTGGTGGTCGAACGACCCTTTCACAGGGGTCACCTAAGACCATCCTGCATATCAGATACTTATATTATGATTCATAACAGTAGCAACATTACAATTAGGAAGTAGCAACGAAAATAATTTTATGGTTGGGTCACAATATGAGGAACTGTATTAAAGGGCCAGAAGGTTGAGAACCACTGAGTTGGAGAATCAATCCCATATTATAAGAAATGTGAGCGTAGATAAGGGAGGGGATAGTCCCCATGTCCCACCCTGCACTCAGGAAACACTATTCTCTGGTACCAAGGGAGGGAAAATTGAGCTAGTCCAGTGGCTGAGATTGTGTTTGCCTTTGAACACAGTCACCTGACTTGAGGGGGGAAATGAATGATGGGCACTTTTAATCAGATGCTTACCTGCAGTGATTATGGAGTGATGATGAGAGGTGGTACTGGGAACTTCATATTCCTAGCCAGCCTGAAAGTGGAAGGTAGGAAACGGCTGTAAAAATAGTATGGCTTAGATTTAAAAATCAGCACTGACCAAAAGTCCTAAAGGGAGCTTCGCAGGCAGTACCAGACGGTCATTTATCTGAAATGCTCGTCTTTCACTGAAAAAGCATTTTCAGCGCTGTGCCCCCGGGACTAATAAGAGTGTGTAATTAATGATTCTGGTTGTAAGTCACCATGCCATCTGTTGAACTGCCCCTTGGCGACACATTAAGGGCTTTCTCTGATCTGTCAGACATTGATTATCATGAGCAGCTGTTGTTGGGTGGCAAGCAACCATAGAGGACAGTCTTTGAGAAAGAGATTGGGTTGGTAGAGTAGATTAATTCTGTTCATTTCCCTTCCTCACAATTGTACTTTTCTCCATATATGGGGCGGTGTTGGGTGGGGGGAGGGGGATCATTCCAGTGATTCCAGTGTCTATACAACCAGTGGTTTGCTAGATGCCGTGAGGGGTCATTAGGGCAGAGAGAGGATCAACGATTTGGGTCTGTTCTGTAACTTTCCAGCCCGAATTTCTCTACTTATCTGGGCATTGGAATTCTTTCTTAAGAATCAGAGCAAGAAAGACCCACCACTGGAAAGTACAGATTCTGTACTATCCCAAACCGCCTTTCAGCCATTTGAGCAAAATCATTTTTTGTAAAAATGGAGCTATATTTGCTGCATTTGAAGAAGTAGACAACTAGATACAATGTAAGATGATGGGAAAGGTTTCAGTTCTATCTTTATTCTTGCTAAAAATATGAATAGTCTGCTCTCTAGAATCTCAGAGTTTTCTCTCATATTCCATAATAGACTGGTCCTATTTCGTTATCCTCATGGTGGTAGTAAAACTTGCTAATATATGCCACTGGAAAGATGCAGTATTACTATGCATTCTTCCAAAAGTCTCTTACTGATGAGGATAGTACATAAAGCACATCTATCTTTTTTAACATTCACTTTTTAACACTGCCCATCCTTGTTTTAAAACTACCATATCAGAGTGCTAATGAAAGCTTTTATTTTTTAATTTTTTCATTGCCTTCAGTGTATAAATACATGGAATTCTTAGAACTTTGAGAATGTAATTATTTGTTTGAGAGTCTGTTTTCTTCCCAAAGTTCTAATTTCTTAACTAATATTTTCTTTTAAGTTTATAAATATTTGTTCTGTGAGTGGAATTCAGCACTTGATATAATATTTTTCTGTGTAGAAGAGATTTTCTTTAAAGTTGCTTGAAAAGTGGTTTATCTGCAGATATTTTTTCATTGATAAACTTACAGAACATTAAAAGAACCATTTTATAGTCCATAACATTGCACATTTCATTACATCAAAAGAGAACCTCATACCTATTAACCAGTCATACCCTATACCCTCTCCTTCAAGCCCCTGGCAACCCCACCAACCTGCTTTCTGTCTGTATGGATTTGCCTATACTGGATACCTCATACTGTTGTGTTTGGTTTTTTCACTTACCATAATGATTTTGAGATTCATCCACATTTTAGCATGTATCAATACTTCATTCTTTTTTATGGCTAAATTGTTCATTGTGTGGATATGCAACAGTTTGTCCATTCATCTGTTGTACATTTGGGTTGTTTCTTTCTTTTGGCCAATTCTACCTTTATGGCTATAAACACTATTGTACAAGTTTTTATTTCTCTTGGGTATAGTATGCGTAGGAATAGAATTGGAGTCATTCGGTCTTCAACTTTTTGGGGAACCACAAAACTTTCCCACAGCAGGTGCACTATTTACATTCCCACTAGCAATGCATGGGAGTTCCAGTTTCTCCATATCCTTGTTACTGTCCTTTTTTTTTTTTTTTTTAATCCTAGCCTATATGAAGTGGTAACTCATTGTGATTTTTATTTGCATTTTCCTAGTGACTAATGATTGAGCATCTTTGCCTGTGCTTGTTGGCAATTTGTATGTCTTTCCCCCTCCACCCCCAGATGTCTATTCAAGTTCTTTGCCCATTTTTGAATTGGGTTTTTATTTTATTGTTGATGTATTGCAAGAGTTCTTTATACATTTTAGGTAATAGACTCATCAGCTATATGATTTGCAAATATTTTCTCCCATTCTGTGTCTTAATCACTTTCTTGATAATGCCCTTTGAAACACGTAAGTTTTTAATTTTGATGAGTTCCAATATCTGTTGTTGTTGTTGTTGCTCGTGTTTTGGTGTCATGTTTAAGAATCTGCCCTAGCTGTTTTGGCTCAGTGGATAGAGCGCCGGCCTGTGGACTGAAGGGTCCTGGGTTCAGTTCCAGTCAAGGGCACGTACCTTGGTTGCAGGCTCCTCCCTGGCCCAGGCCCTCATCAGGGTGAGTGCAGGAGGCAACCAATCGATGTTTCTCTCTGTCTTTCCCTCTCTTCCACTCTCTCTAAAATTAATGGAGTAATATCCTTAGATGAGAATTAAAAAAAAAAAAAAATTAAAAAGAATCTATTGCCAAATCCTAGGACATGAAAATTTACTCATAGATTTTCTTCTATGAGTTTTATAGTTTTAACTTTTACATTTAGGTCACTGGTACATTTTGAGTTAATTTTTTTTATATATGGCATGATGTGTAGGGACCAACTTCATTCTTTGCATGTAGACATCTAATTGTCCCAGCATCATTTGTTGAAGAGACAATTCTTTTCCTTTATGAATGAATGCTTGGCACTTTTGTCAAAACTCAATTGGCCAGAGATAATATGGGTTTATTTCGGACTCTCTATGTTATTCCACTGATCTACATATGTATCCTATGCTAGTGTCACACTGTTTCGATCACTATAGTTTCATAGTAGGATCCAAAAATGTGAGTCCTCAAACTTTGTTCTTCTCTCTCAATATTATTTTGGCTATCAGGGGCCTCTTGCAATTCCATATGAATTTGAGGACAAGTTTTTCCGTTTCTGCAACAAAGTGTATTGGCATTTTAATAGGGATTGCATTGAATCTGTAGATGGTTTTGGGGACTCTCACCATCTTTACAATCTTAAGTCTTCCAATCCATGAGCATGAGATTTCTTTACAATTTTTTAGATCATCTTTAATTTCTGCTGCAGAATTTTTAAAAACATGGTAGGGTACCAGTTGCTGATGCATTTGATATTACAAAAGCCCTCTTTAGGTGCCATAGGTATTGGGGACCATCGTAGAAGTCAATAGTGCGTGTTGCCTTCCAGTAGGCTGTGTTTACCCCCACCTTTAGAAGGTAATGAGTAGACATGCATGTGTGCTCAACAAAGTTACTAGGGCAAGTCATGACAGCCAACTTTACTCTGCAAAGTAAAGTGGCGCATGGAGGCCTGAATGTCTGTGTGAAGTCTAACAGGATTTTTGAGCTGGATGGGACTAAAGATCATATACCAGGTGTACCAGTTAATAATGCGGATTTTGTAATAATAAAAAAACACACAGTAATTTCAAGAGAAACATCAAAAGTGCTTTATTCAAAGTAATGTCAATCGCTAGCTACACATTTCCCCCATCTTTCAGGTAATTTGTGGATACCGTCCCAATAGAACTTTCTTGTTTTGAGGCAAACCATTCAGAGACCCAATTTTCCACTTCTTCGTACCTTTTGAAGTGCTGCTCAGAAAGTTCGTGTGCCATCTATCGGAACAAGTGGTAATCTGAAGGAGCAAGGTCTGGTAAATACGACGGGTGTGTTAATACTTCCCAGGCAAGAGCTTTTAACATGTCTTTAACTGGTTTTGAAGTGTGTAATGGTGCGTCATCATGAAGCAAAATTACTTTGTTGTGTCTTCTGGCACAGTCTGGTTGTTTTATGATCAAAGCGTGGTTCAAATTGATTATTTGTTGTTGGTAGCGATCAGTATTAACGGTTTCACCTGGTTTTAGAAGCTCATAATAAAAACACCATACCTTCCTGATCCCACCAAATGCAAAGCATTGTCTTCTTTCTGAAGCAATTTGGCCTTGCAGTCGATGTTGATGGTTGACCTGGATCAACCCATGATTTTGTGCATTTGGGATTCTCAAAATAAATCCACTTTTCATCACCAGTCATAATTCGATGCAAAAAAGACTTTCTTTTGTGCCGTTGAAGCAGCATTTTACTGATGACTTTTCGGTCTTCCATTTGTCTTTCGTTCAGTTGATGTGGCATCCATTTTCCTTCCTTTAAAATCTTTCCCATTGCTTGTAAACGATCGGAAATTGTTTGCTGAGGAATGTTTAGTTTTTCTGCATGTTGTTTCTGAGTTTGACACACATCTTCATCCAGTAATGCTTGTAATTGTTGGTCTTCAAACTTTTTCAGTTGACCTGGACGTTCTTTGTCTTTCACATCGAAATCCTCACTTTTAAAGCGTTTAAACCAGCGTTCACAAGTATTTTGAGATGGAACATGTTCACCATAAGCTTCCCGAAGTATATGATAACTTTTTCTTCAAAATAAAGTAATGAATTAAAACTTCCGGCAAATGCTCTTTTTGGGCACAAAATTGGACATTTTTAAGTGTAAAAATATCTATGATGTTAACACCTTCAGCAAATTTGACATGAAGTTTTGAAGCTTGCTGTCAGTACAACAAAATAGCATACATATCAAATCGCATATATATCAACATATATATAACTCCATCTATTAAAAAAAGTTTCCACATTATTAACCAGTACACCTGGTAGTCTGACTTCCGAATTGGTGAAGAAATTCAAGGCCCAGAGAAGGGAATTAGCCACAGACCAGGAATAGAATCCAAGGCAAACATCTTGGTAACATTCCATCAGGTTTGTGCTATTTGGGTTTTTTTGTTTGTTTCTTCTGAATTTGATACCATAAGGTCAACAGCCGGAAGATATCCTACACCAGTGGTTCTCAACCTTCCTAATGCCACGACCCTTTAATGCAGTTCCTCATGTTGTGGTGACCCCCAATTTCATTGTTACAAATTGAACATAATTAAAGCATAGTGATTAATCACAAAAACAATATGTAATTACATATGTGTTTTCCGATGGTCTTAGGCGACCCCTGTGAGAGGGTCGTTCAACCCTCAAAGGGGCCACGACCCCAAGGGTTAAGAACTGCTGTGACCTACACAGAAGAGTAGCTAATGTTGAATCATTTCAACAATTCCCAAGAACCTTGTTTTAGAGAAATGTCATCTTATGTAGAGGGATTAAAATGGTTGTATCATGCATTCCAAAGTAGCCTCCAATATATACCTTTCTAAAGCTTGAGGGTACCCACTCTGCTACCAGGGTTCTAAATACCCAGTCCTCCCTTTGCATGTTCTTGCTCTGAGGGAGGTGGAAGGAAGGATTGGCTCATTGAACTTGAAACCACTGCTGTTTTCCCCAGCTTGGTGCCTCCCCCTTGGCTGTAATGAATACTCAGGAGTAGAGCCTTCTACTCCAGACAACACTGTTGGGAAAGGGGAAATGGCCCAAATGCCCTGTGATTCTTCATATTTCTGTTTGTAATTTGCTTATAACAACTTGAGAAATTCTTTGGCTATAGCTGCGGGAGTACTAAACCAAACTGATGGCCATCTGTTGTTTTTGGCAGCATCCCTCACCTTCCTTCAGGGTACAGATGGTTAGAAGTATTCATTGCAATAATGGGTTAGGCAATAGGTGGAGACAGAGAGTCAACTTTGGAGTAAATTCTCCCCATTTCCCATGATGATCAAAGCCACTATCTCATTGTCCATTAAAAAGAGATGGGACCTGGTGATCTAATCCTCATTTTAAATGAAGAAACAATGCTCAGGGCTTCTATGAGCAGTTTAAGGTCACAGAAAATCACAAGGACCAGAACCCCGATCTCCTGACTCCTGACTCTAGGAAGGAACTGAGAGGCTTTGCCTACAGCTGCCTCTCACAGCTCTGTGTAGCCTAGCCCCACCTGTCCACCAGTCCTTTGCACTCACTGCCCTTCTTCGCATATAATTCTTTCCTCCCAACACTAGCAGTGCTATCAGCGCCATGTGCTGTTGGAACAGTTGTTGAAAAGGTCAGTCTGCTTATACTGGTCAAGTGGTCATGGGGTCTTATAGTCATTCTTCCCTACATAGCAGGCCATGATTTGCTCACTGCTTTTTCATCCCTGCTTTGATATGGGAGCCACCCCCCCCCCCCCCCCCGCCTCCAGATTTTCCTCCAGTAGGTGGAAACTTTTCTTGAGTTGTGTGTTTCTGTGAGTAATATGGAGTTCAGAGGCTGTACTAGTATGCTGGGTCCTTGGGTTCCTTTCATTTATGTCGGTCATCACTGACCCTATAGCTCAGGCCAGACTTGCAGCTAGAACATCAAGGTGCATGTGCGTGTGCATTCTTTCTATATCACAATGTTTAGTTATCTCTTTTCACTCCAGGGGAAAAAATACCTCATTATAATAATTAGAATGTACTTTGCCTATTGGGCAACCTAAGGGAATGAGACTTCCCATAGAAAAAGTGACATGATTGCAAAGCTCTCACCTAGCATTCCGTACTTTTAGCTGTAAATTGTTTTCATACGTATAGTCCAACTTTTGGTGATTTCTCCTACTTTCTGGAACAGCTCCACTGAGTTTTACCTGGTGTATGTAGTACTAGTTTTTTGTATTTATAAAGTACATATATACACGTTCAGTCAAAGCATCATCTTGGTCCCTTGTCACCGGGCTCATCTGCCAGAACAGTAATTCCTAATCAGCTAATTCTGTCGGTTCTTTCTTTATTTCTTTTCTGATGATCTTAAAAGAAACTCATCATAGGAAACTTGAGGTGAAAATCATACCTCACTATCCAGAGATAACTACTTTTAATTTTTCGATAGTTCCTTTATTATTATTTTTTTTTAGTTTTAAAATTTAAATGATCATAATGTGTGGGCAGTTTTCTGTCATGCCTCGTTTTCCCACTTGATCATTTTCCCTTATGAATAAAAATTTTAAAAGCATTTTAAGTGACTGCTTGAATACCTATGGTTGGGTATTCAGTAATTGTTTTTATTGAGCATTTATGTTTCTTTTTAAAATTAACTTTGGGCTACCTTTCATTATTTGTATTTTTTTCCCTGTAAGTTTTTAAATATGAATTCTAGATGTATTGCAACTATCTGCCTGTCTTATAGTATGCTGAAAGTAACACACATTTCATGGTCTTTGCCACCAGTATGCATTCCTGCCTTAGTTGTTCTTGGTTGTTTTTTTTCAAAGCATCTTAAGCACTCTAGAATTTCATTGAGTCTTATAAACAGACAAGATGTGTGTGTGTACATACATATGTATGTATATATCCATAAGTTAAAGACTAATCTTTGTTTTATGAAGGAAAGAACATTGAGTAGTTTAATTAGACAAATGGGCCTCTCTTCTGAGTTTTAAATTATCTGGTTACATTTGAACAGCTGTGGGGAAATAGCAGATACTTATTATAACATTGACTTCAGTTAGCATGACTTTGAGAACAGAGTTCAAAATACAGAAATTTGAGCTTGTGTCTTAGTGTCATTTTACCTAATGAGTACGTGTTATTTTGAGCAAATCTAATTTTAGTCTTTATGAGTATCCCTACTACAGGCATACCTTGTTTTATTGTGCTTCACTTTATTACACTTTACAGATGTGATTTTTACAAACTGAAAGCAAGACCTTCCACCAGCAAAAAGATTACAACTCACTTTATTGTGATCTGCAACTGAACTCACAATATCTACAAGGTATGCCTGTGCTGTTAAGGTGGTCCTTCTATTCCCACTTGAAGTTGTGATCTTTGAAGAAAGTCAATTTGGATTGTAGTGTACTTTGCAAACTTGAAAATTATATCTCTGACTTCATTTTTCTTTCTATGACACGTGGGACTTGAAATAAGTCAGAAAGTGTCTTTCTCCGTGATGAGGGCAAAAATATTCATTATTATAACCAGGAGTCAACACAAAACCTTTGCAAATGAAGTCCATGCGCTCCTAAGGTGTGGCACACTTCCTGTGAAGAAGTAATGGTACCAGTTGGCTGTCATTAGGACTTTACAGATCTCCTTATTTGTTTTCCATATTCAGATCCTGTAAGCATCTTTAGGAAAAAGTATGGACAGTTCTCTTGCCATTAGATACTTTGAGAATTTTAAGCAGAATAACTTTGCAAATTTAAACTCAACAAAAATTTACCAGCAGCTTTCTAAGCATTCTTAGAATTTGGATAGTGATTTTGAATGGACATATCCCACTTTTTCTTCATGATGTCCAGTATGATGTATTTGGTGCTTTTTCAAGTTCTATTTTGTCTACAGTGTTTTTATTCTGGGGCATAGACTTACTAGGAGTTATTTCCATAAAGCTACTGTTTATCCCAGTTATGATTCAGTGATAAGGATCTGCAATTCCCATTCCAGGCTCTTTTTGCTTTCTCTGTGAGGCCAGTGATCCTCGTAGCCTTTATCTTTGGTGTGTTTTTTTATTTATAAAGTAACAATTTTACCCTCACTTGAGACAAACAGGTTCCAACACTTGTTTGACTTGAAGTTGTTAGTATCTGCTGTTCCTTATCATGCAGAGTCTTTAAGGCCCGTTTATTTTCCTTTCTGCAGAAGTCTCCAGTAGATTGGCTGAAGGTGTCCTGCTCAGCAGGCAGCATGCTTTGCCTCACTAATGTATACATATATTTTAAAATCTCATTCACATAAGCACACCCCGCACATTACCACTATCCCTTTTTTTAACTATGACAATATCTTGTTTTCCCTTGCTAACTCTACTTTTGAACCCATTGCGTCTTGGCATGCATATCTACATTCCTCTGAAGGGGCTGTCTTCAAAATCCCCTCACCTGTGGTAATCTCAGAAACCAAAAGATAATTTTCAGTCTGTCTCTGCTCGCTTTCTCCTCTTGGCCCATTCTATAGCATTTAATACTATTACCATTTATTGTTTTTCCTTCTCCAGTTTCTTATACCCACTCTCTGCTGGTTCTAATTTTGTTTTTCCTTTAATAAGCTTTTCTTCATCCTTGGTCTGTAAATTCCTTTAGGCTTTTTCTCATTCTGGAGCTTTTTCTTGAGTAGCATGCTTAAAGTATGCTGGTGGCTTAAATACAGATCTCTAATATAGACGCTTCCTTGTAGTTTAGACCAATATATCTTACTTCCCCAGACAACTCAAACTTGATATGGCCAAAACAGACCATCTCCTTCCTTGTAAACTTTCTTTTTCTTCTCTTTCACTACCTTAGAGAATGGTATCGCTGTTCATCAAAATCAGACACTAGGCCTCATCCGGTATTTCTCCCCCTGTTTTTCTCACCTCCCAAATTGGTCAGTTCAGCCTTCTCTTGTCCCAGATTCTCTCTCAGTTCCTCTGCCATATGACCTCTCGGTGTGGGTTTTCCATATTGGAGTCATCGCCAAGCCATTGTGATTTTTATCTCCTCAGTTTTTCTTGAATCTGTCCACCTCGTCTTCCTCTCTGTCTCTACTTCTATACCACCTTGGTCCAAACTGTCATTGTCTCATCTGGTCCCCTGCAGTAGCCTCTTTACTGCTGTGCATTTGTTCTTATGTCCTACAATCCATTCTTCATATGGCAACGTTGTGATGTTTTCAAAATGCAGCTCTGGCCTTTTTTGTCTCTGGCTTTACATGTGCTAATCCCTCTTTCTAGAACACTCTGTCCCTTTACTTCCCACCAGTTACCCTTATCTAGTTGATTCCCATTAATCTTTTATATCCCAAGTCCAACAGTATTTCCCTGACAGTCCTCTCCCATCTCTACCTCATAAAGCCATGTCTTCCCTGCCCCCTCCCTTTCCCCATATATACTGTCATAGCTCTCTATCTTTTTCCTTCAGAGCACCATGTAGTTTGTCATTCTGTTTATGGGTTATTTGGTTATTTTCTGACTAGATCATAAAATCCTCTCTGTATTGTCAATCTTTCATCACCAATCCTACCCCAGTAGCGGTGTCATGATCTCAGGTAGCAGCTCAGTTCATCTCTAGGCTAGGTCAGAGTACAGTTGACCCATGAACAACACAGAGTTGGACTGTGCAGGTCCATTTCAATAAGTATGCAGTTGACCCTTCATATGCTAGGATTTTGCATTCACAAATTCAGCCAAATGTAGGATCAGCTAACAATATTGTTGATCCATAGTTGGGAATCCATGGATGTGGGGGACTCACTTTATGCATTGTTCTATGCCATGTATAACAGGGGTCCTCAAACTACGGCCCGTGGGCCACATGCAAATACAAATATTGTATTTGTTCCCGTTTTATTTTTTTACTTCAAAATAAGATATGTGCAGTGTGCATAGGAATTTGTTCATAGTTTTTTTTTTAAACTATAGTCCAGCCCTCCAACGGTCTGAGGGACAGTGAGCTGGCCCCCTGTTTAAAAAGTTTGAGGACCCCTGATCTATAATAATAAAAGCATAATATGCTAATTAGACCAGACGTCCTTTTGGACGACCTTCCAGACGAAGCTACAGCTGTGGAGGCAGAGGCAGCCGCTGCTGTGGTAGGGGCCGAGCCCCTTGCACGAATTTCGTGCATCGGGCCTCTAGTTTTATAAAGGGACTTGAACAATTTGGGGGGAATAAAAAGCTATATGCAGGTTTTAGCTGTTCAGGGAGTTGGCACTCCTAACCCCAAGTTGTTCAATAGTCACCTGTATACCTTTAAAAAAAAAATCTTTATTGTTAAGAATATTTTAGATGTCACACTCTTCTTCCACCATTGCTCCCCTCCACCCAGATCCCACCCCACCTCAGGCCTTCACCACTCTATTGTCTGTGTCCATGGGTTATGCATATATGCATATTAAATTCTTTGGTTAATCTTTTCCCTTCCCTTCTTCCCCCTTCCTTCTAGGATTCTTTAGTCTGTTCCATGTTTCCATGTCTCTGGTTCTATTTTATTCATCAGTTTATTTTGTTCATTAGATTCCTTGTTCATTTATTTTGATTTTTAGATTCAATTGTTGATAGATGGGTATTTATTACCATTTTATTGTTCATATTTTTATCTTCCCTCCTCCTCTACTTCTTCTTTTCCTCCTCCTCCTCCTTATTCTCCTTCCTCCTCCTCTTCCTCTTCTTCTTCTTAAAGAATACCCTTCAACATTTCATGTAATACTGGTTTGGTGATCAGGAACTCCTTTAGCTTTTTCTTGTCTGTGAAGCTCTTTATCTGACCTTCAATTCTAAATGATAGATTTGTTGGGTAGAGTAATCTTGGTTGTAGGTCCTTTTTATCACTTTGACTATTTCTTGCTTCTCCCTTCTGGCCTGTAAAGTTTCTGTTGAGAAATCAGTTTGTAGTCACATGAGTGCTAGGTAGCTAACTGCTTTTCTCTTGCTGCTTTTAAGATTTCTTTTTATCTTTAATCTTTGGCATTTTAAGTATGATGTGTCTTGGTGTGGGCCTCTTTGGGTTCCTCTTGTTTGGGGATTGTCTGTACTCCTGGACTTGTATGTCTATTTCTTTCACCAGGTAGGGGAAGTTTTCTATCATTATTTTTTCAAATAGGTTTTCAATTTCTTGCTCCCTCTCTTCTCCTTCCAGCAGCCCTGTGATGCGAATGGTGGTATGCTTGAAGTTGTCCCAGAGGCTCCTTACACTATCTTCATATTTTTTGATTCGTTTTTCTTTTTGTTGTTCTGATTGGTTGTTTTGCTTCCTTATATTCCAAATCACTGATTTGATTCTCAGTGTCCTCTACTCTACTGTTGATTCTCTGTAAATTATTCTTTATTTCAGTTAGTGTATGTGTCATTTCTGATTGGTCCTTTTTTATGTCATTGATGTTCTCTCTAAGTTCCTTGCTGTTGTCAAAAGGTCCTTGAAGTTATCACTAAGTTCCTTGGGCATCCTTATAACCATTATTTTGAACTGTGCATCTGTTAGTTTGCCTGCTTCCATTTCATTTAGTTCTTTTTTTTTTTTTTTTTTTTTGCAATTTCTTCTTTTCATTTGTGACATGTTTCTTTGTCTCCACATTTTGGCTTTTCCCCTGTGTTTGTTTCTATGTATTAGGAAGAGCTGCTATGTCTCCTGGAATTAGTAGAGTGGCCTTGTGTATTAGGTGTCCATAGGGCCCAGTGGCTCAGCCTTCCTAGTCGCCTGAGCTGAACATTCTAGATGTGCCCCTGTGTGGGCTGTGTGCACTGCCTTCTTGTAGTTGAGCCTGGATTGCTTTTGGCGTCACTGGGAGGGATTGACGCGCGCGCGCCCCCCCCCCCCCCAGCCAATTGGCTGTTCGGACCAGCTGTGTCTACAGCATAAAAACTGCTGTGCAGGAGATGCCCCTATGGAGCAGGACTTGCTTCAGTGGGATTATGGTACTCTCTGAGTCTGCCCCTTGAATGTGTCACTCATGGATGTGCTAGGGTTGTAATCTGGCGTGATCTGAAGCTGACCACTGGATGTGTGGAGGCTCCCAGGAGGTGCAAAGTCAGCTGCTGTCTATGCCCTCCTGGGGCCATCAGGCACAAGCTACAGAGCAATCTGTAGGTGGCTGCTACTTGAATTGGGGTTAGAGCTGCCCAGGAGAGGCCAGGCTGTGAACCAAGGCTGGCTGCTGCTAGTGCCAGGCCTGGGGCCTCTTATTGAGAGGTATGGGGCATACTGAGGCCAACTGCTGCTTGTTTGAGAAATTTTAGAAAAGTTGAAGCCTGAGCCAGGACAGGCTATTTGTATGGAAAAGCCACTGCAAACAGTTTGCATGGGGCTGCAAATTGGGTGGGGCAGGGTTTCAGGGAGTCCCCAGGGTCATATCAACAGTGCGACCCAGGTTGATAGAAACTCAGATATGGCACCTGCCAGTCCTCATTGTGGTGGGGGTGGTCTCAGCATAGGAACAATGACCTCTATCAACAATTTTGTCTGGGAGACAGCTGCCCCCCCCAGTTCTTATCCTGATGTCAGACAATTTAGTTCCTCTCCGTATGTCCATGGATCCTTTCAAGCTGCTGCCCCAGCACTAGAGCTCAGAGGGAGTGAGTCCAAGTAAGTATATGCGCCAGCCCTTTTAGAGGAACGCCTGGGATGTGTCACTCAGCCACAATTCCCGCTATCTTTACAGCCTGAAGTTACAGAGACTTCTCTTTCCAGCATGGGGACTCCTTGCTTCTCACAGAAGGCCTCTGCAGCCAAGATATCCCTCCCAATTAAAAAAAACAAGGCACACGTGGGTATCAGATCATCCCGTTCCATGCCTCCACCCCTCCTACCAGTCTCAATGTGGTTTCTTTCTCTAGTTGTAGGACTTCCATTCAGCCAGGCTTCAGGCAGCTCTGAATGATGGTTCTGTGGTTTGGTTGTAATTTTGACGTGGTTGTGAGCGGATGTGAGTGCTGCATTTACCTACACTGCCATCTTGACCAGAAGTCCACCTGTATACCTTGGATGGGAACTCCTTCCACGTTGAGAATGTTCCCACGAGATCTAGGCTTTTTACTCCGTAGACAAATTCCTTCCCCTCTCTTGGCCTTAGATTGATAGGATTGGACTATGGTGCCACCTAATTATAAAATTGCCTGACTTTTCCCCCGTCTTGGAGATCAAACCCTTTTATTTTCACAAGCCAGCTTCTAGTAAAGGTGCTAAAATTTCAGGACATACTCAAATGGTTGGAGAGAGGAAGGATTTTAGGCCTCATCAATAATTCTCTTTTTCTTCAATTCTAACATGTAAATCAAAAACTTTAAGTATTGCTTATAAAATAATAAACATAGGAGGGTGCTCTTTCCCCCTTCAGATCTGCTAATTCAAATTGAACAGTTTAGCAAGGGCCTGGTCTCATTCAAGCCATCCATGGTGTAGACATTATTTCCATTCCTGTCTTATATGTAAGGACACTTAAGTCCAGCACGGTGAATTCATGTCACACTGCAGGCAAGTGGTAGCACAGGACTTAAACTTGGATTTTTCTGACTGGATTTTTTTTCTCCTGTTTTATCCTAGCAACCTCCCTCCTTTTTTAGTTGCTTGTGGAAAGGAATTGAAGTATTGAAGAGAGACTGTATTCAAATGCAGTTCAGTAACCTACAGACTGCCTTGGCCCTGGCAGACCTTCTAGTACCTAAAATTGTAGTAAATGTTGCTCAAAATCCTTTTGTGTGAAAAAGAGTCCCTTTCCTTTCTACCCTTTGCTTCTCAGCTGCCCTCCAGGAATGCTTGACTACCAGTATTTGGCTCAAAAGGAGAAACAGTTGAAAGATTTACACCCTTCATGTTTGTCTGAACAGCATCAATAACCTGATTTTCCATTGAAGTGGTCCCTAAGGAAATCCGTTTGTAGGGCTTTGTTACTTGCATAAAACAGTTTTTGACAGTTAACTTTTAAAAAAAGAGAGAACTAATTATAAATAGTAAACAGTTTTTCTTACGCTTTTAGTATTTGGTCTTACATAATGAGGGACCCATTACATAAATAATGTAAACATTTTTTAAAGGCTCCCATGTCCTTTTTCTAATAAGTCGCTTTTAAAGCATAGTGGACATGTGTTTAAATGGTGTTTATCTTTATAATTTGTAAGTGTTTATAATTACATTTGCCAAATCCTAAAATTGATTTTATTTTTATTATTTTAGTTATGTGTAAATACTAACTCTGTCCTTCCCTTGCTTTTGCAAATCCCTGTCAGAGGGGGTTTTGTGGTGGCAGCAGAAGCTTCCTGTAAACCTTGTGTAAAGGGTCCTCTGGAGAGAAAGAAGTGCCCTAAAAATCCTTGGTTTGTGGTATGACTGTAAGCCTAAGACACCCATTTCCATTTGATTCCTCCAGTGGGTGGCTGGATTGCTCTGAGAACGCTTCTCTCATTATAGCCATTTTGTTACTTTCCTTCTGGGAAAACTTCATGTGTACCTTTATTACTGGTTTTGGTAATGGAGCTGAAAGACCCCACACTGGAATTGGAGCCACAACTTCCTCTTTCCTTGTATCTTCCCCAGCAACTTACTCAGCAGCTCCAGTCTTGCTGTGACACCCAGAATGTATCATTTTGAAATGTCCCAGCTGCCACTAAGTCACATGGGAGCATGGAGCTGGCTGGGAGAAAGGTGCAGGTCAGTGATGGTTTTTTATTCCCACATAGATCCTTGAAGAGAAATTAGAAGTGGCATTTTTATTTTCAGTCCAAAGATTTATATGTTGTATTTTCCTTTAAAACAAATGAAAGAGAAAGGAAGAAAGAAAAAATTAAGTTGTGGTTTAAGCAGAAGCTGTGATTTCTAAGTGTAGGTCCTTGTGAGCCTTAGTCCCCCCTCCCCCCCCTCCCCCCGCTCCTGCAGGATGAGGGGGGCTGAGTGGGCATTTTAAATAATAGTAGGGTGAAGGCCAGCTTCCCCTTTCTGCTTGGCTCTCCCAACCTTCATGTGATGAAGCAGTTCTTTGACTTAAACTCAGTGTGGCAGGTCACCTTTAAAACAGGTCTTTTATAAACTGCTTCATGCATAATGACCCTTTATGACTCTTAATTGGGATTAGTCGTGCAGTAGGTAATTTTTATATGCCTATGTCCTATAGCACAACAGGGCAAGATAAAGGAAAACGTGAGTCTTATACTGGGAATTTTGTTTCATCAAGTCAAGCCCCTGCCTGTGGTGGTGTTGTTTCTAACACAATTTTTCTTACGTAAATACTTCCTAGCAAGAAAAATATAGGCTTGACAATGTTTACATTTTGCTCAGCATTTCTTACATGAGTTGCTAGAGGAAATGCTTATAATTTTGTTTTGGAAGTGAAATTCCTGCAGAAAGGTCATTGCAATGTCAGCCCTTGTCATTTTTAACCCTCTTATCCCAGAGCCGATCTGCAGCATGTCAGGCCTGGCTTACTGCTCTAACCAAAAAAGGCAAAGAATGTGTGAGCGTTGCTCCTTTCAGCCAATTGTCTTGGTGCTCCATAATGGGCTGTGTTCACACGGTGTCAGCTGGACCTGCTGGAAACGGGGATGTTGGAGACGCATTTTCCTGCAACTTTGGAGAGTCTGTGAGCCGAGATTCCAGAGTTTTGCCAAGAGCATAAATCCTAGGCATTATCTCAAAACTACACATTGGGCCGTTACCCTCTTCGTTTTAAACATTTCTAGGCAGTCAGATAAACCCAGACAGTTTATCACAGATGCCCACTTTCCCCTCCACCTCCTCTTCAAAGATCCCGAAACAAGGGTAGCAACAGAAGTCTGATAGAACTCTTACCTGTTTCACAGCTCCTCTTGGCCTCTCTGGGGTGAGGTAGAATTTGTTGCCGTAGGTGCATGTAGCCAGATGGAGGATTCAGCTTAACCACTCACCTCTACCACCACCCCAATATAAATTATGCATGAACAGGAAAGAAAAAGCAACAGGACTGCTTGTGTTTACCTTGTCTTCTCTTGCTTAAGATTGGTAATGTAGGAAAGGCAAGTGTCTGAAGACAGGCATACAAAAAAGAGATGTGAGCTGTGGTTGAGATGAATCAGTGGGTAGGGAGAGAAGAGTGATGAGCAGGAGTCCTGCAGCGGTGTCATCCTGCTGATACAAATAGTGCAGGTCTTGATCTCTCGAATTCCTGTACCAGACAGGTAGCATGAGTGTTAGATTAAAGGCTTAGTGCTCTATCACACAAAAAACGTAAGGTAATTTACACAAGGTGCATGTAACCACCTTGCCACATCATTTCTCTACCTGAGTGGTGCTTGTGTGCTAAAGAGATTGTGGGATGCAGCACACTTAAGGGAGTCAGAAAAATTCGAATGGGTCTCATCAGTGAAGTTGGTTTTATTATCATGAGAAGCAGCCTGGATTCTTATGAGAGCAGGAGTTGCTGAGGGCAGTTTGGAACCTTGTGGCAGCAGAGCTTGTGGATCACACTTTTGTCCAGAAGGTAGGCTGGTAGGTTGAGAAAAAAGATGCTCTGATTTTCCTGAGGTCTGTCTCCTTAACCTGTCCAGAACCAGAGAGAATAACTGGAAAGGCAGCTATTAAGAGAGTGCCCTGACCCGACCAAGGGGAAGAATTGGGAGGTGATTCACTCTTTTTAAAAAAACAATATATCTTTTTATTGACTTCAGAGAGAGGAAGAGAGAGATAAAAAACATCTGTGATGAGAGAGAATCTCGCTGGGCTGCCTCCTGCACAGCCCCTACTGGGATTAAAGCCTGCAACCCAGGCATGTGCCCTGACTGGAAATCGAACCATAACCTCTTGGTTCATGGGTTGATGCTCAACCACTGAGCAACACCAGCCAGACTGGATTCACTCTTAATTGTTTTGTTGGTCTATGGCAACATTTATAGATGACTTTATTTGGAAAAAGACTAACTCTATTTTAAAAAAATGGGAGAGGTGGGAGAGATCACAGTTACTACTGAATTTAGGGACTATAAACTTACTATAGCTTCCCTTTGACCTAGTCAGAGCTGGCTGTGAATTCTAACCTGCTCATCTCTCCTCAAGGCCATTAAGTTGGGTCATTCAACTGTCCCAGTTAAACAGGTAACATGTTTTAATAGTTTTAAAGGCAAACTTTACCTGTATTTGGATATTCAAGTATATACCTACACACCCTTGCTGATGTATTTAAACCTTTTGGCCCAAGAGTGTTTTTTTGGGTTTTTTTAAGGCTATTTTTTTAGAGCAGTGTTAGCTTCACAACGACATTAAGAGGAGTGTACATAGATTTCCATACTCCCTACCCCCACACATTTATAGTCTCCCCCACCGTCAGCATCTCCCACTAGAGTGGCACATCTGTCACCCTTAATCTATATTGACACATTATAATGACCCAAAGTCCATAGTTTACATTGGTGTACATTCTACACATTTGGACATACCCATCATTACAGTATATTCACTACCCTAAAAATTCTCTGTGCTCTGTCTATTCTTCCGTACCCACTCCAGCTCCTCTTGCCATAGTTTTGCCTTTTTCAGAATGTCATGTAGTTGGACTCTTAACCTTTTCAGGTTGGCTTCTTTCACTTAGTCTTGTGTTTTTAAGGTTCTTCCATGTCTTTTCATGGCTTGATAGCTCATTTCTTTTTAGTGTTGAATAATATTCTGTTGTTTGGATATACCAAAATTTGTTTATTCATTCACCTACTGGAGGACATCTTGTTTGCTTTTAACAGTTATGAGTAATGCTGCTATAAATATATTCATGTGCAGTTTTTTGTGTGGACATAAGTTTTCAGGTCCTTTGCATAAATACCAATGAGTGTAATTGCTGGATCCTATGGTAAGTGTATGTTTAGTTTTGTGAGAGACTGCCAGACTGGTCTTCCAAAGTAGCTGTACTATTTTGCATTCTCACCAGCAACATAATGGAGTTCCTGTCGCTCCACATCCTTATCAGCATTTGCTGTTATTAGTATTCTGGATTTTGGCAATTCTAATAGGTATGTGGTAATATCTCATTGTTGTTTTAATTTGCATTTCCCTAATGTCTTTTGCAAACATTTTCATTCTCTTGACAGTGTCTTTCATAGAGCAGGAATTTTTTTTCATTTTAATGAAGTCCAGTTTATTAGTTCTTTCATGGGTCCTGCCTGTGGTGTTGTATCTAAAAGTCTTCACCAAATTAAAGATCATCTAGATTTTCTCCTGTGTTATCTTCTAGGAGTTTTATAGTTTTGTGCTTTTACATTTTAATCTGTAATCCATTTTGAATGAATATTTATAAAGGATGTAAAACTCATGTCTAGATTTGTTTTGTTTTTTTTGCATGGTTCCAGCACCATTTCTTAAGAATACTGTCTTTTTTTCACTGTATTGTTTCTGTTTCTTTGTCAAAGATCAGTTGACTATATGGGCCTGTTTCTGGGCTCTCCATTCTGTTGCATTAATCTATTTGGTTTTTTTGCCAGTACCACATTGTCTTGATTACTGTATCTTTATAGTAAGTCTTGGAGTCAGGTAGGTCTGACTTTGTTCTTTTCAATCTTGTTTTGGCTATTCTGAAACTTTCCCCTTTCCAAATTAACTTTAGAATCAGTTTGTCTATCTCCACAAAAGAACTTGCTGTGATTTTGATTGGGATTGCATTGATTTGATTGGATCTATAGATAAAGTTGGGAAGAACTCACATCATAACAGTATTGAGTCTTCCTGCTGTAGGCAGCAGGAATGGCACCAGGTTCACCAATGGGCCTGGGTTCAGCAACCTCGGTACTTGAGTTCTGGCTAGGAAAGAATTCAGAGTCAAGACCCTGCAGCTTTTATTTGTCAAACTATAAGAGAACATGTATTTATAAAATCACAGGGGTAGAAAAAGTAATTCCTAGAAGAAATGGGCTTAGGAAACAAGTTATAGAGGAAAGAGAAGGGCCCTTGGAGCTTGGAGTGAGGGAAGTAATGCTAACGTGCCTGGGGTGGGTAAGGGAAAGTCCTAATGGTTTTAAGGGTGAAGATTTTAGGGGAGGTCCCAGGTGAAGATCTCATTATAATATTCAGCAGCTTTCCAGGTGTCTTCTTTCAGGGTCTGGGTCTCCACTGATTTCTTGGTCAGTGCCAGGGCAGAAGGTCATTAGTCAGTGCAGCTGGTCTGAGGTCAGCCATAGCGTCGCTTGTTTGGTTTTGCTGCTCCTTTGGGCCTGGAGCCCAACTACAACTGAGACTTAGATGTTATCTCTAGGGAGGAAAGGTCAGGGGTCTCAAATCACATGACCAGGGATATGCTAGGGGAGGAAAGGTCACCCTGGGGGGGCAAGGTTCCACCATACAGTTGTCCCTAGCTAGGCATCTGGGACTTTACACCTAAATGACCTTCTGTACTGGCCCTTTGTCATTGCTCTCCTCATGTCTGTCTGTCTACCACATTTCTAGCCATAAACATAGAATTCCTCTTCAATTACTTAGTTCTTTGTTTGTTCATCAGAGTTTTGTATTTTTCTCAGAAAATCTTGTACATATTTTATTAGATTTATAACTAAGTTTTTCATTGTTTTGGGTGCTAATAAATACTGTGTTTTAATTTCAAATTTCACTTGTTTATTGCTGGTATATAGTAAAGCGATAGACTTTTGTATATTAACCTTGTTTCTTGCAGTTCTGTATTTTTCAATCCCATTCTTTTCTAGTAATGCCCTATTCCTAGGCTCATGCATCTGCTCTAAAGTAGAAATCACTAGGGGAAGAATAACTGGTAGCATGAGGAGGTATGGGCAGGATCCATCAGCTTTCAGAGTGGCCTAACGAGAGGACTTTAATGTGGAACATGTTTCTTTTTATTAAAATGAAGGTGTTTTTTTTTATGATATCTAGGATATAGTAGCATCTAATTATAACACTCCACCCCAAAAAGGAGCAAATGATATTTTTGTTTGTTTTAAAGATTGCCTGGGAGAGAGTTATTTGAACTTAAGGTGGTACCTGATCAGATCAACTGTCTTTCCTTTTAACCTCAGATGGATTTGCTAAATCAGTCTGAGGATCACCCAAGAGTGAGGAGTCTTGGATTCTAGTCCCAGCTTAGCTCACTAGAGACTCAGTGACATTCAACTGTTCTTGAGGAATTCCTTCAAATGAAGTGCTCTATAGCTGCCAGGAGTTCATGGCTTCAAATCGAAGCGGCTTTTATTTGTCAGCTTTGGTCAGAGGATTTGAGCAGGGAGTAAGTATTTTACCCTTTTTCTACCTAGAATTCAGGAGAAGTTAATTAAATGAATCCATGTCCAGTAATAGAGTGGATCTTCTATTGATTTCCTTTGAAGTATGTAAAACCAATGAAGAAAAATGTTTGTAGAGGCAAGGACGGGGAACTTGACATTTTAGATCCTCACATTTGAAATTAGTCTTTAGTTTCAAGACTTAAAGCTGATTAATATTGTGTACTTGCTCATAATATTATGTTTTATATACCATTATTTCTTTGGGCAATGGTGTCGCACACCTACCGTTCAGAGTCCTGCTGGGCATGGTGGATGCTGGGAGAAAGCAGATGCATCTGGTTCTTGCCTCCTGAAGCTTACAAGTTTGATGAGGGGCTCATTATTAAGTATTTATGTGTCGTGGTTATAGTTGTATTAATTCTACAAAAAAAAAAAAAAAAGTGCCAAGAGCGCTTACTTTCTTTCCCAGTCTCTCCATTTGATGGCCTGTGTGAGAACCGTTATTTCAGGGGAAGGCTGACTGCCTATGGGAATGTGGGGGCAGACCCTCCCTGCCTGCATCCCTGATTCCCCTCTTCCACTCCTTGCTTGGACTTCATTTTTACAACTTGAACTAAGTGTCCTTCTTTCAACTTATTTCCTGTCTTATCACTCTTCCCAAGCGTGCTTATGCCCTCAAACCCTCTGCCTCTCCAAGTGTTCATGAGGTGTTGGCATGAAGGGATCTAGAACTTGAAGAAAGATCTGTGGGTGGTCCAGTTCTTTCATTTTCAGATAAGAAAGGTGAGGATGAAGGAAGAGAGGAAACTTGTCCCCAGTCACATAGATAGTTAGAGTCAGAGGCAAAACTAAACCCAGGTCTCTGAGTCTTAGCCCAGTGCTTTCTCTTGTGTTCCTGCAGGAGAGGCATTAGTCAGCAAAGACCCAGTCTCAGAAACATCCTTGTCCTTGCAGAAACACTAAGGAGGCTGGCACAACTAGAGGAAAAAAGACAAGCCCTAAGGGGGCTGTAAACCACAGACCTCACATGACCTGGTGGGTTATTCCATACAGATTTACCAAGAGAACCTTTAACTGGGAGCTGAGGAGGCAAAGTGGTATACTCAGTTCCCATTATCAAGGGAGTCGTCATTTAGAGCAGTGGTCGCCAACTTTTCAGACCTCACGGACCACCAGTGGTCCACGGGCCACCAATTGGCTACTGTTGGTTTAGAGGAACATGGAAGTCTAACATGAATGGAGAGAGTGCCTAAGAGCAGGCTGTTAAGGGGCCTAGATGCATGCTCTGTGCACAGGAGGGTTCCAGAGCAGGCAGAGGTGCAGACCAGTCTCCTGGATGAGGAGGAAAGATTTCCCTAGAGAGGTGGAACTCAGCAGGTAGACAGAGGAGTGGAGGCTGGGCCTTGCTGGGACCAGGAGAAGAAAGATCCGTGTCTAGATTGTGTTCCCCTCTAGGCTTGAGTAGAATCCTGAACAAATGGCCATACAGGCAGTGGCGTGTGCCTAGGGCAGTGGTTGGCAAACTGCGGCTCGCGAGCCACATGAGGCTCTTTGGCCCCTTGAGTGTGGCCACGAAGTTTCAATCGCACTGTATGTGCCCGCCCGCACGTGGTATTTTGTGGAAGAGCCACACTCAAGGGGCTGCAATTTGCCGACCACTGGCCTAGGGGGTTGGGAAGTTGTAAGAAATACAGTTGGCAGGAGCTCATTTTAGAAGACCTTGAGCTCTGAGAGTCGTGGAAACAGTGTGGTGCCGTGCTTCATTTTCTCAGAGGGGTGACTTGATGAAAGCTAGGCTTTTGGAGGATAAGTCTGGCCTATTTAGACTAGAAACCTCATCAGGGACTTGTTCAGTTACTTGGGAATGGAATAAGCACAGGTAGTGGCATTGGGTATTTTGAGTTTGTGTAGTCATTGTCTGCAAAAATGATAAATCTGGTTTAATGTCCAACTTTAACGCACAAAGTATAGTTTTATAGTGATTTTTCTGTCCATGTCTAGGTATAGCCTTCAAAATAATTGTAAATCCTAAGCATCTGTATTTTATAAGGCATTTTGAAATAGCTAAGAACCAAATAAAAGACACTGTAAATACAAAAATGTCACTTCTTTTTACTTTCAAATCTCAAGTGCTAAGTGATACCATTTCATGTTGTTGCCAGTATTGAATTCTGCTTTCCTTTTTTATATAAAGTTTTATAGAGTTTGAAAACCTAGCATTGTCCTTTAGCTGAATAGGGCAGGGGCGATCTGGTGGGGAGAATGTAGGAAAAGAGGGTGAGAGTATCTGTATTGGGTCCTTAAACTTGGCCGCCAGCACGCAAAGACTTACTGCATTGTCTTCTCTTTGTTTCCTTAGGAATATAAACAGAAGCTTGCTCGGGTAACCCAGGTCCGCAAGGAACTGAAGTCCCATATTCAGAGTTTGCCAGACCTCTCATTGCTGCCCAATGTCACAGGGGGCTTGGCCCCCCTGCCCTCTGCTGGTGACCTCTTTTCTACTGACTAGGGCAGGTGCCATGCCCCAGATTCCCATCTCTACCAGCAGAAAGAAGAGGGCAAGTCATGGTTGGAAATAACCTTGTAGCCCCTGGTTCTATCCCTCCTTCCGCCTGGCCCCCAGCCTCCAGAAAGAACCACAACTCTGGTTCTCCTCTCCAGCCTCTCCTGTTGAGCACAATTCAGAACAGTGGTGAGTGGAATCCAGTTTAGATTGATATTTGGAAAGAATACAAACTCTCCCACTTTGTGTTTTTATGCCCCTGTTAGTTTTCCATTCTTAGCTCTCACTTTATACTGAAGAAGTTATGAAAATCATGTGTACTTCTGGAAGCTTTCAGAAGAATCTTGTCCTTGATGATAGCATTGTGTCATGAAAGCAGCTTCGGTCTGAGCTGGGCTCGTTCAAGTTCAGTACAGGCTTCCACTGAGGAATTCAACCTGGAGTCATTGGCTTTCCTGACTCTGTCAACCCCAAAGGGAGGCACAACTGTCGAGCAGCTTTGCCATAAGGAGTTTGCTAAATCTCTGATTCTCCCCTACTATTACTTCTGGCGATGTATAGTCAATGGTTGGGTGCATTTGTTTTGTAAGCAGACTAGAGAATCTAGCAAGAAGATTAGGAGCTGATCTGGGACATAAAATCATAGTTCAGAGACAGAGTGACAGGAATTACAAGGATGAGTTTAAAATAAGTACTTTGCTTCAGGTTCCTACAAACAGGCTGCCCTTTTCAAGGATCTACCCAGCGTCATAGAACTCCTTCCTAAAACAGCCTTCTGACCCCAGTTGACTGTGAAGGTGCTTGTTAGCAATGGCAGTGGTGGGCCGGAAAGCTAAAGGCATGCTGAGAGCCTGGGTTCTGTGTGGGTGCTGCTTTGACCCTTTCTTTTGGGGAGTAGGGCACACACTAACAATTCACTGTGTGGGCATATATCCTCAGGATGGTGACTGCACTTGCTTATCTCCCTTGCAAATATGACACCGTACATGCTCATCTGTCCGTCAGCCACATCATTGCACGTGTCCCTGTGCCCAGGAGTACTTTGTGTCAGATGTTACTGAATAGCTCATCTTGGGCAGGGGAAGGGGGAAAGTTTGGGATATTAATTTTGGGTTTTAATTCTATTATCATGCCATCTGACATTACTTGCTTTTTAGTAAAGATTAGGCCTGTTAACTATAAATCATTCTGTTTTGGCAGGCTTATTTTAGACATTGGAAAGGGCAGAAAACAATTTGCCCCAATAGTGTAATAGGAATTATAGCCCAGAGGTTGAAATCCCAAAGCTATAAAATGGGATCCAGTGGAGGGGGTTTCAGATTCTCCATTATTCTGAGGATTACCAAAAAGCCAATTACATGTAATTTTACATGTTAAAATATAACCTATGTTTTTAAAGTATAGCAGGTTTTTCTTAAAGGAGCCCTCCTGCCTGCCAAAAGTGAAAACAGTGAAAAGTCATAGCAGGCTTTCAGTTTAACTCTGTGTAGAACCTAGTAGCATTTAAGCTATTTTCAGATTAGAATATGGACTGTGTTGAACACTGCCTGTTGTCCTGTCAAGATTAAATAATGAGTCTATATATAAAATTTTCTCCCAGAGGCCGTAGGGCAGTGGGTGACTTTACTAAAATTGCAAGGTGAATTCGAGTCTTTGCTCTTTCTGCACATATGCCTCTCCCCATGTGGTGTGCTGCTTTAGTTCTACCTAAGAGCATGTTTCTGAACAGATCCTTGGACATTCTGTATGTTTTCATCAAGGAAGGAAAATTTTACTAGCCACAAATCAACCCAGAAAAAGGGTATGGTAGATATTTGCTCTGATCAGCTAGATGAAATGTTATAACAGAATGAATCTTGCCCACTGTGATGTTTTATCTGATTGCATCTAACCAGCCATTGGTGCATAATTATTGCAGCAAGAGCAAGAAATGAAACTAGCAATTATGTAAATGAATATGATGGCCTCTTAACACCTGTTACTACTAGTGGACTTCCTGTGAGGAAGTTAGTTTTGGTATTTTTTGTTGTTGTTTTAATGAAATGCTTTTGTTTTTTTTAAATCTAATTCTCCCATATCCTCCCCAAGTGTGCTTTACTTCATTTGTTTAATTTAAGGATCTGGCAGGGTGGGGTGGGTAGTTTGTGTTTTGTGTTTTTTCTTCTTTACTTAGGGCATCCATAGACCTTAAAGGACCTTTCCTTTAGGTCATATTCCTCAGAAAGTTTTTGTTCTCCCCCCCCCCCTTTTTTCTTAAAGAATATTTTTAAAGCTTAAATTTGTATATTAATTTAGGACTTTATTTAGAAGTATAGGCTGTCTTTGGTGGCAGCAGTATATTCTGAAATGTCTCATAGATATATATTTTTGAATAAAGATGGTGTTGTTGAATGACATTGTGTGCTGTTTCCTTTCCCTACCCTTTTGCAGAACACAGGGCTCTCTTTGTAAGCAGTGGGTAATTAGTAATCACCAATAGAGATTGTGCTGTCTGCACAGAATCTTGTCCCTGTGGAGTTTTTGTGGGTCTTAGTGGCACATAAATACCCAGCACTTACATAGTATTTTCCAGGGGCTTAATTAGCTTTAATTAGCCAACCCACACAGTACCCAGGAGAGGTACCTCCACAGTTTTATCCTCATTGCACAGACGTGGGAACTGATGGAGAGAAGTTAAGTGACTTTCTCCCCAGTACCATAGTCTCTGACAGATTAAAACTTGCAAATTCTTTGATTTCAGCGCTTTTGTTTGCACCACTAGGCCTCCTGAGAGATATATTTGATTTTGGCAATACAGTGAAAGCCATTCTGAACAGCGAGAGGAAAAAGTCAAGATAATTCAAACCTGAGTGGTATGCCTTTAAAAACATCTTTGTGGGTTTCCTTTCTCCTTTTCACTTTTAAATTCAGTGAAGCGTGTTGACTAAGTATTATTGTTAAAACTCAAAATAATAGAAAAATATTTTGAAATCATTCCTTTTGAAGTGATTGGTGTTGGGAAAGATGGTTTTAACCTTTCCACTGGGTGAGGGCAGCATTTGCCTGAAGGAGTAGGGTTACTCATTTATCTCATGATACAGAAAACTGCAATAGCTGGTCCTTCAAGACTAAATGCAACTCAAGCCGAGGTCCCGAATCAGGAGAGTTGAGGCTGCATTACCCACCTTCTGTCTTAAAATACAAACGTTCAATGTAATATGTGGATCTCAGGAGACAAGAACTCCTTCTGTGTCCCAGGTTTCATGGCCTACGTAATGTCTTCACTCCTTCCTATAAATAGTAAGTCCATAATTCCTCTGGTTTAATTAGCACTTCACGCTACAAAATGTGACTCTGAAGTCCACAGAGCTGAAGGTGGGACTACCCAAGAGTTCATGTATCTGTCAAAATGCTTAACTTTTGTGATTAGAGCCATTAACTGTGTGACCTTCCCGGGACAGGTGTTTCTTTCTCTGGGCCTCAGTTTTCTTATCTTTGAATGTGGTATTGGACTCAGTTATTTCTAGGCTCCCTGCCAACCCTAAAAGCTTGATTGTTGGGTTGCATGAGAAGAATGCAACGCTGAATGGCATGTCTTAGGTTCCCATATTTGTTAAAAGAATACTGTCACCATAGTGCTAATGTATGGAAAGAGGATTTATGAAACCCTGGAGATCATCAGCTAAAAGGATCCGAACACAAACACCTGCCAAGACTGGGAGGATGGCGTAATCAGTGTCTGAGCACAAACAATCTGCATTTGGTTTCCTTCAGATCTTTAAGAAAAAGCTATTTTCCGGCCTGGTTTGCTATCTTACTTTCTCTTGGACTCAACTCATTCGCATCACCACCTCCACAGGATTTTCCATTTAAAAATTACTCTCCCACTCTAAGGCACAGATTCAATTAAGAATCCATTCTCCCGTATAGTAAATTGGGATTCATACAGCTCTATGTGGTGTTGGAAGCCCAGTTTGTTCAATTTTTTAGACTCTGAAATAGTTTGCATTAAAAATTCATTTCTACCACTGGTTTGAAAAATATTAAAATTAACAGTATAAATCAGAATTTAATATGTTTTTATGAATAAGAGGCAGCTGTGGCTAGTGATAACCCACGTCTCATCTCACTGTGATGACCGTGGGCAGTCCCTCAATTCAAGCCTTTCGGGACCTCTGCAGCTTCTTAAGGAAATGAATGAGGTTGACAAAACAACCTCGGGAGCGCTTTCCAGATCTGAAGTTCTATGACTAGGCTTTCAGAATAATTTTTCCTACTGAAAATCTTATTAACATGCACTCCACAGATTTTTTTTTTAAATATATTTTATTGATTTTTTACAGAGAAGAAGGGAGAGAGATAGAGAGTCAGAAACATCGATGAGAGAGAAACATCGATCAGCTGCCTCCTGCACACCTCCTACTGGGGATGTGCCCGCAACCCAGGTACATGCCCTTGACTGGAATCGAACCTGGGACCCTTCAGTCCGCAGGCCGATGCTCTATCCACTGAGCCAAACCGGCCTCGGCCACGCCACAGATTTTTAAATGCCAGTTATCAATCCTCAGTTATGAAAATGATAAAATAGTTAACAAACAATATACCTATAAACTTTAAATGAGATGTTTGTAAAAAGGGCCTAGTGCCATGGCCAGGGACAAGTTAGGGACTCAGTGGTAGCTGTTATACATTCAACAATGAATGTAGGTATTTTTAAAAATACATTTTTATTTCAGAGAGAGAGGGAGAGAAAGAAACATCAATAATGACAGGGAATTGTTGATCGGCTGCCTTCAGTACGCCCTCTCTACTGGGGATTGAGCCCACAACCCAGACATGTGCCCTGATCAGGAATTGAACTGAGACCTCCTGGCTCATAGGTTGACACTCAACTTTTGAGCCATGCCGGCCGGGCTTGGTAATAAAGTTAAAATCTATGTTTTTTGGAAGATACCACAATACCTATACCGTATGCTGTTTTTATAATGGAGATGGTAAAAAACCTGTAACAGCCCTAAACTTGTCATCCACATTAAGGGTATAAAAGAGGAGTTAGAGTTGAAAGAAGAGGGTTTTTGGTGGGGATTTCTTTGAAGTGATCCATTTGTGTGTTTTGAGTCTCTTAAGGGAGAGCAGTAGATGCCCCTGCCTCTTACCTCAAGGCTAGGGAAGGGGCCTCCATGGAGGCTACTGTGTGTCCCTTGTAGGGTGGTGATCAGGTGGACTAGACCCCGTGCCTGGGAAAATCTAAAGAATGAAATGCCAGTGGCTGGCTAGGTGCTTTGACGATGGAGCCATGGAAAGGTGGCTGAGTTGGACGCAGCCTCTGTTCCTATTCCTAGAGTTTGTCGGGGCAGGGGATGTATGCTTGCCTCCCATGGACCAGTTGTGAGCTGCATGCAGGAGAACCATCATGGGTCATCTCAGAGTGACCAAGAGACGGGTCTGGCTCCTCAAGGAGGTGGACTTCTGACATGCAGTGCTGAGGAAGAAGCAGGAAATAAAGAGTCGGGGTAAGTACCACCCCTGAGAGACGCCTGGGAGAGAATGAGCTGCTCAGGATGCTGGAGAGCCTACATGAGAAAGTAATGAAAGTCTTGCCCAGCCAGTGCCCAGTCACCACAACACCTCAAGTAAGGATTTTCTCTTGCTTCTCCTTCCTTTCCTCACTCCCACTGCCCTGAATCTTAAACAATGCTGGCTTCCTGCCTGCAGCAGCCCCCAAGAAAGCCTTAACTTCAAATGATAAATTCTTTTGATTATAACATGGGATTGGACATTTAAATTTCTGAATTGAAACTGTTTTGCACCTTTAGGGTGACTATGGGACTTTATTAGTAGTGGTGTTACTATTACTATTATCTATGCTAATAAAAGGGTAATATGCTAATTAGACCAGGAGACCTTCCGGACATCCTTCTGGACAAAGTCATGGTGGTGGGGCTGAGGCAGTGGCGGTTAGGGGCGATCAGGCCGGCGGGGGGGTGAGGGGTGGGGGGTGGGGGCGCAGTTAGAGCAATCAGACTTGCAGTGGGGGATAGTTGGGGGTGATCAGGCTAGCGGGGCGAGCAGGCCGGCAAGGGTGGGGGGCAGCTGGGGGTGAGCAGGCTGGCGAAGGGGGCCAGTTGGGGGTGAGCAGGCTGGCGAAGGGGGGAAAGTTCAGGGCAATCAGGCCGGCGGAGGGGGGGCAGTTGGGGGCAAGAAGGCCAGCAAGGGGGGGGCAGTTGGGGGCGAGCAGGCCAGCAGGCAGAGTGGTTAGGGGCGATCAAGCCGGCAGGCAGGTGAGCAGTTAGGAGCCAGTGGTCCCAAATTGGAGAGGGTGCAGGCTGGGCTGAGGGACATCCCCCCCCCCCCGCCCCCGAGTTCGTGCACTGGGGCACTAGTCCTATATTATAAAAGCCTAATATGCTGCTATGATGTGCACTGACCACAAGGGGGCAGTCAACCAGTCGCTGTGATGTGCACTGACCACCAGGGGGCAGATGCTTCGACCCATAGGTTAGCTTGGTGCTGGGGTCCAGCCAGTCGGGACTGAGCAAGATAGGTTGGACACACCCTAGAGCAGCAGTTCTCAACTTGTGGGTCGAAACCCCTTTGGGGGTCAAACGACCCTTTCACAGGGGTCACCTAAGACCATCAGAAAACACACATATAGTTACATATTGTTTTTGTATTAATCACTATGCTTTAATTATGTTCAATTTTTAACAATGAAATTAGGGGTCACCACAGCATGAGGAACTGTATTAAAGGGTCATGGCATTAGGAAGGTTGAGAACCACTGCCCTAGAGTCTTCCCACAGTCCCTCCAGCTGGCCAACCTCCTGCATCCCTCCCAGGCCCTGATCATGCACCGGTGGGGTCCCTCGGCCTGGCCTGCGCCCTCTCACAATCCAGGACCCCTCAGGGGATGTTGGAGAGCCCGTTTTGGCCCAACAGCGGAATGACTGGTTGCTATGATGTGCACTGACCACCAGGGGGAAGGCGCTCAATGCAGGAGCTGCCCCCTGGTGGTTGGTGGGCTCCCACAGGGGGAGCCCTGCTCAGCCAGAAGCCAGGCTCACGGCTGGTGAGCGCGGTGGTGGCGGTGGTGGCAGGAGCCTCTCTCGCCTCCGTGGCAGCACTAAGGATGTCCAACTGCTGGCTTAGACCCACTCCCCATGTCCCCAGGGCTCCCGGACTGCGAGAGTCCTCCCCAAGTGTACGAACATCATACACTGGGCTTCTAGTTATTAAATAAAATTGACGAGAGAAGTTGTGGAGACCTGAGTTTTCTTCTATAGTTAGCAAATGCACTAGTCCCACAAAGTGGATTTCAAGGGACAGTTGGGGACAAAAATAAAATTTCTTTGTGAATTGAGTTCTATAATCCTGCTTACTTATTGCAACGGTTACACACATGATTCATTTTAGGACCTTTAATTCTCGCTTCACTGTTCTATTTTTGTTAACAAGAAGTTCCTTTTTTGTTAATTAGTGACTCATGAATTAGTCTTTTGTGTGTACTTGAAACACATGTTTTTTTGTGTATGTGGTAAAATACACATAACATAAATTTACCATTTTAGCCATTTAAAAGTGTGCAATTCAGTGGCATTTAGTACATTTGTGATATGCAACCATCACCACAATCTAGTTCCAGAACATTTCCATCCTCTCAAAAGGAAATCCCACACTCATTAAGCAGTCACTCTCGTTGTACCCCTTTACCCCCTCACCCCAGCCACCCACTAATCTGCTTTTTGTCTTTATGAAGTTGCCTGTGCTGAATATTTAATATAAATGAAATCTATAATATGTGACCTTTTGAATCTGGCTTCTTTCACTCAGCATAGTGTTTTCAAGGTTCATTCATTTTGTAGTATTTGTCAGAATTGTATTCCTTTTATGGTTGAACTAGAGGCCCGGTGCATGAAATTTGTGTGTGTGTGTGTGTGTGGGGGGGTGTCCCTCAATCCAGCCTGCACCCTCTCCAGGTCTACTGGCTCCCACCCACTCACCTGCCTGCCTGCCTCTAACCACTTCTGCCTGCCAGCCTGATCACCCCCTAACCACTCACCTGCCAGCCTGATCGACGCCTAACTGTTCCCATGCCAGCCCGATTGCCCCTAACTGCCCTCCCCTGCTGGCCCGGTCACCCCTAACTGCCCTCCCCTGCTGGCCTGGTCACCCCTAACTGCCCTCCCCTGCTGACCTGATTGCCCACATCTGCCCTCCCCTGCCGGCCATCTTGTGTGTTGGAATGATGGTCAATTTGCATATTACCTCTTTATTATATAGGATATTTCATTATATGGATATGCCACATTTATTTATCCATCAGTTGATGGATATTTGGATTGTTTCTACCTTTTGGGTATTGTCAGTAGTGCTACTATGAACATTCTTGTACACATTTTTGTTTGAACACCTGTTTTCAGTTCTTGTAGAGATATGCCTAGTACATCATATGGTAACTCTGTTTAACTCATTAAGGAATCACCAAATGATTTTCCACAGTGGCTGCACCATTTTTATTTCTACCAGCAATGTATGAAGGTTCCAATTTCTCCACATCCTTGCTGTATTAGAGTGCTTCAGAGAATTAGTACCAACAGGGTGTGCATATAAAGAGACAGATTTATTTTAAGGAATTGGCTTATACAACTGCAGAAGCTTGGTAAGTCCAAAGTCTGCAGGGGAGGGCCAGCAGCTAGAGGCCTAGGGAAGAGTTGCAGTTCAAGTCCAAAGGCAGCCTACTGGCAGCAATTCCTTGTTGCTCAAGGGAATGTCAGTCTTTGTATTAAGATCTTTGACTGACTAGATGAGAAACATCCAACAGTAATGTCACCCAAAAAACATGTTCACAGAAACATCCAGAATGTTTGACCAAATATCTGGGCACCATGGCCCTACCAAGTTGCCACATAAAGTTAACCATCCCATTTGCCAACATTTGTTATTTCCATTTTAAAAATTATACCGATATCAGTGCTCTAGGGCTCTGTAATAAAGTACCACAAACTGGGTGGCTTAAAACAACAAATTTCTTATCTCAGTTCTGGAGGCTAGAAATCTAAAATCAAGGCATTTGCAAAACCCTGCTCCCTCCAAAGCCTAGGGGAGGGTCCTTTGTGCCTCTTCCAACTTCTTGGAGCCCAGGCATTCCCTGGCCTGTGGCAAAATAACTAACTTCTGCCTCCGTCTTCACATGGTCATCTTCCTTCTGTGTTTTTATCCACATTTCCCTCCTTTTTGTAAGTACACCAGTCATATTGGATTAAGATCCACCTTAATAACCTCATCTTAACTTGGTTAAATCTGCAAAGGCCTAATTTCCACATAAGGTCACAGTTACAGATACTGGTTCAACATATCTTTTGGGGAGGGAACACGATTCAATCCATAACAATAACCCTCTTAGTGGAGATGATGTGATATCTCCTTGTAGTTTTGATTTGCATTTCCCTCATGACTAAGGACATTGGGCATCTTATGTGCTTGTTGACCGTTTGTATATCTTCTTTGAAGAGATGTCTATTCAAATTCTTTGCCCATTTTTTTAAGTGGGTTGTTGTTGAGTTGTAAGGGTTCTATATGTGTCCTGGATAACAGGCCCTTATCACATACATGATTCGCAAATATTTTCACTCACCTGTGGGTGTCTTTTCACTTTGTGATAGTATCCTTTGATGAATTCAAAATTAATTTTTAATTAAATTTTCTTTTGTTGCTTATGCTTTTGGCCTCACATCTAAGTAAACATTGCCAAATCCAAGGTCATGAAGATTTACTCCTGTATTTTCTTTTAGGATTTTATACTTTTAGCTCTTATATTTAGGTGTTTGGTCCATTTTGAGTTAACCTTTGTATATGGTATAAGATTAGAGTTCAACTTTATTCTTGCATGTGAATATTTAGTTGTCTCAGCACAATTTTTTGAAGAGATTATTATTATTATTTCCCTTGAAATGGTCTTGCCACTTTGGTAAAAATTTTGAACACTTTTAAAGTGAAATTAAGAAATTAACTTAAGTACAGGTGTGCTAGGGAGATATTGTGGATTTGGTTCCAGACTACCACAATAAAATGAATATGGCAATAAAATGAGTCACAAAGTTTTTGGTTTCTGGTGCATATAAAAGTTATATTTACACTATACTGTAGTCTATTAAAGTGTGCAATAGCATTATGTCTAAAAAAAAAAAAGCAATGTACATACCTGATTAAAAAATACTCTATTGCTAAAAAATGCTAAGCATCATCTGAGCCTGTTGGAAAAATGGTGCCACTAGACTTGCTCAACTCAGGGTTGCCACATACCTTCCTTCAGCTTGTAAAAATTGCAATATCTGTGAAGTACAATAAAGTGAAATGCAATAAACCAAGGTATGCCTATAATAAATTAATTTTTGATTAATAGGGTTAGCCTTGAAGATCATTTCCTAGCTCAACATTTTATAACAATCTTGAGAGAGCCTGGATTTCTGGTAGAATTGTAAAACAGAAATATTAATGAACTAACTCCAAACACAATTTTCTTAAAGGTCTCTAACAATCTTTAATGAATCACCATCTATTAGTTAAATGATATTTTAAAACATAAACCAATAACGAAAAGAACTAGTGTAAAGTTCAACCCATTAAGGATTGAGTGCTATGGGAATTTCCCGCCACCATAAACAACTAAAAAAGCAGATAAGATCTATAAAACAAATGTTTTCAGACACTGGACATCAGGAAGCAGAGAACTGTGAGCCCTGACAGAAGAGGGGATTACCCATCTTCCTCACTGAAGGTGCCCCCAACCTGCAGCACAGAGATGGGAGCCTGAGGCCCACTGTGTCACTGAATTGAGGAGACAGAGATCAGAGTTCAGGAAGGCTGATGTGGTTAGAATTTGCAGGGAGAAGTAACAAAGAAGAGGTAGCTGCACAGAGATAGAGCTCTGAAAATCTTGATCCTTAAGTGAGTTCTGATTAGGACATGTGTGGGATGAAACTCCATCAGACCAGGGAAAGAACCAACGAAAGCAGTAGGCCAAATAATTCCCAGAGCTCACTACCTCTGGGAATAGAGTTTCTGTTAGCTAGAGTGGAGAGGCATGAAGTAGAATTGTTGGGGAGCACACGAGACTTGGAAAATTGTAAGGAGGACATTCTGAGAAAAGGGAAGTGTGTGGAAGACTGCCTGCCCTGTTTATCAGAAACCAGACTTAGAGGGGATTTAGGGGAGCGTCAAATTATTCCTTGACTTTTCAAACAAGCCTGTGCATATGCAGACTCCCCCCCTTCCCCCCACCCCGGGTGTTTACTGGAATCTTTATGCTTAACCTCTGGATGCCCTTGCCTAGAAGACAATGTAAACACATGTGTCCTCCCAAGATAACTCACTCTACTGATTGTATCTAAAGATAAAAATTCGAATAAAAGCCTAACTAAACAGGCAATCAAGGCTGCCTGGCTGCTATCAGCCAGGCGGCCCCTTAGCCCTCTCTTTCACAGTGAAACTGTGGGAGTGATCTGTTCATCTGTCGTTCAGGGGCTGCTGGTCAGCCCCGGCATAGAATCCTCAAAAAGGTCATGTCTTTGTAGTGGGGCTACATTACCACTAGAGTAAAGGCTACTCTCAATCTGCCAGTAAAAAATAATTAGCCTCAATCTGATCTGCAAATAATTTTTTGGTGGAATAAAATCCAAAACTGTTCGAAGAAACACAGCAAAACCCAGGGTTCAACAATGTAAAATTTACTATGTTCGACATTCAACAAATAATCGGCAGGTGTGCAAATAAAAGAATGACTAGAGCCAGGAGAAAAAAATAAATCAATAGGTCCTAAATGATACAATATAAAATTAACCAACAAAGACAAACAGCTATTATTCATATAAAAAATAATCAAGGATATAAAGGAGAACAAACATAATAAGGAAAGACATAGGATACATATATATATATATTTTTAAAATCAAAATTAAATTTTTAGAAATGAAAATACAATATCTGAAATTAAAATAAACAGTGGGATTAACAGCATATTGGATGCTGCAGAAGAAAAGATCAGTGCAATTAAAGGAGTAAATAGGAACCCGAGGGGATAATACCAAGTGTCAAAAATATATGCTATGAAAGGAAAGAGGGGAAAGAGATAGAAAACATTTGAAGAGCCTAGCTTATTGGCTCAGTGGTTGAGCATCATGGTTCCATTCCTAGTAAGGGCACATACGTGGGTTGCAGGCTTGATCCCCAGTAGGCGGGGGTGGGGCATGCAGGAGGCAGTTACTCATTGATTCTCTCCATTGATGTTTCTTTCTCTCTCCCCTTCTCCCTTCCTCTCTGAAATCAATGAAAATGTAATTTTAAAAATATGTATTTGAAGAAATAATGTTAATTTCCAAAATATGATGAAAACTATAAATTCATAGATCCAACAAACTCAGTAAACCCCAGGAAGAATACATTTAAAAAAACCTACACATGCTAAGACACATCATATTCAAATTGCTGAACCAGTGATAAAGACTAAAAAGAAACATATACAGAAGAACAAACATCAGAATGGCAGCAGACTTCTCGTCAGAAATTATGCAAGCCAAAAAAGAATGGCATGATATCTTTAAATCCTGTCAATCTAGGGTTTTGTATTTAGCAAAAAAAAAACAAAAACAACAACAAAAACAAAAATGTCTTTCAAAAATGAAAGCAAAATAAACTTTTCAAAGCAACAAAAGCTGAAAAAATTTGTCACCATTAGACCTGAACAATAAGAAATGTTAAAGGGCCCTAACCGGTTTGGCTCAGTGGATGGAGTGTCAGCCTGTGGACTCAGGGGTCTCGGGTTCGTTTCCGGTCAAGTGCATGTACCTTGGTTGCAGGCACATCCCCAGTAGGGAGTGTGCAGGAGGCAGCTGATTGATGTTTCTAACTCTCTATCCCTCTCCCTTTTCTCTCTTTAAAAAATCAATAAAATATATATATTTTTAAAAAAGAAATGTTAAAGGGCCCTGGCTGGTGTGGCTCAGTTGGTTGGAGCATCGTTCTTTACACCAAAAAGTGGCGGGTTCAGTCCCAGTCAGGAAATATACCCAGTTTACAGGTTCAATCCTCGGTCAGGGCGTGTGTGGGAGGCAACTGATTGATGTTCCTCTCACACATTGATGTTTCTCTCTCTTTCCCTCTCTCTGCTGGGAACAGATGCAGCAGTAGGGTTGGCCTGGTGCCATCTGATGCACATGCTTATGCAGAGCAAAGCAGTACCCATCCAGCCTGCTAGTGGGGGAAAAAATACTTCCAAACAAGGTGATACACCAGCACAGGCAGTGAGAGCTCCTCACCTGTAAGGAAATGTTTCAGGTCCCAGGTACACTCTTTTGCAATTGTTCAAAGGTCATCAGGCGTGTATGGTTGCCTTTCCCAACATATTTACTACCTGGCCCTTTATAAGAAAGAGTTTGCCCACATTTGGATTAATGATGACTTTTAGATTACTGGGCTATGAATTAATGAGGTGTCCATGTATTTCCTAACATGTTCCTAAAATAAACTTTTGTTTATTTTATTTTGGGGGCCTCAATCAGAAGGACTTGGGTCCCCCATGAGTAGTGCTGGGGAATGGGTCTTCTGACGTGTGCACTTTTAAAGTATCAGATACCTACAGAAAGAATGTGAGCACCCTTATGTGCATAGCAGCACAATTTACAATAGCTAGGAGTGGATAAACATGCTGTGGTACATTTACACCATGGAATACTATGCAGCAGTGAAAAAGAAGAATCTCTTAACCCTCTGAGACAGCATGGAGGGACCTGGAGAGTATCATGTTAAATGAAATAAGTCAGCCAGAGAAAGACAAGTATCACAAGATCTCACTCATATGTGGGATCTAATTAAAAAACTGATGAACGGAGTGGATCCAGAGACATGGAAGCATGGAACAGAGTGTGGAATCTCAGAGGGAAGGCGGGGAGGGTGGCTGGGTGGGAGGTAATCAACCAAAGACCTTGTATGCATAACCCATGGCCACAGACAATAGGGTGGTGAAGGCCTGGGGTGGGAAAAGGAGAGGGTGGGGGCGGGCTGGTGGGGGGGGGGGTGGCGCGATGGGGCAAAAAGGGGGATGCATGTAATACTTTCAACAGTAAAGATTTATAAAAAATAAAAAATAAATATCAGATGCCTAGGTTGGGTAGTTCTCTCCTTGGCCCAGGAACCCGCTGGGTAATTGTGTCCTGTCAGATATGCATGTGGAATCCAAGCCAGCAATTCCTCTGAATAGGATCTGGTGATACTGCTACCCTGGGGAATTCCACTTCAGTTAAATCAGATTAGTCCACTCAGCATGCTCTAGGCCAGAGCAAAGAGCCCTGAATTTGGAACTCAAGTGAAGTCCCAGCTCCATCACTGCAGAGAAGTCAGGGTGGGGCTGACTTATCAGGAAGACTGGGTATTTCCTGGTCTCCCTGGAGGCCTTCATCCCCATGTCCAACACTGACCACGACAAGGACAGGTAACGAGCACCAGCTCCAGACTCCAGTGATCTGCACCCAAGTCCACATGTCCTCACTTAACTGGCACTTTGGCCGAGTGGCTTCACCTCGCTTGTCTTGGTTTTAGCATCAGTACACTGGGGATGAGAATAATGGACTCTCTCTTAGAAGGTCATGGGGATTTAATGAATCATATCGCTAAAGTAAGCTAAGCCAACTAAGTATTTGTTAAATAAATAAAATCTGTTTGCTGATATGAGACAATCTGTGAAACACTGGGCATGTGAGCCTAGGATGT
Organism: Myotis myotis; assembly: GCF_014108235.1. NCBI lineage: Eukaryota > Metazoa > Chordata > Mammalia > Chiroptera > Vespertilionidae > Myotis > Myotis myotis. Next base: position 56,148,353 of record NW_023416401.1, on the reverse strand, counting down.
GGCACAGCTGGGCTCAGCCTTACTTCCTTGTAGGTCCTGGAGCAAGAACTATGTCCTCTTAAGTTACAACTGTTGTACAGGTGCTGAAGAGGGACACTGGCTAATTGCAGGAGGGTGGCCAGGCTCAAATTTAAATTCAAGGCCCCCCAGGAAGGAATAGATGTCCCGGAGTGGATTGTCTGCAGGCAAGGGGAGGGCAAGTCTGGGGGTGCTCATGGGCTGTAGGTGAAGGTGAGCATGGCTTTTGCTCTGAGGGCAGGAGATGGAAGTGTTAGCAGGGAGGGCTTCTGACTCATCAGGAAGACTTGTTGCTCTGCAGGGCTGGCCTACCCTTCTTGTCTAGGGTGCTATAGGGAGCTTCTCGACGAAGGTAGAGAGTTGGACAAGATAAAACACATGGGTTCCTCTCAGAGCTAATAGTCCTGGCCTCTAATGATTCTGTTGGCATGAAGATATGGTTACTGATAAGTGTGGTGGGAACAAAGCCATCGCTATTTTAAAGTTCCTGTGTGATGCTTGCCAAGAACTCGATTAAGAGTATCTGCCCTGATTCTGCCTCTTGATGAAGTGCTCAGCGGCCTCACATTGCTAGAAGGCCCCCCCCGCCTCACTCCTCCCATAGATTATGAAACATGGGTGGTGGTGACAGCTCCTGGCAAGGTCACAAAGGCAATTTGAGAGCTGTCATTGCTCAAGAATCCAAAGGTGGACCTGCAACCCCTTTTTTGATATCAGCGGCAGCTGGCCTTGCAACTTCAAAAGGGCTATCCAGACCTAGCCCCTGGTTTGCCCTGAATGCAATGGCATCTGGACTTCATTTCGATGGACTAGAAGTCTGTGAAGTCATTCCCAAGAGTGGCTTTAGTACCTGCCTCAGCCAAAACAAGCATAGAGAGACCTGGTTATGAGGCAATTAAAGTTTATTAGGCTCTGGAATTACATTCTGGCATGACCTGTTATTCATGGATTCAGATACACCGTGATTCAAATCCAGCTCTCCCTCCCCACCATCTCCTTGACCAGCCTTGGAGCAGACTGGCATTGAGCTCCCTGTCCCTGGAGACATCAAATGGAACCTATGGGACCACTTCTCCAGGGAGCCTCAAATCCAGTAGAATAGATGCCACAAACTCTAATGCCTCGTGGCCTGGGAAGGCAACGGAAAGGAGGGAGTTTGGGCAGCTGTGGGCAGGTGAGTGTGTGACAACTGCTATGCAGTTCAGCCAAGTGTCCGCATGACAGGAGGCAGAGCAAGTGTTGCCAGATTGTCGGATTTTTCTTTGAGAAGGCGGAAACCTGGATTTGTATGTAAAAATCTCTCATTTTTTTCAATACTGGCACGTCATTTGAATACCAGGTGGGCATTTTTTCAATACCACTTTGTTTTTGCAATACCAGTTTGTTCGCAGTATCAGTGCATTTGCTTGTTTGCTTTGAATCGCCAGGTTGCCACTTTTGCAAGTCAAAAGTTACTCTCCGCAGAGGATCTAAGACTCTGCAAAGCTGACCATAGTCTGAGGAAGGACCCATTTCCAAGGAGGGTCTGTTAGTCTCGGATCAGAGTTTGCAGGTGCCTTCAAGTTAATCCCGTCCCCTACTTGCCGCCGGCTGTAGAGACAGGAGCGCTGGCATGAGAAGGGGAGCCTGGGATCTAGTCCCTGTCCTGCCACTGATTTTGTGTGTGACCTTGGGAAAGCCTCTGGCCTTCTCTGGCCCCAGTTTCTTCTGCAATTGGTCACATTACCTCACGTCCTGGCCCGCTCAAATGGTTAGGGCTCCATGTGGGAGGAACCCAAAATGTTGACTTTTCAAAAGCTGGGCTGGTTCTTGATTTGGGGTGAAAAGACTGTTTTCAGGACCAGTCATGCATTTTAAGGAGTTACAAAACTAAGAAAAGAATTTACCAGAAAGGAGGTTTTGCCAAAGGTTTCCAGGGTCTCTGTGCCCAGGCCTTAAGGCTAATGGAGGTGATCGCTGGCATCTGCCAAGTGCCAGCAGGAAGTTCAGGTGGTGATAGGCAAATGGGGCTTATGGCAGATGGACAATGTCAGGTGAGGGGTCATCAGAGGCTGGCTTCTCCTCTCTGTTCCCACTCACCCTGCAGCCCGGGAAATCCTTCCCTGTCCCTGGGCCTGTTTCCTCTTCCAAAAACAAGGAAAGGTTTCTGAGCCCCCTTTGAGCCCTGGAGGTCTGTGATTGTAATGAATTCATGTTTTTAAAGTTGTGGTTTTATCACAAGAATTTTAATTTTTTAAAAATTCAACAGATGTGCCCTGGAGGGTGGCTCAGTTGGTTGGAGTGTCGACCCATACACCAAAAGGTTGTGGGTTTGATTCCCGATCAGGACACATACCAAGGTGGTGGGTTTGATCCCTGCTTGGGGCGTGTATGGGAGGCAACTGATCAATGTAACTCTCACATCAATATTTCTCTCCCATCCTCTCTCTCTAAAATTAATTTTTAAAAAGCATACCCTTGGGTGAGGATTTTTTTTTTAATTTTCAATGGGTGTTTCTTAAGCACCCACTGGTGATAGGCACTAGGGATGCAGCTGGCAAAACCATATACAGTCCCTGCCCTCGTGGCACTTACAGTGTTGGTGAGGGGACACAGACAGGGACCAATCAGATAGAGAACAGTGTGCCTAGCAAAGTGCTATGACATGAGGTCAAGTTTTCAATAGGAGACTGAGCCAAGTCAGGGCTGGATGGGGACAGCTTGTGCAAGGAAGCAACTCTTGAGCCAAGATCCAGAGGGTGATGAGGGGTCACCTAAGTGAACGGGACAAGAAAAACATTCCTGGGAGAAGAGCAGTATGCGCCAAGTCTGTGCCAGGAGGGCACAAAGCATGTTCAAGGCACTGAAAGAAGACAGTGTTGCGAGGTGAGGCTGCCGAGGTTCAGGTGAGCCAGACCTCGCAGAGTCTTGTTGTCTATGGAGAGAACGTGGGTCTTCGTGCTGAGAATGTGGGAAGCCTCAGAAGGGTTTTCAGCAAGGAAAGACATGGTCCAATCGGAAAAGACTCCGCTGACTGTTATTAGGAAGACTCAGATGACGGTGATAGGGAGGGGTGGTGATTGAAGGGAGCAGAATACATGCAGGGGGACAGGTGCAGAAGTGGTGACATGGTGGCCACACCCAGGTGCAATACAACGGGGGCCTGGCTGGAGCCGTGACAGTCAAGAGAGAGCAAGTGCAGACTTGAGAGCTATTTAGGTTATTGAACCAACAAGGCTTGGCAATAGGTGGGATGAGGAGTTCAGACCAATTCCTGGCTCTCTTGGCAGGAGCACCTAGAGGTGAGCCGGACTTAGGTCTGTGTGTGTCCCAGGAGCAGCCCCCGAGGCAGCAGCCTCTGAGATGACCCAATGGTCCCCTACTCCTGTTTTTCACACCCTGTGTCATTCCCTCCTGAGTGTGGATTGGACTCAGTGACTTGCAGTGAACAAACACAGTATGTCAGCGGTGATGGATGAAGAGGCTGGGTTATAAAGGGACCGTGCCTTCCATGGTGGGTGCCCCTCTTGCTCTCTCTTCATTGCTGGCGTGCGGGGAGGCCAGCTTTCTTGACAAGAAGAGGTGGCCCTGTGGGGAGGCCTGTGTGACCGCTCTTGGGAATAGCTATTGGGGAGGAAGGACTGCCAACAGCTATGTGAGTTTGGAATCAGATCCCCCCGCCCCCCGTCAAGCCTTGAGAAATGACTGCCACCAAGGCCAACACCTTAATTGCAACCTCGTGAAAAACCTTGAGTCAGAACCACCCAGGGAAGCCACTTTCAAATTACCACCACACAGAAGCTGCGAGCTAATGTTCGTTACTCCCAGCTGCTAGGTTTGGGGGTAATCTCTTAGGTGGCAATAGATAATCAATACAATAGATAATCAATCCTTCACACAAGCTGTGCTCTCAGCTCCCCTGGGGCTGGGAAGAAAGGGGTTAACCCCAGAGCCTAGGCCTGGGGGGCAGGGGTTGGGGGGAGCAAGGTTAATGCCTCCAGCTCCAGAGACAGTTCATTACAGATTATCTAGGGGCTCAGCCAACACTTGGGTCTGCTGCCAGCTACCCTCCCCCATCCCCCATCCCCCATCCTGTGGTGCCTGTCAGAGCAGGGGCCCGCAGCGGGGCATCCTGGAAACCGACAGATTTATTAACAGCCTCGCCTCTCTGCATCTGTCCACAGTGCGCCAGCTGCAAGTAGTGCCGGTTTGGCCATGGCCGTTCCCCTGGCAGGATCAGGCTGCCTCAGCTCCGGAGTTGCAGCATCTTCCCAAGCTCATGGCTCCAGCTCCGCTGTGGTGAGAGTCCAGACCCCAGAAACTGCCAATAACCACAACCAACATGACTGGAGCACCCTGTGTGATGAGCCCTTACATTCACCATCTCATTCATTGATAACCCTTCTCAATGACCCTGAGAAGCAGAAATGCCTCTGAGCCCCATTCTGCACTTGAGAAAACCGAGGTCCAAGGTCATGTGGCTGGAAAGTGCAAGGCTGCCTGACTCCAAAGAAAGCAGCTCTACTGCTGCGTATTGTTCCAACCAGGTAGCGTGGGGTTTCAGAACGTGTGGTCTGAATTGACAATGTTCCAGTCCCAAGTCCCACTTACTGTGGGACCCAGGGAGCTTAGTAATAGACCCACCTCCTGGGATGGATGGGTGACTTGGAGAAGTCAAACGCAGACAGCCCTTAGCACAACACTGGGCACCTAGGAAGTGCTCCATGTGTGCAAGGATTTGCCTCTGTAAACGGGGTCTGTGGTGTTGAAGACACAGGACTCTTAGCAGTAGGGAGCCTATGAACAAAGTGAGCTTTACCCTTTGTGCTTATGGAGAAGCCCCCAGCCCAACACCCACCACCCTCGGGGAGCTGTGCGCCCCCAGAGAACCGGGACTAGGAAGTAAGTCTGCTGGGGCCGGGGCAGGGGAAAGGGGAAGAGAAATAACCGTTGTGGGTTTTCTCTGAAAGCAGAGCCTGGGAGAGGGGAGTCGACCCCGATAAGATTAAGACTTGTTACAAACATTTCCTGGCGTTATAAATCCTGGCGCGTTTTGCGGGTTTACCAGAAGGATTAAGTTGACTTTGAGAGGAGCCAAAGAGAGGAGAAAGGCCACTCCGGGGGCTGAGTGTAAGAAGAGCTGAGGTCCAGCCTGGGGAGGGCCAGCCTCTCACTCGAGCCCAGGTTCTTTCCCAGCACCCCTGGACGCAGCCCATCCTGTCCCTGCTTGAACCCTTCCGGTGACGGGGAGCTCACTCACACAAGGAAGGGCCTGTTTCCACAGGTTCCTCTCTGAATGTTAAGAACAGCTTCTCGCCCCCAAGTGCAAAACCTGCCCTCAGCGGCTTCATCCAATAACTCAGTGGGTTGTTGTATGGAAACATATTTTTAATATATTTATTTTGTCTCTAATACAAACACTAAATCTTCCTGTTCATTTGGATAACATCGTGGTCGACTATTTTGAGGTTTCTCTATACATAATTATACCACCTTTGTTGTCATAAGGAACTTATAGATAATTTTTATGAGTTTATTTGAGCCCAAACTGACAATTGCCAGGAAGCCAGATCTCAAATGCTCAGGAGAGTGACAGTTTTGCAGCTTCTTCTTTAAAAAAAAAAAAAAAAAAAAAAAAAAAGTTTATTGATTTTTAGAGAGAAAGGAAGAAGAGAGAAACATCATGTGAGAACACAACATTGATCAGCTGCCTCCTGCACAGCCCCCCACCAGGGATGGAGCCTGAAACCTGGCCATGTGCCCAGACCTTTCGGTGTGATGCCCAGCCAACTGAGCCACACCGGCCAGGGCTCCACAGCTGCTTTTATGCATTGGGAGTTAAGGAGGGAATGAAAGGAAGATTACACGAAGGTGGGGGAAAACCAGGCAGGGATTGGATTATGGGATAGTTAGCAAAATTATGTGCTTCCTTGAGGGTGGTTGCTTCCCAGGGGTCTGGAAAGACAATTACTCCGGCATGTTAAAGGTGTTAACCTCCATGCACAAGAACAAGGGACAGGGCTTGCTGAAAGCAAAGATAAACCTTTTACTAAAGCTTTGGGCCTGGGGCAAGAATGCTCACCAGACCTGCCTACTTAGGAATTTATGATCAGATCACCCTGTGAGGTTATTTTCTGTGGAACCCTCTTTTGTCCACACTTTTGAAAAATGACTTTTATTTCTTCTCCAAATCTTACCCCTTTATTTTTTTTTCTCACCTTACTGCACTAGTGAGACCTCCAATAAAATGTTGAAAAAAGTGGGTGCTGTAAACATCCTTGACTTGTCTCTGGTCTCAAAAAGAGAAGCTTGCAATATTTTACCATTAATTGTTAGCTGCAGACATAATCTTTATTAGATTAAAGAAATTGTCTACTATTAATAATTTCCCACATTATTTTTTAATTTTAAAATCATGAATAAATATCAATATTTTATCAAATGGTCTTTTGCATGTTGTTTTTTGTCCTTTAATCAGTTTATGTGCTGAATTACATGAATGGAGCCTCAGCAATCTTGAGAAAGAAGAATGCAGTTGAAGGGATCACAATACTGGATATCAAAGCCATTGTAATCAAAACAGCCGGGTACTGGCACAGGAACAGGCATATAGATCAATGGAACAGAACAGAGACCCCAGAAATTGACCCAAGCCATTATGCTCAATTAATATTGGATGAAGGAGGTAAGAGCACACAATGGAGTCAAGACAGTCTCTTCAATAAATGGTGTTGCGAAAATTGGACAGATACATGGAAAAAAATGAAACTAGACCACCAACTTACACCATACACAAGAATAAACTCAAAATGAATAAAAGACTTAAATGTAAGTCATGAAACCATAAAAATCCTAGAATATACAGGTAGTAAAATCTCAGACATCTCTCATAGCAGTATTTTTGCCAATATGTCTCTTAGGCAAGGGAAACAAAGGGAAAAAATAAACAAACGGGACTACATCAAACTAAAAAGCTTTTACACTGCAAAAGAAACCACTAACAAAAGAAAAAGAGAACGCATTGTATGAGAGAACATTTTTGCCAATGATACATCTGATAAGGGGTTAATTTCCAAAACAGTATATAAAGAACTTATACAACTCAACACCAAAAAGACAAACAATCCAACTAAACCATGAGCAAAGGACCTGAATAGACACTTCTCCAAAGAGGACATACATAGGGCCAATAGATTATGAAAAAATGCTCAACATCACTAATCATCAGAGAGATGCAAATTAAAAGTACAAAGAGGTATCACCTCACACCTGCCAAAATGACTACCATCAATAAATCAACAAAAAACAAGTGCTAGAGAGGATGTGGAGAAAAGGGAACCCCAGTGCCCTGTTGGTGAGAATGCAGACTGGTGCAGCCACTGTGGAGAACAGTAGGGAGTTTTCTCAAAAAATTAAAAATAGAACTGCCTTTTGACCCAGTGATCCCATTTCTGGGACTGTATCCTAAGAATCCCGAAACACCAATCAGAAAAAAGATATGCACCCCTATGTTTATAACCAAGATCTGGAAAGAGCCCAAATGTCCATCAGTAGATGATTGGCTACTAGTAAAAAAGCTGTGGTACATTTACACAATGGAATACTATGCAGCTGTAAAAAGGAAGGAATTCTTACCTTTTGTGACAGCATGGATGGACCTGGAGATGATTATGCTAAGTGAAATAAGCCAGTCAGACAAAGACAAATACCATATGATCTCACTTATATGTGGAATCTAATGAGCAAAATAAATGGATGAACGAATCAGAACACGAGGAATGGATACATGGAATAGGCTGACAAATGTCAGAAGGGAGGTGGGTGGAGTGGATGGAATGGAAGAAGATTGAGAGAACAGCCAAAGAACATACATGCACACAGATAACAATGAGATGAGGGCCAGAGGGAGGGGAGGGTGGGGTTTGGATGGAGGTGGGCAAGGAGGGAAAAGGGGGGGGGGAATGTAATAATGTCTGCCATAAATATAAAATATAATTTTAAAAAATCAACCTTGGGCTCCTGAGATTAGCCCATTTTGGTTGTGGTACTTTTTTATAGATTGATGGATTTTTGTGGTTAACACTTTATTAAGGATATTTCATTCAAGTTTCCGAGCAAAATTGGCCTGTAATTTTTTTCTTTTCTTCCCCCCGCCCCCATATCTTTGTCCTATTCTGGTGTGTAGGTGATGTTAGCCTTAAAAAATGAATTGGGGGTTGTCCCCTCTTTCTCTTTTCTTTGGAAGAGATTGTCAAAGACTAAAATTGTGTCATCTTTGGATGTTGGAACTTGTCAGTGAAGCGATCTAGAGTTGAAGTTTTCTTTTTAGAAAGGGTATTTCAGAATCCTTCACTGATAGAGGATTTCTTAGTTTTTCTGTTTTGTCTTGAGTCAAAATTAATATTTTATGCCTTTCTAGGATGTTCATTTCATTTAAATTTTCAAATGTACTGACTCAAAGTTGTTCAAAACATCCTCTTTTTTCTGTAATGTTGGTAGCGTCTATAGTGACATCCCACTTTTTATTCCTAATATTGTGTGTGTGTGTGCCATTTCTGTTTTTCTCTAGGGAAATTTTATTCAGGAGGTTGTCAATTTTGCTGTCTTTTCAAAGATCTGACTTTTGGCTTTGTTGGATTAACTTTGTTTTAATTTTTGCTTTCTTATTTTATTCATTCCTGTTCTTGCCTTTATTACTTACTTTTTCTTGCTTTCATTATATTTGTTTTAATACTATTTTTCGAACTTCTTGAGGTAAACGTTTATTTTATCAATTTTCAGCTCTTCTCTGACATATGCATTTAAAACTACAAAATTTCCTTCTATGTACTGATTTATCTACACCTATAAATTTTGATACGGATTTTCTTTGTTATCAATTGATTCAAATCTTTTCTGGTTTCCTTTATGAGTTCTTCTTTAATTCATGGGTTATTTAGAAGTATATTTTTAAAATCCTTAGCATATGGAAAATTTTGAATCATCTCATTATTGACTTATACTTCAGTTATAATGAATAGCTGTTTAGATAACATGCTCCATGTGATTTGGATTCTTTAAAATTTCGTAAGACTGGCTTTATAGCCAAGTTATCGTCAAATCTGGCAAATTGTCATATGTGCTTGAAAATAAGGTATTGGATGCAGAGTTATCTATATATGTCCACTAGGCCAAGCTTGTTCATTGTTTTGTTGAAATCCAGTGAATAGAGTCTGCAAATGCTCACTCCTACCTGGTTCTCTTTCTTTTCTAGGGACATTGGCAAACTACATTTCTCAGTACCCTTGGAGCTAGGAGAGACCATGTGACCAGTTCTAGCTTAAGAGATGTAAATGGGCCCTGGCTGAATAGCTTAGTTGGTTAGAGCATCATCCTGATATGCCAAGGTTGTGGATTAAATTCTCAGTTGGGGCACATACAAGAATCAACCAATGTATGCAATCTCTCTCCTTTCCTCTTTCTCTAAAATCAACAAAATATATACATATATAAAAAGAGATGTGAATAGAAGTGAGACATGTAACTTCTGGGCCGAGGCATTTAAAGCTCGTGCTATCTTCCCACTTTCTCTTCTTGAGAAGCATCTGTGGAAACCACAGGATAAATTGGCAGAAACACGTGATGGGAGAGCCTGGATCCCTGGGTCACTGCATGGAGGAGAATAGCCCTGGCAATTGCCTGATTCCACTGGACTCCGTGTGAAATATGAACCTGTGGGGTATTAAGCCACCAAGACTTTGGATCTTTATGTTACTGCAGTATAACTTAGCCAGTAAATACATCTTCTATATCCATACTGACTTTTTGTCTTCATGTTCTGTCAAATACTGAGAGAGATGTAGTGAACCTTCCATAATGATTTGAATTTGTGTATCTCTCCTTAGAGCTCTATCAATTTTTTGTTTTGCACATTTTGAACCTATGTCATTAGGTTACAGAAGATTAAAATAGTTATATGTTCTGGTAAATGAAAACATTTACTCTATACAGTGCCCTTCTTATTTCTAGCAATATTTTTAATGGTGTTCTTTGAAATACAAAAGTTTTAAATGTTTATGAAGTCCACTTTATCAGTCTTCTCTTTTATCACTTGTGCTTTGGGTGCTGTATCAATTGCTCTATTTTTTTTTTCCCCACACGGGTGGGTTCAGTTTGTGGAAACGCTCCAGGTTGTTATAATCTGTACACTTTTATGCATACGTATGTAAGACTTCAATACAAAATTTTTTTAAGGGGCTGATAAGAATTGCAACTTTTCCCACTGGGTCGTTGTGAGGGCTGAATGGGCAGCGGGATGGGTGCACAATGCTGAGCACCGCACCTGGCACCACTTGTTGCTCAATCATGTCTGCCGCTGTCGTTATTATTGTTAAAATCTAGCTCTGCCTCTCATTGGGTGGGTAGTCTTGGCCCCAAGTCACTTCACTGGGTCAGGTCTCACTCTCCTCATTTGTACAACGGGCTAGTACACCCACTTCACGAAGGCTACCGGGCTCTCAGTGACACAAGATACAACATCGTCAAGCTTGAAGTCCGCTGCAAAGGCTTGGGTCAATAAAACAGGAAAGGAGGAAAAGAAAAACCAGGTTCATGACCGGGGGAGACAAAATGCTAGGCTGTAAAGATCTGGGTGGCTGCCAAGCTCTGACTGGGAGCCCCTTAGCGTTTCCATGAGAGGCCGGCCAGCCCTGAGAAGGAATGAAGGGGGAGTTGGCCAAGGGAGCGTTGGCTTCCAGGTGGAGCCGGGCCTGGTGGTGCCAGGGTGACCGACTGGCTGTGGAATAATCAGAGACCACACCTCCCTCTACCCTCTAGGCCCCCACACGAGTTGCCCTTATCTTATTCCAGTTCCCCATCGTTGCCCAATCAACCCTCTCCACCCACCCCTACCTCCTCTATGCCTGCCTTGCCCTTGAGATCCCACCCAGGAAATCTTCTCTGCCCTTCTGCTCACTGGGGCTCTCCATAGCCACGCCCAAGTCCCCACTTTCACCCCGCTACTCCCTCATATCACTTTTCACTCACTTCCCTCCAGCGGAAACCTCTTCACAAGAATAAAACCCAAATCCCGCTCTGACCCCAAGGACAGGTTGGAGAGCATGTGAGATCTTGCTCCTCAGCGTGTGTCATCAGTTAGGCTCTTATAAACATCTTTAAAGGGTGGGGGTGGGGAACGTCAAGGTTTTCAGGGGCTTGAAGCTTATAACATCGAGGAAATTCGCATTAAGGTATAACATGCATATAGAAAAGGCTCACACCGTAAGCGTACACCTCTATGAATTCCCCAAACTGAACACGCCGTGCGAACCAGCACCCCAGCTCAAGAATCAGACCATTACCAGGCGCCAGCTGCTCCCCTGGCTCCCCTTCCGGTTGCTACCCGACCCCTGACGGTAACCACTGACTTCTCACATCATAGAGGAGTTTTTCCTGGCGGTGAACTTCAGAGAAACAAAACCATTCAGTGTGCACCCCTGTCTGGCATCTTCTGTGGAACGTGTTTGTGAGATTCCAGTAATCGTGCACGTAGCTGCAGCTTGTCCTGTCTCCTTCTTATACTGTTATGTTGAATGACTACACTGCAATGTACATACCATTCTGCCAGCTTTGGACGTTCAGGTTGTTTTCAACTCTGGGATATTGTAAGAAAAAGCTGCTATGGACATTCTTGCACATGTTTTCAATGGACACACAGACTCGACATTTCTGTTGGGTAAACATCACGGGAGGAATTGCAGCCTCGTAGGAAATGAACGTTCGTCTGCTGGAGAAGATCCTGCGGATAGCTTTCCAAGGTGGTCCTTCCATCCCCCTCTTCTCCTGACAGTCCCTGGGTCCATGTCTCCACTGAAACTGTGTGTGGGCTCTTTATTTTACCCACTCTGGTGGGAGGACGCTTGGCACCCTGGCTCATGATTGCCATTAAAACACCATGGTTTTCATTTTAATTTGGGGGCACCATCTTTAAGAAAAAGGATATAAAATGATGAATATAAAATTGGGTACAAAAGTGAATATTTGGCTCTGTGGATAGAGCGTCGGCCTACGGACTGAAGAGTCCTGGGTTCGATTCCAGTCAAGGGCATATACCTTGGTTGTAGGCACATCCCCAGTAGGGGGTGTGCAGGAGGCAGCTGATCGATGTTTTTCTCTCATCAGTGTTTCTAATTCTCTATCCCTCTCCCTTCCTCTCTGTAAAAAAATCAATAAAATATATGTATATATTTTTAAAAAGTGAATATTTATTAAGAATGTGAAAAGAAATCACAGCAAATTGCCGGGGATTTTCAAGCTTCAGATTCCTTTCTTCTGAGATCTCCCAGAAGCGCTTACATGGAAATGCTTCCTGATAGCGACCTGGCTCCGGTCCTGCCTGGAGCCGCAGCAGCTGCCTCAGACCCTCCTTTGTGGCCGGCTGTGCAAGTGAGGGTCCCAGAGCTCCACGTCATCGGCTTCGTGGGAAATGGCCTCTGCCTGGCCCTCGCCACCTCTGCTCCCCACCCACCCCACTTTCCTGGCCTCACTCCTCTTCCTTAAGGGATCAGCTTTCTCATTAGCTTCTCAAAGAGGCCTTCTCTGACTTCCTTATCAAAGACCCTCTAATTTCATAAACCCACGTCACGTGACAGAGGACAACAGAGCAGGAGGCGAGGAGCAAACGCTGTGGAGCCAGCCTGCCTGGTTGGTGTCCTGGCTCCACTATTTTCTGGCTGTGTGACCTTGGATATGTCATGTAACCTCTCTGGGCCTCAGCTTCCTCCCTGCGGGGTGGAGGAGGCAATGCCAGCTCCTGCTCACAGTATGTTGTGAGGGCCCAGCAAGTTAGTGCAGGTGATGCCTGGCACCCTGTTCATGACTGCCGTGCTGGTCCCATTGCCCTGAGCCCTGGTCTCTCCTGGCACATCTCACCTCACACTGGCCAACTGCTTTAATGCTATTACCCACCCACCCCCCCAAAAAAAAACACCAAAAAACCCATACCCTAAGCCATTACCCACTCCCAGTCCCTCAATCCCTCCAGCCCCAGGCAATCACCAATCTACTCTCTTCTCTATATACTAGAGGCCCAGTGCACAAAATTCACGCACCGGCAGGGTCCCTAGGCCTGGCTGGCGATCAGGGCCGATCGGGGCCTTCCAGCTGCCTGCTGGGACCTTCCTTCATTCCCAGCCTCTGGTGGTCAGCGCACATCATAGCGAGTGAGCGAACTCCAGGTCTCCCAGTTGAACTCCCGAAGGGACACTTTGCATGTTAGCCTTTTATATATATAGATTTGCCTCTTTGGGACATTTCATATAAATGAAATTATGCAACATGGGGTCTTTTGTGACTGGCTTCTTTCATTGAGTATGTTTTCAAGGTTCATCCATATTGTAGCGTGTACTGGTACTTCACTCATTGTTATTGCTGAATATTTTGTTTTATGGGATATACTACATTTTATTTATACATTCATCAGTTGATGGACTTTTTGGCTACTATGAATAATGCTGCTATGAACATTCCTGTACACATTTTTGTGTGGTCACATGGTTTCATTCCTGCTGGGTGTATACCTAGAGTGGAATTGCTGGGTCATGCGGTAACTGTTCATGAGCCCAGCCTCTAGTCTGGCTTTCTCAGACCCTGGGGTGCTGATGGGGAAAGACTTGCCATGTCCATTGCCCGGGGTCTGGGGGTCAAGTCCTCCCTTCCACTTTCCAGGTCTTTCTGTGAGATGCTGTGGTTGAGAGGGTCAACGGATTCTAAATTCCTGCTCCACCATTGGCTTGCTGGGTGACGTCGAGTGAGCTGCCTGACATCTCTGCACCTTCGTTTCCCCAGTAGGGAAATGGGATGAGCCTCTCTATGGCCTGTTCTGAAGACTGGCTGAGATGACAAAAGCCCAGCTTTATGTTCACTCATTCAACGTGTTCATTGCTGACGGATGTGCCTCACGCTGTTCACAGCAAATGAGACGCACAATCCCTAGCCCTGCGGTCTCATGTTCACATGGTAACATCTTGTTTAAGCCTCACAGTATCCCTGGAGGTGTACCTACTGGGATCCCTCTCCCAGAAGAAGAATGGAGAGAACTCTGCAGCTGAGCCCCTCTCCTCCATCCCCCGTCTGGACTTAAGTTTAGAACCTCCGAAAACCAAATGTTTTGAAACTTTATGGAAGTAGACCAGACATACAAAGAGAGGACCATTATATAACAATACGGTTGGCACATTTTCACAGGCTGAGTGCCTGTTTACCCAGCACCCAGATGAAGAAAATCAAACCATCCCATTCCTGCCTCCCCGCCGCCAGGGAAAACATGGCCCGACTTCTCACACACAGATGAGTTCCGCCTGCTCATGGACTGCATGTGAGCGGAACTCTGTTGATAATAGTCTTTTGTGTCTGTTGAGGTCTGTGAGAGGCACGGTGCTGCGTGTCATTACAGATCCTGTGTGCTCAAGGCTGATACGCCATCATTTTTTGTTGTTGTTGTTGTTAATCCTCACCCCAGGATATTTTTCCATTGATTTTTAGAGAGAGTGGAAAGGAGGGGGAGAGACAGAGAGAGAAACATCGATGTGAGAGAGACACATCAATTGGTTGCCTCCTGCTTCTGCACCCCGACCAGGGCTGGGGATCGAGCCTGAGACCAAAGTACATGCCCTTGACTGGAATCAAACCTGGGACCCTTCAGTCTGCAGGTGGACACTCTATCCACTGAGTCAAGGCTAGGGATGATGCATCATCATTTTTTTTTTACATCTTTTCTGCTTTTAATGGGTCCCTTTGGATTTCGGCTCTTAAAACAGAACACAGGGCTTCACAGTTGCCCAGTTGTGTGTTTCTGCGTCTGTCCCCGGGCCTGTGGGGCAGGGAAGCAGGGAGGCGAGGAGAGCGTGCTGACCCAGTCCCGGCCTCACGGTGCACATGCCTCCAGGGGGCTGCTGCCTGGCCCTTTACTCTCAGCTGCTCCTTATTAGATTCTATCAACATTCTGTTATTCTGGACTTGGCTTGAGGCCAAGGGGTGAGCTGGCAGGCATCCTAGGCAAACAAGAGCAGCTGGAGAGGAGAGGAACTCTGGGGGTGGGAAGTTGGCCCCAATCAGACACCACGATGGCCACCAGGGCTATGTGGAGGCCTCTGCCCACGTGTTGGGAAGGAGAACTCAGTGGAAATTGGGCCTCCTCTGGGCTCGGCTGTGTTCTGGGGACGGGAGGCAGTCTGGGTTCAAATCCAGCTCTGCAGTGAGAGCTATAAAACTGGGGGGAAACATGACTCGGCTGTTTGAGAAGTAAGTGACTCGTGCACATGACGGTTCCTGACCCTGAGAAAAGGTGGGTATTAGGGTTGCAATGTGCCAGGGGCAGCTCTGTTTTCCGTGTACCACTTTCCTGGACCTGCATGTTGGCCATGAAAGCAGACACCATCTCATCCTCACTCAACAGAGGAGGACCAGGAGGCACAGAGAGGCTGAGAACCTGCCTGAAGCCGTGCTGTGAATCCGTGGCATAACCAGGCTTTGATTCTGTGTCTGTTTGACTCCAGAGCCCAGGCGCCTGATGCCAGGGCTGTGAGCTGAGCTTGGAGGGGGCCCAGCAGCACTGAGCTGCCCTGTGGCAGTGCACGTACAGACTGTACTGTAGGGCCCAGACTCGGCCCTCACATCTGGCTTGGCGAGCAGGATCTCAGGTTCATTTTCTCTGTCGACCAGCAGGGCCATTCTCCTTCCTGGGCTCCTGGCTAGTGGGCTCCCGGGGTGGAGCAGGCTTAGGGGCTGCTCAGGAGAGGCCTCTGAATCTGTCTAGCATTGGCAGGCCTGCCTTGTTGGGGGTGGGCAGTCAGAGCTGGGAGCCAGAGTTGGCAGTCCTGAGTCCACTTGGTGGCCCCCTTTCAGGGGTGTGAGCCCTATCCTGCCTTCAGGGTGCTCCAGAATATAGGGCGTACACACACAGCTGTTCTAACAGGCTGCGGAGTGTGGCAATGGACTTTTACAATGTGCTGAGGGGAGCCAGAGGTTGAAGCGCTGGCTGCAGTCCAGGAAGGCTTCACAGAGGAGGAGGGTTTTGAAGACGGAGTAAGAATTCCAAAGTGGAGATCATGGGAGGGTGTTCTTCTCAGAGGAAGCAGCGGTAAGTATCAGCTACTCAACTCCATCCCCTCCTCCATCCCCAGTTGCCTAGCCATCTCTGTTTTCAGGGGGCTGGAGCCTGGAAATAATACTTTCCAGAGTCCCTGGCCAACTAGTTTCTGCATAGGTTCTGCAGTGGGGAGAAGGCAGGAGGACTTGGGCAGGCTTTGTAGACCCCAGCAGTTCTGTCGGTACCAGGGCCGCAGTGACAACCCCTCCAGCAGCGAGGTGGTGCGGACTGACGGGCTCCTGGGCTCCGTCCAGGTGACAGCTCCTTCCCGATTTCTGGGTGACACTCCTCTCTGTGCTCTTACGCCTTTCAGATGCCTCTGCCATCAGTTTCCCCAAAGAACTCGCTCTCTGCCTGAAGTGGCTAGTGGTTTCTGTTTCCAGTAAGTTAGTAACTGGTAAAATGCTCAGCAGTCCAGGCCAGAGCCAGGGTGTAGTGTGCAAGGAACAGAAGGATTCAGCACCTGGATAATGGGATTCATTTTTTTGGATTTATTGTTAGGAGCACGTCATGTCTTTCAACAGGGGTCCCCTGAGGACCAGAGACTGTCTTCTATCATCTAGTCAGCCAACAAACATTAGTGGGGAATGAGGTGAATGACCAAGTCCCCACACTCCTGGAGTCACAGTCTGACATGGCACCATCCACCCATCCACTATGGTAGCCAGTAGCCACCTGTGGCCATGGAGGCTTGAAACGCAGCCAATCTGAACGGAGACAGCTGTCAGTGTGAACTCTGCACCACATTTCAAAGACAGTGTGTGAAAATAAGAATGTAAAGTGTCTCACTAATGAATTTTATATTGGTTACGTGATGAAGTAACAATATTTTGGACATATTAGATAAAGTGTATTTCACCTGTGTCTATTTTTTAAGTATATTTTTATTGCTTTCAGAGAGGAAGGGAGAGGGAGAGATAGAAACATCAATGATGAGAGAGAATCACTGATGCCCGTCCCATACTGGGGATTGAGCCCACAACTTGGGCCTGTGCCCAGCCCGGCAATCAAACCATGACCTCCTGGTTCATAGGCCGATGCTCAACCATTGGGCCACGCTGGCAGGGCTCTTTACTCTTTTTAATGTGGCTTATGTTACATTTCTTTTGGACGGCACTGGTTTTATGAGAGCTGAGTTCAAATACTTTGATTTACCAATTCAGTATTTATTAATGTCTATTTAAGACAGCGGTTCTCAACCTGTGGGTCGCGACCCCTTTGGGGGTCGAACGACCCTTTCACAGGGGTCGCCCAAGACCATCAGAAAACACATATATAATTACATATTGTTTTTGTGATTAATCACTACGCTTTAATTATGTTCAACCCCAACAATGAAATTGGGGTTCACCACAACATGAGGAACTGTATTAAAGGGTCGCGCCATTAGGGAGGTTGAGAACCACTGATTTAAGAGTCTCTGTCCCTGAGAACGTCATATAGAATGGCAAGGGGGACAGATATACCAACATGGAACTAAAACTCACTGAAAAATGTTTGAGTTGGTCCACGTTTCAGGGCTCTGGGGGCCTGAGGAGAAATCTGTGAAGGCCTCACAGAGTTAAGCATTAGGGGATGAGAAGGAGTTCATAAGATGGGCAAGGAAGGGGAAGGACACGAGGTTCAGGGAACTAGACATGCAAAAGCTAAGAAGTGGGCAAGTACACAGGGTTGGGGAGATACAGGAAGTTCATTGTGGCCCAAACATGTTTTGTTTGAGAAAGCGGCTGGAGAGCCTTGAATGCCAGTCAAGTTTGGACCTGGCTGGTCGCAATGTGAATGAGCTCACCCACTCACCCTCCTCAAAAGCATGAAAAGAGCCAGACGGACCTTATTTGAATGTGCAAAATAAACTCTTTTATTTCAGTGCTTGCTCCCTGTGGCTCAAAAGCATATCTACTGCCTGATGAGCACCCCAAAGCGTGTATAAAACATAGAGAAACAGAGCAGTGTATGAAACAGATGTGTCGGCTCATTTTGTGACTCTTCCCCTGTGCAAAGCAGCCAGTTCTAAGTGCATCAGCGTGACTCTCCCCAAAGCCCTCTCTGGGCTTTTGGGGACCCTGTTTGGCTGGGACCCTACTCCAGATGGAGAATGCTCCCTTTTCCCTCCTCCAGCCCTAGGGAGACTTTAGTCCCATGGAGAGTGTGGGGGATTAAGCCAGAGATGACAGCTCGTAGCTCTCTGAGCTGTGTTCCAGGGCCCCGGTCCTGCAAAGAGGGGTTGGCTGAGTGCGGACCCTCTCGGTTAGTGAGCAGCACAGGCAGCTAAGGCTCTTGTGAAGTCTAGACATTGCGGTGGGGAGGCTCATGGGTAGGACAGAGGCTTCTGGGCTCTTTTCCCTTGGGACTGGGGTCTGATGGAAGGAGCCTGGGCACAGCTGTGGGGTCTGGATAGGCTGGGGCAGAGCGGTGGTCCTGGGCATGGTTTCACTCTTAGAAACACGCGGGCACGTGGCCTAAGCCCTGTGCAGCCAGGGAGTAGGACTTGCTGGGTGATACATGGCATCAGGAGAGCTGAGAGGGCCTCGGAGGTGAGGACAGCAAGGCCCAGACAGGGGAAGGCAGCGGCTGGCCGCACCTGGGGCTCTGACCGCTCCCAATCCTTTCCCACTTCCTCACCCCACCTGGGTCCTTTTGGATCAGGGCCCAGATGGCCTCTCTGACACTCTCAGGTCAGGGCTGGTGGCAAGAACAGGGCGCTGGACTCGGAGTCAGAGGCCTGTGCTCCATCCCCAGGCCTTCACATTACCCAGCCTTTGGAATACCCACAAGCCCGCCTATGCGCACGGGCCACCTCCCTTCTCCAAGGCCCTGTCTCCTCCTTGAGAAATCAGCTCCCATTCTGCAGTTTCCCGTGGTGATTGGCAGCCACAAGAGTACCAGCTAGTACAGGAGGCACCTGCACGTAGGGGCTTCACAATCGTGAGGAGGGTGGGGGAGCTGTGGGCCAGAGCTTCTGGGATGTGGGAGGAGCTCAAGCCTGTCCTGCACCTGGGGCCCTCCCCATCCCCACCTGCGCTGGCTCTCCCAAGGACCTCTGGGGCCTGGACACAGTCTGGGGAAGGGGCACAGGACACACTAGGGTGTGGAGTTCCTTGATCCAGCCAACTCTGGAGACTATCTCATCGTCTCATTTTTGCTCCAAGGGGCTGTGGTATAGATCAGACAGTGTGGTGGGTGGTCAGTTGCTTTCCAAATGGCATCTGGGCTGGAGGGGGAGGCGTGGGTCTCTTTTTCTCCATCCCAAGCCCAGTCAACCCCACTGTGGAGGCACAGAGCATCGCGCATGGGTAAGGGGGTGGGAACCAGGCTCAGGGGACAAGATGGGTCTGGGGCCCATTTTCCTCATTAGCTTGGGATAAAGATTGGGGATCAAGTTGGGGGCTGTGGGCTGGCTGAGATGGAGCTGGGTACGGGAGCCCCTTAGGGGGGGCCAATGATGACGTTCCGGTAGCCCTTCACGGCCTTCAGCTTGTTGCTGTCGAAGTTGACCACCAGCTTGTGGAGGCCCACTTGGACAGGCAGCAGGTCCACTCTGACCTTGACTTCCTGCCCCGCCTCCACGGGGTCTGGGCTGTGGAGAGAGAGGAGGAGGCTGAGGAGATGCCAAGCCCAGTGCCCACGAAGGGGTCAGGCCAGAATGACGTGTGGATTCAGAGAACTTAGCACAGAGCCTCCGTACAGCTTAATGCTGACAATAATGACAGTAATAAATGGATCCACTGCTCTCCGGGGCCTGGGCAGCCTGCTTTGTATAGAGGGATGTGTGTGTGTGCGTGTGTGTGCGTGTGTGTGTGTGCACGCGCTCATGCACACATGGAAGTGGATGGTGTGCTTGTGGTAAGAGGGGGTGTGCTCAGGTGACCACATGCGTGAAAATGCATTGAGCTGTACATGTGTGATTTGGGTTCTTTACTGTATGTAAATTACATTACAATAATAAAGTGAAAAATAAGTGTATGTGCTCATGTGTGCATCTGTACACAGATGTGCATCTAGGACACATGTGTAGACACTCAGGGTGCAGATGCCTGTGTTTATGTGAGGGCCTGTGCGTTGGGGGCAGGTGTTCAGTGACGGGATGTGTACTTGTTCCGGTTTGTGAGACACGTGCATGGAACACAGGAGTGTGGGTGTTGAGAGGATGAGAGTGGAGGACTCTGCCCCAAGGGTACTCAGGCAGGGGTGGGTGGGAGTGTGGATGAGAGGAGGGGTTATGGGCCAGAGTGTGGTGCCCCCATCAGCATCTGCCTTCTGCTCCCAGTCCCCAGGCTGGAGTGACTGACACTTACATGTCCACGGTCTTCTGTGTCTCGGTCAGGCCAGCCCCCTCCACAGTGACGGTGCAGCCCTCCAGGGGCTCGGCGAGCGGGTTCTGCAGGGACACCTCGGCCACCAGCTTGCGGTTCTTCTTGGGCTCCCCCAGGATCTGGGGCAGGGCACAGGGCAGAGGTAAGGGGCAGCATTGAGGGAGGGGCCCAGAACCCCTCCAGGGCAGGCAGGGTCCCGGCTGGGCCATCCCGGTCTTTGCTGCAATTTGGCCCACTGTTTGCTGAACACAGCCATGCCCATCCTGCCACTCTCACTCCTGACCTCCGTGCCTCAGTTTCCCCATCTGGAAAACAGGTGATGATCCTGGCCCGGCCTCCTTCATGGAGCTGCAGGGAGGCTCCACACAACCCAAAGGGGCTCTACTCTCCCTTGTTCCAGGGCCTAGAGTGGGAAGATCACAGGCTTTGGAGCCAGCCGATCTCTGCCCCTTCCTCGCTGTGTGACCCCGAAAGTCACTACCCTCTCTGAGCCTTGGTTTCTTCACGGGAGAGAAATGCCTGGCTGCAGGGTTCTCATAAGGATTGCTGAGCGAAAAACGTGCAAGCTCCTAGCAGAGTACCTGGCACACAGTGCTCACTCCCTCACTCTCTGCTCTTCACCATTTATTCGTAACCGCTGCATTTGGGTCCTGAGTGGCTCCTTGAAGTGAATCACTACGATGACGATGATGATGGTGACAACAGTCAGTTTTTATTGGGTGCTTACAATGCACTGGATAGGTTCTATGTGCTTCTTGTGGATGCACATTTAATCCTTATAACACCCACCTTAAGATGAATAAACTGAGGCACGGAGGGCCAGAGAAGTATGCTCAGGGCCACCCAACCACAAAGCCAGGCAGCCAGACTTCAGAGTCTATGCCCTTGACTCCCCCACTCTCTCTGTCCCACCAGGGTCCCAGGCTCTGGGGATCTAGCTTTAGGAGGCTAGCTTTTAAGGGTCCATGACTGGAGATCCCTAAATGCCATGACTCTACCACGCTGAGAGTCTAAGATTCACCCCTAGAGGCTACATGAGGCCCAAATTCTTTTGGCTTCGTGATGCTTTTCATGAGGATCCCTGAGGTGTCAACGAGCTTGAGGGAGCAGGGATGCAGGTGCACGAGGCCTGCCCTCTCCCAGCTCTGGGCTTGCCCTGGGACCCTGCCCAGCCAGCCCCTTACCCGGATCTTGATTTCTGGATTCTCCAGATAGATGTCTCTCTCGGCCAGCAGGTAGGTGTCGG
Source organism: Myotis myotis (assembly GCF_014108235.1). Classification (NCBI taxonomy): domain Eukaryota; kingdom Metazoa; phylum Chordata; class Mammalia; order Chiroptera; family Vespertilionidae; genus Myotis; species Myotis myotis. Next base: position 56,126,671 of record NW_023416401.1, on the reverse strand, counting down.
CAGCTGGCTCGATGAGGAGGCCCCGCACCTTGATGAGGTTCGACTCCGTCAGGTAGTCACAGTAATTCTCATAGAGGATTGGAAGGGAGATGCTGTTCTCTGCAGGGGGGAGGTGAGAGCACACTTAATGACCAAGACACAGCCCCACCTCTCCTCTTGCATTTCCACCGGCACAGAGAGGGCAAGGAATGCGCTTGAGCTCACACAGCGGGAGGATGGCTGGGCAGATCCCAGGCCTTTCCCCTGCCTGCCCTGGCTCCAGGGTGCCCAGGGAGGAGGTGGGCAGGGGAAGTAAAACAGCTGGTAGGGGAAGGCCTGGAGCTCTGACAGGCCTGGGTGCTGATCCTGCCTCCCCCCCTTTGCTCACGGGGATGCTGGGCCAGTCAGGACCTCGCTTTCCCCCATGAGGTGGGTAAGATTGTACATTTTATAGATGAAGAAACACTCCTGCCAGTAGGGGCTCAGATCAGGAGACCTGGCCCTGGTTGGCCAATGACGGGCTGTGTGAGCCTGGGAAGATGACCTCCCCTCTCTGTTTTTTCTGTTGCCTCTTGTTTCCCCAGACAATCGGCACCCTTAATGCTGGCAGCGCTAAGACCAGAGGTCCTTTCAGAGCAAAAGCCACACAGCAATGCGGGAGTAAGAGAGAAGGAAGCAGGGTCACCCCTCCCACGGCAGAGAAACCAAGTGTGATTGTCAGCCTATTATTCTGACAAGAACACTGAGGCCTGTAGGAGGCAGGAAAGGGCAGGGAAAAGGACACAGGACTGAGAATACGCAAGCCTGAGCCAGGCCCTGCTTGTCCCATTGGTCACAGGGAGCCTTGGACAGATCCCTGTTTCTTGGGCCTCCCCTGCCACACAGGATCGCTGGAGGGAGGGTCCCTGGGCTCCATCATCACCCAGTGCCTCTCTCCATCGTCCCAGTGCCCTGACAGGAGATGCTAGTGCCTCTTTTTCTGCCATCTGGCCCCTTCCTCCCCCCACTAGACCAGCATTTCCCAGACTCCAGCCATTCACAATTTTTCACACATAGGAGAGTATCCTAATTCTTTGCACACTATTTTTCTTTCAGTCCATTCATTTATATTTTCTAGCCTAGTCTAACCAGGGAAATTTTTCATCATCATTTGCAGCAAACCAGTCTCACTTACCATAAATAGAAGGTAACTGGTAAAAATAAATACAAGCTAAGTCATGCTTATTCAATTCCGGTGAGCTATCTTGTCTGCTAAGAGCTCTCAGTCTGAGACCTGAGCTTACTGTTCAAAAGGGAGATTAGCAAGGGTTGGGATGCTAAGACCCGTCAGCACCCACTGCGACGTCCCCGTGAGGTCATCTGAAGGAGCGTGAAGAGCTGAGGGAGTCACTTTCTCACACTGATGGTCCACATCCCACCCTTTGGAAAATGCTGCCTCCGTGTGCCCAGCCCTCCAGCCATTCATTCCCCGGGTGGATCTGCCCCAACCTCTGATCAGATGACATTAGGGGAAGAAAAGCAAATCTTTCTCCAAAAGGGACAAAAAGGAGTGAAAATTCCTGGTGGGGCAGAGTGGAAAGTCTGACCAACTCCACAGGAAAGAAAGGGAACATTGTCATCCAGGAGCTTCGAGGACACGGCCCAACTGTTGACTTTTCCAGGAGGCTGAACCGGGTGGGGTTGGACCTTCGAGAACTGCCTTCTGCCGCAGGGACCACGGCAGGGACCACAGCCATGGCCTTGGGCCAGGTGCTGGCCGAGAGAAGGAAACTTGTCCGGTGGTTTCAGTCATTCCTTAATGATTTGCCTGTTCTGGAGGGTGCTGTGGGCAGGCGTGATCACCAGTTGGCTGCATTCCCGGTGACCACCGGGAGGGGTGAGGGAGGAGAGAGAGAGACAGGGAGGGGCAGGAAGGAGATGGAGAGAAGCAGCAGGGCAAGGAGGCAGGGGTGGGGGCGACTGGATTCTGTTCTGCTGTCCTAGGCCCAGCTTCCTGTCCATTAGCACATGGAAATCCCCCAGATCTTATCATCTGAGAATAATGTGCAACTCAGCCAAAGTGTGGGGTTTTCAAGATTCACAGACCCTGCCTCAGGTTGAGCTTGGCACTGGAGGCCCCACGGGGTACCTGGACTAGCTCCGCCTCGCAGCCTGAGGATACCGTCCTCTGCCCCCTCCTGCAGGCTGTGCCCTTGCGGGTCCATGACCCCCTGTTGTGAACACATCCCCAGGATGAGGAGAAACAGCAACAGGCTTGGCGGGAGCCTCTCCGGAACAGTGCTCGTGGGCCCGATGGCATCTGAGCGGCAAAGAGGCCCGGGAGGAAATCATTATCCCTGGTCCAGGCTGAAGTTCACGTCTTGCCACACATTCCAGGAAGGACACTTCCTCCCTTTGAAGTGGTCCCAAGCCCAAGAAGGAAATGACATGAATGCATCCTAACAAGTGGGCCGAAGGGCTCTACAAAGAAGAATCAGACTTTGTCCAAACGGGGAACCTGAGGCCTGGGATGGAGGATAGAAACACCCCGGCACCCACAGCCCGTCAGCAGAATTGGGTGTTCTGACCACCCCACACACCTGACACGTAGGGCCCGGATGCTTAGGGCCAAGCTGGGTCCTTGCGGTGCCATCCAGGGCTGCAGGGCTCAGGCCCCACTGCGCCCAGCACGGAGACCACTACCTGGCACAGCAGGTGATCAGGAAAGGCCCGGGGGCTTCTCGCCTCCCACGCCTGTTTGCACTTCGCTCGTCCAGGAGTGAAGGCCCCCCACGCCCGGCACCACTTTACACGTCCCATCCAGCTCCTGAGCACCTGAGCACACGTCCTCACAGGGGCCCGTTAGGTGGGCATGTTGTTGCTCCAATTAGTGGGTGAGTATGGGTTGCGGCTCAGGCAGTGTGGCCACCTGCCCAAGGCCATACAGTTAGGAGGTGGTAGTGGGCACATGCAAAGCCAGTCTGACTGGCCTCAGAATGCATCTTTCAACAGTGTAAGTGTTGGGACCCCAGCCCTAGTGCCAAGTGACTCTGTTCTGAGGGCTTGGCCCTGCTCAGGGACCCTGACCGACCATCTGCTCTGGACATGAGGCTCCAGGAGTGCCCAAGTGGTTCCCAAGACAAAACCAGGAGGTGGCACTGTCAGTCCCATAGACCCCGGGCCTGAAACACAGGCAGGCCTCCTTAGCACCTGGATGGCTGTGCCCCACACGCCAGCCCACGGGGCCAAGGGCCGAAGGAGAGGAAACGTGCAGGCTGACAGGCAAGAGGAGAGGGAGGGCCCCCTGCATAAACACAGAGCACTCCTGCCCTGGGCCTCACGCAGCTCTGCCTACTAGCATAGTCCCAGGTATGAAGTGGCTACGGTGTGCTCGCCTCTTCCTGGCCAGACAGTCCCACAGTATCAGGTCATGACTCTCCTGTCTCTGAGGGGAATACGAAAGTTCAGCCAGAAGGACCCTCAGAGGACCGTCAGTGTCTCATTCCACTGGCCCCAGGTCCTCTCCCAGCTCCATGACCCCTCTGCCCGTCTCATGCCTCTGGGTCCTAACGCAAAAGACAGGACTGGGCTCCTGGGTGGCAGGAGGAGGGCTCCGTGCTGCCTTACCAAGTGACCTCAGCAGCGGCCACAACCCCTCTCAGGGTCTCAAGCTTATTTGCCCATTTTCCAAAGTGAACTCCTATGCATCCCTCAAGGCCCAGCCCCAGATGACCCCTTCTTAAGGAAGACAACCCGGCAACAAAAAGGACCAAGGAGATGACCGTGCAGGCAGAGGCTCTGCCCAGGGCTGAGGGCTGGGTCATCTACTGACATTATTTTACCCCAAAAGAGGGGAGACAGGGAACTAAGGAGGGACGGGAAGGGGGTCTGCCTTATAGGGTGGACGGGACAGGCGCTAGGGCGGTTTATGAGGAGACAATCAGGGCCAGGAGGAAACCCTTCTCTCTGCAGCGGACTGGACCGTGTCTCCTGTCACCACGACAGCTTCACTGTCCAATGTGGCAGCTCTGGCCACACGTGGCTGTTTACAAAGTGAAATGGAAACTTCAGTTCCGCAATTGCGCCAGTGGCTTGTCAAGTGCTCAGCAGCCACATGGCCTTAGCGCTGGTCTAGCACAGTGGTTCTCAACCTTCTGGCCCTTTAAATACAGTTCCTCTTGTTGTGACCCAACCATAAAATTATTTTTGTTGCTACTTCATAACTGTAATGTTGCTACGGTTATGAATTGTCATGTAAATATCTGATGTGCAGGATGGTCTTAGGCGACCCCTGTGAAAGGGTTGTTCGACTGCCAAAGGGGTCGCGACACACAGGTTGAGAACCGCTGGTCTAGAACCTCTTCTCTCAGGGGCTGGGAACCTCCAGAGGAGAGCAGATCCTGGGTGTGGGAGTTGCTGGAGACAGAGGAAAGAAATTAGCGGGGAGAGAGCAGTGGAGAGTCTGGGAAAGCAGTCGGAGTCCGAGAACATGAGATGGAACAAAGCAGTGTAGCTGCTGACAGCACAGGTTCGGGCCTCAGTCCTGCCACATCCCGACTGTGTGGTCTTGAGAAAGTTACTTAACCACTCTGTGCTCAGTCTTCTCCCCTGGAAAATGGGGAGGCAAACTGCACACGCTCAGGGCACAGGCCCTTCCTAGCACGTCAGTCTGTGGTCAATAACTGATCCAGGAACAAAGGGCCTTACCGGAATGGGGCTCCAGGGAAAGATCGAGCAGGTTCTTGGAGCTGCACACCGGCCCCAGCGTCCCGTTGGAGCTGACAGTGCGAGCACAGAGCAGGAGGCGGCAGGCGTGGTTCTCCGCAGTGTTGTTGGTGATGTGGGCAAAGACGTCGAAGTCGCTGCCCATTTTCATGCTTCGGGCCACGCGGATCCTCATGGCCACCCCCGTCTCCTCTTTAGCTGCCAGCTTGTTCAGGTTGTTGGCCTTCCTGAAGGCCTCCCTCTCCTCTGGGGACCCTGTGGGGATAGGCAAGACATTTCTCCTGTCAAACCATCCTCTCTAGACCTTTCAGAGGCCCGGGAACACCTCTTCCTTCTGTGTTATCCTTTCCACCCAGAACACGGCCATGGGACCCCCAGCCCCCAGCCAGCCCTGGAAAGTCAGTGCGGGCCAGATGTGGGCCGGGGTCTGGTTTCCCCGTCATCCCTGTGAGCCCCACTGTGCTGGGCAGATGCTTAGAAACATCAATCGTATTGGATTGGCTGTCAGACGCGCCCGATCCAATTTTAAAAATAATCCACATCCTTCCCCCCACCTCCTCCTACTGATTTAACATTAGCAACAGAAAGAAGTCTTATTTTTGTGCCTGATTGAACCCATCTTATCTTTAAATCTCTCTTGGTCCATTTCTCTTTCATCTCACCCCTCCCCATCCACCATCCTGCACACTTCCCCAGCTGTATGAGAACTACTGCAAAAATAAACACGACTGAGTTCCAGAAACCTCCTCCTGGGCCCCCTGGATTTCCAAGCCTCTCGAGTTGAAAAAGTGTGGAACTGCCCATCTACAGCTGTAGGTCCCACTGCTGGTAAGCGCTGTTAACACACAACATGGACATCATTCATTTTTGGTGTGATGCATGCCTCTCCTATATAACAGACACCCCTTCAGTTTTATTGAGTCAAGCCAACCCCCCAAAAAGTGAGGCTTAAAGACCAAATGGAATCCTTTTGTGGAATATAGAATTATTTTCCTAAACAAATTATCCTCTACCACCGTCTTCCAGTGTGTTTGGTAAGTATAACCTGCTCCTAAGGAATTCTTTGGAACGGAGAGTAACCTACAGGTCATTGTATGCAGACTGCCAAATCACACGCGCACACACACACAAACACACACACACACACACACACACACACACACACACACACGCCGGGCTGGTAAAACCGGAGCTTATCTGCAAGGCAGTGTCGAAGGCTCAGGGCACCTACCCTCTGGGTACTTATAGTTGTGGGTGATGTCCTCCCGCTGGTCACGGCCCACACTCTTAGTGCTGATCTTCTGCCCCACCATCATGGAGTTGTTGATGGACTTGTGCATGGACCCATCCTCCTGCCGGATCCATTCCACCACATCGGCATTGACCTCGGCAAAGACAAAAGGGGCGTCGTACTTGGTGCTCAGGTCGCCTTCCTTGATGGCACGAACTGGAACGGGGCCACAGCAGTATGTCCCTGGTCGGGGGAAGAGGAGGCAGAGATGCACCTGGGATGAGGGTAGGATGGCCCCCTCCAAACCTCCCACAAGTCAACCACACGTGGCAAAACATCTCGAGGCCATAAAGCCCTTTGGCTCAGGGACTCCACTGCTAGGAAAGCATCATAGGTAAGAATTAAGGATCGAGACTTTGGAGCCCAGCTTTTAGGGTTCAAATCATAGCTCTTACTAGCTGTGTGACGTTGAAGTAGTTACTTAACTTCTCGGAGCCTCGGTTTCCTGTTGGGGATGCTATTTATACCTCCCTAATGAGGATTTGCATATACGAGGTGCTATGTAAGTGATAAATAAATAGAAGGATATCCCAAAGCACCCTAAGGAACCGAGGGAGCCACGCAGCTGGCCGTATTTGAGAAGGCAGGGCCTCTGTCTGGTACAACACCCACGCCAATGTTTATCTCAGCGTGGCTTACAGCTGCCTCAAACTGGTCACACATCTGAACGTTGAGGACTGGAGGCTGGGTAACTGTATTATGGTGCGTCCATTTGATGGAACACAGTAACACGAAATTCAAATTCAAATCACAGAAACTGCCTGGTAGAGAAATGCTAACGACTTACGAAAAAGTGACAAACTAGCATGAAAGGCCACATACAGCCAGAGCTCTTAACCCAGAGTCCACGGACCCCCAAGGTGCAACGAATAGAATCCAGGGGTCCGTGAACTTGGATGGGGGAAGATGAGGTCTTTCTCTTCATTGTACTGTGACAGCATTTCCTTCGACTGTGGAAGCAGCAAACCATAATCTTAGCTGCACTTATGACTCATCGCCCATAAAACCACAGATACTTTCATAGCACTTAGTAGTTGTCACAGATAATTGGAGATAACGTTTATGCTCATCCTTGCTACCAAGTTACCTAATGTATTAATTCTACCGCTAGATCTTGTTATATGAAACCTATATGATTACATTACAAATCTATTTTTTTAATTTTTTGATAACTCTATTTCAGTGTAATTGGTTGACTTTGTAAACCCTGGGTATTATGTTCTATGAATTGGCTTCACCAATTTTGCCGTGGTTCTCTCTTCCTCGCCTGCACACACATATGCAAACAAGCATATAATTGGAGGTGACTGTGTGAGAATGTTAACGGTGCTTTGTGCGGAGGGAGAGGACAAGTTGCTATTTGATATTTTCTTTATGCTTCTCCCTACTTTCTGTTTTCCACAGCAGGCAGGGGTGACATTTCATATTGCATCAGTGAGGCCCCCACATTAGATGGACCAGCCAGTGACCTTCGGGGTCAGCCAGACTTGGGTTAGAATGCCAGCCCTGTGCTCTCCAGCGGAGGGACTCTGAGGAGTGCTCTCTGAGCCTCAGTTTCCTCATCTAGGCAATGAGGACACACCTACCCACCTTCACTCTTCTCCTGGGGCGTGGGGTCGAGGGCCTGCCACCCCTCATAGCCCGGCTGCAGGTCGGGCCTGGTCATCCAGGACTCCACCCAGCAGTGGAAGTTCCTGTTGGGAAACGAAGCGGAACGTTGGCCAGGACTCACACTCAGGCTTTCATCCCCTCCCCACAGTCCACACTCGCCTCGTCCTCAGCTGGGCCCACCTGGCCCCCTGACACTCCTCTTTGCTCTTCCCTCTGTGGGCCCTGGCCAGGTGCTCCTGCACTGAGTGTCATTCTCAATGCCTCTCCCACCGCCCGACCCTTTCAGTGGCTCAGCTGAGGTTTCCTCCTAATTTCTCAGCCCCGTCCCTTCTCTTCCAGCCTCTGGAAACAGGCTGTGCCTTGGTTCAGGCCTCATCCCCAGCCGCCTGGACCACACCCCACCTCCGGTCTCCCTCCAGACCTGCTCCAAGGTGGTCAGCCTGTCCCGCTCCCAGTTGGAAGCCTTGGGTGAGGTGACGGCCGCTGCCGCTGAAGGCCCAGGCCCCCTGGCCTCCAGAATCCTGACAACGCTACTCCCTGGGGCCATCCACGCGTCGCGCTGACTTTTCTCCTCTTGGCCTTTGCTCATGCTGTTCCCCCCACCTGGAGAGCCCTCCCCACACCCCGTTTCCCCCTCGTGCAAACTCTGTTCAGATTTGAAACCCAATTCAAATGTGACCTCCTCTGAGAAGCCTTCCCAGATCTCCTCTCCTGGAGACCACAGGGCCCTCCCCCCAACCTGGGCTCCACCTCACCAGATCATCTCGCTCTTGTTACCCTCGAACTCCCCGAACTCGTTGCGGAAGTACTCGATGAGCAGGTTGCTGTTCGAGTCATGGGCCGAGTTGTAGTTGGTCACGACTCGGGTGGGGATCCCCAGGCACCGCAGCACTGGGAGGGGGGACACGGCAGAGAGAGGGGTTAGGGATCGGGCTGAGGACCTGAAGACATGCCCATCTGTACCCCAGTGAAGACTGCACCCACTGTCCAAGTGGTGAGGGTGTGTCATCCCCTCACCCAGACAATGGTGCCCACCTTGCTAGTCGTCCCATGCCCACTCTGTACCCCCAGCTAACAGAAGAAACCTCTAAAATGCAAATCTGACATCAACATGCCTCTGCTAAACCTGCAATGGCTCCCCGTGGCCCTTGAGGTCAAGGCCAGACCTCTGGCTGGGGCCCCCTGGCCTTGCAGGCTCTGGCCCCTGACTGCCTCCTGCACACGTTGCTCCAGCCACATTGGCTTCCTCACTGCTCCCCCAGCACCCACACTCCCACCAGCCACAGGCATTGGCCTGTGCTGTGCTGTCCTCCAGGAAAGCTACCTCGCTGGGTTTAAATTGCCCCATTGTTTGCATTCATACCAAGACTAGGGATTCATCCCCATGGGTGGGCACGTGAGGGGGCCTTTAATTAGTTCTCTGAAGCAGGGAGGGATCTGTCTTATTTCATATCCCCAGAGCCCAGCGTAGGCCTGGCACAGACTATCTTGTCCAATGAGATGAAGGTGTGGGTGAAGTAGAGAGAGGAGGAGGGAGGGAGGAAGGGAGGAATGAAGGACTGATAGAGATTCAGAGTGGGGGGCAAGCAGTGAAACAGGCAGAAGAGGAAGCAGAGGTCAGAAGTCCTTCCATTCAAGCTCTCGCTGCTTCCAGCTGTGTGACCTGGGGCCAGTCCCTTCACCTCTCTGGGCCTTGTCTCCTCTTCTATAAAATAAGGTCAGGGTGCAGGTGCAGTATCATCAGATGTGTTGGGACACAGTCATGGATGAGGAGGGCCCTGTATTTACTCCAAAGCACATGGAGAGGAGAGAGCCCCAGGCATGAGTCTTGCCTGAATGGAGGTAGTGGGTGCTCCTGACAGATGGAATTATGGGGCTTTTACTTCCCCATCTTTCAGGTGCTTTTTAATGTACATTGTAAAAGCAACACACTCTCAGGGTAGGGATAAAGAAAGTAAATAGCTAAAAAAAGAAGAAGAAGTGAAGCAAAAAAGCCCTGCCAACATGACCCACAGGACTCTTGTTTCGGTTTTAGTTTTGACTGAGGTTGAATTGCTAAATCAGGGGAGGGGCAGGGATGTGAACTTTGCCTGCCATCAACTAGGGCCCGGGGTTCTGGCCAGATGCGTGGGCGTTGGGAGGCGGGAAAGGAGCAGCATGAATCCCCACCTCTTGCCTGGTTCCTGTGCCCTGAGGCCTGGGCAGAGGCCAGACTCGCTGCTGCCTCAGTGAAGGCTGGTGGCCCAAACCTAGGCCTTGCCCCGCCATGCCACCAGAATCCTGCCCTCACTGCCCAAGGAGCAAGGTATCATCCCTGTCCCCACGGATGGTGTCTGGGAAGCTTCCATCACAGTCTACGGCCAGGAGGCTTCCCCCAAGTCAAGCACACGTGGTTCCAAGCCCAGCCGTGCCACTCACCACCAGCTGTGTGACCTCGGACAAGACACTTGCCCTCTCTGAGCCTTCATTTCCTCCTCTGAGAGGAGCTAATAATAGTTGCTTGTCTGGATGTTGTGATGACTCAGAGAGGTGCTGGGTATGGGCAGTCCAGTCTGCCAGTGCCCAGGGTGGACCAGCAAAGTGTGTCACGGTGCCCTGCAAATGTCTGTCTGACAGTGTTGGCCAACTCGCAGACACGGAGAAAATGCCCCAGGATCCAGATGAGGAATCACAGCTTCCCCTGACAACCCCCAACCTAAACCTAACCTGAGCCCAAGACAGTGCTAAGGATCCTACAAGCTTCCTGTGAATTGGGTTGGTCACCACTGTCTCCGTTCCACAGGTGAGGAAACTGAGGCTTAGAGACACCAATTCTCATGCCCAAGTCCACCCAGGGGCTGGAGGTGGAGCTGGGATCAAACTAGGCAGTAAGACTCCAGCGCCCATGGACCAACCCACCATTTGGCTTCCTGAAGAAATGCCGGGACCGAGGGAGTCAGACAGCCCCTGGTTTGCCTAAGTTTTCCTGGTTCCATTCCACGCCAGGCCTGGCAGGAGGCTGCGAGGACCCTGACGCAGCCTTGGCCCAGGGGAGAGGACAGTCACGGGCAAGATCTGCAGCTAAACCTGCAGGCGGTCATAGCCCCGCGGGAAGCAGGCACCCACAGGGGAGCGCGGGGGCTCAGACCACCGATGGTGGGGTTTCTTCAGGAAACCCTTGGGGTTCTCTGAGCAGGTGTGTTGTAGGCCCCTCAGAGGAAAGGGGGCAGGTGGGGGAGGTTTCACGAGAAAGGGGAATTCAGAGGTCACGGGGGCAGACAGTCATGGAGGAGGGGAAATGCGGAAGGAAAAGCAGAGGCAGACTCGCTGGGAACCGGCGTCAGGCTGTCCCCACCCAGCCTGCTAGAGTGCAGGAAAGTGCAGGGGCTGCTGGGGACCCTTTTCTGGGCCTGCGCACTGGTCACTTAGAGTCAGAGAAGCTAGGAACCCAAGATCAGCTCTTAGATTTCCTGAGCCCAATAATAATAATAATGATAATGATAATGATAATAATAATAATAATGGTAGTAATGGCAGCAGCACTATGTAAGTATTTGTTGTTATGCATATGAAATAATTTTAAACATTTCACATATGCTAACTCACTTAATCTTTACAACACCCCAGAATAAAGGCACTATTATTACGCCTATTTCAGTTAAGTGATTTACTCTTAAGGACACACATGGTCAGAAGCCCAGCTGGGGTTTGAATTCCACCCTTGACTCCATGTTCCCAACTGGGATGTGATGCTAACCCATTCTCAAAGCACCATCATCAGCTCAGATTTGCCTGGCTCCAAAGTCTATATTCTCAACCCTGAGCCCGTGCTGCCTCCCAAATAACATCCCTCATTGTGGGAAAAAGGAACAGAGAGGGGCAGCCACTGGCTCCAGGCCACACAGTACATCGATGGCATTGGTGGCAGAGGTAGGACGAGACCTTGGGTCTCTTGATTCCCACCCCAGGGCTCTCTGCACCCCACTTCCAGGGCTCATGGAGCTGAGAAAAGGTTCCAGGCCCTGCCACCCCGCAGTGTGCAGCTCACCTGTGCAGGCCACAGCAGCGAAGACCCAGCACTGGCCGTACTTGACCTTCTGGAAGCCGTAGTTCTTCCAGCGCCGCAGGATGTCCACACTGCCGATCCAGAACATGGGGCTGACGCCGTCCGCGTAGTTGTTGTCCCAGCGTCCCAGCAACACACCCTGGTCGTCATTGCAGTTGACCTGCAACCAGCAGGGCATCAGGGGGATCAAGTCTGGGGAGAGGGTGGTGACTGTGCCGGGTTGAGCACAAGTTCAGCACATAGTAAAAGGCAGGGAGTTTCAGGATGAGGGAACAGCAGGTGCGAAGGTACCAAGGTGTGACAGGCTGTGTGGTACAGCAGAGATGGTTGGGGCTGGCAGCCAGGGTGCAGGAAAGAGAAAGGGAAGGCAGGAGGTGGAGAGGGGACGAGGCCATGAGGGCGATGCTGGAGATGTGAATGTGTCTACGGGGTGGCACCCTGTGATCTGAGTACAAAGACCAGTTCTGGCTTCTGCCCAGATTGTGTCATTCCCCAACTCCCTTCCCTTGGGGATAAAATCCAGGCTTCTGCGTGGTCTGGCCCCGGCCTACCTCTGCAGCCCCGCCTGCACCCTGCTCCCCCTTGCTCACTCTGCTCCAACACGCTGGCCTCCCTTCTGTTCTTCAAACCTGCCCAAGTCGGTACCTAACCAGGGTCTTTGCACAAGCTGAGCTCTCTGTCTGAAAGGCTCTTCTCCGCCCAGTTAGTATATCAGCTCAGGGATCGTCACTTACGGAGGCTCCCCCTCCCTCGCTGAGGTTAGGCCTGCGGTCAGACACGCTCACACATCTGGGTTCCTTCAGCGCCTGCATCATTATTTATGACTATGCAACTCATTCACATGACATTTTGGTTAATGTCTGTCTTTGCTCACTCTCCCACTGGAACATAAACTCTATGAAGTTAGAGACCACACATGTCTTAAACCCAGCTGTTTCTCCAGTGCCTGGGACATAGCGGCACTTGATAAATATTTACTGAACGAATGAATTGCTTTGAGAGATCACATGACATTATCCTCATTTGGGTAAATTTTGTCTTTCTAAATACAAGCTCTCTTAGCTGAGACTCACCCGTCCCCTGGGAGCCCCCACTGTGCTCTGTCATGGACCCATAGGGTGGGCCATGCTGCTCACTCACCATGGCGCTCACCACCCGGCCCACATAGACCGGGCTGCTGCGGCGGGAGCAGTCACGGCCACTGTTCTTCAGGTACTTGGGGTTGATGTCCAGGAGCTTCAGGCAGGTATCCAGGATCTCGTCTTCAAACTGTGTCAGAGGAAACAAAAGGAGGATGAGGGGGGTGAGGAATCACCTCCTCCAGGAAGTCTGCCTTGAAGCCCAGCAGCTATAGGACCCCTCAGCCTGCCTTACACAGACTGTGATGCCAGCTTCTCCTGGCTGAGGAGGGACTGGGGTGGGACAAAGACTGAGTGTATGAGAAAGGGAAAGGGGGTGTGCCTCCATCCAGGGTCTGACTGGGGGGTCCTGGGGATTTGGAGTAGAGACCACTGAGTGGGGAGCCCAGTGTCCCTGGGGCTTCTCTACCCTCAGAGTCACCTCAGGCCCTGCCGGTGTCCCTTTGCCCTCTCTGCTCAGCCAAATCTCCTACTTCCCCCAAAACCTGACTCACCCTGCAGAGCGGGTGAGGGCCCCCTCTTCCCCCACCCCGCCCACCCACACTGCTCTGATTGGAACTGATGTAGATTAGAAAGATATAAATCTACTGGTAATCTCGTCACGCCTCTGTTTCTACCATACTCATTGATATCTAGATTTCCCTTGTAGCCTGCAGGGCCCTGCATGATCTGTGGCTGGGGTTCCCCTCTTACTGCAGGGCCTTTGGACTGGCCATTTCCTTGCTTGGATGGAACGCTCTTCCTGCCACTCTCTGTGTGGCTCACACCTTCTCATCCTTGCAACTCAAATGTTATCTTTATCCAAAGGAGGACTCCCTCCTTGTCACACCCATTGGACCACGGATCTGTCATGTTCGAAGGCTCTTCCGTCTGTCCCCTGCTCCACATCTCTATGGTCTTGTCCCAAACCAGGCCTCATCACAGGTCTCCCTCCACGGCTTGAATCCTTTTGTGGCTTCCTATTGCCATCAGCTTGACATTAAGGCCAGTTTCCAACCTGAACACTGCTGACTTCTCCCACTTCAACTCCTGGGGCTCCTTCATAAGTACAATGCTCCTCAGGCTACAAGATACTTCTTAGGCATAAATTGTCCCATCTCCAAGCTCTTGCTCATGCAGTTCCCTTTGCCTAGTAGACATGCACCCACCTCCTTTAAAGCCCAGATCACATGGTGCCTATTTCAGGAACTGCCCTGTCCCCTGTGGGCAATTATTCCCTTCCTTTACATCAGGAGGTTGAGGGGTCAGGGGTGAGATAGTTCTTGCTTCATGAATTTTCTCAGCAGTGTCTCAAGAATTTTTATGGGAGGCTGAATGGTAGAGGAAAACAGCAATGGTTTGGAGAACCAGCCCAGGCTGGCCTGGGAGAATGAGAAACTACATGGAACAGAGATGAGCCATCCAGCTGAGGTCAGACAAGTTCAGCCTAGACAGCCATGCCCTGGCTGACCCAGAGATTTAAGCCTCTTGGGTTTAGGCTTGTTTGTTATTCGGCAGTAGCTAGCTGATATATCCAGACCAACAGTTCCCAGAGTATTGACATTAGATCAGAAGCATCAGCATCACCTGAGAACTTGTTAAACATGCAGAATCTCAGCCCACACCCACATCTACTGAATCTGACACTAGGGGTGGGCCCCATGATGTGTATTTTACACACTTTCCCAGTGATTCTGATGTATATTTAAGCTTGAGGTCCACTGGTGTAGATGAAGGTTTAAAGCCTGCTCTCAGCACATGCTGAGCATACAGTAAGTACTCACCAAGTGCTGCCTATTAATTTGATATATGGCCTTGAATGTTCCCCTTCTCTCTCCTGGAATGACTGCCTGCCCACAACTCCTAAAGGCTCCCCTCATTCTTTCCCACCGTGAATATCTGGGGCTGCTGCTCCCATGGCAGGTAGGGAAACCCTTCGCTGTGTGACTTCAGGCCTGGCCTGGACTGTCTCTGAGCCTCCATTTCAGGGACCTTGAATGCTGACAACATGGGGTGGGCAGCTCTGAGGCCAGATCACACTTTTGCAGCTTGACTGTCTCAGACCCGGAGCCCAGTACACAGTGGGTCTGAGATGGTTGGGAGGGGCAGGGTGAGACCATACCTGCCCAAAGTTCCAAGGGATACCATGGATGTACTTGGCCGAACCCTGGTAGACGAAGCCCTGCTGGGCGAGGACGTACTCCTGCCGCTCTTCCTCGGAGTCCAGGTACACAGCATCCGCTGTGGGTGGGAAGGAGGGGCCTCAGCTCTGGGTCTGGTGAGGCCCAGGGTTCCCGCAGACTTGGCATCGGGGATGACAACTCCCCGGGGCCAGGTTGGCGTCTCAGAAGCCTTTCTAGCATTTAATCTAAAAAACTAATCATTAATACATAATCCCATGTCAATGACAGAGATTGTGTTATCAGTTAGTGACAACAACGGTGGGCTGCCTTTCATCCAACATTTGTCACGTGCCCGGATTGGTGATAAGCATGTGGTATCTAATAACTTGCTTATTCTCCACAAGAGCCCTACGTAGAAGGGATCCATGAAAGCCCCATTTACAGGTGGAAAAAACTGAGCCTCGAGAATACTTTACGAACGGGAAAACTGAGGCTAAAACAAAGGGCAGAGGAGCCTGGGCAGGAGTTGGGAGCCCCTACCTCTGGTCCTCACCTGCTGTGTGGCCCTAGCAGGTCACCTCTCCGGCTCTGCCCACCTCTCGGTGTTCCCTGTGCATACGATGGGTGGCAGATCTGAAAGGTGCTTCGTAAGCTAAAGCCCGAGCCAGTGTGAGGAAGGAGCACTATTCAGGGTGGAGAGAAAGCCAAGGAGGTGTGTCTGCGGCGCTGGGGGGAGGTGGGGTCCCGTCCAGCTCGGGGGTTAGGCACAGCCACCTGGAGCAGGTGGCATCTGATGCCTTACGACATGTAAGCAGGGGACCAGAGACAGCCAAGCTGCAGCGGCTGAAAAATGCAGGGCACTTAGTTCCCTATGACTAGTGAGGACAGACAAGGGGGCGGAGGTAGCCGGGGCCAGAGGGCAGGAGGTCAGATGTCAGGCTGGCCTTTACCATCTCCGTGTCACAGGGGAAGAAATGGAGGAAGGGGAACTCCAGAGCCTCGCTATGCCTTTGGTGGGCCCTGGGCATTTTTGCTTCCATTAAAAAAAATGTATATATTAAAAATGTATTTCATGCCTGCATTAGTATAAGGATGGATATAGTAATATTATATATTAAGACATATTCTCTGGTCTAAACACTTACTGTTTTCTTCTGATTTTAAAACAATTCACATGTTTTTGTGGGCCCCTGAGGAATGGTGGCCCCAGGCTCTGCCTGAGAAAGCACAGTCGGTGCTCCTGGCAAAGCTGGGCTAGAATATAGTGGCCAGGACCCCTCCGGCCCCGGGCTCCACCGGCCCCTCTGCAGTGACCAGCACCCCCACTTGTACTGCATGGAGCAAGGCAGATGTGGCCATGGCTGAGTGTCTATGTATCCTGCTCTTTGGCTCCGGAAATTGTGCAATACAAATTAGCCTTACGATAAGTGAACCATGTGGTTATAAATCAGTTGGCAGTGTGGGAAAAAGAATGAAAGAGAAAGAAATGCCCACAGTGTTTTCCCATCGGAGTGAGCTGGAGTGAGCGTGTCAGCACACTGGGTGACCCCAGCTCAGGTTCCCAGCTCAGGTAAGGGTGGGGCACTGGGGACAGAAGCCTTGCTTGTAACGGGCACTTGATCCTGTCCATGCTGGAGCTCAGGGACAGGGGGTCCCCTGTCACGGGCGGATCCTGCCCTCTGCCCCAGAGGGAGAACAGTGTCCTCGTTCCAGCCCCACCCCACACAGAGCCCAACTTCCTGCTTTCCAATCACCAGGCCCACTGCTTCCTCGAGGCTCTCACCCTGGGATGTGGGTCACTTCTTTAGTCACTGTGCTGCTTGGCTGACCGCCACGCAGCCCGTGGGCAGGGAGGGGACAGTTCCAGAGGAAGGAGGACATCCCCAGAACCTTGCTCCCTGTTCGCTGGACGCTGAACTCGCACAGTGCTGGCTGGGAGGAGGACACTGCATGTTCCTGCTCCACGGGCTGGGCTGCCAACGGGCTGTAAGCTCCGCAGGTTGTCAGAAATCAAAACAAGCACACACGTGCCCGCTCCGGCAGCACATATACTAAAACAAGCACACGGCGGGCTCCAGCAAGGCCGATCCTGTCCCACGTGGCCACGGAAGCAAGGGTGCAACACCCTCCCCATGATGAAACCCTGACGTAGGGGACCAGATGAATGAAAGAGCCACACGGACAGGATGTGGTCACTCAGGAGCTCAAAAAGAATGAGCTGATGGCCCAGCTGGTGTGGCTCAGTGGTTGAGCATCGGCCCATGAACCAGAAAGTCACGGTTTGACTCCCGGTTAGGGCACATGCCCGGGTTGCAGGCTCAATCCCCAGGAGGGGCCGTGCAGGAGGCCGATGATTGATGATTGTCTCTCATCATTGATGTTTCTCTCTCTCTCCCCTTCTCCCTTCCTCTCTCTGACGTCAATAAAAACACATTAAAAAAATGAGTCTAGCCCTGACCGGTTTGGCTCAGTGGATAGAGTGTCGGCCTGCTGACTCAGGGGTCCCGGGTTCGATTCCGGTCAAGGGCATCGGTACCTTGGTTGCGGGCACATCCCCAGTGGGGAGTGTGCAGGAGGCAGCTGATCGATGTTCCTCTTTCATCGATGTTTCTAACTCTCTATCCCTCTCCCTTCCTCTCTGTAAAAAATAAATAAAATATATTTAAAAAAATGAGTCTCTGTGTGCAGATGAATGTGGAAAGATCCTCAAGACATATTGTAGAAGAAAAACAACCCAGTAGGTTGATGTATTTGTGGGATCCTTTTACATTAAAGGAGACAGAGGAGCTCAATGCGGTGATATCTCCAGGCACATGTGCCCAAATCTAAGGAGATGAGCCCCCCATGGTGGCTATGATGGTGTTCCCCAAGGAGGGGTGACAAGGGGTGGCTGTCTCTGCAGTGCTTGAGGTTTTATAAAGAGGACAGTCTCCTGTCTTACTGTTATAATGAGAAATAAAAGCCAAAGTATGTAAAAGAGAAAATAAAACATCTTTCTGCTCAAATATGTTATCAAATACCCCCAAATGGAGAAGAAGAAAAATAAAGCAATGGCCTGTAAGAAGCTGGTTATCTGACGCTGGAGAGACCAGGATTTCTGTCCTGGGCCGAGACTTTGAGGGGAGACACCAGTTCCTGGGCTGAGACCCACCCACAAGGCCTCCCTCTCTGCCTTGCTGTGTAGGAGCAGGAAGGAAACCCAGCTGACTGCCTTGTTAGTCAGATGGGAAAACTGAGGCCCAAGAGGCGTTGTGGCAGCCCCTGCCTCCTCCCATCTGCTCAAGTTGGCCTCGGTCCTCCCGAGTGTCCCCTCCGACTCCCCAGCTTCGTGCAGCCGGGTCCACTTACTTACTGAAGGAGCTGCCAAAAGCCCCCTCACTTCTCTGAGCCTCAGTTCCCTGCCTGTGACATGAGGCCGCTGACCTCTCCCCCTGCGCTGGTTGAGAGGAATAATTGAGAGCGTGTGTGGGGAGACACTTAGATAAAACTGCTCCTGCCCCCCTCTCCTGGCTACCCCACCCCACCACCTCCCTCGGTTTCCCCTCCTCTTGCCGGTCTGGTGAGGTTTAAAACAGAGCCCCATGAAACAGTACCAGGTGGGAGCCATAGGCACCCCATTCCTGAGTGGAGCTTCAGAACCCGGCCACCTCCACGCCCAGCTCACAGGGCCATGGGAACATGCGGACAAGACATGGGCTAAGACCGCTTGGTGGCTGTGAGGCTTTGACAAGTCATTGTGCTTCTGTGAGCCTGTCTCCTCCTCTGTACATGGGAATAAGAGGAGTCCTCACATCACAGGGTCTGGGGGAGCTGAGCACGGAGCTGCAAAGAGTGGGCCTCACTCAGTCTACCTTGATGTCTCTTCTGCCCCATCTTTCACCCTCAGTAGCTCCCATGGGTAGGTCTGGCCCTGCCCACCTCCCACCTGCCCATGGATGGAGTATACCTCACCTGGGCACCAGGGGTTGAAGAGCAGGGTGAAGTTGCCCAGCAGGAAGCTGGAGCCCTGGTAGCCGGTGGAGGCCTCCATGCTGAGGCGGTATAGGCCGATGGGGGCGTGAGCTGGGGCAATGAGCTGCAGCGAGAGTTCACTGTCCTGCTGGTCTAGCACTGAGGCCGTCCAGGCACCCTCCTCCACGGCATCGGACAGCGGGAAGCGGGCCTTGGTCCCCGCCTCCTGGCTGGGTGCTGGGCCTGTGGAAGGAGAAAGCAGGGGCCATGAGCCAGGGGTGGGCAGGGAGGGAGGAAGTCAGGACTGGCAGGGGCCTGGCACATGCCAGGGGTCCTTGGGCCTGGATTCAAGGCCTAGTTATGCCACTAACCATGGAGAGAACTTTGGCAGGAGATTTCATCTCCCCGAACCTTGGTTTTCCCATCTGTAAAATGGGGATCAAACCCCCCGCTTGGAGGGTGGTTTTGTAGGAATGCGCGACAAGCTGTAGACAGATTCCTCCTGGGAGAGGGGTCAGTGCAGCCTGGGGCAGGGTCTGTCACGCTGCTCTGGACTGGCGTGGCTTTGGACAAGCCCATCCCCCTCTCCGTTTGCCCGCCTGCAGCAGGGACAGGAATTGGGTAGGTGGTCCCGGGGGCCCGCCTTTCCTGCCGAGTTCCTTTACCCACTGACGTCCTCCTTCCCTTTCAGGAAAAGAAACCCAGGCTCCGAAGAGGATAGGACAGGGTCCCCGGTGGCCCTCCAGCCTTTGGCCTCTGGATCTCCATGACAGCTCCGAGGAGTGTTCACAGCCGCCTCACCTGTCCATCGCCCTTTGCACTTTATGAAATGCCTGGGCGCTCCCAGCTTCCCCCAGGCTCCCTTGAGGGGGGAAACCGAGGCTACCCCAGGGTCAGAAATCAAAGCAAGTATGCACGTGCCCGCTGTGTGCTTGATTCGGTATCCCTGGGCGGGGTCAGCATCCAAGCCCAGGTTCCTGGGCTCTGGCTGTCCCCTCTGCACCTCTCATTCCCAGAGGATGCTCCCTGGGGTGTGTGTGTGTGTGTGGGGGTGGGGGGGTGGGGCGGGAGGCGGGTCTCGAGGCTCAGGGAGGCAGAGGGGCTGCCTCAAATAGCTGCTTTTTCAGGTGGAGGGGAGGGCCTGGCCCTTGCAGGCAGGACTGAGTCATGGGGAGGGCGAGGGCGGCTGGTCTCCCTTTCTGGACTTGGGTGGCGGAAAAGAGAAACAGAACCTTCTCTGCTGGACTGGGCAGCTGCCCAGGAAGGTTTATTTTTAATCGTCCACCCTCTCCCTGCAGCCCAGCCCACTGCTGCTGACAATACAAGGCCTGCTCACTGAGGGGCTCCCTCCCGACACCCAGCCACCATCCACACCCAGGCCCAAATATAATCATGAACTAACAGGCCTGACACTGGCCTCCGGGACCCTGTCCGGCAGCCCATCAATGATTCTCTCTCATCATTGATGTTTCTCTTTCTCCCTCTCTCCCTTCCTCCCTGAAATCAATATATATATATATATGTATATATACCCCTAGAGTGCCGGGGAGGGCGATTGCGCTCCTCCTGTCTTTCGCCAAAAGTGCCGGGAGCACTACCAAAGCTTCGAAATGGCGTCCAGTTCTAAGTCTGCTTTTATTAGTGATGATGATATTGCTAAATATGTCAATGTAGTAAAGGTTTCCTTAAGTTTTTGAATATGTAACTTCATTTACTTGCGATTCATAATTTTTTTCCTAAACTGCTGTAAAATCAGCAAAAATGCCTTGGCAATTTTAGCATAGTTCTTAGGATATTGGTTGGCACTCAAAGGGTTAAGGGGGACCATTAAAAATCAGCATTCTCAGGCCATATAACATTTTGGAGACTGGAGTAAAATGAAAACTGAGGCAAGAGGGGTAAAGTTGGGGTGACCCCATGTTCCAGTTTGCCGGGACAGTCCCAGTCTTTGCCTGTAGTCCTAGTATAATTATTAATGGCATCCCTTTCACTCTCAGAATTGTCTCTGTTTGGAAGATCAATGATCTGGTCACCACGGTTACAACCTGGGCCAGGTCCCATAGCCACAGTCACTATTGACATACCAGCCCCAGGGAAAGGTCAGGAAACACACTTCCCTTTCTCTCTGTCCCAGGACAACGGAGCACCTAGGCGTGCCCTCCCCCCCCCCCGTACTCCCCCCCCCCGCCCCCTACCCCCCCCCCCACACGGCCCTTTCTTCCAAGGGTCCTGGAGGGGGGGATGAGGACAGGCTGTCCCCTGGCCTCACCGCGGCTCACGTAAACTGGTTTCGAAAGTTCCTGGGTTGCGGTTCCACACTGCACTCTTGTGGGGCCAAAGACACTGCAGGGACCCCCTGGGCCTAAATGGCTCTGGGGACCTGAGGGTCCTGGGCACTACCCCAGACCAGGGTGGCAGGAGGCCAGGTGTGGTGGCTGAGGGGAATCGTCCAGAGCAGAGCCTTCTATTGGCCTCATAAGAGCTCTTTTCACTCCTTCTGGCCGGTCTCACTCCCACCCCACTCACCCTCACGCCCTGGCCCTCCCTTGGAGGGAGCGTGGCTTTAATCTGGTAACAAAGGTGGTGTTTGTCTCCTGTGGTCTGTACCCCATAACAGAGCCTGCCAGGTCTCGGACTGTCTGGGTGGAACACGCAGCCCTCGGGGATGTGTGGGGTCAGGCCACACACTTCATTCTGTGGGTGACTTGGCCAGCGATCTGCCCTCTCTGAGCTTCAGTTTCCCTGAAGAGGTAGGACAGGAAGATCCCAAGCGAGAATGTTCCAACATTCTAGGGTGCCCAGCGGCTGGGCGCTGACACCAGCCAGGCCTGGAGTTGGAGGCCTGGCTTCCTTCTATTGTCCTTCAAGGCTCCCCGGCCCCGGGGAGGGTCTCAGTTGCTCAGACAGGGGAAGCTGTGTACATCCCGAGAGCCTGTGACCTCCGCCCGCGGCCGCCCGCAGGGGCTGTGGAAGTGGCCAGGGCAGGTTGGCTACGGTTTGAGATAATTTGGCCAAGACTGGAGAACAGAGATTAGTTGTTGGGGTGGGAAGGCTGGTTACCTTCAGAACCCTGAACTTGGAACCCTAACTACCTAACACTTAGATAATTGAGGAGAAAGAAAGGGGACACCTTGAAAAAGAAAGAAGAAAAAAAGGAAGGGGGAAGTCACAGGCTGCCAGGCTGGTAGTTGTCTACCGTTCCATTTCACAGAGGAATACACTGAGGCCTGGCAGGCACTTGAAGGTAACTGCTATGGGGTCACAGTGATGAGAAACTTCAACTCTAGGGTCGGGTTTGAGTTTTCTTTTCTCACAGACACCATGTGACCCGTGCACGTAATGTGACCTTTCTGAGCCTCAGTGTTCCCATCTGTAAAATGGGGCTCCTTATGCTTCCGAGATGGGGGGATTTAGAATGGGCATGCAAACAGTAGGTGCTCCATAGATGTGATTTTCATCATCCTATACTTGACTCTTCTCAGAGCACCACTGTCACGTACTCCAACCTGCTACTTTACAGAAGGGGAACTGAAGCTAGAAAGATCAGAGACTAGCTGGAGGCCCCTTTGTTAGAAAGGGCCCCATAGGTGCTGGGTGTGTGGGGGTGACTTTGGGTAGTGGGTGTGCTCCTGCCCAAAGCGGAAGGGGAGGGAGGAAAGGGATGAAGGGGATATCCGTGGCCAGCCTGCAGGCGCTGTGATAAGCCTTATCAAACAGCCTCCCAGGTAAATAAATACAGGCCTCAGCCAGGTGGGTGCAGCTAGTTCCTGCCCGCTGCTCTGCCTGCCCTCAGTGACCGCAGAAAGAGCTGCCCGTTCCCACCCTTGGGCCAGAGTCCCAACCAGGTGGCCCCTCGATGACCTCAAAGGAGTGGTTCCCACTGGAAACCAAAGCAGCAGATTCGGCATTCAAAGCCACTTTCCCAGGAATGGGCATGGGCATCTGGGGAATGGGGTGGCTGGGGTCTCGATGTCCCTTTACCCATCACTGGAGACCCTGGAGCAAGATCAGCAACAGCCACTAATGTCAACAGGGCACTCCCCCAAGTAAGGCCCTTCTCACTTAAACACCCTTCACCATGACTGCTTTTCACACGATAACTCAGGCTCAGAGAGGCTAAGCAACTCACCCCAGGTCACACAGCAGGTAGGCAGCCCCGTCTGCACCAGAACCCAGGTCTGTCCGTGCAGCCCTGAGCCTGAGCCAGCCTCCCTAGGGCTGGAGCCAGCTGGGTTCTTTCCAGCACCCAGACCTCATTTGGGCCTCATTTGGGTCTGATCCCAGAGGCCTGGCCGGGTTGCGTGGATTTTGGGAAGCAGCTATTGATAAGAGCTGGAAAGTTGTTTTGATGTGGGAATGAGCACAAAAGATCTTGACCCCAACCCTGATGATAACAGGTGTTTAGGAACCAAGGTGTCCAGAAGCACAGACTTGTTTACAAAGTTGCGTGTCCTTGGGTGAAGTCTCTCAACTTTCTGCACCTCAGTTCCCTCATCTGGGAAACGGGGCTAGTGACTGCTGGGGATTTTCCAGGGGGGCAAAGAGGAATGGAGTCACCTGCTCCATTGTCTGTCAGGGGACAAGCGAATCACAGAACAGGACAAGTTCAGGCTGTAGGGGGTGTGAAGGTACTTACCAGTTGAGACACTGAAGGTGAGGCGGTCCACACTGGCCTCATAGCTTCTGCCCTGAAAATGCAGCGTTAGCCGAAAGTACTGGCCCCGCCGTACCACCAGCCTCTCCCGGCACAGGTCTGCCGTGTGGTGGTCACGGCCATTGGCCTCCAGCTCCAGGTCCCATTTCTCCACATTCAGATCTACGGAGACAATGAGGGGCATGAGTCCGGGCGGCATCCCCGGGCCAGCTACCACCCCCTACCATGCTCCTTCGCTTAGTACAGTGTCTGGTGCATAGTAAATGATTAGTAAACTCCAGCTATTCTATCATTATTGGGTGTTTTTGTTGTTGTTGTTGGAGTGTGTCTGTGTGTGTGTGTGTGTTTTGTTGTTAAAGCAAGGGCAGTATTTGGGATAGGTTAATTACACAGGCTTGCCTTTTAGTTTCAATTTTCAATTTATGGGAAATACAGAGGACTGAGGAAGTTTTTAAACAAAGAACCAGGACACAACATTCACACTGAGGGAAACAAAAGGCAAAGTCCTTGGTTTCTTTAACAAATAAAAATGGGGGTGAGTTAAAAGGAGAACCTATAGATTATGAGGAATTTAAGAGACATTCCAACCGTTGTGCTATCAGATTAAAAAAACACACAACTACTTAAAACAGTTATTACATGTATGAGACAACTGGAAATTTGAATACTAATGGAATAATGGTGATGTTAAGGAATTTTTGTTCATTTGTTTACATCTAAAAAAAGAGGCCTTATCCTTTAGAGACATATATTGAAATATTTACAAATGAAACGATGCTTCCAAATAACGGGGAGGCGGCCAGAAAAGGGTGCAGGAGGCAGAAGCAATTATAGGCTAGTGGCAGTTGAGACTGATGAGAACAAGCACATTTATTATGCCATTCTCTCCACTTAAAAAAATGTTTTTATTGATTTCAGAGAGAGGAAGGGAGAAGGAGAGAGATAGAAATGTCAGTAATGAGAGAGAATCATCAATCCATCAGCTGCCTCCTGCACGCCCCCTACTGGGAATTGAGTCTGAAACCTCCTCGGCACGTGCCCTGACCTGGACTCGAATTGTGACCTTCTGGTTCATAGGTTGACGTTCAACCACTAAGCCACACCAGCAGGGATCTCTATACTTTTATGTTTGCTCAATATGCTCCATAATACAAGGTTTTTAAAATGATGGGGATTTTGGAGTCTTCTGGGTCTAGGTTTCAGTTCTGTTGTGCAGCTGTGTGACCCTGGACAGGTGTCTCTCCCTCTCTGTGCCCTCTTCACTCAAGCCTCAAAGGGCTGCAGTGAGTTCTAGCAGAGGATGTTGGGGATGTTGGGACACCCTTTCCCCAGGGCTTAGCTCAGGACAGGAGCTGACGACCAGGCAGGGGTAGGGGTGCTGGGATGGGTGGGGGTCTGAGGGAAGCACAAACTTCATAAACCTTGGCAAGCTCAAGGTCAAGATTGGGAAGCCCACCGGGTCGGGGAAGAGCGCAAGACAGACTCTCAGAGTTGTGGGGCCCTTGGGAAGTATGTGGCCAACTGAGGCCCAAGGGTGGGGATTTGCCCAAAGTCACCCTGCAAGTCAGTCCTTCCACTGGGACACCAATTCAGGTCTCCTGCCTCCTGCCATGGAATATCCCGAAAGTGAGGTGCGAAGTGCCCAGCGACGGCAGAGGTAGGCATTATGTGGCCCCAGGTCCCACGGCAAATGGCAGCGTTGGGATTTGAGTCCAGGGCTGTAGATTCTGAAGCCTGCACTAGTAGCCACCTCGCTCACAGCTCAGGGTTTGTTCTCCATCTTCCCGCCTCTCCCCCCTTCCCCTCTTCCACTGTGTCCTGTGTTATTCTCCCGCCAGGGAGGGGACACCGGGAGGCCCAGCCCCTGCAATCACTGCGGTAGAGACCTCCACCAGGAGCAGAACTTCCGCTGGCCTGCTTAGCGGGAGAGAGAGCACTGCTGTCCCCCTCTGGGAGGTGGCCAGTCCCTGCTCTGAGGCTATTGTCTGGAGAAGGATTTCCAAAAGTCATGCCCAGCTTAAAGGGGTAGAAACCCGAGGGTCTGAAATCACAGGATGTCTGCACGGAGGAAGGACCCGAGGCCTTCCAGCCCGGGGGACTCCTGTAAGAAGTGGCCCCTGGGGCATCGGGGTGGGAGGCTCATCATAACTGTCATCTCCAAGGCCACCGAGCCCCACTCTTGGGGATGAGGGTACGGAGCTGCACTAGGGACAAGGGTCACCTTAGCCACATGCCACAGCCGGTCCTGAGTTGGTTTTCCTTCCCACACCCTGGGAACTGCGTCCCGGAGAAGGACCTGAGATCTCACAGCAGGTCAGGCAGGTTCATGGTTCCTCCCACTCATCTCTGCCCCAAATGGCCCCTGGCCCTGTCCACATTCCCCTCCCCCAGCTCCTTCCCAGACTGCAGTGTGCAGGGGTCATTTCAAATGGAGACCCGACCCAAGGGCCCGTCGGGATGCTGGGTCCAGCAGCATTACTGCAGGGACCTCCTTCACTGTAGAAATCCCCTCCCCTGGCATGTGGCATGGTAGCACTGCGTGTGTGTGTGTGTGTGTGTGTGTGTGTGTGTGTGTAGGCAGGTGGGAAATTAATTGAGCCTCTTTTCCACTCCTCTCAGCCCTCATAGATGTACCAAGGGCTGGCATTACACCCATAGTTTACAGAAAGGAGCCCTGGCCGGTAGCTCCATTGGTTAGAGCATTGTCCCAATACGCCAAGGTTGCGGGTTCAATTACTGGTCAGGGCACATGTAAGAATCAACCAATGAAGGTATCAATAAGTGGAGCAACAAATCCAGGCCTCTCTCTCTCTCTCTCTCTCTCTCTCTCTCTCTCTTTCTCTCTCTCTCTCATAAATTTTTTTAAAAGAACAGTTTCTAGAAGGGGAAACTGAGACTCAACAAGTGGCCGAAGATTAGGGTTACAGAACTTGAGAGCCAGAGGGACCTAAGGCCATCCTGCTCTCAGCCCACTCCCCACAGGATGCTGGAGCCTCCTCTCTGGCCCCAGCCAGGGTCGGCTTGCACGCCGCCTGGGCCAGCAGGCACGCCTCCTCGCAGCTGGCAGGGACTACCCAAAGCTAAGTGTTCTGAGGCCAGGCCAACAGCCCCTGCACAGCCTTATGCCACTTGACACACAGCAGGACCCAGCCCAAATAACTGACTGAGGACAGGAACAATGCCCACTACACAGCACTTTACAGGTCACACACGCCTTCATGTTCCATTGCCTCATCTGGCCCAGGAAGCCAGGGGTCAATGACTGTGCCCTGGGGATGGGGAAACTGAGGCCCCAAGCCCAGCCAGGACTGGGAGCCAGGCAGCCCTCACCCAGCCCAGACCTCATGTTGCTCTCCAAGATTTGAGCCCCAGCCTGTCCTGACCCCGGCTGCACTGGCTTAGCACCGAGACCAGGGAGCGACAGCCGGGCACAGGGCTCCTGGGGAGCGGCAGCCCTGACCCTAATACTCACCCTCGGCCATGGTCAAGGTGGCAGTGTCTCCTGGGACTGGTGGCAGGACCCTCCGGTGTGGACCACTGGCAGCCGCTGTGGAGGAGGCTGAGCGCAGGGAACTTATAGCCCGCTCGGGGCCGGGCCGGGGGCGGGGCCGAGGGGGAAGGCGGGGACCTGGTGAGGCTGCTATTGCCCAGTCTGGGCCCACGCTCTGCGCTGGCCAGCGGTGCAGGAGCCCTAGAGGGAGGAGGGAATGGTGGCCAGGCAAGGGCTCCCCCTGGGGGAGCAGACAGTGCAGGGCTGGGACAGCAAAGACACACAATTAAATCAGGACACAGACATATCTGGACCCACAGTGACAGACCTTGGGTAGCAGACACCTGGACAGAAAAATACACATATACAGATACAGACTCATGTGGAGCCCACACAGTCACAGACACACTCCTACACATACAACAGACAAACCTGGACATGCAGTGACATGGACACAAAATCAGGTTAAAAGCATGGAGACATGCCAGGACAGAGACACGGGCAGACACACGGGTACCCACCAGGAGCCACATACAAATACACAGGTGTCCAGATGCACCCAGCTCACAGACACACACAGACACCAACATGCCATTAGATATGGACACAAAAGCAGATTGGGGCATCCGCGGGTATGCAGTTGCTCAGAGACGGTCACACATGCAGACACAGCCTTGGGTACAGATGCAGACATACCCACAGAGACAGGCACGCCTCTTCCTGGAGCAAAACCCAGGTAATCTGCCCATCTCACCCATCCCTCAGATGATAGATCTAATCTATCCACCCATCCATTGCCCACCCATTTATCTAGCCATCCACTCACCCAGCCGTCCACTCACCCCTACCTGCTTCCCATCCTCCCTTCATTCCCATTCACTATCATCCCTGCAGACCCACCGGGTGCCAGAAGGAAACAAAGAAAACTTTCCAGGAACTCAACCTCGGACCCTTCCCACTAGCATCCAGGGCAGGGGGGTGGGGCATCGCTCCTCCTGGGCCCTCTAGTCCTCCAGACTCCTATGCTTCTTACCCACCCTGAGGTCTGAGCAAGGCGGGTCCCTGGAGATGCAGGGGCCTGGGGCCTCCCCCAGCCCTTTTTCTAGAATAACTTCCATATCTCTTGAGGGATTTCAGCTTCAAAACTGGTCCCAGTTTCCAATCCCGTGGGACA
This sequence comes from Myotis myotis, assembly GCF_014108235.1. Taxonomy (NCBI): domain Eukaryota; kingdom Metazoa; phylum Chordata; class Mammalia; order Chiroptera; family Vespertilionidae; genus Myotis; species Myotis myotis. Next base: position 56,098,531 of record NW_023416401.1, on the reverse strand, counting down.
AAGAGCAGGAAACAAGCCTGTATTGTTTTAGTGGATGTTTGTCCCTGGGTCAAATGGGCCCTGCCTGGGTCTTGGTGAACAGACTCATGACACAGCGTTGAGTCCTGCTGACCTGTAAAATGAGTGAAACTGCCCAGTTTTACAGATACTGTTACAGAAATTGTCCCCTGCAGCTGGCGAGAGCTCAGAGGAAGGAGCAGGATGAGTGAACATCAGTCAAGAAGCCAGTGCCCACTCTGCCCTGACCAGCTGTGTGGCCACGGGCAGGTATTTCAGCTCTCCATACCTCAGTTTCCCCCTCTGCAAAATGGGGGCAAGAATTCGTTCCTCTCAGGCCTGGAGTAAGGCTCAATCAAAATGACCGAGGCCGGGACCTAGTATATAGTGCACACTTGATAACCAGGTCCCTGATTTTTGGAGCAAAAATGCCAAGTGGCCCTGAGGGACAACAAAGGCTCCGGTGGCCAGGGGGCCCTTGCCCTGCTCTGGGCCTCAGTTTTTCTATCTGTTCAGGGGGACTGGGAAACCCTGCCTTGTCTTACGTAATTGCACAAGTAATGATTCAAAACTTACTGAGGGGAAAACTGAGGCCCAGGGAGGGTGGTCATGGACTCAAGGTTCCCCTTCAGAACAGATAGGGGCCTTCATCATTTTGTGCAAGGGAAGTGCTGTACAATGGTTAGAGCGGGCTGTGTTACTCTGTGCAAATTCCTAGACGTGTCTGAACCTCAGTTTCCTTCTCTATAAAATGGGTGTAATAAGAGTCCCCACCTCTGGGGTTTAGAGACAGTATCTGTTCAGTACTGAGCATATGGTAGATGCTCAATAAATGGTACCCAAAACATTTTATGTGCAAGTTAAGATCAGGAGTCCCTTTCCTGCACAAAAGTGAGGTTCTTATGTGTGGGTGGAGCAGGTGGCAAGCAATATAGACTGTTTGTGGGGTGCTCAGAAGAACGCCCTGCTTCCCAAATAAGTCTTATACCCAGGGTCACGGATGCAGGGGCCCCACCGTTAGAGAGGCACCCCTTCACTTCCTTAAGGGTTTCCAGGCCTTGAGGTAGAGATAAAGGTGGCATTTTAGAACTTTTGAATAACCCATTACCAGCCAGATGTCCCACTTAAATCTCACAATACGATTTTTGTCATTTGTTAAATGAGGAAACTGGGGCTCAGGGAGGTGAAGTGACTTGCCCAAGGCCACAGAGTGAGGACGTGGAGGATAGAGTCTGGCCTTGGTTCAGACGCCGACGCTGACTCTTCCATGGCGCAGGGATCAGCCCTATATCCTGCCACGCCCACCCTGCTTCTGATCCATGGTGTCTGGTGGGCAGTGGACATTCAATACATGTTTTTGGCATGAGAGAGAAAGATGAGTCAGAGAGAACTGAAGGGAAACTACAAGGAAGGAGAGGAAGAAAAAGAAAAAGATAAAGATTCAGACAGGTTGGGGAAACTGCCCGAGGTCACACCGCACAACTGGGCTCCCAGGCCCTGGCTCAGCTGAGCCGTCCCCCAAGGACGAGGGGTCCCTATGCCGAGATGGCCCTGGACGGCTGAGCTGAGGGGAGAGGGAGACGGGACAGTGTAGGTGGGACTGTGATAGGCATTGGAGGCCTCCGTTTTCCTACCAACTGGTGACTAATGGCAGATGAGCAGCGTCTGGCATGAGCCAGTCCAGGGAGGGAAGGACCAGACTCCCTGAGGAGGGATGGGCTGAGGTAGGGGTGAGAACAGGAGACTTGGAGAAAAGGTCAAGAGGTAGGTGTGACTTTTCATGCCCTCTGAAAGGGAGCATGGCTGGTGGCCTGTGGAGGCAAGATCTCTGTGCCCCTGGGGGTGGGGAGCAGAGAACAGTGCCCTTGACCCGGGTGGCCCTCCCAGTGTGTCCATTTTTAAAATGAAAAAACTGACTTGCTCATGGTGTCCTGGGCTCCACTGTCATACCGCATCCTTCTCCCGCTGCCCCTGTCCCCTGTGTAGGGTCTCAGGCCCAACTATGCCACTGTAAAAGCAGAATCAACCCAGCCAGTGTGGCTCAGTGGTTGAGCGTGGACCAGGAAGTCATGCTTTGATGCCTAGTCAGAGCACATGCCCAGTTGCAGGCTCGATCCCCAGTAGGGGGCGTATAGGAGGCAGCCATCGATGATTCTCTTTCATCATTGATGTTTCTGTCTCTCCTTCTCCCTTCCTCTCTCTGAAAATCAACAAAGACATATTTAAAAAATAAGTAAATAAAAGCAGAACCCCAGCCCAGCCCCCAGCACCACAGGACTGTCACAGCCCGCCTTGTCTAAGGACAGTGTGTGGGCCTCTGTCTCCCTCCACCCCCCTGGCTTTAGTGGCTGCTCAACAAATGTTTGTTGAATAAATAAGTGACCTGTGGCAGAGAGGGAGAGGGGGAGAGGGAGAGAGAGAGAGAGACTTGTCCAGCCTGAGGCCAAGCTCTGGAGGTTAGCCAAGCTCAGAGCCTTGGTTGGCGAGATCTGTGGTGCCAGCTGTCCATGGCAGAACCAGGCGCCAGGGTGTGGTGCTGGTGCCTCTAACAAGCCTTGGTGCTTCCATCAGAGATAAGCGGTCTGAGCCCAACGTCCTCTCCAGTCACATCAGTCACAACCCCGGGTAGAAGGCCCTCTGCTGAGCCTCAGAGGCCTCAGGCCGACAATCTTCCCGGTCCCACAGCAAGTCAGGGCAGAGTCAGGTGCTCCAGACCCTGCAGAAAAGCCAGACTGGCCCTGCACCTCCACCCTCGCTTTTGGACATTTAGAAAGCTGCTTTTACTCCATTTGCCAATAGGAACTGCATTGTAATGGGAGTGGGATGGAACACGCAGCTCGCCTGGTGTCATCAATGCTGAATTGGCGTGACAAGGACCAACATGGAGTTTGAAAGCTCCACGCTCCACCCCAGGGCCCCCTCTCATTGGCTGTCTCCAAGGAAAAGAACTCAAAACGCTTGGCCCACTGGGCTCAGAGAAGGAGATGCTAAGAAGTGAAAGCCCCTTCCAAGGAGAACAAGTTGAGTCTAGTATTGTTGTCACCATTAAGTGCTTCCATTTCTTAACTGTGCAGACACCCCAGGGAATGGGGAGTGTTAGGATTTTTGGAGAGCGGAGTCCTGCCCATTACAGGCAGTAAAATGTGCTTTACTCATAGGAAAACCCGCTTCAGACCCTTACTCACAACCAATTATCACTTACTTGGCGTACAATTTTAATCAAAATGCAACATCCTAACCTGATCTAGCAGTCCCCAAAGATGAGGTGTTAAGACATTGGGATTGCGGAGAAGAAATACCGGATGTGGGAGGTGCCCAGGGAGGGAGATGTCGGAAAAGACTCACAAGAGGAACCAGGACCTCTGACGTTGGTAACATCTGGGGCCACTGGGAGTTGAGCAAACTGTCCTGCTCGCTAGGCCCAGCCTCACAGGGCAATCAGCAGCAGTCATGACAGTGACCTAGAGCAGTGGCCGGCAAAGTCATTAGTCAACAGAGCCAAATATCAACAGTACAACGATTGAAATTTCTTTTGAGAGCCAAATTTTTTAAACTTAACCTATATAGGTAGGTACATTGTTATTAACTTAATTAGGATACTCCTAAGGAAGAGCCACACTCAAGGGTCCAAAGAGCCGCATGTGGCTCTCGAGCTGCAGTTTGCCGAACACGGACCTAGAGGCATCCTATGAATAGAGGCTTTGTGATGAGCACGTCGGGCCTATGAAACACGTTTCACTCCCTTCCTGCTTCTAGTTCAGCTCTGCAACTCCCTTTCCTGTGCAACCATGGATAAGTTACAGCACTCTCTGAGCCCAGTTTCCTCATCTGTACGATGGGGACAAAGTAGTGCCTACTTTATAGGTTTTCTGTGAGGATTAACACCATGCCTGGTAGAGAGTTGGCACTCAAAAAGAATGGTTGATTATCCTAGCTAATAAAAGAGCAATATGTAAATTAACTATCACTCTGCAACAAAGATGGCAGCACCCATAGTGGCTGCGGTGGGACGCTGGTGGCGGCGCCCTGGCAATGCGAGCCCAGTGTCCGTGCCCTGGCCATGTGGAGGGAGGGAAGGGGCCTTGGATTGGAGGCCAGGGTGAGGGACACTGGCATTGTTGTAGGCTGGGCTGAGGGACACCCCTCCCCCATGCATGAATTTTGTGTACCGGGCCTCTACTTTAATAATAATAATAATAATAATAATAATAATAATAGTACTGATCCATGCTACAACATGTGGAAACTTCAAAACTATTATGCTCAGTGAAGGCAGCCAGTCACAGAAGATCACATATTATGTGATTCCATTTATATAAAATGCCCAGAATAGGCAAATCCACAGAGACAGCAAGCAGCTGAATGGATGTCAGGAACTACAGGGATGGGACATGAGGAGTGAGTGCTCATGGGAACGGGGTTTCTTTTGAGGGGGGGCGGTGAAGAAAATGTTCTAAAATTAGATTGTGGGAATGGTTGCACTAATCTGTGAATATACTAAAAACCATTGAATTGCACAATGTAAACAAGTGCATTTTATGAGATATGAGTTACATCTTAATAATATGGGCGTTTTTTTAATGGTGGTTGGGGGAAAAAAGCCAATCATAAAGCTCTAGAAGCCTTTGCAAATATTGTCCCATTCTCCAATTAAACCCCACAGGAAGCACTTCCGCCTGTGCCCCAGGGGTGTGTACAGGCGGGAGTCCCTACAGCTTTATATGCTATGGCAAAAACTGGCTGCAACCTAAGTGCCCAGCAAAGGGGGAAGGTACATAAATTATGCCTTGGAATATTCCACAGCAGTTAAAGAACAGAAGAGGTAGTCCTCTGTGCACGGACATGGAAACAATTGCAAGTCATAATTCTTAGGAGGGGGAAAGAGCAAATGGGGGAACATTATGCGGGGGGTGATTCCACAAGACGGTCTATTTTTCTATGAGAACAAAAGCACAAGTACATATTAGATATGTAAATGTAAAGATATAGAAGAAAGTTTGGAAAAACACTCCAAATTGCTGCCGGGGGTGGGAGGGGCACGGGCACCCTGCCTGGGAGCCAGTGGTGGTGATTAAAGCTGGTTTCAGATCCCCTGGGAGGTGAGAAACGTAAGTGGGGGACTATTTGTATGTACCACTTTGGAAGTTAAAGGTTAGCTTTCAAAAGAAAAGAATAACCTGTTTTACATTTAGAATTGAGCGTTCATAAAAATGGAAAGACTCCAAAATAAAGAAATGCTGGCAAAGGACTAGTAGGTAGAAAAAATATAGAGATATAAAAGAAAATTAATGTGCCCCCCCCCCCAAATTCCACCACCAGCTCATTTAAAAAACTTTGTCAATATTGGCACAATCTTATGAAACCAAAACCCACAAGTACAGCACATGAATAAAGAGGAAATTCATCATCCCCTATGCTGGTGAGAGTTCCCACATCTGAAGTTCAGAATTTCGAAGACAGTACACCGAGTTTTGGTTTATGTAGCAACCCTATTTATATCTTACTATGCTTTTGGAGCACGCCCCCCCCCCCCCCCCCGACACACACACACACTTAAAATCAAAGAAAGTGCTTGAAAAATCTTTTACTTTGTTGAAAGGAGAGTCAGAGAGGTGAAATGACCTGCCCAAGGTCACACCGTTTGGAAGGGGCCAAGTGAGTGCTCCAAAGTCCATGCTTGTAACTGATTCTGCTAAGATGTCATGCAAGGGTAGTTAAGCCTTGGGGCTAGTTTCTGGCCAAGATCCCATGGCCATTTGGGGCGGCCAGAGAGAGACAGGGAATGAACCACCGATTGTGCGGCCTCTCCCCACCTTAGGCTGAGTCACTGGTTGTGTCTGCCTCACACACCCATTTCAGTCAATAAGAGTCGAACACACGTTCTTTCATGGAAATAAATGACGCTCTAGGCTGAACACTTGTTTAGATGAACTGACCACTTGTGTCTCCTGCCTGTTTGATGAGCCACTTGAGTGACTATCTGCCTGAACTGAATGCTGGTAGGACTGAAGCCACCCTCAGCTTGACTCAGTTCATCTGAAACCCGACTCTCACATCCAAGGGGGACCTGCCGTCCCCCATGTCCCAATGTCTCAGAGATGGGGAGTTTGGTCTTATTTTTGGAAGGGCAGGCATCAATGTCCAGGACAATAAACCCCAAGGCCTACAGGCCTCTGCAATGGATGGGGTCCTCTGCACGATGTACATTTTTGCTTCTGAGTAAGGACCCTTTTCTACAGGCTTGGTGGGGTTGTCAATCCAGCGACCCTGCTCAACTCTAGTGAGAGGCGAGCCTGAGACCCAAACTCAGCCAATCTGATTCCCTCCTGGGACTTTAGATCTTACAGCTCTGACACAAGTTCTAAATAGAGGCATACTTCATCCTACTGTGCTTCGCTTATGCTGGGCACATATTGCATTCTTTACAAATAGGTTTGTAGACGTGCATCTAGCAAGTCTGTCAGTGCTGTTTTTCAAACAGGCTCAGGTGATGGTTGGCATTTCTTAGCAATAAAGTATTTTTAATTAAGATACATACATTTTTTAGACACAATACTATTGCACACTTAATTGACTACAGTATAGTGTAAACATAACTATTCTACACGCTGGGAAACCCAAAAACTGGGTGGCTCACTTTACTGCGATGTTCACGCGATTGCAGTGGTCTGGAACCAAACCTCCGAGCAGTATCTCCGAGGTCTGCCCGCGATGGTTCAAGTTCACGGCTTCATTCCTAGGACCATGTCATGTCTTGTCTTTTCTGAAGCTAGGTTTGTTAGCTTGTTGTTTTATTTTATTCATGTTGGATTTATTGAGTTACAATTTACATACAATTCATCCTTTTCAGGTGTATAGCTCAATGAGTTGACAAACATGTCCAGTCGTGTTACTCCATCAAAATGGTGATAGAGAACATTTTCATCCCTTCCCCCCCCCCGCCCCCCCCCCCCCCCCACCAGTTTTCCTCCTGCTCTTTTGCAGGTGATTCTCTCCCTTCCGCCCTCTGTCTCTGACAACCATTGATCTGGTTACTGTTCTTATTATTTTGTCTTTTCCAGAATGTCATAAAAATGATATCCTACAGTACATAGGATAGCCTTGAATGTGGCTTCCCTTACTTTGCACAATGCATTTGATATTCATTCATGTTGTTGTATGTCTGCAGTTTGGTCCTTTTTATAGCTGAGCAGCATTCCATTGAATTGATGTACCACCGTTTATTTATGCATTAACCAGTCGAAGAACATTTGGGTTGTTTCGGGCAGTTGTGAATAGAGCTGCTGTAAAAGTACAGGCACAGCTCTTTGTGTGTAGTATGGTTTTGTTTTTGGATAAACACATGTGAGTCATCCCCATGTCCTTCCAATTGATTTTTTGGATGTTGTTAAGCTGCCTTGAATCTGTGCCTGTTCGTGCAAACAAAGAGCTTAATAGAGACCCTTATAGTTCCCTGATTTGACTTTTCCAACAACTATGGAGTTTAAGGTTATTCTCATTTTATAGAGAAAACCGAGGCTCAGAGAACCTAAATAACCTTCCCTAGACCACGCAGCGGGGACGTAAATCCAAACTGAAGTCATAAAGATTGCCCGGCTGCCTTTCTATATCCCTGGTCACCTTGGCAGGAGGTGACCAGCTTCATCACGTGGGTTCTAATCAATGTTTATTGACTGACAGTTGATCAAATGAGTGCTTCACTCCTTTTCCCTGGGCCTCAGTGTGCCCATTTGAGAAATGAGAAGGTTAAACCAAGTAATGAATTTCTGATGTGCTAAGTTCTCTGATTTCAACTTGCTGTGACTGTGAGAGGGGAGTAAGCAAGGCCTCATCTTCTGATAAACAATCACAGGAAACTGAGCAAGTGGGGGATGGGAGCCCATCCCTCATCCCACTGCTCCGCCACAGAAGGCCTCCTGAGCTTGCACCCCAGCTGGTTGACCCCCAGAAGAGCAATTCTCAGTCTCTGCCTTTCTGGCCTAGGAAAAAGAATCCCCTTGTCACATTGGATTAGCATCATTCCCATGACGCAGCCCCCTTTCCTCATCAATATTTTCAGAATGTTCAGGTTTCTAAATGAGACCTGACAGGTGAGGGTGTTCTGCTTCTTCTTCTTCTTTTTTAAGCTTTTAAAAAATAAAATGAATCACCCTATGCATGTCCTGGAGGTTCAAATTAGATTAACCCTGTCCTTTCCTAAGCAACAGTGGGCTGTTGGCTTGCTGCGGGGTGGAGAGGTGGGAAGAGGGAAGTGACTGATTCCTCATCTCAGATCAGGACAAGTTCTACGTCAGGACCCACCTTCTTCTCAGGTCACCATCCTCTCTGGGTGCTCAGGATGGTCTCCAGATGTATCAGGAGATCTGGAGGCAGAGCTGATGAAGGCCTCCCAGCTGTGTGACCTGATACAAACACCTTACCATCCCTGCAACTCAGTTTTCTCATCCCAATAATGGGGATAAGGAGAGTACTGACCTCCCAAATTCAAGAAGAAATGAGTAATTGTGAGGCAGAACATTGGGCACTGGGTAAAGCTGCACAAATGTTGGCTATTTTCATGACTCTTATTATTTCCAAGGGCTTCAAGGCCCTCGTTTCCATTTGCTCCCTCACGTCAGCTCTGGGGCCTGGGTGAGAGGGGATGCTAGTGTTGCCGTGCACCTACTGTGTGCCAGCTCTGTGTGAAAAAGATTTATGCAGGGTATGGCCTTTTCTTGGTTTGTTTTCCTCCTCATCTGGCCACACAAGACCCTAAGTTGTCATTCTCTTGAGTAGTTCTCTGTCTGCATGATGAATGGCTCCATCACCCAATTTCCAGATGAGAAGAGTGAGGTTGAGAAAGAGCAGGAGCTTGTCCGAGGTCACTGGGTGACACTTCTGGAGCTGGGACAAGCCCTGGGTCTGTCGAGATGGGTTCATGCTCTGTCTGTCCCTTCCCTGAGCGTCCCAGTCCCAGGTTCTGACACATCCCGCCAGCTGAATCCAACAGGCCACCTCCATTCCCCAACCCCCACTGCTACCCCATAGCCATCAAGTAGCCCTGGGAAAAGTGCATCTCTCTAGACCAGCAGCTCTAAGACACCCACAGGATGGCCTTGCTGGAGCTCAGGTAGGACATCCACTGCGATACCCCAGGGCAGAGGCGGCCTGGACTCCGGCCTTCATTAATCCCCCGTCCCAGGTTCACAGTGAGCAGCAAACCCCAGCTCAGCCACCTCCAATGGCTTTTGTGAAAGCCTTTTATACGTGGGGAAACTGACACACCTGCGTAGGACTGGGTGTGCCCAGCTCCCAAACCATGCTTTTTGCAAAATGCCTTTCTCCTGTGCGGGGCCAGTTGTTACGGGGGTGGGAGAAGGGACACTGTAGAGCAGAAAGGAGGCTGGTGTCAGTGTCCCAGCAGGAGAGGATGGAGGCCGGGGCTGGGGAGGCGGTGCGGCCGGGTTCACACCTCGGTGCTTCTGCCTGCACTGCTCCTTGTGCTTGTCTATCCTTCACAGCTTAACCCGAGTCACCTGTCCCAATGACAGCCTGTGTGGCCACCGTACGCTAAGCGCTTACTGTATGCAGGGACCTGTGTTTTCCACCCATCATCTCCTTCGGTCCCCACACCAACCCCAGGGGGAGTCAGCCAGCCTGCGACCTTTGTGCCACATACCAAAGCTGACAAGCTCAGGGGAGGCCTGCAAGGTGACCTTACACACTCAGAGACCTACCGTAAGCACATGGGTCCCTCTGAAATTAAAACTCCAGAACTGAAAGTGAGTCACGATGAGTAGTCACGTCCTAGGCTGGAATCTCCCTCGATAAAGATCAGTCTTTACCTTAGTCTTTTTGTGTAGGTAGCATAGCTTTGAAATGTAATCCCTTTCTCCAGATTCCTCAGGGCTCAATCTCTGTAAGACCACAGAACTTTCTGTTGTTTTCTTGTTCTCCTGATACCACATACCGCCTCTATGTGCTGTCAATGGTCCTTGTTAACTATCCTATACCCACCAATGTAAACGAAGTATGTGTCTATTCATTTTACTCTTAATCCAATCCCAGAGATCCCCCCGCCCCCAGCCCCCGGCCCCCGGCTTTGCTTTCTCCCACCTCCCTAATCTACCACCAATGAATTTCCTATCCCCCTACTTATGCCTCCCCCTTTAATTGAAATGTAGAAAATAAGGTATAAAACTGTCATTCTCTGGAGCATTTTCTCAATCTGTTGAGACACTGCCTCCTGGAAAAGTTTGGCCCAAATAAACTCACAAAAATTCATACAGGTTTGGGATGTTTCTTACGTTGATACCTTAGACCAGTGATGGCGAACCTATGACAAGCGTGTCAGAGGTGACACGCAAACTCATTTTTTTGGTTGATTTTTCTTTGTTAAATGGCGTTTAAATATATAAATATCAAAAATATTTACTATGTTTTACTATGGTTGCAAATATCAAAAAATTTCTATATGTGACATGGCACCAGAGTTAAGTTAGGGTTTTTCAAAATGTTGACACGCCGAGCTCAAAAGGTTTGCCATCACTGCCTTAGACACTATCTGTATAGGGATGACACACATGTTTGCATCTTCAGCCCTGTCCTCACTCCTAGATTCCAGACCCAGCTTTCCCATCACCTCCTCCATTCCCCTGGTCTCCACCCCCAGCCTGGTTCTCCCAGTCGGCCCCTCTCCGTGGATGGCAACGCTACCACTCCTTCTGCCCAGGCCCCAGACCTTGGAGTCAACATTGACTCTCTCTCCCCGCCCCCCTCAATTCAGGCCCCACCCCCAATATGTCCTGATGGCTCTACCTTTAAAATATCTCCAGAACCCAACCCTTTCTCACAACCTTTGCTGCCACCTCGCTAGTCCAAGGCCCTGCTGTCTTTCATCTGGAGTACGTCTCCCTGCTTCTTCCCTTGTCCCTCCGCGTCATCCCCATCCACACAGCAGCCAGAGGGATCCCTTGAATGTAAGTCGGGTCATGCCACTATTTTATGCTCAAGAAATTGCAATGGCTCCCGTTTCACTCCAATTAAAACCCAGGTTCTCATCAGGCCGCCAATAATGCTATGGTCTGACCCTGCTGCTCTTTGACCTCCTTCCCTGCTCGCTCAGCTCCCACCATTCTGGCCTCCTTGCCATCCCCTGGCATGCCAGCCTTGCTCCCAGCTCAGAGCTTTGGCACAGCTGTTCCCCCTGCCTGAGAGCTCTGCTCTGTCCTGGTGAGGGGACCTGGGCATGGCATGGGTTCCCGAGAAGTGTTTGCCACATCTGGGGAAGTATGTGACCTTAAAGGAAACTCAATCGTGGGTGAAGATGTGGCCCACACATATTAGGTGCTGTGTGACCTTGGAGGTGGCTTAACTTTTCTGTGTCTCAATTTCCTCTTTCGCTGAACGGGCTTTAGAGTAACCCGATAGCATCATTGGGGTCTGTTTTGTCACGGCTGTGGGGGGAGAGAGGTCATGCCCTCAGAGGCCAGCTGGTTCAGCCTTGCCATGTTATATCTAGAGACACTAAGGCTCAGACAGGGCTCAGTCTAGAGACCCCGAAAGAGCTAGAGACAGAGCTGTGAGAGTGCTTTTTGAAGAGATGACTTTACTTATTGGATAACTTATTGATTGAACACCTACTGTGGACTGAGTCATGAGTAATACACAGTTCCTACTGTCAAGGAACTCTCAGGTCAGTGGAGGAAATAGGTTACAAGGTGCTCGCTATTATCCACTAATTCCCATAAACGGTGTTCAGGGTTGTGTTGATGGAAAGCTTGGGGCCTGAGGAAGCCCAAATGGGAGAGAAACTCTGTGGGGGCAGATCAGGGCAGGCTTCATGGAGGAGGCAACACTGAGTCTGGGTTTTACAGTATGAATATGAGTTAGGCAGGCAGATCAGGCAAAGGGGAGCATTTGATGCAATGGAGTCTATCTGTGCATATAGGGGCAAAGTGTCAAAGGTGAGGCAGAGTATGGAGAATTTATAGGAAGGGATATCAAATAGTGTGGCTGGAGTTTAGGGGTACTTGCAAGGAATTAAACCTGGGAATCTTAGTGGGGCCCAGATCACAAAGAGCCTTGTATGCCAGGTTCAGGTTAGGTCATAGGGAGCCATGAGAAAGCTTTTCTATGGGGGAGTGACATGGTTTGGAATGAGTTTGGGGACAATAATGATGTAATCATTAACCATGACATTTTAGAGCCTGAATTTAGTGATTATCATAATTGCAGGGCCCTATTTAAAAGACAAGCAAATTAAGGCCAAAAAGGGAAATGGTGCGCAGCTGGCCAGGGGCGGAAGCATTTTCTCCCACATGGTCTCTTGAGGTTGGACTGAGCCTGAGGCTGGGGTTGTTTGCAGGTCCTGTGAGGAAAGCTGTTCCCAAAAGACCAGTTCCCATCCTTCTGTGACGCCCCTCTCTCTGTTTCTCCCGCTGGTCCTGCCCTGGAGTCTCTGAAAAGCATGGTTGATCTCGGAGACCTTTCAGTACACGTTCCTTTTCTGGTTGTGTGAACTTGACCATGTCCCCTCCCCTCAGTTTTCCCATCTGACTAATGGGTGTGATAAATGAAGTGGTGGCTGGTGCTATCAAACATGCTGGGGCCTCACTAAGGCCCCAAGGAGGGTGAAGGCCAGCTATTACCAGGTCTCTGAAAGTGCGAGTTAAAAGCTGGCTCTTGGTGAGATGGGGAAACCAAGGCCAATACTCTACCTCAGAGATTTTCAACCTTTTTCACCTCGTGGCACACATACAGTAATTACTAAAATTCTGCAGCACACCAAAAAAATGTATTTTTTCCAATATGACAAAAAATAGGTATAATTTTCATTCATTCACATCGGATGGCTGTTATGTTGACTGTTGTCATTTTTTTTTTTTTTTTCAGAGAGGAAGGGTGAGAGAGAGATAGAAACATTAATGATGAGAAAGAATCATTGATCAACTGTCTCCTGTATGCCTCACATTGGGGATCCAACCCACAACCTGGACATGTTCCCTGGCCGGGAATAGAACCGTGACCTCCTGGTTCATAGGTTGATGCTCAACCACCGAGCCACGCCGGCCAGGGGACAGTTTTCATTATTTAACTTGACAATCTAAGGGAAAAGAGGTCACTGGCCCTGACTAAATACTCAGGTAATGCATGTTTTAAAACATGCTAGTGGCACAGCCGGTGAAAATCACTGCTCTACTATCCCAAGTGGGACACTGGGTGGCAATTGGAATTCTCACTTTTCTCATCCTGGTCTCTACACGCTTCTCAATGGGACCTACAACCTCAATAGCTGTGTATGTGAAAGTGGTGAAACCACCCACAGAAGGACTCCTCACAATAACAAGGGACAGCCCTAGAGGAGGACAGACACCCCCCAACCCCCAACGCCCCCACTGTGCCTTTGCCTGGCTGAGCCCAGCTGGGAGCAGTGAGGTCAGGCCTGCTGGCTGCGTTGGGAGCAATGTCCCCAGGGCCTGACGGGGGTACAGGAGGCGCTGAATCATCCATCTCCTCTTAAGGAATCTTGAGCATGACCTCACCTGGCACAGCCTGTGCAGGCACTGGAGACTGGAACTTGGAAAAGGTCGCATGGCTTTGGCACTTGGCCAGTTTTCTGTGGAAGAAGCACCACTGCATTAGAGTCAGGACTACTTTAGAAGCTTAATTCCACCCTCAGGCTCCTTGAGAGTGACCTCAAAATCACACAGGTAGCAAGTGGAGATACACGCACTTGGTCGCCAAGCATGAATTGGGGCGCACTCTGGGCTCAGCCCTGTGTCAGGACCGGTGGGAGACAGAGAAATGAGGCAGGCATGTTTTCTTTCCGTGGCTTTAACAGAACATCTGTGGGTTTTTCCTAATTGACTTTAATGAACGTTCACTGTTCAAAATTTGTAAAATACAGAAGACCCAAAAGAGGGAAGTAAAAGTCACTCCAAATATCACCACCAAAGAGAACAACTGTTAACATTTTGTTGTATTTCTTTCAGTGTTGCTATATCATATTTAAATTATGTGTACATGTAAATGGTTTTTAATTGAATTTATCGGGGCGGCATTGGTTAATAAACTCAGGTTTCAGGTGTACAATTCTATAAAACATCATTTGTATATTGCATTGTGTGTTCACCACCCCAAGTCAAGTCTCCTCCTATCACCATTTACTCCCTTTTACTCTCTTTTACCTCCTCCTACCCGACTTTCTCTTTGGTTATAAAGGATTTTAATTTCTAAAAATGAAATCACTTTTAATCATCCAACAAATGTTTATTGAGCATCTACTCTGTGTCAAGCATGTGCCAGGCACTGGGATACACAGGATAAGACAGAGGTGGTTCCTGTTCTCATGAAAGTTGCCTGTAAGTATTATTTGATCACCTGCCCTTTTTCAGTGTGTGTCTAACATTTTTCAAGTCACAACATGTATTTCTACAACATAAATTTATTCATTGTCTAGGATTTCATCAAATACATGAAGCCTAATTTATCAAACACCTTCTGTTGCACAGTTAGGTTGTTTTCTGTGGTTTCATTATTGCAAGCAGTGGTCATCCTTGCAGCCATTGGTGATGGTGGGTTGGCTTATTCAACATTCATTTCCATCTCTTTCTATGTACCTTCCTGTACTGCAGGGCCTGGAAGGGTGAAGATTGCATTTCCCAGACTCCCTTGCAGCTAGGGTTTAGAGACCAATTAGATCATGACCATTAAGTGCACATGTGTGAGATGTGCAGCTTTGGCTGTTCCTGCTGGTTATGAAGGTATTGAGATTTCTGCAGCTGTGGTCTCAGTGTTCAGTCGCCAACTCATGGGTGTCCAGAGATGGTCAGGGTATATTTGTGAAGAAGTGTGTGTGTGGGGGGAGGGGGGGGCGTGGAGATCAGTAGCATCTGATCCCTAAAAGCTACAATGACGAATTCCTGAACGCAACAGTTCCCAAGCTTTTGGGCTGTGACATAGGCAGCAGCTCCCATGAGTAAGCAGTATAGTGATGATGTTCTGAGTCATTCCTAGAGGCCCAGCCCACTCTCAAGGTTTTTAAAAATAATTTTGAAATAACTCAACTTCCTGTATTAAATTTCTTTCGGCTTAAAGTATTACTAGTAAATGTGGTACATTTCTAATAATGAAATCAAGGATTTACCCTTTGTTGGTTTAAATAGTTTTATTGAGATATAATTAATGTACCATAAAATTTATCCATTTAAAGTGTACAGTTTAATGGTTTTTAATATATTCAGAATTGTGGGTCCATCAATACAATATAATATTAGGACTTTTTCTTCCACTTCAAAGAGAAACAATAACCATGAACAATTACTCTACACCCTCCTCTTCCAACCACTAATCTATCTTACTAGAGGCCTTGTGCATGAAATTCTTGCCCTGGTCGGGGGGCTTGGGGGGGACCCCTCAGGGGACGTCTGCTTTAGGATTGAGCCTAAGCCAGCAGGCGGATATCCCTCTCACAGTCAGGGACCCCTCACTCCTTACTGCCTGCCTGCTCCTGACCGCTGGGATCACTGCTCCTTAGCGCTGCCAAGGAGGCAGGAGAGGCTCCCACTGTGCTTGCCAGCCATGAGCCTGGCTTCTGGCTGAGCCGTGCTCCCTATGGGAGCGCACTGACCACCAGGGGGCAGCTCCTGCATTGAGCGTCTGCCCCCTGGTTGTCAGTATGCATCATAGCAACTGGTCGTTCTGGTTGGTCTGCTGTAATGGTCGCTTAGGCTTTTATTATATAGACTAGAGTCCCGGGCACAAAAATTTGTGCACTCGGGGTGGAGGGGGGGTCCCTCAGCCCAGCCTGTGCCCTCTCGCAGTCTGGGACCCCTCAGGGGATGACCACCTGCTGGCTTAGTCCTGCTCCCCGGGGGATTGGGCCTAAGATGGCAATCAGACATCCCTCTGGCAGCCCGGCAGCCCTCGGGGGATGCCCACTTGCCAGCCGGGAGCAGGCCTAAACTGCAGTCGGACATCCTTAGTGCTGCTGAGGAGGCAGGAGAGGCTCCCACCACCACCGCTGTACTGGCAGCCATCAGCCTGGCTTGTGGCTGAGCAGAGCTCCTCCCATGTGAGAGCGCCCTGACCACCAGAGGGCAGCTCCTGCATTGAGTGTCTGCCCCCTGGTGGTCAGTGTGTGTCATAGTGACCAGTCATTCCCAGTCCTTCTGCTGTTAGGGTCAGTTTGCATATTACCCGTTTACTATATAGGATAGAGGCCTGGTGCACCGATGGAGGCCCGCTGGTTTGCCCTGAAGGGTGATCCGGATCAGGGTGGGGATCCCGCTTGGGTGCCTGGCCAGCCTGGATGAGGGGATGATGGCTGTTTGCAGCTGGTCACACCCCCTTCAGGGTGGGGGTCCCCACTGCGGTGTCTGGCCAGTCTGGGCGAGGGGCTGAGGGCCATTTTCAAGCTGGTGGGTGGCTGAAGCTCCCAACCTCTCCTTTTTTTTTTCTTTTTTTATTTATTCTGGGATTTATTTACCTTTTATGGCTGTCACTGGAACTGAGAGCTGGCTTTAGCTCTGAGGCTCTGCTCCAGCTCTGAGGCCTCGGCTGCTGAAAGCAGGTATCTGGGTTTGTTTGGGTTCTATAATTGAAACACTGTTGCAACTCTAGCTCTGAGGCCCGGCTGGCTGAAAGCAGGTTTCTGGGGTTTGTTTAGCTTCTATATTTGCAACATAGTTGCTTAGAGTGCAAGCTCAGAGGCCGGCAGTGGCAGGCAGGGAACCTTGGCTTCCTCCTTCACTGGAGCAAGCAAGCCTCCTGTTCACTTCAGCTGCCTGGCTGTCGGCTGCCATCTTGGTTGGCAGTTAATTTGCATATCTCGCTGATTAGCCAATGGGAAGGGTAGCGACATTACAGTTAATTACCATGTTTCTCTATTATTAGATAGGATGTCTCTATGGATTTGCCCATTCTGGACATTTCATAAAAATAGAATCATATAATATGTGTTTTTTTGAGACTGTCTTCTTTCACTGGGCATAATGATTTATTTCAAGGTTGGTCCATGTTGTAGCATATATCTATATCAGAATTTCATTCCTTTTTATTGCCAGATAAAATTCCATTATATAGATATACCACATTTTATTTATCCATTCCTCAGTTAATGCACATTTAGGTTGTATCTATTTTTAAACTGTTGTGAATAATGCAACTCGGAATATTTGTGTACATGTTTTTGGGTGAATATATATTTTAATTTCTCTTGAGCCCTAGCCAGTTTTCTCAGTGGTTAGAGCATCAGCCCACAGATTGAAGGGTCATGGGTTTGATTCTAGCCTGGGGCACATACCTCTGCTGCAGGCTTGATCCCTGCTCCTGTAGGGGTGCATGGGAGAGGCAACCAATCTATGTCTCTCTCACATTGATGTTTCTCTCTCTCTCTCTGTGTCTCCCCCTCCCTTCCACTTTCTCTAAAAAAAAAAAAATGAAAAAAAATATCTTCAGATGAAGATTAACAAAAAAATTTTTCTCTTGGGTATATACCTAGAAATGGAATTGCTGGATTGTATGGTAACTCTGTGTTATTCTTGAGACACTGCCAAACTGTTTTCCAAAGTTGTTATACTATTTTACATTCACATTAGCAATGTACACATTTATATTTTCTCCACATCCTCTACAACATTTAATTTTAAAAGTCTCTCTTTTTTATTATAGCCATTCTAGTGGGTGTGAAGTGGTATCCTATTATGGATTTAATTTACACTCCCATAATGACTAACAATGCTGACATCTTTTCATGTGCTTATTGGCTACTGTGTATCTTCTTTCGAGAAATGTCTCTTTTGATCCTTAGCCCATTTTAAAATTGAGCTGTCTTTTTATTATTTATATGAGTTGTTAGGGTTCATTATGTATTCTGGGCACAAATCTTTTATTAGATAGGCAATTTGCAAATATTTTCTCCCATTCAGTGGGTTTTCTTTTCATTTTCTTAATGGCACAAAAGTTTTTAATTGTGATGAAAACCAATTTATTTATTTTTCTTTTGCCTCTTGTGTTTTTGACATTATATCTAAGAAGGCTTTGTGTAACCCAAGATCACAAAGGTTTACTCCTATGTTTTCTTCCAAGAGTTTTATAATTTTAACTCTTACATTTAGGTTTTTTGAGTTGGTTTTTGCATATGGTGTGCATGTGGCTATTCAGCTGTTGTTGCATCATTTGTTGGAAAACTTCTTTTCTGGCCTGGCCGGTGTAACTCAGTTGGTTGGGCATTGTTCTGTGCACCAAAAGGTTGTTGGTTCCATTCCCAGTATGGGGCATGCAGGAGGTAGCTGATCGATGTTTCATTTTCACATCGATGTTACTCTCTCTCTCTCTCTCTCTCTCTCCCTCTCCCTTTGCCTTTCTCTAAAGAAAAGAAAGACTTCTTTCCTCAATTGAATGGCCTTGGCATCCTTGTTGAAAATCAATTGACTATAAATTCTCAATTCTATTCCCTTAATTTCTATGTCTATCCTTAATGCCAACCCACATTATCTTGATGACTATAGCTCTGTAATTAGTTTTGAAATTGAAAAGTGTGAATCCTCCAACTTAGTCCTTCTTTTTCAAGATTCTCACTATTACAATTCCATATATTTTTAAAATATATTTTTTATTGATTTCAGAGAGAAAGGGAGAGGGAGAGAGAGATAGAAACATCAATGATGAGAGAGAATCGTTGATTGGCTGCCTCCTGTACACCCACTATTGGGGATCGAGCCCGCAACCCTATTATGTGCTCTTCACCAGAATTGAACCTGGAACCTTTCAGTCCCCAGGCTGACGCTCTATCCATTGAGTCAAACCAGCTAAGGCTGCAATTCCATATTAATTTTAGGGTCATCTTATCAATTTCTGCAAAAAAAAAAAAAAAGCTAGCTGAAATTTTGATAGAAATTGCATCATTTTTTAAATCCTCACCCAAGGATATGTTTTTCATTTATGTGAGAAAGAGAGGAAGGGAGAGAGAAACATCAATTCGTTGCCTCACACAAGTGCCCTGACTAGAGATTGAACCCACAACCTGATTATGTGCCCTGACCAGGAATCCAACCCAAGACCCTTCGGTGCACAGGACGATGCTCCAACCACCGAGCCACACCAGCCAGAGCAATGCATTGAATCTCTAGATCAAGAGATTTAGAGCCAACTTAGCAATATTAAGTCTTCTGATCCATAAACATGGAATGTCTGTTTATTTATTTAGATCTTCTTTTATTTCTTTCAATAATGTATTGTAGCTTTCAATAGACAAGTTTTGCACACTTTTGTTAAATTCACCCTTAAGTATTTTAACTTTTTCAATATTATTGTGAATGAAACTTTTCTTAATTTTATTTCAGATTGTTCATTATTAATATATGAAAATACAATTGATTCTTGTATATTGATTTTATACCATGCAGCCTTGCTGAACTTGTTTATTAGTTCTAATAATTTTCTAGTTGGTTCCGTAAGATTTTCTATATACAAAATTGTGTTCATCTACAAATAGAGGTAGTTTTGCTTCTTTCTAATTTGGATACCTTTTCTTTTATTTTCTTAACTGATTGCTTCGGTTTGAACCTCCAGTCCATTGTTGAGTAGAAGTGGCAAGAGCATGTCTTGTTCCTGCTCTTAGGAGAAAACATCTAGTCTTTTGCCAGTAAGTATGATGTTAGCTGTGGATTTTTCAGAGATGCATTTATCAGGTAGATGACTCACCCATTTTTTAAGGCTTTCGCTTTGCTGTGTGAATCATTCCCTTTTTACATGCCAATCATCCTTTGGGAATTCTCTTGGAAACATCTCCCTGTGGCAACTTGGGTCATTATGAAAGTGTAGCCTCCAGAAATAAACCTCTCCAGGTGAGTATTGCTCAGCTGGCGGAGGCGTAGGGGCATGAGATATCTAGTTACAATATTGCTACTCATGCAACTTAACCTGGCTCTGTAATGACTATAATCATACTGTACACTCCTAAATGACTGGTTTTTAACCTTGTCAGTCCAAAGACTCCCACCTCCCAACAATTTTTTATTGAGGTAAAGCATTGTGTCAACTTGGCTGGGCCACACAGAGGGATGTGTTTTAGGTGGGATTAATATTTAACTTCCCATTGCAGGCTTTGAGAAGAGCAGATTACTCTCCAAGATATGCATGGGTCTTTAACCAGTTGAAGGCCTAAGAGACAACTGACCTTTCCTAAGGGAGAACTCCACCAGCAAATGGCCTCAGATTCCAACTGCAGCATCAGCTCATCTCTGGGTCTCTAGCCTGCTGGTCTACCTGGCAGATTTGGGGACTTGCCAGCCTCCATAATTGTATGAGCCAATTCCTTAAAACACCCCCTCACACACACACACATACACACACCTCCACTGCCCTGGCTTAGTTGGTTGGCGTGCCATTCCGTGCACCAAAAGGTGGCAGGTTTGATTCCACTTCAGGGCACGTACCCAGTTTTCAGGTTTGATCCCTAGTCTTGGAGTGTGCAGGAGGCAACGGATCCATGTTTCTCTCTCACATCGATATTTTTTCTCCCCCTGCCTTCTTCTCTAAAATCAATGTTTAAAATTATTTAAAAAAAAATACCACCCATGGCCAAAACCGGTTTGGCTCAGGTGGATAGAGCGTCGGCCTGCAGACTGAAGGGTCCCAGGTTCGATTCGGGTCAAGGGCATGTACCTTGGTTGCAGGCACATCCCCAGTAGGAGGTGTGCAGGAAGCAACTGGTCAATGTTTCTCTCTCATTGATGTTTCTAACTCTCTATCCCTCTCCCTTCCTCTCTGTAAAAAATCAATAAAAATATTTTTAAAAAATACCACCCATGTACATAGATATCTCGATATCTCTCTGTGAATATATATGTATATCCTATCAGTTCTGTTTCTCTGAAGAACTCTAATACAAGCATATACTCAGAAAGGTGCAATAAATGTAAAGCTTGATGAGTTTTCACAAGCTAAACATGACAGATCAAGAAAAAGGACATGACCATCGCCCCAGGAGTCCTTCCTCTGCCTCCATCCAATCACCAACCCTTGAGAGGTAACTGCTAGCCTGACTTCCAACAGCATAGTTTTAAAACCCTATAAAAATGGCATCATTCAGAGAGGCTAGATTAGCACCTCCTTAGATCCAAGAGCCAGTGTACCCAGTGGTCAGAGTGGGACCATCCAATTACAACTCCGCAGATCCATAAGGGACACATTCAGGGGGCAGACTCAGTGAGCACCAAAGCCCCACTGAAGCAAGTCTTGCCCCAGAAGGGTGTCTTCAGCACAGAAGTTCTCCCACCGTAGACACAGCTGATTCTCACAGCCAATTGGCCTGGAGGTCAAATCCTCCCAGTGTTATCTACAACAATCGAGGCTTAACTACAACAAGACTGTGCACAAAGCCCACAAGGGGGTGCACCAATAGTGTCTACCTCAGGTAATTGGGGAGGCTGAGCCACTGGGCCCTATAGGACACTTAGCACAGAAAGCCACTCTATCGACACAGTGAAGCATAAAAAATGCCGAGACAAAGAAACAGGACACAAATGACAGAAATGGAGGAAAGCAAACTCCTGGATATGGAGTTCAAACCCACACTTTTTAGGTTTTTCAAGAATTTTCTAGAAACCGCCGATAAACTTAATGAGACCCTCAATAAATCTAATGAGACCCTCGATGTTATGATAAAGGACCAACTAGAAATTAAGCATACACTGACTGAAATAAAGAATATTATACAGGCTCCCAACAGCAAACCAGAGGATCACAAGAATCAAGTCAAAGATTTGAAATACGAAGAAGCAAAAAACACCCAACTGGAAAAGCAAAATGAAAAAAGAATCCAAAAATACGAAGATAGTGTAAGGAGCCTCTGGGACAACTTCAAGCGTACCAACATCCGAATTATAGGGGTGCCAGAAGAAGAGAGAGAGCAAGATATTGAAAACCTATTTGAAGAAATAATGACAGAAAACTTCCCCTACCTGGTGAAAGAAATAGACTTACAAGTCCAGGAAGCGCAGAGAACCCCAAACAAAAGGAATCCAAAGAGGACCACACCAAGACACATCATAATTAAAATGCCAAGAGCAAAAGACAAAGAGAGAATCTTAAAAGCAGCAAGAGAAAGAAAGTCAGTTACCTACAAGGGAATACCCATACGACTGTCAGCTGATTTCTCAACAGAAACTTTGCAGGCCAGAAGGGAGTGGCAAGAAATATTCAAAGTGATGAATACCAAGAACCTACAACCAAGATTACTTTATCCAGCAAAGCTATCATTCAGAATTGAAGGTTAGATAAAGAGCTTCACAGATAAGGAAAAGCTAAAGGAGTTCATTACCACCAAATCAGTATTATATGAAATGCTGAAAGGTATCCTTTAAGAAGAGGAAAAAGAAGAAAAAGGTAAAGATACAAATTATGAACAACAAATACACATCTATCAACAAGTGAATCTAAAAATCAAGTGAATAAATAATCTGATGAACAGAATGAACTGGTGATTATAATAGAATCAGGGACATAGAAAGGGAATGGACTGACTATTCTTGGGGGGGGGAAAGGGATGTGGGAGATGCGGGAAGAGACTGGCCAAAAATCGTGCACCTATGGATGAGGACAGCGGGTGGGGAGTGAGGGCGGAGGGTGGGGTGGGAACTGGGTGGAGGGGAGTTATGGGGGGAAAAAAGAGGAACAAATGTAATAATCTGAACAATAAAGATTTAATAAAAAATAAATAAATAAAAATGGCATCATTCAACACGTACTCTTTTGTGTCTGGCTTCTTTCACTCAACTGCACGTGGGGTAAGATTCCCTGCATTGGTGCCTGTCGTAAAGAGCTCATTCTTCTTGCTGTGGAGTATTCTGTTGTGCGGCTCACCTCAGTTCACGGTCCATTCAGCTTTGATGGATATCCCACTGTCCCCAGTGCAGGACGGTCGCAAATGTGCTGCTGTCAGCATCCTTGCACATGTGTCTTAGGGAACATGAGAAACATCCTATTTGGGGGTGAACCCCAAAATGTAATTGTCAGAGCAGCCTTTTAATAGCAAATATTTTATGCTTCCTTTTATTTTAATTTTCTGAAATGAAATTCATGGATGATAATCTACCCACACACACATGTATGTCATTATCTTGCCCAGTCTGCAATATAAAGGAGATATAAATAAGATTCAATTTATAATAAAATCCTGTGTGTTTCAATATGTGTGTGTTCAATTCTGTGTGTGTTCTCAGGCACAACTGCTCAAATTATAGTAACCAGTATCTCCTCATAATGAATAATTTTGAATTCCAGAGACATAAACAGAGCAGACCTTCTAATACACAAGTAGTGCAGGAAAATGATGGGGAGAAGGTGCAGGTGGAGAGTAAAATCAAAACAGGCCCGAGTTATCTGTGTGTGAAAAGAGAAAGAGAGCAGGAAGCTTTCCTGGGGCAGGGAGCATACAACACCCTTGCAGCCTGTCAAGGGCGAGAATAAGGAAACGGAGCCTCTGCGTGTAATGAGAATTCCCAGTTTATGACGCTGGGCAGGGCAATGATGTGGTCACAGAGGAAACTCATCTTCCTTAGAATCCCCCTGCTCAACAGAGCGGCACATTTTGCCTTCAGAGGTAAAGGCGACCGCATCCTTCATTACCCAGAGGTGAAGGTGACGGGGATGAATCACAAAGGAAGCTTTCCATCCATGCCAGGAAGAAACCACGTGTGCATCTATGAGGACAGTTACTGAGTAAAGTTGAGAAACAGCAGGCAACCCGCAAATAAATCATCTCAACATGTAATTTCCCAACATGGATTCAAAACAGTTATCCCTAAGGAAATTCGGTGAGATTTCTAGCATCTCTAATTTACTAATATTTGACTCTAATCCTATACAAGTGGAGTTCCATATCTCCTCTATTAAATATTTACAGGTGGTTTCTCTGTTTTTCATTAACTGCATTCATGCTCTGAAACCCTTTCCCTCTAAATGTGTAGTTGGTGCTGGCCCAGTACGTTGACTAGATAGGCAGGGTAGAGAGAAACGTATTCAGTAACTGAGTTTCTATCCTTATTGCATTTTTGCTTCCCTGTCAATTACAACCTTTGCTTAAGTTACGTTTTTTATAGAACTTCTTGTAACAAAAACCTTTGAGTTTTGTGATGCACTAAAGCCCAACCTATTCATATTTGTTGTGAGTTTTCATCAAGTGGACACTTGAAAGTTGTGAGGGTTGTAGGGCAACTTTCAACAGTGCGAGACTGTCTGTGCATTGTGGGATGCCCAGCACGCTTGGTCCTTGACCTCTAAATGTCGCGAGAGCCCCCCAGTTGTAGTGAGAGCCAATAAAGACCCCACGAGTTTGTAAAATGACCCCTAGGGAACTCCTGACTTAAACCTGCTTCATCTCAAGCCGGTCTTCCTCATCCCAAACTCAGTTGGTGGCATTTGGGTTCAAGTACAGGCGTTGACATTCACTTTTAATATAGTCCATCTTCTTATATTAGGCCCATTGGCCCTGTCTCTTTAGGTCTTTGGACATCCTGGTTCTGATATCCAATGTCTTATTGCCCTCCTGGCCACACTGTAAAAGGCCATCTATCCCCCTTAAAGTGATGAATAGATGTATTGAACAGGATGGGGTTGGGGACAGAATCCCATGACATTCCAACCTAGACCTTTGCTCGGCCAGCAGTGAGCTGATTCTGGCATCGTCTGGCTTCTGGTTATTTATTTATTTTTTTGACATCGTAGGATGCAGCTCTAGTTTCATTGACTTGTTCTTGGAATGCTTAAATGTTAGAACTCCATTGGAGTGGAATGAGTGAAACTCTGAACAGAGAAGTGACTTGTCCAAGGAAACTTGGCAAATGAGAGTGAGAGCAGGCTGCCCTGGGGCTGACCCACCCCAGGCCCCAGGAGATTTAAATTCCTCTGATGGCTACTCAGAAGCCAGAGTGGACTGTGCACTGCTCTGATCTGGCCTAAAAAGGGGTGGAATCCAAGGGCCGTTTCCAGCCAAGCCCACAGTGTCCACAAGCCCATTTCAGCATCTGGCTTGTCTCTGGAGAGTGGGCAGGGATCCAGTGCTCTGTGGAGAGGGTGGGGTGAGCAGTCCCATCTGATTAGACACCAGCAGCTGCCTGCTGAGGCATCTGGGACAGAGTGGTGGACAGAGCCCTGGAATGGGTGCCCTGCACTCCATCCAACACCATGCACAAGCTCTCCATGCTCCAGCCCTCAGTTTCCCTAGCTGTAAAGTGAGCCAAAAGAAGAACCAGGCTGCTTTCTAGAATATTCCAAAGACATTGTCTTTTACCCTAAGATGAGAGTCACGGAAGGTGTTTGAGCAGAGGAGACAAGCCATCTCACTTAGGTTGTAATAGAATGTTCTGGATTCTATGTGGGGTATCAGTTAGACCGATGGGGGAGGCTCAGAGCCAATGGACAAGTGAAGGGGTCACTGCAATAATCCAGGCAGGAGATGATGTATTTCAATGTGGTGATGATGGTGATAGCAGGGGAGGTGGTGAGAAAGGGTCAGGTTCTGGATCTAGCCTGTAGGTAGCACAGTCGGATGTGCTAACTTATTGAATGTAAGTATGAGGAAGACACCCAAGATGATGGTGAGGGTTTTGCCCTAAGAAAGGAGGAACTTGTCATTTTCTGGGCAGGATGGCTGTGGGAGGAGCTGGTTTGATGAGCGAGAACAGAAGTTTAGCTCAGGGCCTACAAAGTTAGAGTTGCCTCAAACGTCCAACTGGGAATGTCAAGTGGAACATCATTAAATAAATAAACCCTGCTGCCTCTCTCCAAGGAGCACATGACTTCCACGGCACGCCCTGGACTTTCTGATGGTAGCCTGGTCAAAAATCGCTGTCCGCCCCGGGAGCGCCTAGCCCTCCACCACTCCTCCTCTCCCACCGGCCTCTCCTTGTGCCTCAGTTTCAGCCACACTAAATGGTAGGTGCTTTCTCCCTGAGATGCTCTGAGTAGACCTGG
This sequence comes from Myotis myotis, assembly GCF_014108235.1. Classification (NCBI taxonomy): domain Eukaryota; kingdom Metazoa; phylum Chordata; class Mammalia; order Chiroptera; family Vespertilionidae; genus Myotis; species Myotis myotis. Next base: position 56,072,575 of record NW_023416401.1, on the reverse strand, counting down.
AAACCCCAAAATTCTGAGCACTCAAGGCTGACTACATTTAAAGTGAGACCATCCTGGCATGTAAAAATCCATTCAGTTATGTTTGCATGATGTGGTAACAAACAGTCTATTTTATTTAAGTGGATTCTTATGCTTACAGAGGGCTCCAGAACCCATCCCTATGGCGAAAGGAAAGGGATTATTACTGAGCCGCTTAGTCTCTGATCCTGTTTCTTCATCTGTGAAATGGGCATAAGGTCTTTGCCTGGGTCGAAGGGAAGAAATAGAGTGAGGTTCAGAGCTGTCTTCCTGCCACTGGCTCTGAGTTTGACAGGCTCCTGGGTCAGTTTTCTGGGGTCCGGCCCCAACCACTGATTGTGTTGGAAGCAACTCCTCAAAACCAGATGGCTCTGGTCCTGGCCTCCAAGAAACCAAGGGCTAGAAATGGGCAGTGGCTTTCCTGGGTCACAGAGCAATGCAGGTCTGAGCTGGGGCTGGGACCCAGGCTTTCCTGGCCCCAGTCCAGGGCATTGTCTTCACCCCTTCCAACCCCAACCACATGCTCACACTCTCTGGAGCTATTGACCTAAAGCAGTCCAGTCAGAGAAATAACACATCTACCTACCCCATGTTCTACCTGCCCAGAGCCTCCCTCTCTTCTCCTTCCTCCCTCCCTGGACACTCTCCCTGTCTGTCCTGCTGCCCATGTGTTTGGCATTACATCAGAGAAGGGTCTGGACCTCTGGTTTCCCTCAGGTCCATGGACCTAAGTGCAAACTTATTATAGAGCATTGGCTGTGTTCAAGTAATCTCATATCCAATCCTCTTAGCAACCCCAAGAGGTAGACACTATTATCTGTCCCATTTTACAGATGAGTAAACTGAGGCCCCAAAAAGTTTAAAGGCAAAACTGGGATTAAAAAGTGACCATCAGGCACTTCACCACCATGCTATGCTGACCAGAATTCTCGCCCTGGTCAGCATAGCATGGTGGTGAAGTGCCTGATGGTCACTGTTCCAGGCAGCCCCCTCAGCCCTAACCACTGCTAGTCCCTGGTCCAGGAGAGCCAGGCCCCTATAGGTGGCTTGCAGGAAAAATATGTCCTTGCTTTTTAAAGCAGGGAATGCCAAAGTGGGGCCAGGTCAGCAGCAGGGCAAGAGACTGGGGCCAGGCCAGTCGTTCCCTGGTACCTTCAATCCCAGGCTGAAGCCTGGCTGTGCCAGGGGCTGGGCTGAGTCCTACAAGCCAAGGAGGGGCTGCCCCCAGGGAAGGCCAGGCCCTGCAAAACAAGCCTCCTCCCTCTGCCAGCTCAGCCTGCCCAGCCCTGCTGGGGGCCTCGGTGGCAGAGCCATCCTCCTGGGACCCAGGCTGGGCTTCTCAGGACATTCAGCCCTAAGCGTGTGAGGCCCCCAGCTCTGCCCCCCAGCTCCAGCCTTCTCTCCTGAAAGACACCCCTGTTCTCTCCTGACACATCTCTTGGCCCGTTATTTGTCCCAGGAGCAAGAGATTGAGAAAGGATCCCCAGAATGCCTGCAGGGACTTCAAATTGTTCCCTTAACAACTGGGGAAACTGAGGCAGCAAGCAGGGACGTGACTTTCCCAAGGTCAGCTAGCTAGTAAAGTGACAGGCCTAAGACTCCAACTCAGATCTGCCTGACTCCGTCCAGCTCTCCACACACGCAGGGCCTCAGAGAGAAGGTGGGAGGAGGTGGCAGGGCACAGCATGTGCTGGAGAAGGGGAGGGTGTCAGCAGCTCCCCAGCCCCTGCCAGACGTTCCTGTGATGTCAGGGCCTACACATTCCTGATAAGGACAGAGTTAGGAGAGGGCTCTTCAGGACTCAAATTATTTCCTTAGAGAATGGGGGATGCGGGGGGAGGGGGGATGAAACATAACCAGACAAGCCAAGGTGAACAGTTGCACCCATTCCCACCTTACTCCCAACACGTGAGCTAAAAACTTAGATGGGAAATCTGGGGTGTGTTCATCCATCCATCCATCCATGCATGCATCCATCCATCCATCCATCCATCCATCCATCCATCCATCCATCCATTTACCAAACATGTATAGGACCAGCTACTCTGTTCTAGGCCTAGTGCTGAGTGTTTCAGGCTCAATTGTGAGCAAACCAGTCCCAGTTCTCCTGGAGACAGACAAGTCAAGAAAAAGTAACAAAAATGCAGAAACATGGCCAGGTCTGTGTTGGGGCAAGGACAGGAGACATGGGTGCCCAGAGAAAGCACTAAATCCCATCTGAGGAGGAAGCCTGGTCTCAGAAGGCTTCCAGGAGGAGGTGTTAGGTCGAAGCTGAGCTTTGAAGGATGTGTAGGAGGGAGCCAGGCATGTGCAAAGGCCTAGAGGAGCTGGAGAGTAGAACTCCCAAAGCAAGACTTAGGGGAAGACGAAGCATGGGCCAGCCCACGGAGATCCTCCAGGGCCACCACGCTCTGATGTCCGTGCTCCTGAGTTCTCTGGGACCTGCTCTGACCCAGACAAGTGTCAGGAAGATGCCAGGAGGTGCTGGGGACTGGGCCAAGGACACTCAGCAGGGATGGAATGCTGAAGGCCAGGCAGTTTCTTTGGAACTTTCTAGAATAGACCCCTGAGCTCTGGGTGAGGATTAATAAAAAACAAAACAAAACAAAAAATGCTGGTGACAGAGATGAATACTTAACCTCAGGGAAACCCGCCGTGGGCCTGGCCTGGATCAGACCTTCACAGGTACCATTTCTACCTCTCATCGCACCCTCTCGCAGAGGTGGCTGGGGAGGTCGATGAAACTGCCGAGAGCCACACACCCGGTCAGAAGCAGAGTTGGTGTGAGACCCACGTATGTGTCTGACTCGAGCTTCAGCCAGGTGTGACAGGCCTGAGTGAGATGACTGAGATGGGGCCTCAGAAGCAGACCCTGAGACAGGATTTGTGCAAAAGTGGCTTATTAGGGAGCGTCTCCAGAAAAGACCAGGAGACCAGGGGAGAAATGAGACAGGGCAGGGCAGGAGGTCAAGCAAGGGCCTTATCAGCCAGGTAGGTCCCCTGCTGTGTAGAATGTACAGAGACTGGGGTCTCCCTAGTACCCTATACCCAGCCGACCTTGGTGAGGGCCAGGGGTGCAACCCCCAGGAGTGGGCAGGGGCATCAGTTCCTAGGCACTTTTCGCACCCCTGGGGCATAGGCTTAGGGGCTTCTGACGGCCTGAGCAGCCACCACAGGTGTGCAGGTGCAGGCTGCTAGAAATGAGTGCATCTCAGGAGCTGGTGTGCAGGAAGCCGGCAAGAGACCCGAGGTAAGGACAGAGCACAGCCTGGGCGCTTCTGCTTCAGGCACGGGGAAGCCAAGCTGCCGTCCAGTCCCCAGGCCAGTCCCTGAGGCGCCTCATCCACTGCATCAGCCCACCTCTGCGCGTTTGTACAGGTTCATTCAACCAATAGCCACCAAGACTCAGCCATGACCCCACCACGGGCTAGGCTCTGGGAACAGGGTGCTGAATGGAACAGCCTTGCGTGGTCCCTGTCCTCATGCAGCTAAGAGCCCGGCTGTGGACACAGATGCCAGATCATCACTACGAAGAGAGATGGGCTCTGAAGGGAAAGAATGATTCTCTGCGAAGAGAGGAACTTGACCTAAACCCAGAGTGTCAGGGCAGCTTCCCGGAGGCAGTGACGTCTGAGTGGGTGCAGAGAGGAAGAGGCTCATGCAGAGAGTGGGAACAGCCACGGAGGCTTCCTGGACTAGGCAGGTCTCAGCCCAGGAGCTACAGTGAGAGGCGGGCCCTGCTCAGGACAGGCGGACAAGCCAACTCCCTGGGCTGAGCCGCAGTTTCCTCATCTGTACGATGGTGCGGAAGAGGCTTGGACTTCCAGCTCTGACCTTCGGCTCCAAACATCCTCTGAGAAGTGGGAACCGCAGCCATCTCAGAACTCTCAGTGACCTCTGTCCCCATGACCCAGACCTTCCTGTCTGGGCCCTCCGTAGCCAGCCAGTGACCTCAGGGCTTATCAGGGCCCTAACATATGACAAGCATGACGAGTATGACGTCTGTGTTGCAAAACAACTGCCTGTTCCCTAGAAGTCTGTCAGTTCAGTGCCCTCGGTCAGACAGCTCTTCTTACCTGCCCAGGAAATGTCAGGCCTCGGGGAAGCTGAGCTGGGCCTTTTCAGAAACAGCTCTATTTCTAGAAAAGCTTGACCTCACTTTGGTAGCAAACCTGCGTCCTGGGTTCAGAGCTGACAGTGCCTTAGATAAGTCCTTGGGCAGCCTGTGACCTTATGGCCATCCTATCTAATCCTTCTGGGGCCTTTGATTCTTCAATGCAAGCAAGTTCATTGATTCGATAAATATTTACTGAGGGCCTACTATGTGCCAGGCACTGTTCTAGGCACTAGGAGAGAGCAGTAGAAAAACACAAGCCCAAACCATCCTACCCTTGTGGAGCTTACGTTCTGCTAAGGGAGTTGACAATGGACAAATAGACAAACGCACTACAGTGTCAGGTAGTGAAAAGTGTTTGCAAAAAAAAATGCAGAAGGATAGAAGCTCCTAAATAAGACAGGGAGGTCAAGGAAGTATTCTTTGAAGAGGTGATGTTTCAGTAAAGACCTGAAGGAAGTAAGAGAGGAAACTATGTGGTTGTCTGGAGCAAAGGTATACCAAGCAGAAGAACAGCAAGCACAAAGGTCCTGAGGCAGGAATGTGCTTAATGTGTGAGAAATGGCAAGAAGGTCACAGATGGGAGATGGAGAGTGTGTTTGGCAGTGGAGTTGCATTCAGGAGTGCTGTGTGTGTGTGTGTGTGTGTGTGAGAGAGAGAGAGAGAGAGAGAGACCTGAAGATTCATAGTCTTTCTTTTACTTCCCTCTCCCCATCTTGGCATCATCAAAATTAAGAGAGGAAAACTCACGGATGAGTAAATGGTTTAAATGGACAAGTAAAATAATACCTCAGCGAGCACATCATGTGCATCTATTCAATTAACACTGGAAACGAGGTGAAGCCCTAGGGCCTGGGAACTAATTTCTCTGGGGGCTCTAGCTCCGTTCTTGTCCTCCCCGCAGGCCAGAGGCTTCTCTGGGTGGAAGGGGGAGGAAGACGGACACTCACAGGGGTGAGTCAGAGCTTGTGCAGAGGGGCTTTCTCTGTTTACATCCTCCATCCTCCGGGCACCTGTCACAGGCAGGCATAGTTATTGTCCTATTTTGCAGAAAAGGGAGAACTGGAAAGGAGAAGATTTGAATCCTGGGTCTAGTTGGGTCTCCTTACATCAAACTTAGAGTTTTTTGCTAAAAATGTTCCCATGTTCACTTTCTGTAAAAGGCCAGGTAGTGACAAGGCAGGCCTGACAAGCTCAGTGACCAAAAGCGATCACACAGGATGAACTGATCACAAATTCCTCACTGGGCAGGTGACTGTGGGTGGTCACGTCCCAGGCTCACCTCTTCCTTAGCAAAGGTCAAGCCTTACCGTAAGTGAGCTCTGCCTCAGGATGCATACCTTTGAAATGTCAGTCATTTTCTTTTCCTGCCCTTAAAAGGCATAACCACCGGCACCAGGGCCCGAAACCACCAGAGCACGAAACCTTTAAGCCCTCATTGCTATCTTATTCTCCCGCATACCATCTCTACGTGCTGTAACTGTTCATGTAAACTCGCCTCTCCTCACCAATGTAAAAGAAGTATGTGTTTCAACGTTTTCTTTACACCCAACCCTAGAGATATCCCCACTTTGCTTTCTCCCGCCTCCTTAATCTACCACCACGGGGTTTCATCTTCTCCTTTGATTCTTATCTTGTATAAGATAAGCTGCAGAACTGTCATTATTTGGAGCATTTGAGATCTTGCTCTTCGGCATATCTTGTCGGTTTGGCTCAAATACATTCATAAAAATTCTCTACAAGTTTGGACATTTCTTTCGTTTGAGGTTTTGTGGGCCATACTCAACTATGCCCTTGGAGTGGGAAAGCAGGTGACATGTAAATGATGGTGTGACTGTATTGTGACGGGGAAAGTTGGTGTCATCTTCCCCACTGAGCGCTGGGGGTGGAGTCCTTATGATATTTCCAGAAAAAGAGTTTTCTGAGACTCACTCGGGAGGATGAGTTATTTTTATTCGTGTGAAATTACACCCTGGGTTTCCAAAATCCCATTTCCCTTCGTCCAGTCATAGAAGAAGTGTAGCGGGGGTTTCGGTAGAGCTAGAAGCGAAGCCAGGGTCCAGAGTTGCAGCCGGGTCCCGTCCAGCATCAGGCTGGTTACGGTCCGTTCGTCCATTGTGTGTGGGGTCCACTCGTGGGTGAATGCCAGGAAGCGGAAGCATGAGAGCCCACAAGCCAGGAGCCAAGCACAGCACGCGAAGAGGAACCAAGAGCACAAGAGGAGCTAGTTCCTTTGTTTAGGGAACTAAGTCTCCCAAGTTCCTGTGTGCTTGCTGTGGCCACATGCATTCTGGCCAATGACCTGTTCCCGAGTATGACCGACAGACAAGTACCTTCCCAATGTCATCCCAAATTTGCTGCCCATGCGCCCACCCTCCTCCCTTCCCCGTTGCCCCTTTTCTGTTATTAGTAACTAGGTTAATTACAATGGTATCACAAAAGCAGGCAGCGGGCCCACCAGGCGGCTGTCTTGCTGATTGCTAGGGGACCTGGTTTCATCAGAGCTTCCCCTGAAACCTGGCAGCTAGTCATTAAAGGCCGTGGGACCCTGGGCACGTCCCTGGTCCCTCTGAACCTGTGTCCGCACCTGAACAATGAGGGGATATTCTGGGTGAGGTTCAGTGATGAGAGGGCATGCGATTGACAATGGTGAGGGAGGGTCAGAACTGCCGGTGGGGCAGCCCCCAGTAAGGCACACTGTTCTGGTTCCATCTCTGAGTCACAAACAGCCAAGAACTTTGTGGTGTACAACGACCATTTTGTAATGGGCCCAGATCCTTCAGGTCAGGAATTCGGATCCAGAACAATTTGGGACAGTTTGTCCCGATCCATGATGTCAGTTGGGACTACTGGAAGGGTGACTCAGTGTCTGGAGGCTGCAAGCATCCTCACTTGTGGGTCTGGAGGCTGATGCTGGCTGTCTGAGGGGCTGTCGCCAGAACACGCCCATGTGATCCCAAGGGGTCCCTCTCCGTGTGGGCTAGATGGGCTTCCTTAAAGCACGGTGGCTGGGTTCTAAGAGAGCAAAGTGGAAGCGCATTTTTACGTCCTACCTTTGGAAGCCACACAACGTCACTTAAGCCAGGCTCTGTTGGTCAAAGCAGTCATAGAGGAGGAGGAACATAGACCCCACTGCTCAGTAGATGGAGACTTAGGGTCACATCGTAAGAAAAGCATGTGAATTTATTCCTTAGGTATTTTATCCTTTCTGTTGCAATTGTGAGAGGAATTGCTTTTTCCTGAAATTTCATTGTTAGTATATAGGAATGCATTGGGGTTTTGTACATAATTTTGTATCCTGCAACTTTACTGTATTTGTTTATTGTTTCTGATCATTTTTTGGTGGCGTTTTTAGGGTTTTCTATCTATAGAACCATGTCATCTGCAAAAAGTGACGCTTTTACTTCTTCATTCCCAATTTGGATTCTTTTTAGTTTTCTCTCTTGCCTGACTGCTCTGGCTAAAATTTCCTGGACTATGTTGAATAAAAGTGGTAAGAGTGGACATCTTCTCTTATTCCTGATTTTATAGGAAAAGCTTTCAGTTTTTCACCAGTGAATATGATGTTAGCTGAGGGTTTGGCATATATGGCCTTTATCATGTTGAGGTACTTTGCTTCTATACCGGTTTTATTGAGTGTTTTAATCATAAATGGATGTTGTATCTTATCAAATGCATTTTCTGCATCTGTTGATAAGAGCATATGATTTACATCCTTTGTTTTGTTAATGTGGTGTATTACATTGATCAATTTGCATATGTTGAACCATCCTTGTGCCCCTGGAATGAACACTTGATCCTGATGTATTATTTTTAAATTTATTGTTGTATCTGATTTGCTAGTATTTTGTTGAAAATTTTTGCATCTGTATTCATCAGAGATATTGGTCTGTAGTTTTCTTTTTTGTGTTATCCTTGCCAGATTTTGGTACCAGGTTTGGCTCATAAAATATGTTAAGAAGTATTGCCTTTTCTTTAATTTTTCAGAAGAGTTGGAGAAGGATAGGTATCAAATTTTCTGTTTGGTAGAATTCACTGGTGAAGCCATCAAAACTTGGACTTTTGTTTCAATTTCCTCACTGCTTATTGTTTTTTTGTTTTTTGTTTTCAATTTTCTAATTCTTCAGTCTAAAAAGGTTACATATCCAGCAACTTATCCATTTCTTCTAGGTTATTGAATTTGGTGGCATATAGTCTTTCATATATTTTAGTATGCTTTTTTTTTTGTATTTCTGTGATGCCTGTGGTAACTTTTCCTCTTTCATTTCTGATTTTGTTTATATGAGTCCTTTTTCCTTAGTGAGTCTAGTGAGGGGTTTGTCAATTAATCTTCTCAAAGAACCAACTTTTTGTTGTTTTCTATTCCATTCGATTCTGCTCTAATTATTATTATTTTTTCTTCTTCTACTTACTTTGGGTTGTTTTTGTTCTTCTTTTTCCAGTTCTTTAAGGTGTAATGTTATATTGTTTACTTGGGAGTCCTCTTGTTTCTTGAGATAGGCCTGTAATGACATAAACTTCCCTTTTCTTATTGCTTTTGGTGCACTCCAGAAGTTTTAATGTCATATTGTCATTCTTATTTGTCTCTATATATCTTTTGATCTCACCTTTTATTTCTTCTTTGACCCAGTCATTTTTTAGTAGAAATAAACTTAACAAAGGATATGAAGGACCTATATACTGAAATCTACAAAGCATTATTAAAACAGATTGAAAAAGACACAATGAAATGAAAAGATATTCCATGTTCATGAATGGGAAAAATCAACATAGTTAAAATGTCCATTTTACCTACAGCAATATAAAGATGTAATGGAATCCCCATAAAAATCCCCAATGTCATTATTTACAAAAATAGAACAAAAATGATCAGATTTATATTGAACCACAAAAGACTATGAATACCCAAAGCAATCCTGAGAAAGAAGAACAAAGACCTAGGTATCACACTACCTGACTTCAAATTATACTCTCTACGGAGCAAGCTCACCCCTTCCTCCATTCTCTTCCCCCAGGAGAGCTTTCCTCGCCTCTTCTTTCCTGAGCTCCAAAGGCCCTTTGTTTGCCTCTGTAACTTGTTTCCTGAGCCCATTTCTTTTATGGCTCACTTATTCTATCTCTGTGACTTTCAATCTTTTTCTTCTGTCACTTTCTAAATAAACGTTCTTTTATAGTTTGTGTCTTAGCTCTGAATTCTTTCTTAGCTAGAACTCAAGTACCGAGGTTGCTGAACTGAAGTCTGGTCTAACTTCACTCATCATTAATGCCTGGTTTTTCCACCGCGAACACAACTAAGATGACCGAGATGATGATCCTGTGATACTTCTAAATTAATTTTTTGCGTGCACTGTTAGAAAAAGCTGGCTATGAAATTAGGCAAAATAAATGGGAAACACATTTGATTGGCCTCTTGAAACTTCAAAGAGAAGATTTAGATAAATAGATCCTTCTATGATGTCATTTAGGTGTCAGTCCAATTCTTTGAAGCATTTAAAATAATGGCTGTCCTTATTTTACAAGGGCGAAGGTCATTTGGAATTTGACTTGTCAAGGACAAATATAAACTGTAAATGCCTCAGGACAAACATTGGATCTAATTGTTCTTTTATAAACCTGCGAGCTCTTCTCATGGCTACAAGGTTTCTGTGGCTGTCTGTATGTGTATCTATATATCTGTATGCCGTACATGTGAGATAGCTTTCTGCCTCCTGATGGCTTTGTTAAAATTAATTTAAAGGCAAATGCCTGCTTGTAAGAATTAGATATTCTAAAATTATCAGTAATTTTAGCAACCAACCTAAATGTTTTTTCAAGTTCATGTGATCTAAGATTAATCTTTCGTAATAAAAGCTAGCTTAAGTTTGTTGGTTCAAGTAAAACAGACATGTCTTTATTTTGTCTGGGTTTACAAAAGCAAGTTTATGTTAACAATTGACTTTTATGTTTCTAGAGGTTATAAAATATCCACACTAAAGTATGCTACTTGACTTCTTAGCTTTCAGTAGACTTTGAAGTTTTAAGGGTTAAAATCTTAATATATGTAGGAATGAATAACTTTGTAGTGTTTCAGAAGTGGAACACCTCAAAAGACTCAAAATTTCATGGGAAGCATTGTAAAACAAGTGATGCAAACTTCTAGGGTATATTGTGTGGATAAACAATGGTTGTAAATTAAGTGAAGAGTCGGGGCTACAGAAACCCAAGACAGCCACTTGGTTCTTCCCTGCTCCCTGCCTCCCTATTTTTCAGTTTTTGCATTCTTTCATGCATCACAGTGCATTTAAGCTGGACTTAGATGAAGAACCATATGAACCAACATTATTTTTGTTGTTGTTGTTAATCCTCACCTGAGGATATTTTTCCATTCATTTTTAGGGAGAGTAGGAGGGAGCGGGAGAGATAGAGAGAAAAACATGGATGTGAGAGACACATCGATTGGTTGCCTCTCGCACATGCCCTGACAGGGGCCAGGGATGGAGCCTGCAACTGAGGTAAGTGCTCTTGACCAGAATTGAGCTTAGGACCCTTCAGTCCGCGGGTGGGCACTCTATCCACAGAGCCATACCGGCTAGGGCTGAACCAACATTGTGGAAAGGAGACTTCTAACACTATTGCCAAGGTTTGGCAGGGTCACTTCAAGAGAATGCCACGTTGGAAACCACTTTCTTTCACAGTCAGCTTTCAAGAGACAAAGACAGTAAAGATCATTTGACTGTCACCTGTAGATTCTGTTACTGGAAAGGACATCAAATAAAAGACACTCTCATTGGAAGGGACCTTGTCAGGCACCTATCCGGGAATGGACATCTACCCCAGTTGATGGACATCAAGGATCACTGGAGGACGAGAAGCCTTAGACATCGACAAGGCTTGTATGCCTGCTATTTGATATTGAACTCAAAATCTGTTTTGTTTGATTATCTTTAACTGCCTGATAATGATATTAGTCATCATAACAGTGATACTTGTCCTTGGGTCTTTCTACATAGCCCAACTATTTATGATTACTGTACATGTATAATATAACTATTAATACTCTTTCCAGGGCTTGTGTAAATATATTATATGCCAAATTCAGAAAAATGAAACAGAAGACAAAAGTTGGATCATGATAGCTCACAGAATAGAAATGATCCAGAGTTCTGTGTGTGTGGTTTTGTTTGTGTTTTTGAATGAAGGCCATAATACCCAACTCCCTTCCCCTTACCTCTCCTTCCTGTTTTGGGAAAAATTCAACCTCAGTTCAGATTCCATGGTTATAATACTGTCCCATTCCCAGTGGTCAACAAGACAACGTTGATGCTGAGATTTCCTAGCAATGAGCCTTTCCGGTGCTGTGAGACCACACTATCCAATCGAAAGGTTGGTCATTGGATCCTTTGGATTGATTTATGACCAAAGGTGGGAACTGTGGGTGAGAAAATGTTCTGCGGAAAGTAATTTCACAGGGTGATCTGTTCATAAGTTTCTAACTGGGAAGGTCATAGCGGGTAGCCATGCTCCATTCCTATAACTTCTTCACTGAAAGGATTTAAGCAGTTATCAAGCATCTTCTCAGATCACAATGGCCTAATTAGAAATCAACTACAATAAAAACAATGAAGAAATCAAACACTTGGAGAAATAGCAGAAGTAATAATCCTCAAAGTGGGTATTAACTCTCAAGACAGCACATGATCTTGTTAACTCCCCTATAAGGCAATCCCTGCCTTGTTTCTCCCACCTCCTTCCATTCCCTTCTTAATTTAAGATGCACAAAAGAAGCTGCAAACCTCTTATTCTCCAGTGCATTTGAGATCTTGCTCTCTGACATATGTCATCAATTTGGCTCAAATAAACTTATAAAAAATTAAAATTATACTACAGAGCAACAATAGTCAAAACAGCATGGTATTGGCAAGAAAAAAAAAGACATACAGACCAATGGAACAGAATTGAGAGCCCAGAAATAAATGTATAATAAATGTATATGGGCAAATAAGTTTTGACAAAGGAACCAAAAAACACACAACAAAGAAGAGAAAGCCTCTTCAATAAATGGTGCTGGGAAGATTGGAGCGCCATGTGCAAAAGAATGAAACTAGACTACAGTTTGTCCTCATGTACAAAAATTAATTCAAAATAGATCAATGACTTAAATATAAGATCTGAAACAATAAATTACAAAGAAGAAAATATAGATACTAAGCTAATAGACCTTGGTCTTCGAGAAGATTATATGAATTTGACCCCAAAGGCAAGCGAAGTAAAGGCAACAATAAATGAATGAGACTATATCAAGTTAAAAAGCTTCTGTACAGCAAAAGAAACCACCAAAACACAAAAAGGCAACAATCGAACAAGAGATGATATCTACAAACAACAGCTCCAACAAGGGGTTAATATCCAAAATATATAAAGAACTCATACAACTCAAGACCAAACAAACAAACAATCCAATCAATTAAAAAATGGGCAGAAGGCTTGAACAGGCACTTCTCCAAAGACATACAAATGGCTAACAGACATATGAAAAGAAGCTCAGCTTCACTAGCTATTAGGGAAATGCACATCAAAACTACGATGAGATACCACCTCACACCTGCTAGAATGCTATTATTAATAAGACAAGTAATAACATGTATTGGAGTGGTTGTGGAGAAAAAGGAAAACTTTTCACTGCTGGTGGGAATGTAAACTGGTACAATCAATGTGGAAACAGTATGGCAGTTCCTCAAAAAATTAAGAATAGAGTTACTGTATGCCAGCAATCCCTCTTCTGGTTATCTACCCAAAAAACTTGAAAACATTTATTCACAAAGACATATGCACCCCTATGTTCATTGCAGTACTATTCATGTTGGCCAGGACATAGAAACAACCAAAGGGTTTTTAACAGATGACTGGATAAAGAAGATGTGGTACATATATATTATGGAATACTACTCAACCACAAGAAAAGATGAAGTACTACCATTTGTGACAGCATGGATAGAGCTTGAGAATATTAAGTGAAATAAGTCAGTCAGAAAAAGCTAAGAATCATATTATTTCATTCACATGTGGGATATAAAATAGAATTCATACTCACAGACAACAGTATGGTGGTTACCAGAAAGGAGGGGGTTAGGGGTAGAAAAGGGCAAAAGGAGCCAAACATATGGTGATGGAAGGTGATTTGACATTGGATGGTGGGCACACAATGTAATATACAGGCCATGTGTTGTAGAAATCTACACTTTAAATCTATGTAATGTTATTAACTAATGTCACCCCAACAACTTTATTTTTTTAAATACTGGCCCATGGTTCTCTCAAAAAATAAAATAAAATAAAATAAAAGCATTGAGCTAAGAAAGAAAGAAAGAAAGAAAGAAAGAAAGAAAGAAAGAAAGAAAAAGAAAGGAAGACAAAGCATGTGAGGACCCCATCGTGGGTCTGGGCCCAGGGTCCTTGTTGGTTCAAGGCAGCATCAGCGATGCCCTGGGAGCCCGTACTGCCCAGACCCCTCCCTCAGACCCACTCAAGCCCTTTTTGGTCAAACCCAGCCCATGTTCAATCCTGCAGTGGAAACATTCACAGTCGGTGTGGTTAAGCCTTTTTCTTACAAACAATGAAGGAAACAAAAGCAAACACCCCACCCATGCAGCTGCCCTGGTGACCCCACATTTGCAGGAAGATTGGCCAAGCAGATGGGGAAATGTTGAGACAAAACCTGCTGGGAATTGTCTCCCCAAGCCAGAGGATGTGATTATGTGTTGAGGGCTGGAGGGTGGCGTGGGGGTCCTGGCCTGGACCCACATAGTGGAGAACCTCAGAGCAGATGGTCGAAATTGGGCCCCTGAAAGAGACAGGGGCACACTAGCATCACATGACTGTGAGCAGACTTCAGCGTGGAAGGACTCATTGAGATTGGGTTTCTGAGATCCTGAGGCGGGTGTGTGTGTGAGCCAGACCAGCCCCAGTTAGATTAACAACAGCTTCCTGATCCAGCTTTTTCCAGACTTCCACCTCCTCCTCTGTCAGATACTCACCCCAGCAATGGGAGGGGAAACCAGGGCTCAGAGAAGGGGAGGGGCTTGCCTGGGTTCTCCTAGTAAACCAGGGGCTGAGCTGGGACTGGAACCCCAGGCCCTGCCTCCTTCCACCGAGGCGATCAGGCAAGGACCTCTTCTGGCTCAGGATCCCTTGTTTAAACTGGTCTAATCTATATATATATAAAGCCCGTGGCCATGACGACCAGGATGACAAAACAACTGATCCATTCCCCTGGCCCTCAGGCTCTGATTGATCAGGGGATGGTTAATGGGGGGAATCGGGGTCCCTCAGGCTCCAATCAATAGGTGGCAGCAGCGACTGGCGAGTGGCTGGAAGGCAGACCCCTTGGTCCCTCCTTCTGGAGTCCCTCAGGCTCCAATCAATTGGTGGCAGTGGTGGGAGCCTCTCCTGCCTCTGTGACAGCGCTAAGGAGCAGTGAGCAGGTGGGCGGTAAGGAGCAAGGGGTCCCGGACTGCGAGAGGGTTTTCCAACTGTCAGCCTGCAGGCGGACATCCCCTGAGGGATCCCGAACTGCAAGAGGTTGCAGGCTGGCTGAGGGACCCCTCCCCCAGTGCATGCATTTCATGCACCAGGCCTCTAGTTATTAATAAAATAGTGCCACCACCCACTCCTGGCACTTCGTGTGCTGAGCATTTCTCACCCAGCTAACAACAAAGGTGCTGGCACCCACATTTTCCAGAGGAAGACATGTGACTGTACAGGGAATAAACGGTTGAGCTGGGATGAGACCCTAAGCCTAGCACTCACACTTAGGTGCACATCGACCGGGAGGGAAGTGGCCCCCCTGAGGACGCTGAGGATGCTGGGGATTCCCAGCTCTTGCTCAGGTGCTTTGGAGCTTTCTGTCCAGGTCCTTGGCAACTAGAACTCCCAGGACCCCCAGCCAGCTGTGGCTATGTCAATAGGAGTTCCTTCAGGGTGTGGAAGTAGCTGGGCCCCATGTGAGAGAGGGATTGTTCCCCTGGCATCCTGGCAGTTAGAGCCAGGATAAATTCTCCTCGTTTTAATAGATGGGCAAACTGAGGCCGAGGGGGGAAACCAGGTCACCCCCACTTCTAGAGAACTTGAGGGTGAGGAGAAGCTGCAGCTTGACCCTGGCTGACTCCCTACCCACGGCTCCTTCTCCAGGGTGAGTGGGATGCATGGGGATGATGTAGAAACAGGAGTGAGCCAGCAGCTTTCTACTTGCAGAGTCCAGCTGGTCAGACAGTCCTCATGACTCACCCCCACATCCTGGTGGCTCTGAGGCTGCTCTGGCTCAACCCCCCTGGCCCAGCCTTGTTCCTCAGAAGTAAGGAGGGCACCAGACCTGTTAATCCCACCCCCCTCAACCCATTCCCAGGGAGACACGGCTCTTTAGGGAAAGGCAGGGTGGGCAGGGTGGCCATGTAATTTATTGTCCAAACCAAAACACTTTGGGGAGCTATTAATAATTATTTGGGGATAGTAGGCATTCACTAAGACCGTCCTAGGCAAACAGGGATGTCTGGTCACCCTAGTGATGGGTTGTTGCTTAACTTAAGTTATTAGAAGCACAAATGTCAGACACTGAGGCACCAGCTACAGGCTAGGGCCAGAGAGTTCTGAGGCAGGTAGATTTTTGAGAATTCCTCAAGTCATGGGGCAGCCCTCAGGGCATTCAAATCTATGTGTAGAGGTTTGCAACACACACTCTGAATGAAATGGCACTCACTGGGTTCACAGCCTGGTTTTACCTCTTATGGCTGTGTGAGCTCAGGCCTGTTACCTAACTTCTCTGACCCTCAGTTTTCTCATTCATAAAACCAACCGACACCTATAGGACAATTGTGAGGATGAAATTAGATAACCCAGAAATCTTCACAACAATGCTGGCATGGAATAAATGCTCAGTAAACAAGAGGCCATTGTTATTTTGAGTTAGTTTTATTTGTTATTAATTAATTATGCTATGTACCAGGAGGGGCAGACCTGCAGACCTCACAAACAGCCCTCCCCTCCAGTTGTACACAGTCCTATGGGAATGAGGGCCAGGTTAAGGGAGTGAGTGCTGAGCATGAAGAACAGACCAAGGGTTTTCTGACTTGGGTGGGGGCATCAAGGCAGGCTTCCTGGAAGAGGTGGCCTCTGGGCAGAGTTGTATTGTAGTCCAGGCTCTTTGGAAGATTAAGATCATAGCTCCTGTTTCTAAAGAGCTTCTGATGCCCCCTTTGCTCAGTATGAGTACCAGAAAAAGAGAGCTCATTGAAGTTTGGCTTTTTATCTTCATAACCAACTTCCATGCTCTCTTTGAGATGTCAAATATCAAATTCTTTGCCCTCCAATGTTCTTTTGGAGTCCTTCAGCTCACAATGCATCTGCCTAATGTTTTGTCCTGGCTGCAAGGAACATAAGGCCCTAGAGCTTGCGGAAGCATGAAAGGAGGAGTCAGGGCAAGATGGGGCAGGGTGCAGTGGCGAATGGAACCAGGGGTGAGCAGGGCAGCTTGACCTGATGTGGGGGGTGGGATTGCTGCCTCTGGGCCTCTTGAGTCCAGCTCTGGGCCCATCAGCTTTAGTCCTTCCTCACCGAGGACTACTTTTGTGCTTTCTATGGACATGGCTGGACACAGTGGCCCTCTGCCATGAGTCTACACTTGCTCAGTCCAGAAGCTGCCTAGCAAGTGTGATTTTCAAATCCGAGTGAGTGCTGAGCATGAAGGACAGACCAAGGGTTTTCTGACTTGGGTGGGGGCATCAAGGCAGGCTTCCTGGAGGAGGTGGCCTATTGAAAAGAATCCTATTGCTTATCCTGGGTCACATGTCTATGGCCTCATCAAACCAGCATGTGGTCAACAGGCCTGTGATAAAACAGAAGCAGAGAAAACAATGGGTGGGGGCCTTGGACTCTTAGCAAAGGGCCTAGGCTTTCAGGAGGAGGCCACAGCGTGGGCAAGGGCTGAGAGGTGGGGAATCTGAGGCTTTGTGTGGAGAACCTGAGTGGAGAACGTTTACATCATCCCTCTAGTGGCTGCTTGAAGGGTGGATCCGCAAAAGGGAAGTCACGAGTGAATCAGTAGCAGAACCAGAGCTCAAACCCCTTTTCTCTCCCAGCCCACGCGTGAGTGTCTGAGGCATAGGAGGGAGTGGGGTAAGGGAGCTGGGAGAATGAAATCAGGAAATAACCGCCTTCACAGGGGCGATAATGACATTTTAATTTGAAAATTGCAAGGAGACAGGGCTGTGGAGACATATGCAAATTTGTATGCAGATGAGATGTAAATGGGCCTGCCTGCTCTTGCTTGACACACCTGGATGTGGCTCAGTGACAAATCCTAATGGGCACTGCAAGGCTGTGTGATTGATGATCAAAGCCAGCTGGGATGACAACTGCACGCCTCTCCTGGGAGCTGGGAGAGAGATGAGAGTGTTTCTAGAGCGCCCTCTGATGGGAGACCCTGAGGCGCGGCCCTATCTAGTGCAGGAATGGCAAGTTTGGGACACATCGATTACCTCTATCCCTGCTGGCATCCGTGGCAGACATGATCAATCAATCATAGAATTTTTTTCTTACCAAGCCAACCAGGTGCTCTAGGCAGTCCCTACTTATTGATCAACGTTGGCATTCATTCATTCATTCATCCATCCATTCATCTCATAAATTTTGTTGAGTTTTTCCCCTGTGCTAAGGATACATTGAACAGGCAGATTCAATTCCTACTCTCATGAAAATCACAGAGTAGTAGGCAATATAAGCATTAATAAAATAATACAAAATGGCAATTGAGGTAAATACCATTGGAGTGCATGGTTTTTATAAAAGTACATGAAGAAGAAGAACATGTTTTTATAAGAGAGAGTTTTGACACATCCCGTGCAGCCCGGAAAGGTTGACCCTGTTGCTGATCTCAGAAGGCTAAGGAAGGCTTAACTAGTTGACCAGGGAGGAAGGGGGAGAAGGTTCCCGGCCTTGAGACCAGGGAGAGCTTGCAAGCAGACATTGTCTGTGCCACACCCAGATTCTCTATGATCACCTGGTAATTATTGTTAATTATCATCCTATATAATAAAGAGCTAATATGCTAATTAGACCAAACAGCAGACAGACCAACTGTCCGGACGACCTTCTGGTCGAAGCTGTGGCTGCGAGGGGCCGAGCCCCTTGCACGAATTTCATGCATCAGGCCTCTAGTTAAATGATAATTCCTCATTCTTCCCTCTTCCCAGACCCTGATAACCTCTAACCAATTAATGTCTCTATGAATTTGCAGACCTCACAAATTATAGATATTTCATATAACAGAATCATACAATATTGATCTATTTTGTCTTAATTCACTTAGCATAATGTTTTCAAGGATCATCCACATTGTAGCATGCATCAGAACTTCATCCCTTTTTATGGCTGGATAATATTCCCTTTTATGTAAATACCACATTTTGCTATCCATTCGTCTGCTGATGGACACTTGGGTTATTGCAACTTTTAGCTATCGTGAATAATGCTGCAATGAGCATTGGCATAGAAGTATCTGTTTGCATCTCTGTTTTCAATTCTTTGGGGTATGTACCCAGGAGTAGAATTGCTGGGCCATTCTCTGTTGACCTTTTAGAGGAACTGTCACACTTTTTCACAGCAGTTACACCATTTCACATTCCCACCAACATTGCACAAGGGTTCCAATTTCTCTACATCATCACCCACATTTGTTATTTTCCGCTGTTTTGATTATAGCCATCCTAGTGGGTGTGAGGTAGTATCTCACTGCGGTTTAATTTGCATTTCCCTAATGACTAATTGCAGTAAGCATCTTTTTTTTTTTTTTAAATATATTTTATTGATTTTTCACAGAGAAGAAGGGAGAGAGATAGAGAGTCAGAAACATCGATGAGAGAGAAACATCGACCAGCTGCCTCCTGCACATCTCCCACTGGGGATGTGCCCGCAACCCAGGTACATGCCCTTGACCGGAATCGAACCTGGGACCTTTCAGTCCGCAGGCCGACGCTCTATCCACTGAGCCAAACCGGTTCTGGCTGCAGTAAGCATCTTTTCTTTTTTAAAAAAAATATATTTTATTGATTTTTTACAGAGAGGAAGGGAGAGGGATAGAGAGTTAGAAACATCATTGAGAGAGAAACATCAATTAGCTGCCTCCTGCACACTCCCCACTGGGGATGTGCCCGCAACCAAGGTACATGCCCTTGACCAGAATTGAACCCGGGGCCCTTGAGTCCGCAGCCAACGCTCTGTCTGCTGAGCCAAACGGGTCAGGGCAGTAAGCATCTTTTCATGTGCTTGCTGGCCATTTGAATATCTTCTTTGAAGAAACGTCTATTCAAGTTCTTTACACACCTTTTAATTGGACGTTTATCTTTTAGTTGTTGAATTGTAAGCGTTCCTCATATGTCCTAGATGTCAAACCCATGTGATTTGCAGATATTTTCCCCCATTCCGTACGTTGCCTTTTCTCTTTCCTGATAATGTCCTCTGATAGCCAAATGTTCTCATTGTGATGAAACCCAGCTGATCAATTTTTACTTTTGTTGCTCGTGCTTTGGTGTCACATTATTTTACATTTATTTGCAAAGGTCCCTCCAATTCCTGTGTGGAGGACAGGTGAGCGGGGCCCAGGTGGCTGCAGGAAGACCATGGAGGATATATGCCACCCACGGGAGAGGGGATGGAGGCTGGGATGAGGGTGGGGAAAGTGGACGGAGAGAGAAATGGAAGGTTAGAGAGCGATTGGGGGTCGATTTAGAGGCTCTGGGGCAATTCAGGGAAAACTTGCAGGTTTCCAGCCTGGGCGCTTGAATGGATGGTGCGTGAACAGAGAGGGAGGCAGGACTAAGAGGGAAGACCAGGAGTTCCACATGCAAGATGACCAATTTGCCATCATCCTTGGTCTGCTCCCATCCCTCCCCCACCCCCATTTCACAGATGGGGAAAGTGAGGCCTAAGGAAGTACAGTGGTCCCTCCAGGGGCCTCCATCACACCCTAGACAGCAGGGAGTGAAACTATAGGAGCCCCGCCACCAGCCGGAGCACTTCCTCTGCGTGGGGTCACAGGCTCTGGCCTCAGAGAGCTATTTTTCAGCTGGGAGAGGGTGGGGTTTCAGGCCAGATGAGCTTGTCCTGGGCTGGTAGCCAGTTCACAGCCCCCAGAGAACAGAACAGCTCTGTTCCATGAGGGCTGCCTGTACCCTGACCCCGGCCAGCTGTCCTGTCTGGGTCTGATGTGGGCAACTTGAGGGTACAAGGGTGTGGGGTGCCTACCTCAAGAGGCTGACAAGATGGAGGCTCCTGGATTTGGCATTAGTCAGAACCAGGTCCAGATTCTGAGGCTTCCCCTTCTCCATCCCTTCCCTTGCCATGTGGCCTTGGGCAAGCCTCCGCCCCTCTTCAGGCTCCAGCCTCCTCAAATGTAAAATGGGGACTTCCTAGGGTATGACTCTCGGGCACTTCAAAGTTGCAGTAAACGTTGGAAGAGGAAATGGATGGAAGAAAAAGTCCTTTGAAAACTGTAAAGTGCCCACACTTCTGTTTGGACCCAGTCCTACTTGTGCTCCATGCCACTGCCCAGGGGACGTCTAAGGCTTTGCTCCTTCACAAGACGGCCACCCTTTTTCTTTGGAGAAGAAAAAGATCTGGCGTGGAGCTCAGGGATCCAGAGCTCTTACTATACTGGCCCAGCAGGCTTGACCAACCCATTGGACAGATGAGGAAAACTGAGGGGCAGCCATCTGCTCAGAGTCACCAGGCTGGTGAGCCTGGATTCAAAGGTAGGGCTCTTTGAGTCCAAAGAGGAAAACTATCCTTATCCATTCAATGTCCCCATTGGACGGGTAGGGTAAACTGAGAGCCAGAGAGGGGAAGCAACAAGCCTGGGGTCACACAGGCAGTCGGAAACAGGGCAGACGTGGCATGTGAGGCCCTGAATCCCAGGCCGTGCTCCTTCTACCACCCCTTGCCCAACCCCTAGAGCTTAAAAAGGGGCTCCTATCACAGTGGGATATTCATAGTTACTGGCAGAGTTGGGGTTCCTTGTCAGTCCATATTCCTCCCACCAGAACAGGCTGCAAACTTTCTCAAAAATTCCACAGAGACACACTCTACCCCCACATACTCTTTTTACAAATTTTTATTTATTGATTTGAGAGAGACATCAATTTGTGTTCCACGTATTGATGCATTCATTGGCTGATTCTTGTTTGTGTCCTGACCAGGGGTTGAACCTTGGCATATGGGATGACGCTCTAACCAGCTGAGCTACCAGTCCAGGCTCAGAGCAGCCTCTCAGGGGCTGAGGCTTCACTGACGCAGAGCATTGTTGTCACTAGTGGGGAATATCGGGGGAAGTCCCCCCGGGCCCCCACCATGGGCAGCTTAGGGCCAAAGTCAATAAACCAGGTCTCTTTGGACTTCAGGAGACAACTGGGGATCCAGAAAACTAATTAGGACATCTATACGATTCAAAGAGTGAAAAGCTCTTTGGGAATTTACTGGTGGCCTCTGGAGAAATTTATTCCTTAATTTGTCGGTAATGGAAGCAGGGACTGGCTGGGCTGATACCTAATTATAATACTAGGTACCATTTAATGAGCACTTACTATGTTCCAGGCACCTTTCTAAGGGCTTTCCGCATATTAACTCATTTAATACCTACAGCAAGCCTCTGAGGTCTGATTATTCTCGTTTTCCAGTGAGGGAAGCAAGGCTCAGAGAGGTAGCATAACTTGGCTACGATTCACAGCTTGTGAGTGGTGGAGCCTGGGCAGGAACCTGGTCCGTCCAAGTCCAGAGCCGTGTGACTGACCACTGGACTACACTGCCATGTGTGCTACAGGAGACCGGATATGAGTGCTGCCCAAAGGACCACGCCCAGCCCAGCCCAGCCAAGGCCCCTGGGGACAGGGCAGTGGCCAGGCACAGCAGGACTGCTGAGGGGACAAAGCCTGTGGCCACTGCAGACCCAGCAACCGGCCCAGGCTTGTCCACGGGTGAGCTAGAAGCATCAGGTGTATCAAGTCTCAGCTCTGCCGCTCGCTGGGTGTCACTGGGCAAGGCCCCCCACATCTCTCTGAGTCTCCGTTTCCTCCTTATTAAAACGGGGTGAAGTTAGCATTGGCTTAGGATCGTTGTGAAAAATTCAACAGCCCTGGAAAGCTTTTAAAGGGCTTAGCAGTGAAATAAATCAGAGAAAGGCAAGTATCACATGATCTCACTCATATGTGGAATCTAAGTAACAAAATAAACTGATGAACAGAGTGGATCCGGAGACATGGAAGCATGGAGCAGAGTGCGGAATCTCGGAGGGAAGATGGGGGTGGGTGGGCGGGAGGTAATCAACCAAAGACCTTGTATGCATATATGCATAACCCATGGATACAGACAATAGGGTGGTGAAGGCCTGGGGAGGGGGGCGGGGCAGGCTGGAAGGGGCCAATGGAGGAAAAAAGGGGACATATGTAATACTTTCAACAATAAAGAATTATTTAAAAAATAAAATAAAATAAAGGGCTTAGCAGCAGGCTAGGCACAGAGAAAATGCAGATGAATGTTAGCTATTAGTGTTATTATTATTCATTCTTTTTTGTTATTATTACTACATTTCATTTCTGGACCCCTTTTCCCCAGGGGCTGATGTGAGTGAATAGGTTGTTCTTTTTGGAGACAACGGATGCACAAGATGGCTTTGGGGTCCCCCTCCCTCCTAAGGATTCTTGGATCACCCATCCCCCTACTCAGCCCCCCTTATCCCTCACAGTAGCTCTAGTCTCTCCTCCGAAGTCAGTTTCTATCCTTGCACCCCAGGTACCCTGGCTCCCTGCCTGTGGTCCCCACTTGCTGGATGCTGTTGCTATGGCAACAGCATTTAAGAGCCTTCGGCCCCCCTCTGAGGTGACAGGCCTAGATGGAGATTGGCCGATCAAATGTCTCCTGCATTCTCAGGCCTGCCTGGATGGAAGACAGGAGAGAGAACGTAAGAATGAGAGCTGGCTTGGGGTGGGGGGCTAACTCAGCCCTCAGCCCCCTGTGTGCAGACAGCAGCCCCCATTGCTCTGTGTCGCATCACAAACACCTGAGCAGTTGGTTACAAATGCAGATTCCAGCCACAGATGGCCCCAAGGGTCTGATTTTAATGATCAGGAGGGGGACCTTCCCACCCCCTCCCCCCACCCCCAGCCAAGGAAGCTGCCTTAGATCAGCCCTGCTATTGGCTCAGAGGCAGACAGGCCCCAAACCACACTTGAGTCTTGGAAGTCCTGCAGTCACTTTGGGCGTTGAGGTTTGTGTGGCTCTCTCTGCTGTGACAACTCCTGAGAAACCCATTTTGTCTTCCTGGGCCTGCTCCAGTCCTGCCTCCCTCCTTCCACAGCCTCATCTGTGGGAGGACATGTGCCGCACCCTCTTCCCACAGCCAGGAAAATTCCGGGCTAGGCTGGCAGAGGCCATGCTGGTATGCGTCCTGGGCAGAGACCGGGCCCACGCTCTCTCAGGACAGTGACATTCAGGGAAGGGTTGGCTTACTCTGGGCGGGTGGAAGGCTCACTGTCTTCTACGCTAAGATCAGACGTGTAAAGGCCTCTGCCTTTGTCCCCCATCCCTCGGCACCACCTGCTGGCGGGGACACGGCTCCTACCCTTGTCCGGTCCCTACCGCCAGCAGAACCCAGGACTCTGGGCACCACAGGCTGTGCCTAAAGGCAGGTGAAGCCTGGGGGAGGTGGGGGGAGTGTCTGAGGAGACATGGTGGGAAGGGGAGAAGAGAAGACAGAGAACATCAGGGAGTCGAGGGTTCTCCCTGGAGGGCAAGGACCGGGCTGTGGGGGTCCTTGGATGTGAGGTCTGTGGCGGTTGGAGTTGCCGAGTGAGATGGAGAGCAGAGATGCAGCAGGCATTCCCCCCTCCCCTCTCCCTTCCCCCTCCCCTCTCCCTTTCCCCTCCCCTACCTGAAACACTAACTGGTCTCCGGCAGGTCAACGGCCAAGGCCAATGGCACAATGAGTTGCGTGCAGTGATTTGCTTGACAGCACCCCCTTTATTCCTTTCCCAGGCTCACCTCCCAGTGGTTCCTGGGGTGACTATCAAACACACATGCACCTGGATCCTTGTCTCGGGGTCTGTTCAGTGGGTACCTAAGACCAGGAGCCACTCCTGAATCTCTCACTCATGGTTCCGTATGAGGGCAGCGATGCCCCTTGTGTCCCAAGGGGAAGCTGGGTGCCCCTGACCTCCAGCTGGGCACGCGGCCTGCCTATGGCTGAGCCCTCTGGAAGGGTCTGTACTGGGGCGAGGGAGCCAACCCCACGCTCTGCTGCACCCTGCCCTGACCTCCCAGGGTCCGGACTTCTCAGAGTTTCCTGGTGCCGGTTCTTGGCCCCTCGGCACAGGCCACGCACACACCCAGTGCTCAGGAGCCGCGGCCTGACGGGTTTGGTCCCTCAGCAACAGGCCCAGCCCGCACCCCTGGAGCCTGGTACAGGGGGTGGGGGGAGGCTCTGCTCCCAGCTAGAGGGAGGCAGGGGGGCTTGTCTGGGGCGAGTCCTCCAGAGACGTCCGTGAGTCTGTCCCCTCTGAGGAGGAGCTGCCCCCGGTGGGGTGGGGGACCTGCCTCTGCCTGGGGAGCCGCTGCCAGGAGAAGAGGGAGGTGAGAAGCCGCTCCGGGGCAGGGTCAAGGGGCTCGCGAGGGCCCTTGCCTTCACCAGCCTCTGTGGCCTGGCCGGCGTCCAGGGGCAGAGGGCCCGCCTGGAGACGTCTGTTCTGCCCCCCTCTCTCGGCCCGAGGAGGCCAGTGGGGTTTTGGTGACCGATCCAGGCCTGGGTCCCGCCGTCCCTTGGAAGTGACGTCTCCATTCACACCTTGGCCCTTGGCAGCGGTCCGTTGTAGTTCCAGCTGTGCCGCATGGGCACTGGGGCCCAGTGGGCACGGACAGCGGGCCAGTGCCTTCGTCAGGAGGGTCTGGATCTCCCCGTGTCTCAGCCGGGCCTCCTCCCACAGGTCCTGGCCCAGGTCCTCCCGGCTCAGCGAGGCCACCTGCAGCCCCATGGCCGTGAGCTTCTCAGCAGGGAACTCGGACGACAGTCGCTGCAGGTAGCGGTGGAGGCGGCGCTGGCCCCCGGGGCTGGCCTTTGGGTCCTTGCCCAGCCTGAGCTGGGTCATCAGGTCCTGACAGTCCATGTGGAACCAGGCCATCTGGGAGACAAGAGAGGGAGGTGGGGTTCAGGCTGGGAGTGGGGCCAGGGGGGCTCCGTGAGGACAGGATGGGCCTCTCCGAGCAGAGAGAGGACTCGGAGGCTAGGCGTGGCTGGATTGGCTGGATTACATTAGTAACACGCCCCCAAACGTCAGCCCCCTCAGGTGGCCGTGATTTCCTTTGCTGATGGTGATGACAGTGGTTCCCTCTCTTCCCCAGGCACACACACCTGCCGCCGGGAACAGTCCCCAGGACCCTGGGAACCTCAGGCACCCATGGGTCAGTGGGGACTTAGGCCTCCCTGGGACTCAGTTTCTCCTTCTGTAAAATGCAAGGTGTACTAGGTGATCATAAAAACCTTTATGAGAGCTGAATATTCAGGTTCTTGGATTGCATTAGCCCCTTAGGAGTGGTACTCAGGGAGGAGTCTGGCTAATGTTATTGAGCACGGCCAGGCTCTTTGTGTCTCCCGCTGATCACACGCAACTGTACCAACAGCCCATTTGCCAGAGGAAGAAACTGAGGCTCAGAGACGTGAAATCCTTTGCCCAGGTCACACTGCACGTCAGGGAGGAGCTGGGATTGGAACTCAAGTGAGTATCATCCAAGCATCTCCTTGCGCAGGAGACACTGGCCCAGGCGCGAGATCATCAGCCAACCCAGGCCCAGCGGCCCCCTCACTCCAGCCCCTCTGCCCCATTTTGGGGTTCTGCTGTCCCTGCTTCACCTGCAAAATGTCTGCAGGCTGCAAAGGGGCCAACACATTCCCAGCAGCTCGTGAAAAACATCATCTTTCTCTCCATTAATTTAGAAGCTGACAGCGAGCTGTTAGGCTGTGGGGATTGGAGAACCATTTTCTCCGAGGAAACCATCTTTCCGTGGATTAAGGGAACTTGTCTTTAGATAAATGGCTTCATATTCGCGGAAGCTCACGGAGCTCATGGCTGGGAAAGGGCTCCATAAATCTCCCTTAGCGGCGCAATCGTGTTATTATTATTTAGTGCCAAAGCTGCAGCACGCAGGCTCTCCGCCCAGGGCTGGGCCCAGCACTGAGCTGTCCTGTCTGTCTGTCTGTCTAGGATTCCATCTTCTAGGCCGAGCTGGACAGAGATGGATAACACCTCAGAAATCATCTCGCCCCAACCCTTGCTGTGCAGATTAAAATTCAGGGCCAGGGAGGAGAGGGGGCTTGCCCAGATCAAGCAGCGAGAGATGGCCATGGTGGGACCTCAGGTCAGCTGGACCTCATGTACGATTTCTAGTCCTGGGTCAGACGGCATGTTCCCACACACATCCACAGCCCTCCTCCTCCTGCCACCTGGCCAGCACCCCCCCCCCGCCCCCCCAGAGTTCACCAAGCCCCCTGCTGGTCTTGCTCTGGGCACGGTGGACCAACCCAGTTGCCACCTCCGGAGCTCACCTCACAGGTGGCAGACAAGAGAAGAGCAGGTGATGAAATAACAGGATAATTTCAGATCACAAAGGGCCAGGAAGCAATAAGCACAAGGTGATGAGAGAGAATGGGGGGGGGGGGCAGGTACGGAAGGAAGGGTACCTGCAACCCAGGAAGGGTCTCTGTGAGGAGAGGACAGTGAGCTGAGCACTGAAGAAAGACAAGAAGCCAGCCAGTCAAGGGGAAGAGCATTCCAGCTGAGGGAACAGCAAGTGCGAAGCCTCAGAGCTGGAGCATGTTCGGTTTCTCCAGGAAGGGCCAATGGGGCTGAAACTGACGAGCAAGGGAGAAGGTGTGGGGTTATTCACAGTCAATCTAATTCTCTCGGCAAGGAACCTGGCAAGGCTGGCACTAGAGCCAGATGATCGGGTTCGAATCTCAGCTCTGCCACTTCCTAACTGTGTGACCCTGGGTGCTTGGACCTCTCTATGCTTCCTTGTGCACAAAATGGGCATAATAATAGTACCGGCCTCATTGGATTAGTGTGACCATCCAACTATGTGCAAATGACTGAAACCAGGGCACATCATAAGAGCCACAGAAGCATTATGTTACCATCGTCACTGTCATCGTCATCATCATCATCATCGACGAGGAGCTGAGGCCCAGAGCAGTGAGACTGTCTTTGAAGTCACACAGCCCATCTGTACATATAAAAACCTGAGCTACTGAATGACTGAACCACTGGTTGACTGGTCTCTATGACATACACTGACCACCAGGGGGCAGACGCTCAATGCAGGAGCTGGCCCCCTGGTGGTCAGTGCACTCCTATAGTGGGAGTGCTACTCAGCTGACCAATCCATCCAGGTGGTCCACCAGCCCGGTGGCAGCCACTCCCTCCCTCAGTAGTCCTGCAGGTATAATCTCCGGAGAAGGGGCCAGGCACTGGCGGACCGGCGCTGCCTTCACAATCCCGACAGCGCCGCTGGCCTCCTGGAAGTGGCCTTGGGTACTGCGGCTGCTTCCCCTCCCTAGACGCTCTGCAAGGAAGAAAGGATATAAAAGCGGCTGCCAGGTGGCTCCCAGCAACTGGCGCAAAGGTCAGTGGGACAGATCCAGATCCTGGGCCAGCAAGGGCATCCCACTGCTCGCCCAGAGGGCCAATTGTGTCCCGCCTCCCCCCCTCACCCCCCTCTCGGGACAGGCACCAGACGCAGGGCTCATGGCTGGCGAGCGCTGCTATGGCAGCCAAGCCTCTCCCAATCAGTACTGACTGGGCATGAGCCTGCAGCAGGCACAGTGGGGCGGGATGAGTGGGAGCAGCAGGCGGCGTTGGACTTCCGGTTTCAGCCCAATCCCCGCAGGCCACACTGAGGGACCCCACCTGTGCACAAATCTGTGCACCAGGACTCTAGTACAAGCGTAAGCTGCCTCACTCTCTGAAGTCTGTACAGCTGGGAGTAGGAGATTCCTTTGCTGTCATGGCCCACATCTGCCTCCCTTGCCTGCTGCCCCAGGGAGACAGAGAGTGGCCTGTCCTCCCAGAGCCCCTGGCATGATTGACCGGAGTTCTTCCCACTGCCCTCAGAAACATCCTGTGTTCTCTGTCCCGTGTGATGGGCAGGCCTGACAGCTGGGAGTCTGGGGTCAGGCTCTTCTCACGCTCGGTCCTCAGTGGTGAGGGGCAGCTGAGGTCACTGGGCCTGGGCCAGAAAGGTGGGTTCTTGTTCCAACTGGGTCACAGCTCTCCCAGGCTAATACCCATTCTCCTAGGCCTCAGTTTCCCCATCAGAAAATGAGGAACTTGGGAGAGATTTAGAAGAAGTGAGGGCTCTAAAGTCAAATCCTGCTTGACCATCAGCCCTCTGGGGGACCTTGAGCCAGCTACTTTTCTCTTTGGGCCTCAGTTTTCTCATCTGTAAAATGGAAACAATGTTGGCACCCCTCCCTCATAAAGATCTGGTGCGAATTCAGTCAGGCAAGGTTTGTGAAGCACTTACAGGAGGCTCTGGCATGAGTACACAGTCAACAAGTAGACTATCCTCATAATAATCACCTAATCTTCATCATCATCATCATCCTGGCTTAGACGTGGCTAATTGGTTGTCATTCTCCACCTACCTCCCCACCTTTGGAGAACAGAGAGCATGTTATAGGGCATGGACACATCTATGTTCACATTCCAGCTCTTCTTTTCTCCATCTATGTGGCTTTGGGCAAGGCCCTTTCCCTCTTTGGGCCTCAGTTTCCTAATCTGTAAAATGGGCTAATCAACCTTGCCACATTGGGTTGCCAAGAGATGATAGATGCAAAGTAATGGAGTTCCTCTTGCCTCTCACCCCGATACTCTGTGCTTGTCCCCCACCCCTACCTGACCATGGTAGTCCTACCCTCTCCTCCACCCTCCTGGCCAAACTCCAGGTTCCCAGCTAGAACTGAGGTCCCTGTTCTGAACATGCCACCCTCAGCCAATGGTCCCTCCCTCCTCTGCTGGCGCCATCTGTGCAGGCAAGGCATGGGAGAGAGCACTATAATGGTGCCATGGGCTTGCTGTGTGATCTTGGCTAAGTGACAGCCCTTCTCTGATGCTGTTTCTCCAAATCTGCAACAGAGGGGTGAGATAAGATCAAGGTCACCTACAGAGATCTGTGTGTGGGGAGAAAGCCTGTGCTTTTGATTGGATTCTCAGAAATCCCTAGGCTCCTTTCCCTAATCCCAACGTTTAAGAAGCAGGTGAGCCCTAGGTGGTTTGGCTCAATGGATAGAGCGTTGGCCTGCGGACTTAAGGGTCCCAGGTTTGATTCCGGTCAAGGGCACATGCCCGGGTTGCAGGTTCAATCCCCAGTAGAGGGCGTGCAGGAGGCAGCCTATCCATGATTCATTGATGTTTCTATTTCTCTCTTCCTCTCCCTTCTTCTCTGAAATCAATTTAAAACATATATTTTTTAAAAAAGAAGAAGCAGGTGATATCTGAGGGTCACTGGGAGGTTGCCTGATGTAGTGGGTTAAACTGGGTCAGGGACCAGCTGGACTTGGATTTAGGTGAGTGACTTGACCTCTCAAGCTGTGCTTCCCAGCTGGAAAATGGAGGTGATGGATTTATGGAATGAGCGTACAAAGAGACTAGTGTGAGCCTGGGCTGCTCCCTGCCTCCCAGCTGGAGGGTGGGCCGTGCCGGTGGGCTGCAAGGCTCACCTTCTTGCAGAAGTGGTAGAGCTGGAGCAGCGTCTCCAGGTCCGTGCGCTGCCGCTCAGCAGCCATGTAGAAGTGGGTCAGCTTAGCCTGGAAGGTCCGCTGCGTGGAGGCGAAGGCAGCCAGCTCCGGGGGCTCTGTTCCTCCCGCCTCGCGGGCCCCTCCCGCTGAGGCTCCCAGCTGGGCCGCCTGCTTGGACAGCTCCAGGCCTTGCCGGTACTGGGCCTGTGTGAGGGGGGGGGGGGGGCATCGCTCAGCTCCTGCCTTAGCTGAGGCCTCCCACTGCCCCGCTGCTGAGCGATGAGGTTTCCCGTGCCTCAGTTTCCTCATCTATCCAACGGGGCCCCAGGCCTTTGCCGAGGCGGCGTACTTCTCCTAGCTGGGACCCTGCTTAGAGTCACCCTCTTCTGGAAAGCTTCCCGGCCCCAGAGTCTTCGGGTCCCCACAATCTCCCCTTTCTGTCTGTTTCCCTGTTTGGCCCCCACCTCCATCCCCCACTGTTCTGGGAGTTCCCCAAGGGATTCTGAGATGAGTCGGCTTTGGACTTGGGGTCCCTGAAGCTTCCAGAGGAGATAGCATCTAAGCTGAACCCATTATATATCCAAGCCAGTCTCCTCACTGTCTCTGGAAGTCTTCTCACACTTGCCCACCTCCACACCTTGGCTCTGGAGCGCCGCCCCCTCCCGCCCTCTCTCCGTCTGCTCCAGTCCTGCCCCTCAGTCTCAGGGACTCACTGCAGCCTGCAGGAAGAAGTCCTCAAATTCCAGGTGGGCTTTCTGCACTGTCTCCAGGCTCCCGTCCTTGGGAGTCAGCGCTTGCAGGCGACGGCTTCCTTCCTGCTCCATCCAGTTGCTGACCTGGGGAGGGGAGGGAGGTTTGGACACGAGGGGCTCAGGTCCTTGCACCAGAGCAAGTGCCTGGCTGAGGCAGGGCCTGGAGCAGAAGCCCCCATGTGAGGCAGGGCCTGGAGCAGAAGCCCCCATGTCCCAGGCCGCCTCCCCTTTCACCTGGTGGATGGCAGCTTCCAGGCGGCCCATGCGGACACGGAGCTCGAGCCTCCCCAGGAGGTGATTAGATGTGGTGACCAGGACATGCAGCTGTTCGTCCACGAGGCTATAGAGGGCAGTGGCTTCAGCCAGATGGCTCCTGGGAGGCAGTGGAGGGTGAGAGAAGGCCTAAGATGTGCCCCCCACCCCAATACTCCTGCCCAGTATAGGCCTGCCTCGCCCCCCATCTTCCAGCGATTCTGTGGCCCAGACCTGGGTATTCTAGCTGCTGATTTGTTGTGTGACCCTGGGCAGGTCCGAACACCTCTCTGGGCCTCGGCTTTGGTCTACATGGGACTGGGAGGACCATCAAACACAGCAGACACCAAATAATACTCTCTTACCTAGGAGGGTATGAACCAAACTGAACAGATCTGGGTTCAAATCCCAGCCCTGCTACCTTCTAGTCATGGGACCTAGTGCAAATTTCTCAAGCTTTCTGTGCCTCTGTTTTTTCATCTCTCAAAAGTGGAGATGACAGAATCCACTTCACAGACTGCTTGCAAGGGTTAGATGAACTAACTCCTAGACTCTCAACCCTGGCTACATATTAGAACCTGCCTTGGGAGCTTAAAAAATCTCGATGCCCAGGCCCATCCCAGGCCAACAGAGTCAGGTCTGAACGCAGCCTGGACCCCAGTGCTTCCTAAACCTCCCCAGGAGCCAGGCCTGAGAACCAGCTCTCCTGCATTCAAAGCACTTCACACAGCGGTGGGCATAGTGTTTGCTGGCACTTGTTATTTCTATTGCAGTGATAGTGAGTAGCTGTAACATCCCCTCACCAGTCTCCATTTTACAGATGGGAAAACTGAGGTCCAGAGAGAGGGACTGACTCTCAGATATGGCAGTCTGAATTGGAACCCAGTCCATGGCTTTTTCTGAACATAATTTTTGAAAACGGTCAAAGCCAGGAATACATAAATGGATTGTGGACGGGACCCAGGCGTGGTAACACTTGGCTAAAGGGAGGCTTTCCCGACACCCCTCAAATCCCACCCACCATCCTCTGCTCGCGGGTGGTGGGGGCTCGGGGAGGAGAGGGGTGTCTTACTTCAGAAAGAAAAGGAAAAAGGAGATGGAATGGAAGGAACGCCTGCTCGTCTCGCTCTGGGCCTCCCCATCTGACTGGTCCCTGCCCTTCCAGGTGAGGGCCCAGGCTGCGTGAACCTGATGGAAAATGCCAGCTTGCCAGGCGGAGGGAGGAGGGGGGCGGTAGGCGAGAGCTGCAGGGACCCAGCTGCAGAACAAACACGCACAGCGGCTCACACGGGACCACAGCGCCCCCTGGTGGACCTTCCAGTGGTCAACGACCTGGAGGGGCCTCTGGTGACAATAGGGGCCTGGCGCTCAGCCAGTGAGATGGGGTATTCTGGGAATCACAGCCCCACCAGGCCACGTGAGGGGCAGGGTGAGGACTCCACACCTGGTACCAGGGCCCTGCTGCCCAGTGCGCATATCAGCATGACTTTGCCTGTGGCACAGCTCAGGGTGGTGTGTTCAGATTTCTGGGCCAAGTTGCCTGGCCCAAGCCCTGGCCCCACCACATCCCCGCTCTGCGACCCTGGGCAAGTCGCTTAGCCTCTCTGAGCCTCAGGCCCCTCCACTGTAAAATGAGAATACTGCTAGGTTCACCACATGGGTGGGAACTAAACGAGCTACTATTTGTAAAGCCTTTAAAACAATATTGTGCTCATACTACGTGCTATTTAGGCGCTGGTTAAATAAACAAATTGTCCTTGAGTTTATGCAAACTTTGTGTTCTAACAGAGGTAAAGAAATTTCCAATTACTGACTGATTTAATTACTGATTTGCCCCTACACCACCCCTAAGTTTAAGAAAATTGGTACTTTCTAGCAATTGCTTTTGCTGTGGCTCTGAGACCTCACACACCGTGAGGTTCTCCTGGCCAGGCTCAGCTCAGTGTCTGGGTGAGAGAAAGTGCCTGGTCCATGAGTGTGACCGGAAACAGGCAGGGCTGTCCTCCAATGCCCACCCCCGTCTGAAGATGACTGGGGCTGAAGGAGGGCAGCAGAGAAGGGACAGGATATGGGCCCTGCACACATCCCTATCCTGGGCACATCCCTATCCTGGGCATCTGCCGGGCCCACCCTATGTGTCCCCAGCTCCAAACTCCCATCCAGGAAGCAGATGAGGTGGGAGAGGAAAAGATGGAAGTCCGTACCTGACATCTGGGTTGAAGTCCAGCCTGCTGGCCTCCTGCTGCAGCCTGGCCAGGGTGGCTCCGCCTTCCCGCTGGAGGCCCAGCAGAACTGGGTCCCTCAGCACGGCCTCCATCAGCTCCTTGGACTTGTTCAGACACCTGGAGGCCTCCTGCCAGTGTAGGGAGGTGGCCTGAGACCCAGTCCCCACTCTCCCTCTACCACCTTCCAGGGCTGCCCACACCCTGACCATGCCCAACTGCCCCAGTTTGGCATACAAAGTCCTACAGAAAGTCTATCCTTTATCTCTAAAACATCTCCTCAGGCCACTCTTCTCATTGCCATGGCAAGCTCACGGGTCCAAGTGCCATCATCTCTTGTTGGCACACCCATCCCAGCCTCCTCACTGGTCTTCCTGTTACACTCTGGCTCCCCCTGCAGTCTATTCTCTACATGGCAGCTGGAAGGATCTCGGTGCAAATTTAAACATCCTTCTGCTTAAAATTCTCCAGTGGCTTCCCTGCCTGCTGAGAAGGACATCCCAATCCAACTCCTCCTTGATCCAGCCTCTATCCAGAAGATCTTCTAGTTTTCTCCTCCTCCCTTCCCCCAATCATTCTGTTCCACACCAGCCTCCATATTATTCCTGAACATACCAAGCATAATCCCACCTCAGGGCCTTTGCACATGCATGCCCTCCACCTGGACCCCAATCCCCCTCCTATTCCCATGCAGGCTCCTTCTCATCCTTCAGGTCTGAATTTAAATACCATCTCTTCAGGGAGGCCCTCCCTCCTTCCCCATTATTTTCAATCTTATTTTCATAGCATTTGGCATAATTTGTAGCTACATGTCCATTTCTTTGTTCACTTTTTAACAACTACTTCTACCGCTATACCATGCACCCCATGAGGGCGGGAAAAATCAGTTTGCCCAGGCTGGGTCTCTGGGTGCACACAGTGAGTACCCAGTAAATATTAGTCAAATGAATGAATGAAAAACAGGGATGAGCCCAGCCGGCATGGCTCAGTGATTGAGCATCGACCTAGGAACCAGGAGGTCATGGTTCAATTCCTGGTCAGGACACCTGCCCGAGTTGTGGGCTCAATCCCCAGTAGGGGACATGCAGGAGGTAATGATTCTCCCTCATCATTGATGTTTTTATCTTTCTTTCCCTCTCCCTTTCTCTCTGAAATCAGTAAAAACATTATTTTTTTAAAGTAAAACAGGGATGATCATGCCCAGCCTGTCTGTTCCCTTCATTGAGTCCTTGGTCTGAGGAATCTGGGGTGTGGTGAGAGTTTGCCACCCATGCCCCTGGCTCACCTGTGCCCCTCCAGGGGGATCACCCTTCTCAAACTCCTTGATGGATGCCTGTAGCAGGGAGGAGGCCTGGCGGAGGTCAGCAAGGAAAGGGTCTGACTTCTGCAGGACAGAAGTGGGGGTGTCAGCCTGAGCCAGTGAGGAGGGCACCTCCCCCACCCAGGAAGACACAGCAGGGGCCCGAGGTGGTGGTTCTCAAACTCCAGCTGCATCAGAACCACTGGAGAGCTCATTAGTGTCCATGCTGCTGGCCCCCCGTCCTGTGTTTCTGCCCTGTTCCCCTGGGTGGGGCCTGAGAATGTGAATTTGCAACAAGTTCCCAGGTGATGCTGACACTGCTGGTCCAGGGACCACACTTTGAGAACCACCGATGCAGGGAATGAGAGAGGGAGAAAAAAGGCAGGCCTGTACTGTCCCAGGCCAGTGGGGATACCTTGGGGGAGGGGAAGGCAGGGGGAGAGAGTGGGCAGGGGAAAGGGGGACATCCTCTGCCGGGTCCCACTTCAGCCCAGCTCCACCACTTACTCGCTGTGAGGCCTTGGGCAAGTTACTTAACCTCTCTGTGCTTCCGCTTCTTCCTCTGTAACATGGGATCACAGTAATTCCTGCCTTATAGACTGCTGTGAGGATCAGTGTTAGTCTTCCTCTTTACCAGTTTTCTATCCTGGGTCTATAGGTAAGATTTCATTTAAAGGGAAGGTTTTAAAACAAAAATGTAGTTTGAAAGTCACTCGATTAATTGGAGAAGGGAACTGGGGCCCAGGGGACACTAGGAAAGGAGATTTTTCAGTACCCTGTGCCCCACTTGAATTTTGAATGCACTGCCTATTTTTAAACAGACGTGATTTTTAAAAGAAGAGGACCGCATTGTAAGCTGTTCGTATAGACCAGTGGCTCTCGGCGGGGAGTGATTTTGCCCCCTCGGCGACATTGGCAATGCCTGGAAACATTTTGGTTGTCATGGTCAAAGTGGGCAGAGGCCAGTCATGCTACAATGCACAAGCCAGCTCTCAACAAAAAAATGATCCGGCCCCAAATGTGGACAGCGCGGAGATCGAGCAGCCCTGGTCTAGAGAACGCCCTGGCAGACACTGCTGGGCGGGGTTCCAATGCGGCTTACGCTGGTAATCTTCTGCGTGCTGTTGTGTGAGCCACCCCGTCCGGGTGTTAATTTGGGCCAGAGGAGTTGAGCTCACACGGGAAAGGAGCCCCTCGCTGGCGGTTTCCTTATTTCCTCCCTCTTACAAAAGGGAACACGTCTGCTTTTCCCGTCAGACCCTGAGCTCCCGAGGTGTGGGTCCACAGAGCAGACGTCTGTATTTATTTTCAGTTGATGCAGACAGCTCTTAGCATGTGCCAGACATTCTTCTAAACTCCTTACCCCCATTAACTCAATTACTGCTCACAACAACCCCCAACTCTGATTACCCGCCCCATTTTATAGACGAGGAAGTGGGCTCAGAGAAGGTATATAAGTTACCCAAAGTCACACAGCCAAACTGGGATTGGAACCCGGGCAGTCGGGCCCCAGAGCCTGAGCTCTCGATCACTCCATGCTGCACCTTCATTTTAAACTTTTGTCGAATGACTAGTTTTGAACCTGACAGTGTGGATGGATCCATGGGCAGGATAGTGAAGGGAGGAAGGGAAGGAGTGAGGGTACAGGACTAAAGGCTGTGACGGTAGACACCTGGAAGAATTGCACCCACTCGCTGTGGCAGTAGGGGAAGGAGCCTTCCAGGGCTGTGGGCATCTGGCTGGGGTCCACGTGGTGGCTGAGGGCCGTTAAGGAGGTCAGCACCTCCACCTGCAGACAAAAGAAGTGAGTCAGGAGGACCGGGGACTCAGTGTGGGGACAGATATTTGAGAAGGTCCTGTCCAGATCCCAGCCCCAACACCATTCCACCTCGCACAGGTGAGTCTGCCCCTGGCTGTAAGAGTTGCTTTCTGGGCAATGGATTTTCTCTGGGAATTCTGAAAAATCAAAATTCAGAACCAGACCCCGGGTGAGGAATAGCAAATAAACAGCATTTGCCATACCCTTCTGCTGCCTTGGGCACAAGGCAGACATCATTAATCAATCACAGGACTTGCTCCCTCTGAGCTCGGCTCTTGCCCAGCCCAGCTCTCCAGGCAATCACACAAATTGACTGAAGCTGGCCCTAATTTCTTTGTAATCCTGTACCATTCTCTGGTGACCCACCAAGGTGCCGTCTCCTTCTTGAGGCTGTCGCAAAAGGTCACCAAATCCTAGCAGCAACCCCTAAGACATGGAGAAGGGACTAGGTGACTGCTTCTCCCAGGCAGTGAAGTTGGAGGTTTATGCTGGGAACAGCTCTAGACACCTAAGCTTGGGGCTGGGCAGGTTTGTGGTTTGGGGGCCCACTAGTTATTGCTGGTCCTCCAAGTGTGGTCCACAGATCAGCAGCACCAGCACCACCTGGGAGCATGTTGCAGATGCAGAGTCCCAGGCCCCAAACGAACAACTTCATTGGAAATTGCACTTGGACAAAATCCACCAGTGACTCGTAAGCACATTAGCTTGGAAGGCATTTCTCTAGCTCACAATGTGCCCGTCACAAACCAGGAGGGAGGGGCCCTTTAACGCCATCTCCTGAAGCAGGGCAGAGCACTGTGACTGTGGTACCCCGCACCCTTTCCTGCAGAGTCTAAATCAACTCTGCCCCTGAGGCTGAGATACTCAGAGAAACTAGGGAGAGAAATACAGGGAAACTGGGAGGAAAAGACACCTCTGCCTCCAGCTTGCTGTGTGGCCGTGGGCCTCAGTTTCCCCAGGTGCAAAGGAAGTGGGGAGGGTTTGGCTAGATTAAGCTTCTCAGAAAGGTTTCCTGCATGTGCAGCTCTCAATCACGTGGTGGTGCCCACCGGGCATTGCGAGGATTGCCAGGGGCAGGGCCCCAGAGTTGTAGCTCGTGGGCCTTGTATGTATTGACCTTCTTTCAGGGCCTCTCTTCGCTCAGGACGTCTGCAGTTCTTCAGCCCAGCTCAGTGCAAGCCCAACACCTCCTCTCTGCTCGGCTGACGCTGCCTGCCCCTCACCTGGACGTCAGGTAATGTCTCCAGCGGAAGAGCAGTCTCCTTCTCCCTCAGGAAGAGTATGACATGGATGGAGGCTGGGTCCAGAGCCTGTACGAAAGAAGCATTTCGGTGCTGCTCTGCCCAGGCCTTCACGGAGCCCCTGAGCTTCCCCTCTAAGACACAAGCAAATAGGCCACAGGGCCAGGGAGGGGGAGGGGGAGTTGTGCAAGGCTGGGACCCTTGTAGGGTATGTGTGGAGGGTGTCATTGGACATCAAGAGGTCCAAGCTGGGTTGCAAACTTCCCAGATGATCCATCCCCTCTGGGCCTCAGTTTCCCCATCTATACAGTGAGGAGGAGGAGATCAGATCCTGAGGTAAGCTTAAGCCAAAATTCTATTTACTCTGCTGCCCATACCAGCTATGAAGGAATTTTCTCCCTCCCCTATTCTCAGTTCATGAGGTCTGGTGACCTAAGTCTAAGCCAATCAGTGTGTCGCATTTTCCTGACACCTGAGCCAATCAGGGTTAAGGAGACACAAAGCAACTTTTGCTGGGACTTCTGGGAAAAGGTTCTCTCACTCTTTCCTACTGGACTTGAATCCAAGACCATGTAAAGTCAGAACTTCTGGGTGCCAGATTGTCACTAAGAGAGGGGCCTGGCTGAGAAGGGCACCCTCCCAGGAGAACAGGGCCAGAAATGGAGAGAGAATACTTGAGTGACATATTTGAGTCCCCGAATCAAGCCATACTTGACATTGGATCTAACTCCTGGACTATGGAGTCACGTGAACCAATGAAGAACCTTCCTCTCTCAGCCTGTTTGGGCTGGGGTTTCTGCTAGCTGCAACGAGGAGTCCCTGTCTGGGGGCCTGGACCCAACTCTGAGCTCCCAGACTCCATGCATGAATACCAGAAAGCCCTGGTGCTCCCAAGACTTTCTAGGTTGATGTTGTCCACCTCTCACTCACCTGGGTGGCTTCCAAGGCATTGACCAGGACAGGGTGTAGAGGCTGCTTCCTGGCATCTATCACCACCGCCAGCCCCTTGGTTTTATCTTCTGGCCTGTGGGTGGTAAACAGAACTGGCAGTCTTGCTGGATAAACCAGGCCCTCTAGGGGGAAGGACCTAGTGGAAGGTGAGGGAAACTGGCTTCTAGGAGCTTTAATTAATTGGTAGTCTTCATCCTGCAAGACTAAGATCCAACGCCCCTTCCTCCAGGAAGATCTCCTGGATTTTTCTCCAGAGCCCATTGCTCTCTCTTCAATGCTCCCACAGAACCTCACACAACCCTCTCTTACACCCTAATAATCATAAACTATAAGCACTATCCCAGTTGCAGTGGGCAAGTCACCCAGCACTCACCTACCCCTTTTGTGTGGGCAGAACTCTCATTTTGTTCAAGAATCCAAGTTCCACCATATGACTGTGCCCCCCACTCCCCACCACCCCCACCACAGGGGCTAGTTTCTGATTAGTTGGGGCCAACAGTAGGGATCTAATTCCTCTGGCCAATGATAGGTTTCAATAAGGGTCATGTGACATATTTTTGGCCAATGAAATATGAGAAGTTTGCTGGGGAACTTCAGGGAGAGAAGTCTCCCCTTTAAGAAGTTTTTACAAAGAGCTATAAGGCAGAGACACAAAATGGTACATTTCCTTACCAGATAATACATTTTAAATGGAAATGTGTTACTTACAGCCAAAACACCCTAACTGGTTCACATCGCACTTTTCAGCAATCACCTTGGATTTCCCAAACTGGCCCAATTGTCAGAACTTGTTAAAATACTGATCCCTCAGCCCCAGGTCCACCTGGTCCACCCAGACATCTGGTTGTAAGAGGTGGGGCCAGGGAATCTGTGGGCTTCCAAGTGACCTTGGCTATTCTGACCATCAGGCAGGTTGAGAAAATAAACCCACTGCCTTCAAGCCTTACCAGCCAGTTCACAGACAGAGCCAGGGGTGCCAGTGTGGGGCGGAGCTGTGGCACTGCCTTGGTGCATGGTCACCTGGGCACGCTGTTCCATTTAGCTGGGAGTCCATTGCCCGTCTGCAAATGGGGATACTAGTTTCTGCCTCAGGGGAGAGCAGTTTGTTTCCACACCTGCCTCAGCCACCAGCCTAGAGGCTCCTAGGGCACAGGACTCAATGTGAGGAGCGTCTGGGTCCCTAGAATGTCCCAGCTTGAAGCCAGGCACAGAGCAGATGCCCAGCAATATTGATTCAACGCAGGAGAGAAAAGCAAGCCCAGCACACAGGAGCCCCGAGGACACCGTCTTCCACAGTTTACGTTGCAGCTCACCCCCACCTCTTGTGCCCACACTTGGTCCCCCCCTTTTGTTCAGGTGAGCCTCAGAGAGGGGAGGTTACTGCCCCCAGATCACACAGCAAGTGAGTGGGATTGCAGGGCTTTGTGTACCATGCTGGCCACTTCTCAGCACTGAAAAGGGGGTCCCATCTCCCTGTCAGGTCAGAAAAGCCACTCCACCTTGGACAAAAGGAAGAAAAATCTCAGTGGCCAGCTGGTGGAGGTGGTGCCTTCCATGGGGTGGAGTGCATGGAGAAGGTTCCATTAGTCCCTCCACCCCCGCCCCTAGCAACAGAACCGCTAGGTTGGGTTGGGGTCAATACCCATAGCCCTGAGCAAACATCACTTTTGAGACCATCTGACTGGGGCTGGGACTCAGAGGAAAGGATGGTACCTTTTCCCTAGCCAGTCCAACATGAAGTCCAAATGGTGGGGTGGGAGGTTAGAAATCAGCCTGGGTCACTCATCACTCACTCACTCACTCACTCACTCACTCACTCACTCATTCATTCTTTCACTCTCTCATTCATTTCATTCATTCACTTAGTCACCCTCCATTTGTTCAATGAATATTTATAATTCAGATGTCAGCTCTCAATTACCACCTCCTCAGGGAAGCCTTCCCTGATGTTCCAATTGGAATTAGTCCACTCACCCCTCTCACTCTACAACTGTGGTCCTCAAAAGGTGGTCCACAGTCCAGCAGCATCAGGATTATCAGAAAGCTTGTTAGACAGGCCCCTCCCCAGACTTACTGAATCAGAAACTCTGGAGGTGGGTCTCAGCCCTGTTTTAGCAGCCCCTCAGGCTGATGCAAGCTCGAGTTTGAAAACCACTGACCTACAACAGTCCTCTGGGTCCTTCGCCACACTAACGCTCCTGAGAATTGCTTGCCCATGGTTCGGTTTTTTGGCACATCATCTGTCTCCCTGTCCTGCTGGCAGGGACTAAGTGTGTCCTGCTTTGTCTCCACCATCTGGGGACTGGCTCTGGGAACAGATGACTGGATGGAAGGGTATGGTGTCTCTCCACTGGGTGCCTTGTCCTAGGCCCTGGGCTGAGAGGTTGGAAGGATGGAGTGGCCAACC
The DNA here is from genome assembly GCF_014108235.1 of Myotis myotis. Classification (NCBI taxonomy): domain Eukaryota; kingdom Metazoa; phylum Chordata; class Mammalia; order Chiroptera; family Vespertilionidae; genus Myotis; species Myotis myotis. Next base: position 56,031,698 of record NW_023416401.1, on the reverse strand, counting down.
AGCCCAGCCTCTTACCTGGGGACAGTGCACAGGTAGGAAAGCAGCTTGGTGACCTCTGAGGCTGTGCACCATGGTGCCTCCCAGGCCCCCTGGGGGGTTGACACCAGAAGCAGGGGCCGCCCAGCCCTGTCCCGACCACCTGGAGGAGAGAGGACACACATGTGCAGTGAGAACTTTGGTGCAACCCTCTCTACTGGGACCTCTCTGTGGCCTCCAAGCCTTTGCCCACACTGGTCCCTTCCTACCCGCACCTCCACCCCCACCCCCACCCCCATCCATTAATTCTAAACTCTTATTCATCCGTCAAAACCCAGCTCAAAAGCCACTTCCTCAGAAAAGTCATCCCTGAATTCCTCCTCCATGCAGCAGTAGCCTCGCCTCCTCTGGACTCCCTCTGTCCTGGGCACCCTGGAGGTAAAGCTCATGGAATCTGTCCTCCCACAGTCTCCTGTATGGCCCCATCGTAACAAGTTTTTTTACATTGTTGTAGTAACCTGTTGAATTTTCTCCGCCACTAGAATATAGACTTTTTGAGAGCAGAGAACACATCAGACTTGCTCCCTGCTGAATCCTCAGTGCTAAGCTCAGGGCCTGACACACAGCAGGTGTTCAGCAAATACTAATTGCAAAGGTGAATGAATATTAAACAGAAATGATAATGCCCTCTGTGCTGGATGCTGTTAACGCCCCGCCCAGACCCCCTCATCAAGTCAGGGCACTCATCTTCCATGGCCATACGTATCGGCTGTAAATGGCTCACAGATGCCCTCTTCTCTGAAGACGTGCCCTCGGCTGAACTGGAGCCTGGGCTCATCCTGCCTCCCATCCCAGGATCAGCCCGGGTTGATGACTAACAGATGCCCGCACAAATGGTCAGTTGCCTGCACCTTAAGATGGAACCAGCTCTGTGGGATCAGGCCACATCCTTGCTTAGCTCCTCCCCCACCCTGACCTGCTTCCCTCACTCCCCTTCTGAGAGTAACCTTCAATAGGATCGCTGTCTCTGGCTCAGTTTCTAGGGAATCTGACCTAAGACAAACACCTTCCCTGCCTTATTAAAAGTAGAATGTATGTACATGAGTAGATGAATGGGTGGGTGGAAGGATGGATGGATGGATGGATGGATGGATGGATGGATGGATAGATGGGTGAGTGGGTGGTTAGGTGGATGGATGGATGGATGAATATTTGGATGGATACCTAGAAATTGCTTTTATGCAGGGTGGGGCAAAGGTAGGTTTACAGTTGTGAGTACATGAGACACAGAGTTTATTTTTGTATTATTATTTATTAATTATTGTATTATTTTCCATATGAACAACTGTAAATCTACTTTTGCCCCACTTTGTATAATCCAACATCTTCATTGGAAAGATGAGAAAACTGAGGCTCAGTCCAGAACACAGGTCTCCAGAGCTGTCCATGTCTTCCCCCACACCCACCAACATGTGAGGATGCCCAGGGACCTCACCCCCCCGCCCCCCACGTACCCTCCCCCTCCACCTGCCCCTATGATCCTGAGGACCTGGCAGGCACGCTATCCGGGAGTGGATGATCTCCATACTCAGAGCCCCGATCCTGGGCTCGGGCCCTGGTGGCTCCTCATCCAGAGTGGGGCCTCTTTCTGTAGAAGCTTCTGGGAAACCAGCCTTTCCTCCAGCCAGTGGGCCTGAGTCAGCAGTGGGGCCAGATGTTTTGGTCTGAGTTGTTCCAGCTGGGGAAAAGCAACAATAAAGGAAACGGTGTTAAGCAGAAGATGGATTTTTCCCGGGGGGGGGGGGGGTGCAGGTAGGGGGGGGAGGGTAGGAGAAGAGGAATGTCCTTCTGACTGAGAATGATAGCTTACAACTATTGATCTCCTACTGTGTGCCAGGCTTGTGCAAAGCTCCTGCCTTCTGATGTATCTTTGAACCTCAAAACAACCCTGTGATGCCCGGCTGGCATGGCTCAGTGGGTGAGTGTCAACCAGTGAACCAGGAGGTCATGGTTTAATTCCCGGTCAGAGCATAGGCCCCGGTGGCAGCTCGATCCCCAGTGTGGGGCTTGCAGGAGGCAGCTGATCAATGGCTTTCATCATTGATGTTTCTATCTCTCTCTCCCTCTCTCTTTCTCTCTGAAACCAATAAAAATATATTTAAAACAAACAAACAAACAAACAAACACCCAACTCTGTGAGATCCCATTGCTCAGAGAGGGAGAACTGAACTTGGAGAAATGAAGTCCTTGACCAAGGTCACCCAACCTGGAGTGTGGACTCAAGCCATCAAAACACAGTCATAACCCCTTGCTCAATTCCAGAACCAAAGCCTTCAAGACTCTTGACATGCCACCTGGTTCTCTGAACTGCTGAGACTGAGCAGCCAGGGGGGTCTCTGTCCCTAACAGCCTGCACCACCTTGTCACTTGATCTGGTCAGAGAACAGTTCCCCTGTCCAGCTATGTAAGTGGACACCTTACCTTTCTCCAAGCACTTGGCTCGGTTGGGTTTGGGTGAGTAGAGTGAACACAAGACCTTCCAGGGCCCGTCATGCTGGAGCGAGGCTCTCTCTGGGGGCACGGGAGCTTGCCTCTGCCCCTTCAAGAATGAGAATTTGAGTCCAAGAGATGGGGATCTGGAAGAGGAGGTGTTTTGACCAGGGCCAGTCATGGGCTTGGGAAGTTTCCCACTTCCCTGTTTGGTCCTCTCTCCCATCTTGGTCTCAAGGGCTGGCGCAGCAGGAGGAGAAGCTGGGCACAGCTGGGGACAGGATGCTTGTTTTTGCCCAGGCCTGAGCTGGACCACATTCTCTGGGTTTCCCAGAGATCCCTGCCTCTTGGAGGCAGCTGACTCTTCTGAGACATCTGTCCTGAGGCCAGAGGCACAGCGCAGTGGGTTCTCAAGGACGTTGAGGTAGGGCTCCTGGGGCTGGCGTTCTAAGTTGTGGGAGGGGGCTTTATGGTTGACCTTTCTCCTCAAGCTCAAAACACAGGGATCTTCCTCCAATCTTGCTGGCTTTGCACAAGCACACTTTCCCAGGGGAGGTCCCCTACTGGCCCCTGAGAGAGGCAGCATGCTTTGAGACAAAGGGATTTCTTTAGTTCCAGATAGCTCCTCCAGTGCCCCACGGGATGTGTCCACCTCCCTACTCACAGGCTCTCCTCTGCTCTCTTGGGAAAAGTCCAGGAGAGCCACATACTCTCCCTCTAAGTTCTGGCTGGCCACATCGTCCATCCTGAAGGCCACCTCCCCAGGCCTGGCTTGCTCCACCTTGATAAGTCCAGGGTACTTAATCTCATATGTCTCGTCTTTACCCTTGGCCAAGCTCTGGCCAAGCAGCACCTGGCTGCCTAGAGACCTGGCCTGGTGCAGCTCTTGGGGGCCACTTAAATCCAGTGCCTCTAATTGAAGGGAACCCCAGGCCCGGGAGAGAACAGTCACTGCTTGGGGTTTGTCATCCACAAACTCTGGGCTGGTTATCTTGGTCCAGGGCACAGGAACAATCCCCTCTTCTGAAGCTACCAGGCAGTTGTGTAGGGGACTTCCCTCAAAGTCATTGTTGAAGGCCTCCAGCCACTCCTGGGTGAACAGTGTCGGGTAGGATGACACGGGAACAGGCTTCGTGTCCACTGTGCGGAGGTCTAACGAGAGGCACTTGATCATGATGCAGACAGACTGCTCCTCCTGAGGCTCAACTTGAAGGTAGAAGTCACTCTGGCGCAATAAGAGGGGATTGAGAGGGGCCAGGTGGACCACAACCTTGTCCTGCAGGCACAGCGGCCAGCCCTGATGCAGGAAGAGGCAGTGTGTATAGGGGGCCTGCAGAGAGAAGGGGATGATGTCAGAGAACCTGACCCTGAAAACCCCATCTGAGGATCTTCTCCCTTTCCTCTCCAAGAAGGAATCTTGAACAGGTTGGGGGCTAAGGTGAGGCCAGAGAGGTGCCGAGGATGTAGCATCTAAGGAAGCCCCGCTGTCAGGGTCCTACAACTCGCACAGCCCTGAGAGTGAGTGCCTCTGACATGCTGTACCTTCGATGCCTCTTGTCTCACCCTGGTCTTGGCCCTGACCTTAAAAACACTTGCTAACCTACTGGTCCAAGAGAGAAAAGCTTGAGCTCTAGGCACTAGTTAGCAAGTCCATTATCCATGAGGATTGCCCTATTGACTCATGCTCTCTTCTCCTCCCCACCTATTAAGCCTGAGCCTTCCCCGATAATCTCATATAATCTGGCCGCTGTGATTGGTCCAGGGATGGACACAAGACCCAAGCCTGGCCAATCAGGACCCTTCCTTGCAATTTTTCTATCTGCAGCTGATGGGAAAGAATTCATCTTCCCCTCCAGGAGATGGTTTGAACCCAGAGTGGTCCTGGGCTCCCGCCTTGCAGGAACACTTATCCTCTAAGAATGACGCGGTCAAGCAAGGAAAAGCAGAGACGGAGACAGAAGGTCCTTAAGGGAATTGATCGGTGGATAAATTCGGGTCAGAGGCCCTGTCTGAGGAAGGACCCATCATTCGCAGTCAATGAGTCCTGCCTAAAACACTTTTCTTTCCATTTTGCCTCAGGAGCTGCCTCCCTGAGATCTGGGTTTGAAGGGATCTGGGAAGAAAGGCCTCAAGGGCTTCAGAGAAGGTCTGGAACATTCTCTGCTATTTCTATTGAAGCTGTTCTACTTCAGCCAAGGCAGCCTGGCAATGCCCACAATGCCAACCCCAAGGCAGGCTCCTGGGGGCCGGGGAACCCACACGACCCTTTATCCACACCTTCCTCCCTGCTAGTGAAAGTGCAAATACAACGGGCTCCTGGATGTCAGAGAGTAAAGGGCCAGTGGCCCTCCTGCTCCATTTGGAGGGCATTCTTTGGGACTTACACAGGCTGCTTCTCGGACTTGCTCACATAGGCGCTTGGCAGGGATCAGGAAATCCAGGAGGAAGCTCAGCCCGTCCCCCCGGAAGTCAGCGTCCAGGAGGTGGAACACCTGCCCCAGGACAGTGGGCGCTGTGGCCTCAAAAGGTGGGTAGAGGCCTGCCAGGGCGTTCTGGATGGCTGCGTCCAGGGATGGAGGGTCCTGGGGGGACAGGAGAGGAGGATAAAAGTGATAGAAGCAGTAATTACAAGGGTAGAAGCCACTTCCCATGACCTTCCAGGCCCCATATGACTGAGGCCCCTGTAACTCTCTGACCTCCTCTCCTGCTCCTTCCCCTCACTCACCTCCTCCAGCCACACTGGCTTCCTTCCTGTTCCTCCACTCGTGACCATCCCACCTCAGAGCCTTTGTACCGGCCGTCCCCTCTGCCTAGAATACTCTTCCTCAAGACATCCTCATTGCCTCACTTCCTGCAGGTCTTTGCTCAAATGTCATTCGCTAGTCCAAGGTGGAATGGAGGAATGAAGGAAGGCATCCAAGTCAGGGTCAGAGGGAAAGGGGAGGTCAGCATCTGCCAATCCCACCACCTGGATGACCTGCAGACCTGCATTTTGAAGCTGAGCTACCAGTGAATCTGAGCCTAGATCAGACAACCCCAGTCAGTATGCAAGTGCCTGAGTGATAGATAATAAGTGGCTGTTTTTTACTACTGAGTTTTGGGGTGGTTTGTTACACAGCAATAACTAATTGATCCAAGTCTATATAATTAACATATGAGTCCCAGATTCGTATATCCAGCTGCTTTCTGGACACCTCCCCTAGAGGTCTATCAGACACAGACCATCAACATATTAAACTCAACTCAGTACCTTCCTTAACCTACTCCTCCCCGCCACATTCCCCACTGTGTCCCCACATCAGTAATGAGCCCACCAACAATCAGCTGCTAGGCCAAGAAGTCTGCTTATCATGCTGCCCCCTCCTCCTGCCTCCCCTGCCCACAAACAGCCCTCAGCCACGTCCTATACAGTCTTCTTGCCTCCAACAGCTCACCAACACACCCGCTCTGCTCTGTTTTGCTCCCCTGACCCCGCCCTGATCCAGGTCCCCATCACCTGTTCCATTGAATCACCTCCTCATTGGCTTCCAACCTCTAGTCAGCCTCACTTCCAGCCACTCTACCAGGACCCCCGACTTTCTCAAAAGCAAGCCTGACCTCCTCAGTCTCCTGCTCAAAACCTTAAAGGTTCCCCAGTGCCTTCAGAAACCATCAGCCTCCAGGCATCCAGACCCTCCGTGATCTTGCCACTGTGCGCCTCTCATGCGTCTGCCAGGATGGCACATGCATTCCCTCTGCCAGGATGGCACATGCATTCCCTCACCTCCAGGCCTTTGCACATGCTGTTCCTTTCCCCAGGATGCCTTCCACTTCCGTTCCCTCTTCATCTGGCTAACTCCTCATCCTTCAAGATTCAAGTCCACCGTCATCTCTTCCCAGAGATTTTCTCTGACCCCTTCCCTGCCCCCCCTCCTGCCCCCATACCCCCTGGGTCAGGTGTCCCCTTTTCTGGGTTTCTATGGTGCCCCTGTCATAGCAATTCCCACACTATTGTTGACTCTCTCAATGGACTCCAGGATCCCTGAGAACAGAAATGGCAAGCAGAATAAGGGCCCCCTAAGATGACCATAGCCGAGTCTCTGGAACCTGTGAACATGTTACCTTATAGGGCAAAGAGGAACGAATGCTGCAGATGAAATAAAGGTTGATGATCGGCTGATCTAAAATAAGGAGATTATCCGGGATTATCCAGGTGAGCTCAATCCAATCATAAGGGTCCTCAAAAGTGCAGGAAGGCACAGAAGAGGCAGGAGCCACAGGGAAATGTGACCGTGGAAGAAGGATCAGAGAGATGCGACGCTGCTGGCTTTGAAAATGGAGAAAGAGCCAAGGAATGCGGACGGCTCTTAGGGGCTGGAAAACACAGCAGGTTCTCCCAAGAGGCTCCAGAAAAGAATGCAGCCTGCCAACGCCCGATGTGAGCCCAGGGAGACCCCGTTGGACTTCTGCTCTATGGATCTGCAAGACAATTGACTCACGTTGCTTTAAGTTACTACGTTTGTGATCATTTGCTTCAGCAGCAATAGACACTGACACAGCAGGCACTGGCTCCTATTGCTCTAGGGCAGCGGTTCTCAACCTGTGGGTCGCGACCCCTTTGGCGGCCGAATGACCCTTTCCCAGGGGTCGCCTAAGACCATCCTGCATATCAGATATTTACATTACGATTCATAACAGTAGCAACATGACAGTTATGAAGTAGCAACGAAAATAATTTTATGGTTGGGTCACAACATGAGGAACTGTATTTAAAGGGCCAGAAGGTTGAGAACCACTGCTCTAGGGTCTTCAGTCCCTGGCACCAAATAGGCGCTCAGTAAATGTTGTGGAAAATGGAACCAAATGTTCCCCTCTCAACCACAGTTTTTCCATCTGTAACATAGGCAAGTTGGACAAGGGCAGAGGTTTCCATCCAGATACAATAACAAAATCCATGGATATGATTTTCAACCTTTGAGAAGCATATGGAGGCCATTCTGGGCACCCCAGCTCCAAGGCCATCTATCGAGGAATGTATAGGAAGAGGAGAATAAATAAGAATCATCATGTATATAGTAGGGGTCCCTGGAGACAGGGAAATAACACTGGGCCTTAGAGGAGGAGGAAGAAGGCATTTCTCGAGCCCAGCAAGATGTCAGGAGGCTGTAAAACAGGGAACACTAGCCCAGGGCACTTAGACAAATGTCAGTGTCACCGCTGTGTCTTCAGTGCCCACACAGTGCTGGGCACAAGACAGCCCCATCACTGCTTGTAGAATGAATGAGTGGATGCCTACAGCCCCTGCTCTGCAGGAAAGAGGCACCTGGCACTGTCCTGGTAGTAAGTTCAGGTACCTGATGCCGAAAGTGCACGTTCCCAGGAGAGGGTGTTTTCACACTGAGGGGGAGGAGGGTCTTTATTTTTTTATTTTTTTAAAATATATATTTTATTGATTTTTTACAGAGAAGAAGGGAGAGGGAATAGAGAGTTAGAAACATCGATGAGAGAGAAACATCGATCAGCTGCCTCCTGCACACCCGCTACTGGGGATGTGCCTGCAACCAAGGTACATGCCCTTGACTGGAATCGAACCCGGGACCCATGAGTCCGCAGGCCAATGCTCTATCCACTGAGCCAAACCCATTAGGGCGGGAGGAGGGTCTTTAATCTGGCAGACTGGTTGGCTCATCTGGCCTGGAAGCCTCTTCCAATGCTCCCCCCCAAGCAAGGCTAAGCTCCAACAGTGGTTTATCCCCAGCCGTGCACTCCTAACGATCGCGGTGGGAACGGGAATAGGGAGTTAGAGGACCACGTCTAATATCCATGAGCACAGACACACTAAGTCGATCAAGCAGCACGTCCCCCGCCACAGGCCCTCCCCACACCACCCGCCTTCCCTGGGGCATTGGCCCCCGGGTTCCACATCACGGTGCCACCTGGGGCAGCTGCCTTCCTTCTCTGGGCCTCTTTCCTCGTGTGCACATGGAGTTGGCCTAAGTTTGCTTCATTTTGTTTTTGGGACTTTAGTCATTCACTGTCACCTTCATGAATGTTAGCATATGCTAGCCATTTTTACTATTAGCACTTACTGTTTTTTTCAAACCCATTCACTTTTTAAAGACTTGCATAATTGTATTTTAAATGGAGACTCTGTGTCACCATACTGGTTATGAGAATGCAGCCAGATTGCCCACGTTCAAGTTCTGGCTCTGCCACTTACTGATCATGTGACCTGGCAAGTTTTTGTGTATTTTTTTTTTAACTCTTCTCTGCCTCAATTTCCTCATGGGTAAAACTGTACCTGCCTAAAAGAGTTGAAGGAGATTCAATGATAAAATAAACATATTCTCTGCATGGGACGGCCACCTAGTACACACTCATTAAGCAACAGCCACCACTGCTACTTTTGTGTTCATATTACAGTTATTATTTTGTCATCACTTTAAATGGAAAAATCTGTATCAACTGGCATAAATACAATGAAACTCCAAAAATAAACCAGCAAAGCATTGGGTGGTTTTTATATTATTTTATTTATATAAATATGTTTATATTTATTATTATAATAACTATAGTATGTATCTTATATAAAAATATTTATATAAATATTATAACAACTAAATAATAAATAGTTCTTATGTAAAATTATTTTACTGCTCTGTTTCTATAAATTATTTAAAAATTTTAAATCCTCACCTGAGGGTATGTTTTTGTTGTTGTTTTATTGATTTTAGAGAGAAAGGGAGAGAACATTGATGTGAAAGAGAAACATCGATCGGTTGCCTCCTGCACACAACCCAACTGACAACTGAACCCACAACCTGGGCATGTGCCCTGACCTGGAAATGGGACAACACTCCAATCAACTGAACCACAGGGCTAGAAAATATTTTTTAAAAAAATAATGAAAACAAATACTGCCATTAAATTCTAGAGACAGCTGGTCACTTCCTAAAGGCTCAATAATTTTCTCTCTTCCAAAAAAAGGTTGTCCTGCATTAGGAAGGTGGTAAAAGACAGGCAGAGTTCTCGCTGGGTCCTCAGGAGATCAGAGAATTCAGAAGGCACCGACCCTCAACACACCATTCCATGTCATTTAGCTCCAGTCTGTGTCCCAACTGTGGTCTGCATCCCAGCCTCTGGAAGCAATGAGCTAAACCATCTCTTCCTTGATGTGCCTCAGTTTCCGAATCTGTAAGGAGGGATTCTAGTTCTTATCCTGTCTCGCTTAGAGGTTGACCTGGAGATACAAGATTACAGATGTAGGGGATCTTGGAATAAGTAAAAGGCGATGCTGCTGCTGCTGCTACTGTTATAAGTTACTTATTTTTACTCATCCTGTCAGACGAAGCTCAAGTCCTGGCCTCCGTGTAAAGACATCTTCCCCCTCCTGGTCCCTTCCACTTACCGTCACCCCAAGAACAACAACAGTGTCCAGATGTCTACTATGCACCAGGGCCTCTATTCATACTCACTTGCTTAGGCACACGGAGATCTTAGGGGCTAAGCAGAAACATCCCATTTTTCAGATCAAGAAACTGAGGCTGATTTTGCCCAAGTTCCCACAGAGAAGACAGAGCCAGAATCCAACCCAAGTCCAGATCAACCAAGTGCGCCCTCCTCTCCGGTCCTTATGCTGGTCAGTTTGGGGCCACCAGCAGCCGCCAGCCTCAGGGGTGGCCTTCCCAACGGCCCCTCCTGCGCTGTTTCGCGTGGCCCTGGAAAAGCTGTTTGCCTCTCACAGACCAAGGCTCGCAGCCTGGGACGCCCTTGGCTTTCACAAGTTGGCTCAGCTGCCTGCACACACGGTAACCATTTAAGGGGCAGCCAGTAACGAGGAAGAATGTTCCAAGTTAACAGGACTCCGAGCTCTTGGCCAGAGCGTTACCTGCCACAGCCTGAACCCCAGGGGCTCATAAGCTGTCCATGTACTGGGGGAAGCACGCCGTGAAGGGGACCAGGCGGCGGCAGGAAGGAAAGCTGGCGACTCTCCATCCACAGCCGACCTGGCAGCCCAGCCTGGGACCACAGGAACCCAAACACCACCGTCCAGACGTGGGCCCCTCCAAATGATTTCCATGAAACTTAATCGACCCGTTTCCATTCCTTCTCCGTGAGCGCAGCCCGGCTGGGCCTTTAACTGTTCCTCGGCAGGAGCCCAGGCAGGAGACAGCGTGACGCTGGAAGGGAAGAAGGGAGACGGGCCAGAGCGGTGTGCAGCCTCAGCCCCGCCCTGCAGCCCAGGCCAGGGAAGGAGCCCCCAAGGGGACAGGCCGAACCAGCCCACAGGGCTGGCACCTAACAATGCTCACGGGCCTTCTGGACTGACACGGGGACCTTGTATGGAGCTGATGGACCCCCAGCAGTTCCATTTGGGCAAGGGGAGAGAGAAGAGGAAGGTTTTTGTATACTTCTGTCTCAATGTCTTTGTAATGAGCCTCTATTATGATTGTAATCCTGAGTATTATCTGTATATAGTAAAATAAACACACATGAAGTGCACAGGGTAGTTACATGCTCCTGGGACTACTGCCGCCATCAATATACAGGACTTCCACCACCCCAAAAAGAGGCCCCCTCCCCGGCCACCCCGACCCCAGGAGCAGCCACTCTTCTGACTATTGGAATGTTTTAAAAGAGAAATCCCCACAGCCTGCTCTCCACTGTGGAAAACGGTGTGTGAGCCAAGAGACCATCAAAGAGTGTTAACGGTGGTTCCCCCTGAGGGCTGCAAAGGGGAGAGGCACCATTTTAATTCTCTTCGTAGTTTCACTGGATTTTCCAAACATTCTGTATCCAGCTTGTAGGACTTTTATAATCGTTGGGGGAAAATACAAGTGCGATGGTGTGTGTTTTTAAGGCTGGTTCTCTTTTGAAATGGTCTCACCAGATGTTGTTAGTTGGGCCTTCTGAGATGTGGCTGAACTTTTCTTAAATGTCCAGGTTTATCGTTTGCTCCAACAGGCAAAATTTTAGTATCTCTTAGCATCGGCACCTCCTAGCTTGGGAAGGGAGAGGACTCAGAAAAGCTGAGGTGGGCAGTGTCTTAAGGCTGCCCTCAACGCCTGCTCCCCACCAGGGCTGAAATGCCTAGGGAAGGTGGGATTACATCCTTGACTCACTGGGCGACCTGGGTATCAGTTTCCCGATGTGTAAAATGTAGGCATTGGTATCCCGGCTGGTATGGATCAGTTAGTTGGACGTTGTCCCATGCACCGAAAGGTTGCCGGTTCGATTCTGGGTCAGGGTAAATGCCCGGGTTTCAGGCTTGATTCCCGGTAGGGAGCATGCGGAGGCAGTGGATTGATGTTTTGCTCTCACATATATGTTTCTCTCTCTCCCTCTCTCCCTTCCTCTCACTCTAAAAATCAATAAAAAACTGATGAAAAAAAATCTTTTAATGGGGGCATTGGGTTTATCTCTCCCCAAGCGCCCTTCCAGCAGGGCCATTCTAGAATTCAGATATAATTAGACCCAGGGAGAGCCTAAACCAGCAGCCACAAATGCAAATGCCTACAGGGGCCTGACAGGTGATGTGGAAGCCAGGGTGAGCCAAATGTGAGAAGACAGGCCTTCTAGCACATTGGTGAATGGCCCCAGCAGTCATCCTCGGTGCCTGGGAGGCAATAGGGAGTAGTGGGGCCTGAAGCACACTCCTCATCTCGTCAGCTTTAGCTGAGGGTTGCCTTAGCCTATGATCCATTGATATTTTAGTAAAACCTCCCAATTTTTTAAAGGTTGGCCAAAACAAACACATCTGTGAACCAGATACACCCAGTAGGTGCCAGGCTGTGACCACCACCCTCAACTACCTGGGACACTCCTCTGAATCTCCAGGCTGGAGATTCTAAAGCCAGCATCCTGTTGCTCTGGCTGCCAGAAAGTTCTTGCTCACTTCCAACTAAAACTTCTACCCGAAATCCTTATTTTTGTGTGGGTGGAGGTATGAGTGAGAATTGGCTTCTCATAAAAAAAAAAAAAGAAGCTTTCAGAAACTGGAAAAAACATTCCAGAGTTACAGTAAACCGAGAAGCAAGTGGGTGTCAGATTACCCATGTTCAAGCCCAGCCCTGTCATGTCCCGTTGGTGTACCCTTGAGCAGGTCACTTCACCTCTCTGAGCCTTAGTTTTGTGTTTGCTCATCCCTTTCTCTCCTAGCCCTTTGCCCCTGCCCTAGGGTTCACCATCTCTCACCCAAACTACATGGCAATAACAATTATAACTGCAGTTTCTTCTTACTGAGCAAGCCTTCCATGTCAAGCCTATGCGAAGCACTTTCCGTATATTATTTTATTTCATCTTCCAAACAAGCCTATTGAATGGGTATTTTTATTCCCATTTATAGGCTCTATTGCCAGTTAATGGTAGAGCTGGGGCATGAACCTGTGCAGATAACTACCACCTCTTCTGCCTCTTCTCCAGGCTCCCTGACACCACACCAGGCTCCCATTGGCCACCACAGTGGCCTTTGTAACCCTCTACTGCTCAGCAACCTTGAGTGATTCCCCGCTGCCTAGCAGCTCAGCCTGGCATTGGTGGCCCATCAGTCTACACCCAGCATACCTTTCCTACTCTTCTAACACACTTTACACTCTAGCCAGGGCTTCCCCATCACCCACATGCTGCGAGCCTGAGTTTTTCTTGCTATTCATCTGTCCTCATTTACTGTTTACTTAATATTGTTTATTATTTACTTCACACTCATCTTTTGGTCAATTAATTTTCAACTTAAATACATTTATTTGTATCTATGATCACATGTGTATGTTAATTTGGATTATTTCCTAACACTCATCAAGATGAAAAGCTGTAAAATAAAAAATGTTCATCTAAGTGCCATCTAAAGCCTCTCCTTCAAGGTAGTATGCTAAGTGCAATAAGTCAGACAGAGAAAGACAAATACCATATGACTCCACTTAAGAACAAACAAAATAATTCTTCACTAAAGAACAAAATAAATGAACAATAGGTTCATAGATACAGAGAACAAATTGATGGCTGCCAGATGGGAAGGGGGTTGGGAGGCTAGGTGATCAATAGTCAATAATATTGTAATAACTATGTATGGTATCAGGTGGGTACTGGAATATGAGGGGGAACACTTTGTAAAGTATATGATTATTTGACCACTATGCTGTACACCTGAAACTAATCTACACGAATAAAAGACAAACATGCAAATTGACTGTACCTTTGCTACACCTTAAGCCACACCCACCAGCCAATCAGAGCGACTATATGCAAATTAACCCAACCAAGATGGCGGCCGGCAGCCACAGAGCTGGAGCAAGCAGGAGGCTTGGTTGCCCCAGTGATGGAGGAAGCCAAGCTTCCCGCCTGCCGTGGCGGCTCTGAGCTCCACTCAAAGCAACAAAGTTTCAATTATAGAAGGTAAATAAACCCCAGATACCTGCTTTCAGCCAGCTGTGGCCATGGAGCTGGAGTGAGCAGGAGGCTTCCCTCCTGCCCGCCCTGGCCAGCTCTGAGCTCCTCTCAAGGCTACAAAGTTTTAATTATAGAAGGTAAATAAATCCCAGGATAAAAAAAGAAAAAAAGAAAAAAAGGAAAGGCTGGGAGCTTCTGTCACTGGGGGGGCTTGGCCAGCCTGAAAACGGCCCTCAGCCCCTCACCCAGACTGGCCAGGCACCCCAGTGGACCCCCCACCCTAAAGGGGGTGTGGCCAGCCTGAAAACAGCCATCAGCCCCTCACCCAAGCTGGCCAAACCTCCATGGGGTCAGGGTCCCCACTGGGGTGGGGGGGCTTGACCAGCCTGAAAACAGCCATCAGCCTCTCACCCAGGCTGGCCAGGCACCCCAGTGGGGACCCCCACCCTGAAGGGGATATGACCAGCCTGCAAACACCCATTAGCCCCTCACCCAGGCTGGCCAGGCACCCCAGCTGGACCCCCACCCTGATCTGGGACACCCTTCAGGGCAAACCAGCCGGCCCCCACCCAGGCACCAGGCCTCTATCCTATATAATAAAAGGGTAATATGCAAACTGGCCCTAACAGCAGAACGACTGGGACTGACTGGTCACTATGACACACACTGACCACCAGGGGGCAGACACTCAATGCAGGAGCTGCCCCCTGGTGGTCAGTACGCTCCCACAGGGGGAGCTCTGCTCAGCCACAAGCCAGGCTGATGGCTGCCAGTACAGCAATGGTGGTGGGAGCCTCTCCTGCCTCCTCAGCAGCGCTAAGGATGTCCGACTGCATCTTAGGCCTGCTCCCCACTGGCAAGTGGACATCCCCCGAGGGCTGTCGGGCTGCCAAAGGGATGTCTGACTGCCAGCTTGGGCCTGATCCCCCGGGGAGTGGGCCTAAGCCAGCAGGTGGACATCCTCCGAGGGGTCCCAGACTGCGAGAGGGCACAGGCCGGGCTGAGGGACCCCCCCAAGTGCACAAATTTTTGTGCACCAGGCCTCTAGTACAAAATAATATTGAACACAACCTGTAACTGAAAAATAAAATCAAAACAAAGAGCATGAAAAAAAAAAAAGTAGTAAAATGAAATCTCCCCTCTGAAGACCCAGGTGCCTCACTTTGGGAAGCACGGTGTCCCTCGCTGGCCCTGGGCAAGCTCCCTCCCACACTTCAGAGCCCTGTTCCACCTCCAGCTCTTCTCACGACACAGGTGCTTCCAGGCAAAGAGATGGACTCCCACCGCCCATCATGCAGCCTAGAATTCTCAGTGAGTGGGCCTGCCCAGGGCTTACACATCTCTCTCCCTGGGCCTGGCAGGCACACAGTAGGTGCTTTGGGGGAATAAATTGAATTGACTCAAGCAGTTTTTCTCAAAGTGTACAATACGATCACAGGTGGCCCAAAAGATGATTTGGGGAGGGCATGAGCTCAAAAAGAAACCACAATAAAGAGGTTACTCCAGTTCTCTTCTGGTGCTCTTGATGACACCAAAGAGAAAGTCCCAGTTCAGTGCCAGTATGTCTTACACACCTCTCAACACTTAGTCATTACTCCTTTTAACAGCAAGAAAGCAGTCCTGGGGCTTGGAGTCATCCACAGTCAGCCTCATCCAGCCAGAATTTTCTAACATGGATTTGCCTTCCTTGTATTTTCCCCCCCAATTAATTCCTGTTTATGACAAGGGATACTGATTTTTCATGGTCATGACATAAAATTTCCTTTTTAAATATATTTTTAGGTTTAAAAAGTAAATTTATATAAATAAAAATATTGAGCAAATGATAAGTAGTATATTTTATTATTTGCTATATCCAGTCAGTGGATATGCAAAAATGGTTCTGGTGATACTAAAATTACAGAAATATTGGACTGAATAAACCCTAAGCTCCTTTGTCCTAAGATGCTCTGACACTGGGCTGTTTCCGAACATTAGATAGCCATTAATCAAAGCATCCCACAAAAATTACAACTGTGGTCAGTGACACGAAGGAGAGATATTCAGTGAGAGTCAGGAAAATCAGGAAAGGCTTTCCTGAGGAGGTGACATTTGGGTGGAGATGTACATAATGAATGGGATTTACTAAGGGTAGGAGTTCCGCCCAGCAGAACAGCATGTACAAAGGCACGGTGGCTGGAGGGAACACGAAACATAAGAGGCTCTGAACCAAGGTCAGAGTGTCTGCAGTATAGAGGTGAGGCCAGAGAGGTGGGCAGGTGACAACCTTTAATACTTAAAGACAACCGTGGGAGGGAGATCTGCCCATCATTCCCATTCAGAAGAAAAAGTTGCTCATTCTTTGAGAGGACTACCCAGATCTTAGGGTCTGGGCTTCAGCAAGGAGTTTCTGGATTCTAAAAATAATAACTAAGTTAGGTCCAAAACCAGGTAAGGTTTGGCAAACATCACTTGGCAAACATCACAGCTCTGGGGTGGCTGTGACAGCCGAGTTCGGGTTCAGAATTCATGCTGTCCCACTTCTGACTTCTTGGCAGGGTGACTGTGGGCAGCCACCTAAGCCCTCCGATTCCCAGGTCTCCATCTGTGGAGTAGCAATACCAGCAGGTTTCTCTTAGAGTTGGTGTGAGTTACAGGGGCTCCTGCATGTACATTGCCCAGTGAATAACATTAGCTTATGATTATTGCCAAACAGCTCCAACGGCAATGTACGCATACCCCTGCCCTGCTGGTGTATGGATTGAGGAGCCTGCTTTTGCAATGTGTCTATGGTGTGTACGCAGGTGTGTGCCCCTATTTTAGCAGTATGAGAGAGCAGGAGGACAAAGCTTGTACATGAGAGGGCACATGTGTTCAGCTGTGTGGGTCAGCAGGAGCATGTTTTGGTCTGTATGTGTGTGTCCGTGTGCGTGTATACACATCTCTATACAGCAGTGGTTCTCAACCTGTGGGTCGCGACCCCTTTGGGGGTCGAACGACCCTTTCACAGGGTCACCTAAGACCATCGGAAAACACATATATAATTACATATTGTTTTTGTGATTAATCACTATGCTTTAATTATGTTCAATTTGTAACAATGAAATTGGGGTTCACCACAACATGAGGAACTGTATTAAAGGGTCGCGGCATTAGGAGGTTGAGAACCACTGCTATGCAGAAATCTTCTGTGGGTGATGTGCACACAGTGAAAACCCACACACACTCACACGGTAGTTCACAGTCAAGGGGTTAAAGCCCTGGCCTGTCTTCACAGCCCTTTTCCAAATCCCACCACCCCTGCGATCTGTGTGAATCTGCCCGGGGCTCCTGGGCCTGTCTGGAGCTGGGTTAGGATTCTCTGAAAACAGACTTTTCTTTCATTCTCTGCGCGCACGCACTCACACACACTCACGAGGGCGCGGGCACGCACACGCCTGTCCCAACCTTGAGGTGCCAGCCCAGGAAGTCACAGTATGTGGGCACTGCCCTCTCCCCGCTCCCCTAGACCTACCTCCCACCCAGTCCCCAGGGGAGCACCTCGATCAGGGCAATGTGCATAGCTGACTTTCCTGCCCTGAGTCTGAAATAGCAAAAACACCCCAAGTTTTGGTGGCAACTTCCTCCTCTCCGCTCCTCACCCTTAACTCTGCTTGCCCTGCACCGCCTGACTGTGCTCCGAGGGCCTTTAACCCCCACCCCCATCCAAACCTGTGTGGGGACGGACAGTGGGCATGTCTGACGCACAGCCCCACGTCTGAAATGCAGCACCACCCCAAGTTGGGTCCACGGCCCAAGAGCCGGGATTACAGCTCTGACTTGGGCCGTGGGATGGGGCAATATCAAAGTTTACAAGTCATCCCGTCTTACTCGTCCACTTTGCACATGGAGAGCCAGAGGCCCAGAATGCAGAGGGAGGCAGCGCCGAGGGAGGCAGCGCCCAGGGATGGGTCTCTGCAACCTCCCCCCGCCTCCACTACCCCTGCTGGGGGGTGGGAGGGGACGGCATTTAAGCAGAGCCCTGGTGGGCTTCTAAGGGTCGTCTGAGCATAAAAGGTTGGGGTCAGCGAGGACCCCGCCAAAAGAAGACAGAGGGAGGTGGTCCAGACTTTGGCAGGCGTTACCATGGTGACAGCGGGGGCGGCTTCTCCTCTCCTGGGCGCCGGGGCAGTCCAACCGTCGGCGGGTCCGTCTGTCCGGTGCAGCCCGGTGCCCAGCCTAGCACTGGAGCGGGCTGGCCCGGAGCGCCGGTCCCAGCCTCATCGCGGAGGGGAGGCTGGAGAGGCCGGGAGAGGAGGTGCCCGAGAGGCGGTGAAACCGAGACTGGAGACGGTGAGAGAGGCAGCGGTGCGGCCCCGCCACCAGCGAGGGGCGGGGCAGGGCGGGGAGGGGGGGGGCGGCCGGAGGTCCCCGCCCGGGTCGGAGCGCGGCTCCCCGCGTGGGTCCCGGTGGCGCGACGGCGGCCTTTTGTGCCGGCGCCTCGTCCCCCGCCCTGCCCGCCGCGCGTGATGAGAACCAGGCGCCCCCCTCCCGGCTCCAGGCCGCGCCGGCTGCCAAGGGGAGCTCAGCCGGCCCTGCAGCCGCGTCCCACCCGCCCCTCCTCTTCCCGCCGCGCCCCCTCCGCCTCGCAGGCCGCCCGCTCGACTGCCCACATTTGCAGACTGGCAGAGCGGGGCCGTGCTACCAACTTCGGAATCAGACCCGGTTCCCAGCCCTCTCGTCGTCCACCTTTCAGTTGAGGCATTCAGACAAGTCACGAACTGTCTTGGGCCTCAGTTTCTCCATCTGTAAAATGGGGCTGATTGTGATAGGTGATGACGATGATCCCTGCCTCTTAGCTTTGGCGGTGAGGAGTCAGCATCCTGTGTCTCCCAGATAACGACTGCCTGTGTGACCTCAGCCAAGCCACTGCTCCTCAGCTTTGAGGGAGACTAGAAACTAGATGATTTCTGGTTGGATGACTAGGATCCGTCAAACATTGTGCCAAGCACTGAGCCAGAATAAATCAGAGTCTCTGCCCTCAGGTGATGTACAACCTAGTGAGGAAGATAGGCAAGAAACACATAAACAAGAGAAAAACAACTTAAGGTGGTAACTGCTGAGGAAACAGACAAATGATGGCATTGGGACTGTAAGGGGATCACATTAGAGCTGGTTGTCTCAGAAGGGACAGAGAATCCTAGATCCGAAAAAAAGGAAGGAATCAGGTGAAGAGTGGAGGAAGGGTGGGGGGTGGGGGGAGGGAAGGGAGGGAACAGACTTCTAGGCAGAAGGAACAGCATGTGCAAAGGCCCTGAGGGGTTATTAAGCTTAAAGAAATGGGGAGAAAGCAAAGAAGGGAAAATGGACGAGTGCAGTAGTAAGACTTTAAATTCAAAACCCAAGCCTTATTCAAAGCTCATCGCTCACTCCCAGAGGTTACCCAGTCTTTTAGCACAGAGAACCTGAGCTAGACGCCGGCCCACCTGGCCGTGTGACTTTCAGCAAGTCCCTTCATACTCCTGGACCTCCCTTTGCTGGCTGTTAATTTGGGACTAATAGTCCCCAATAGTTCCACTGTGCCAGGCAGCCCAGAAGATCCCACAGTAGCATTTACTAAGTAATCACATAAGCCCTCCCCAGCCTGCAGGAGCCAGTCTGGATGGGTTTGGTATCACGACTCCAGACATGAGTTGGGAGGAAACAGACTTGCTGATTGATGGCAGGTGCAGAATTCCACTGAGAGTTGGGGGAGGGGGGTTGGAGGTTCTAGAGTCCCAGCTTTGCAGTGACACAGAACTGACATGACAGCTAGTATTCTGGGTTTTCAGGAAACAGAGTAACTGAGATAGTTAGGTAGGTCAGCCATGGGTTAGCTGGGTATCAGGCGCTCACAGAATCAGCGAGAAAGCGGGGAGCTGTCCTCTGGAAAGCGCGGCAGCAGGCAAGATGGCAGAAATGAATTTTAAACCCTTGATGACTGACGGCATTACATCCAGACAGACACACACACCAAAGTAGAGCTTCCTACGTGTCAAGTACTTCTCTCAGTGTGTAACAGTTATGAGAAAAATGCTACGATTGTCCTCATTTTAAAGATGAAGAAACTGAGGCACACAGACGCTATGCAACTTGCCCCATGTCAGATAGCTGGTAAACTGTGGAGTCTGGCACTGGACAAGGCCATCCATTTCCAGAAATGATGTTCTTAATTAACCCCCTTGCTGTGCTAACTGAATGACTCTCAAGCCTTCTCTCACTCCTTGCTGGATTCAGAGACTTAAAGAAAGATTCTAATCATGTGCCCAAGATCCCCTAACACTGAACATATCAGGACTAGTCAGTCACCTAAAAGGAAATAGATTGCGTAAGAAGGGTGGGAATGGAGGATCTGAAATGGTGTACAAATACATGTTCATTGCAGTCCACCCCTTGGGCCGCTCGACATGCTTTGCACCTTTATTCCCATGCCTGTTCCTCCAAAAATGCTCTCTACTGACACAATACAACTCCGCATGCACCCCAAAACGTGCACACACACATGCATACACCCTCATACTGTGTGTGACCTCAAGGAGGTTCACCTTTTGGAACCTCAGATTCATCCTTTGTAAGACAGGGAGAATACTATTTACTTCTTCACCGGACTACGGTGGGGGTGAAATGAGTTAATGAATGTGAGACGCCTTACACTGCCCCTGGTAGCCGGTAGAATTAACACGACAACCATAAAACGGTGTTGTGTTAGGGGCCAATGGTGAAGCCAGCCTGCAAATACCCAGGCTTACATGTTGGATTGGACTGGATTCATCACGCAGGGACTTTCCAGAGGTTTTTCCAAGGATTGCGCAAGTATTTATTTCCTCTCTCTTTGGTAAATGAATAACTGAGTCGTGCTCCAGTTGCTGCACTGGATTTGGAGAAATAACAAAGCCCATCACTGGTCTTACACATGGCGGAGTGGAGAACCGGGGAAGCAATGTGGCGATGGGCTCTGCTACCGACGTGCTGTGTAGTTTTGCATAGATCCCTCCCCTTGTGGGGCCACAGCTTCCTCAGCATAAAATGGATATTATAATCCTCCCCTCTATGAGACTTATGAAAATCCAATGAAATAATTCATTGAAAGGGCATATCATACATCCCTGGCAAATGGTTCTGATATTGATTCTGATGTTCTATTATTCTGATACTAGAGGCCTGGTGCACGAAAGTCGTGCAAGGGTAGGGTCCCTAGTCCTGGCTGGCGATCCGGGCCGATCAGGTTACCCACCTCCCCACCTCCCCACCTCACCGCCTCCTCCTTCCCTCGCTCCCTCAGCGCCCCACCACCACCCCTGGCTGCCCGCCATGTTGCACACCACCCCCTGGTGGTCAGCACATGTCATAGTGAGCGACTGAACTCCCGTTCTCCCGGTTGAACTCCCGAGGGGACACTTTGCATATTAGCCTTTTATATATATAGATCCCAGGGCCAAGTGTCAGGACATCTCACAGGGGACAGTCTCACTTGGGGAAAGAGAGCTGCCTAATTGAAACAGAAGGTCATGGAATTCAGAATTCATTCATTCAATGAATATTTATTTGTTTCTACTATAAAGATAGCAAAAACTTGGCACACATGTGGACACGCCCTCCTCTCCACTCATGGGAGACATCATTCATCAGTCATGGAATCAGAGTCCTCCTCCACACAGAACCTGGGCAGCTCTGTCTGATTGGCCAGCATAGAGTCAACACCTACCCCTGGACTGCATGCAGAGGGGAGAAGTTCTTCACAGAAACCAGAAAGAGGGAGATGGAAACACAGGTTAAGTCAACACATGCTTTTTTCATTGCCTACTTCATAAACTCTGGAAAGAAAAGACACGGTTCTCTCCCTTAGCGGCCTTCTCTTCTTGCAGGGGAAAATTGAATGTTTAAATGAGCTTCCTGATACAAGATCTGGGGATGGGAGTAGAGGAGACCTGCAGACACAGGTACCTCAGACACTGCCCCACCCTCTCCTAGGATGCCCAACATCTGGTGGCCGGGACACAGATGGAGACAATCCATGAGAACGAAACCTCGCGGAGCCCCTGAAACTTAAAACTCGCCTTGTTCAACTGTCCTAAGTTACAGCAGGGAGAACCACCCAGAGACGAACGACACCCAGTGCCACACGGCCCAGCCAGGACAACTACCTGCCATACACGGTCTGCTCCTGAAATTGCTTCATGGCAAGCATGTCAAACTCGCGGCCGGCGCATGCGGCCCGCCTTCGCTCAAGTCCCTCCTTGCCCACTAACTGCCTGGAGGGCCATGGAGGTTTGCCTGAATTCTCTGCCCTTCAGTCTTCTCAGCTGTACAGTGGAATCACTGACCTCTGCTGTGTCTCCCTCCCCTGCTGGCCATGAGGCAGTAGCCAGGAGCATTTGTCATATCCTGCAAGGGACAGGAGTCGTGCGATGCATTGATTGATTGCCCATTCTATGCCAAGGACAGTGTGCTGGATGCTGGGGAACACGACAGACCGCCCCTGCCCCCATATAGCTCACAGTGCAGTAGGGAATCAGATCCTTACAATGAATGCATCACACACCTCGTGGTGAGGTGGTTAAAGGTGCGGAGCTTATATCAAAGGAACCCAGTAGATTCTCAGGGTCTAGGCAGTCCGCTCTGAAGGCGTAAGCTTAGATCTGGAGAGAGGAAGAATTAACTAGTTAAAGAAGAACTAAGGAAGAACATTATAGTCAGACGGAACAGACCTGCAAAAGCTCTGCAGTAGGTGAGCAGGTTGGAGGCACAAAAGAGGCAGAGTGAGAGGGACAGGGACCTGAGAAGAGGTGGGAGAGGTGGGCAAGGCTCTGCAGATCACAGGAAGCTTCAATTTCCTCCTTAGAGCCAGGAGAAGCCATGGAGGGAATTAAGGAGGGAGTAATGTGATCACTAGAGGAATCAAAAGATTCCTCTAGCTGCTGGGCGGAGGAGACAGGGGAAGGGGGGCTGGAGAAGAGTCTAGCTCTAAGGCCGGTGGAAACCAAGGCCAAGGCCCCAGGGGAACTTGGGGTTGGAGGCCCCAAGACCTGGGGTGCTGAGAGCTGTCCTACTTCCCCCAGCCCATCCCTTAGCCCCAGCCCCCGCTGGGCCCTGCATCTCTAGGGTTTCTCTCACCCCATCCCCCAGTCCAGCCCTTTCTTGTTATTGTGGGACAGACTCCATCAATGACTCATCCAGGACTTGGGTTTCTTGTTCCAGCCGTCCTCCCCACAACCCCCTACTTCCTTCTGCTTGGAGCTCCTCAGGCCCACAGTTCTCGCCCTTCACCATGTTGGGTGGCAGCCAAGAGCCCTGCCAACTTGGGCGGCAGGTCTAAGAAGGAAGGAGCTGGCACCCAGCCAGCCTCGGGCACCACCCACGTTTTTGTGGTGTTGTGATTTTGCGTATCCTCTTCCCCCTGCCAGGAGATCCCCTTTGTGCAAGTCCTGTTCATGCTCCACTCCAGGGACCACCTCCTCGGGGAAGCCGTGCCCAGGGCACCTGGTCTTTTCATCCATCCCTCAGGAGCTCACCTTTTGGTGAGGGAGACAGGGAGTGCAGTGACGGAGCCGTGGGCTGTCGGGTGGATGAGAAGGAAGCCAGTAACAGACCCAGAGGTGGGGCAGAGGAGGTTTCCCAGAGGAAGGGACGTTTGCACCTGGTTGTGAAGGAGGAATAGGAGTTCCCTGAGGGGAGAAAGATGGGAAGGCATTCCAGGCCAAGGAAACTGTGTGATTGCAAGTCATTTCTGTACTGTGGGAAAGGGGCCTAGTGCATTGTTGAGTGAATGAATGTTTGGGGAGAACACTGAGAAATTTGGTGTGGCAAATCAGAATTTGCAAACTGGTGGTGTATGGGCCACACCAGGCAAACAGAGGGTTTAAAAAAACACATAAATTAGCTGTCAACCTCTAACAATAAGAGATTTCACATAAACTTCTGGAGCTGGGCAGCCTCTCCTTTCATCCAGGCCCATGGTATCCAGCTCATCAGAGTCCACACCTGGTTCAATTCTTGGGCCCTGTGGGCATCTGAGGTTTCACCCCCGATCTAGATGATATGTTCAAGGTTCTGGACAGGGCGAGGCACTCAGTAAATGTTTGATAACCAGGTGGATGAATGGTGTCGTGACACCAAAGCACATCCACAAATTTCTTAAAACACCTCCCTCCCTGAGGTGGGCTGGCCTTAAAGACTTACCTTTAAAGAACCAAATGTAGAGGAAGTGACAGTGTGTGACTTTTGAGACTAGGTCATAAAACACATGTGGCTTCTGTCTTGCTGTCCCTTGGATCCCTCTCTGTGGGGGAAGCCGGCCACCATGTTGTTCGGACACTCAAAGAGTTCTACGGAAACACTCATGTGGCAAGGAACTGAGGCCTCCTGCCAAGACCCAGCCCCAACTTCCAGCCATGAGTGCAGCGACCTTGGAAGCGGGCCCTCCAGCCCAGTCAAGCCTTTGGATGGCTGCACCCCCGCTGACAGCTTGACTGCAAACTCACGAGAGACCCTGAGCCAGAACCACCAGCTAAGCTGCTCCCAAAACCTGATCCAGAGAAAGTGTGTGAAACAATGTTTATGGTTGTTTCAGACATTGAGAGAGAGGCAATTTATCTGTCAATAGATAACTAATATGGATGGGTGGGTGGGTGGATGGATGGATGGATGGATGGATGAATGAAGGGATGAATGGATGGATAGACAGACGGATAGACAGCTGAATGGATATAAAGTGCTTTAAGGAGGGAGGAAGATTCCATTGTGAAAGCAAGTGGGCATTAGATCCCAACTGAGTTTGTCATCCTGACAAGCTGAAAGTTCGTAACCTCGGAGTGCCATGTTCATCTCTAAGTTTTAGGCAGGTCATTCATGCAGCGAGGTAGGGGAGGATGGAATTGATGAACCGGAAAGCTGAGAGGTAAGCAAGAGTCTGGATCAGTCATCCTGGGAGACAGGGTGCCCTGCACCTCCAAATCCAGCTTCCTCAAGCAGCAGCCCCCCCAGTCCTCTGCACCCCATAGCCCTGGCTCCGTCATTCCTCAGCCATGGCTGGCCCTCTGAACTGTGGAGGTCAAGACTTCGGCATTTCTCAGAGGCCAAGTCATCCTCTTCTCTCAGAGTCTTCTTTGTGTAGAGGAAGCAGTTGCTCCCCAGCTGGTGAGGAGAGGGAGGGGCTCACAGTAGGGTCAGTAGCATTCAGAAACCTGGGGGGAGGGGGTACGAGGAGCTGTGATGCCATGTGAAGACCCCATTGGCCCCTCGGCATGATGGGGAACACAAATACCAACCACCACTTGGATAGATCAACCCTGATCCAGTCTATTGGGGTTGTTGGAAATGACCCACCACGTGTTCTGGGGAAATATATATGAGAAGTTTTAGTGCAAATCAGACTGCACTGAAATGCCATTTCTCATCTCTGTAACTGGCAAAGGTTCAAAAGCCTGGCGACACATGGTGAGGCTTTGA
The DNA here is from genome assembly GCF_014108235.1 of Myotis myotis. Lineage (NCBI taxonomy): Eukaryota > Metazoa > Chordata > Mammalia > Chiroptera > Vespertilionidae > Myotis > Myotis myotis. The sequence continues at coordinate 56,006,423 of NW_023416401.1, read as the reverse complement.
GCAAACAGGCACCCTCCAACATCTTTAGTGAAATGTTAATTGGCAGCAAGCCTTATAGAAGGGAATTTGGTAATATCTAATAGAATGACATATGCTGTACCCTCTCCCCCAGGATTCTTACTTCTATGATTTAACCTAAAGATATAATTCCACAAATATGAAAAACATATGTGTATGTTATTCATGGAGGCATTGTTTATAATAGCAAAATGTTAGAATGCCCAAATGACCATCCATAGGCAACTGGATGAATGAGCTACGGTACCACACAAGGGCAAGTTATGAGCCATATAGGCAGGGAGGAAGGTCTCCATGAACCTAGATGGAGTGATGTACAGCATGTGTTGTTAAGCAAAAACACAAAACAGAAGCAAAGTGTAAAGCACTGCATATAGTAGGCTACCTTTCACGTAAGAAAAACATTTTAAACATTTATTTATTTACTCACATACTCATTTAATTATGCAAAAGAATCCCAGGAAGTATAAATAGCAAACTTACTGAAAATAGTTACTCATGTCTACAGCCATACCACCCTGAACACGCTCGATCTCGTCTGATCTCGGGAGCTAAGCAGGGTTGGGCCTGGTTAGTACTAGGATGGGAAAATCGTTACTCATAAGGAGTTAGTGCAGCGGTTCTCAACCTGTGGGTCGCGACCCCTTTGGCAGTCGAACGACCCTTTCACAGGCGTCGCCTAAGACCATCCTGCATATCAGATATTTACATTATGACTCATAACAGTAGCGACATTACAGTTATGAAGTAACAACGAAAATAATTTTATGGTTGGGTCACAACATGAGGAACTGTATTTAAAGGGCCAGAAGGTTGAGAACCACTGAGTTAGTGGGAATACAATGGAGAAGAAAGAGATGGGAGTGGGGTTTCCCTGAATATATTTTTATACTCTTTAACAGTGTAAACATTTTACATTTTCAAAAATAATAAAAAGGTGAAAATTGAAACCCTAAATTTGAAAACAAAGAGAAAAAATGAACTTAACTATATGTCAAATTAATATATACTGGAGACAGCATGAACTCATGCTTCGCTTACAATAGATACAGCTGTAGATAGAGAGGCAGATTGATAGATACAGATGGAAATATTTATAGATATGTGTGTGTGCAGAAGCTAGTACATACACATATATTCCCTTGTTCCATCATTGTCAAGGCTTGGAGGCAATGACACCCCAGTAACAACTAGCACACCTAGCACCCGAGTCTTGGTTTCTAGTACCATTCTCCGATGGAAGAAACCAGAGCTTTTGGGAGAAATGGCTGATTCTAGGGCTGGACTAGGAAGTGTCCAGGATGAGCCTGGAGCACCTCATAGTGCCAGAAAGTAAGGAAGTGCACAAACAATGAAGCCCACAATGACGGAGAGGGAACACAGGGACCAACCCAGAGAGCTTCTAATAACCAAATATGGAGCCATCTGAGGGAGAAAATCGAGCATCGTGCTGACATAAATAAATAAGAGGGAGAGAAGAGACAAACCTCCCATGCAGAAGAATCCCCAATAATTTATGTGGATGCTTCGCCTCAAGGAGAGGGAGCATAACTCCCCAGTCCGAGAGTGTGGTCACTCACAGTGACTTCCTTCCCAAGAGCCGTGAGGAAAGGGGGAAAGAGTAACATGATGCTGGAGAAACCCCACGGGCACCACGTCTGCCAGGTGCCAAGGTCAGCAGCCACAGTGGTAGGTCCTGTTGATGGTATGCGCCCTGGGTACGCTGTGCAAGAATGGGGCAATGGAGGTACAGGCTGCCTTAGACGCCTTCATTCTGCCCCCACCTGCCTTGCAGAGATGCCCAGAGAGGGCAATAGTCTTCTCTAAGTCTGTCCCTGGCAGAGTCAGGATCCACACTCATTGTCCTGACCAGGAATCTACCCCCAAATCCCAGAGTGCTGGGAATGGCAGGCGTTGAACAAGCCTCTCTATGGCATCACAGTGGGAACACCCACTTCACAGAGAAGGTAAGGGGCTCAGAGGGCTGGTGGGATCCCCCCACATTGCCTTGCAGTGGCAGAGCTGCAAAAAAATAGAAAGCTGGGCTCCCCAAGCCAACCCCCCCCAAGGGTCACAGCTTAACCTCATTTACCCCAATTCCTGGGATTCTCAGCACTGACATGTCTCCGAACTCATGGGGACAGCACCTTCCCCCCCATGGCCCCACTTTGAGGGCTCCGGGGCCACCCAAGAGCAGCCCAGGTCTCCTCCTGGGGTGGAAAGGCCCAGGCAGTGTGAGAAAGTCAGGCAGATGGTGTTGTGGCAGCAGCAACAGGGCGGGGGCCAAGGTCAGACTGCGGCCTCCCCGGCCGGCCAGCCGCCCAGAACTTAGCTCCTGATGAAAGGGCTGACTTGTCCTCAGCAGCTGTGCTTGCTTTGCTTCCCCTTTCAGTCTGCAGTCCTGATGGGGGAGGGGCACTCGTCTTCTTCCCGCCTGTGCCCCCGGCCCCACCAGGGAGTCCTCCCGGACTGTCCTCCAGGGACCAGCTGCCAGGTTCCCCTCCTCGCTTGTCAAAGCAGAACCTCAGGTCTGCAGAGTGAGAAGGGGCCTCAGAGGCCACGGTGTCCAGTGGTTGCCACATCAGCATGCCCCAGGTGTGTGTGGCATGCAGACATGTCCCTCTTCTCCAGGAACAGAACCCCCAGGGCTAGGAACTTCAAATATACAGAAGTTGTATTTTTAATAAACACAACTGCTTAGTGAGATGCCAGGTTCCACAGACTGAGAACAACGGGGATCCAGAGAGGAGCATGGACTTGCTCAGGGTCACAGAGCGAGCTTTATAGCTAGACCCAAGCCAACTCATTCATTCATTCATTCATTCATTCATTCATTCATTCATTCATTCATTCCTGCATTCATTCATTCATAAAATCACTCACTTGGCACTGACCATACTTGGCTCTGTGCTAAGGGTGGACCACAGAGAGAGTTTGCACACAAGATGCTCACAATAAGCCAGCAAGAAGACAGCTGAGCAGGAAGGGAAGGGTGTCCCTTGAGTTTGGAAAGAAGTTCTTTCACTCCTTCGAACAACAAATATTTTTATGGAGTTCCTACTGTGTGCCAGGCATTGTTCTTGGCACTGGAAACAGTGAGCCCAGCGAAGTTCCTGCTGTCATCAGCGGGATTAGTCTGCTGGGGCTGTCATAACAAAATACCACAGCCTGGGCGGCTTGAACAGCAGACATTTATTTTCTCACAGCTCTGGAGGCTGGAAGCCTGAAGTCAGGGTGTCAGGCGGGCTGCTTCCTCCGGGGGTGTGAGGGGAGGGTGCGTTCCAGGCACCTCTGCCTGGCTTGTGAATGGCCATCTTCATGTGCGCACAGCCTCCTTCCCGTGCATGTGTGTGTCCAAATCTCCCTTTATAAGGACACCAGTGGTGTTGGATCAGGGCCCACCCGCATGACCTCATTTTAACGTGATCACCTCTGTAAAGACCCTGTCTCCAAATAAGGTCACATTCGGAGGCACTGAGGGCTAGGGCTTCAGCATATGAGTTTGGGGGGAGCACAATTCAAATCCTAACGCCCACCTTACAGTCCAGTGAGGGTGACAGATGATAAGCAAATACGTATGTGATGCCTCAGGAGGTGAGGGTTGTTGGGGAGAGAAACAGCGGGACAAGCGGAAGGGGTTGCTCTTATCTATGGGGTGGAAGGTTCCAGAGCTGAGTGGGGAGGGTGGCCTGAGGGCAGGAAGTGGAGTCTTGGGACCAGGGAGACAAATGGGGCTTTCAGGAGGTTTGGCTGAGGGGAGGGGGAGGGCGTGGCGTGGCGGGGGGGGGGGGGGGTGGGGGGGTGGGGGGAGGAGGCAGGGAGGATGGATCGTAGCTGGAAGGAGGCCTGGGATCAAAGAGAAGTTTCATCTGATTTTATGATAGAGAATTCTGTGAGCTGAGAGGACTCCAAAAGTTCAGAAAAGAGGAGGTTCCGGAAGCTGGGAGGAAGGGAGAAGGGAAGAGGCAGGTGTACATGCAGGAATGTTAGGGAAAAGTGGGAAGCAGGTGAGGAAGCGATCTGCTGGGAGTGGAGGTGCAGGGGGTGTAAGAGCATGAGGAGGGGGAGGTTGAGGGCTGGGCTGAGAGACTCAGGAAGCTTGAGTGTGGGGCTCCCCAGACCTTAGACCCAGACCTCCCTCCGGATCCCCCAGCAGCCCCTGCAGCCTCTGTCCTTGCCATTTCCTCCCCATCTCCCCCAGGACCCTCCTATGAGGTCCGTGGGACACTCCCTCCCATCTGCTGTCCACTCCGATCAATGGACGCTGTGTTCTCTCTTGCTCCCCCTCCACATGTCCTCCTATCCCAGGGACCACATGGCCAAGACCACAGCAATCTCCATCTGGCTGAAAGGAAGTTCTGCCTCCACATATCTGCCAATATTTGAAAATTTTAAGAAACTGTTTTGTCTTCACATCCATGGGACCCTGCCCCACCTTTTGAAAACCCGCCAGTAACTGACTCCCCATCGCTCAGTAAACAGAATCCAACACTTCCGAGTGGCCTCCAGGACCCTGCGCGGCTTGGCTTCTGTGGCGCGTAAAATGTCTTTCATTTTGGGAAGGTTTTAGGCTTGCATAAGGATTGCAAAGATGGCATGAAGACTTCCCCTCACCTACGTTCCCCTAATGCAGTGGCTCTCAACCTTCCTCATGCCGGACCCTTTAATACAGTTCCTCATGTTGTGGTGACCCCCAACCATAAAATTATTTTCGTTGCTACTTCATCACTGTAATTTTGCTACTGTTATGAATCGTCATGCAAATATCTGATATGCAGGATGTATTTTCATTGTTACAAATTGAACATAACTAAAGCACAGTGAATAATCACAAAAACAATATGTAATTATATATGTGTTTTCCGATGGTCTTAGGCGACCCCTGTGAAAGGGTCGTTCGACCCCCAAAGGGGGCACGACCCACAGGTTGGCAACCCACAGGTTGAGAACCGCTGCTCTAATGTTTACATCATATATAACCATAGTACTTTTATCCCAACTAAGGAATTAACATTGGTCCAATGATGTGCTACTTTCATAGTAAACAAAAATCATTATGGATTTCTTTCATTTTTATTGTGGCATAGTCTACAGATACAAGGTATGAATGTACAGTTTGAAGAATAATGATAAATGCCTGGCACCCACCAGTCTGTTTAAAAAATAGAACATGACCGTTACCTTGGCACGATCTGTGCCCCTCCCTGATCAAATCCTCCATTTCAATGATTGTACCCACAGATTTTTTGGTTGTTGTTAATCCTCACCCAAGGACATTTTTTCCATGGATTTTTAGAGAGTGGAAGGGAGGGTGGGAGAGGGAGAGAAAGAAACATTGATGTGAGAGAGACACATTGATTGGTTGCCTCCCCCATGTACCCCAACTGGGGCTGGGGATCGAACCTGAAACCCAGGTATGTGCCCTTAACTGAGAATCAAACCCACGACCCTTTGGTGTATGGGCCAACGCTCTAACCACTGAGCAACCTGACCAGGGCTGCACCCACAGATTTTAACTTATGGAGGTAACTGACTGAAAACTAGGAGAGGCTAATGCCATTTAAAAACGAATTTATGCCTGGCCAGTGTGGTTCAGTGGTTGAAGTCGACCTATGAACCAGGAGGTCAAGGTTCGATTCCCGGTCAGAGCACATGCCCAGGTTGGACTCGATCCCCAGTAGGGAGCATGCAAGAAGCAGCCGATTGATGATTCTCTTTCATTGGTGTTTCTATCTCTCCCTCCCTCTCCCTTCCTCTCTGAAATCAACTTTTAAAAAATTTATTACTTACATTTCTGCCAAAACCGGTTTGGCTCAGTGGATAGAGCGTCGGTCTGCGGACTGGAAGGTCCCAGGTTCGATTCCGGTCAAGGGCATGTACCTGGGTTGCGGGCACATCCCCAGTGGGAGATGTGCAGGAGGCAGCTGATCGATGTTCCTCTCTCATCAATGTTTCTAACTCTCTATCTCTCTCCCTTCCTCTCTGTAAAAAATCAATAAAATATATTTAAAAAAAAAAAAATTTATTACTTACATTTCCCAACAGAAGGGGGTGCACCATGCCACTCAGGGCCACATGGGAAAGACATCAGGAGACCAGGATAGAGGGAAGCACTTGGGCATGGCATTTATTGGGGTTTCCATGAAAAAGGCAAGGCAGGGCGAACAGCTTAGGAGAGGCTGGCTTGAATAATTCCAGTGGGCTTTGGACTATAGGGGTGGTCTCCCATTGTCCAGTAGCTGGCCCTGAGCGGGAGAAATATTGGCTTGGCGTGTGAGTTAGATAAACTGGGTCCTTATGGTTTGCTTATAAAAGGCATGCTCTTGGCAGAGCCCTCTGCTATCTCTAAGAGTTGGCTACCCCTGGGTGGGCCATCTCTTTGGCCAGCAAGAGTTTGAAGATGTTAAAACACTTTTGTAGACACAAAAATAAAACATGGTTAATACACCCCTCCCTCCACATTCCTGCCCCCTGCCCGGGGTAACCCATTCCTGGCTTTTCTGTATCGTTTTACCCCTTACATATAAATCTCTAAGAAGTTTTTCTTTTGCTTCGTCTGTTTTCGAACTTTGTTAGGATAGAGTCAGACTGAATATATTCTTCTGTGACTTGGCTTTCTCCCTGGACAGGCTGCTTTGAGATTCATCCATGTGGACACAGCAGCAGCGGCGGCTCACTTTCTGCCACTGCTATACAGCATTTCATTGTCTGCCTATTACAGTGTATGTGGTACAACTGCAGATTGCAATGTACCTATTTTCTTTTTGTTGTTGTTAATCCTCATCCGAGGATATTTTTTCCATTGATTTTCAGAGAGAGAGTGGAAGGGAGGGAGGGAGAGAGAGAGACAGAGAGAGAGAAACATCGATGTGAGAGAGGCACATCGATTGATTGCCTCCCACATGGCCCTGACCAGGGCTGAGCCGACATTCTAACCATTGGGCCATAGGGGCCAGGGCCAATGTATCTATTTTGTATTATTAATGAACTAGAGGCCCAGTTCACGAATTCATGCACAGGTGGGGTCCCTCAGCCTGGCCAGCGATTGGGGCCGATGGGGGGGAGGGGTGCCAGCTGGCCAGGGGGAGGGACCACGGGAGGTTGGCTGGCCGGTCTTCCCCTCCCCCCCATCAGGGCCCCCAGGAGGTTGGCTGTGGGAGCGCACTGGCCACCAGGGGGCAGCTTCTGCATTGAGTGTCTGCCCCCTGGTGGTCAGTGCTTGTCAGCAACCGGCCAACCAGTCGTTCGGTCTCTTAGGCTTTTATATATAGAGATATCTGAGTTCTCTCCAGGTGTTTTGCTATTGCGAACAGTGTTTCTATGAGTAGTCCTGCGTATGTAGTTGGCATGCAGACGTGCTTCTTTGGGGTAAGCCTGGGAGTGAAAGTGCATATGTATCTGTGTGTACGTCACAGCACAGCATCCACTGAGGGTAAAGGAAACCTGCTTTTGAAGTTCAGATGCTCACGGGCCCCCTCCAGGTCCTCATCATCCTTTCATGCTGTCCAACTTTTAAATCACTGCCAGTCCAGGGATTGTGTAATGCAATCCGATTGTGTCTCAATCTGTATTTCTTTGACTAATAATGAGATGGAATGTCTGTTCTCATGTTTATGAATCATTTCTGCTTCTTCTTTTATGAGGTTTCTGTCCATGTTTTTGCATATTTTCTACTGTGCTCTTTATTAGCTTCTTCTCATTGACTCAGAGGCAGTTTTATACGCTATGTGCTCCGTGGTTCCATTTACATGACATTCTGGAAAAGGCAAATTTATAAGAAAGGAAACATCAGAGGCTGCCGGGGCTGAGGGGTGGTGGTGGTTGACTACAGGGGGACTTCGTGGGGGCGAAGGACTGTTCTATATGTTGATTAAGGTGGTGATTACATGGCTATGGGTTTGTCAAGACTCAGACATAAACATGAGGAAGGGTGACTTTGTATGCAAATTACACTTCAATGAAAAATGCAAATAATTAAAGGTGCTCTATATAATACCTTTGTAAACTAAAATAAACCAATGATGGGAAAGCTAATGAAAAATAGGTTGTAAGAACGTTTAATCATCTGGAAAAACAACCACAATATTGTCAAATGAACGAATGTCTATGTTATGCCGCTATAGGTTCCCACCTATCTGTGCCTATACAAATGCACGCGCTGCTAGAAAGACAACCTGCCAGATAAGCAGCAGACGTGGTGTCCATGTGTCTCTCTGAGCGGAGGAGTTGCAGTTGATTTTATTTTCTTTTGCTCCTGTGTTTGCTAATTTTTCCACACTTTGTCCTGGCTCCTTGGAACCGCTGGAGTCCGGGCCTGGCTCAGGGCAGCTGGGAGGAGGCAGCCATGCCACAGCTGGGAAAACAGCAGCCCGCAGATGAACCCTGAGTCTTGTCCTGTCCATGTTTGTTTTCCTCCCTGAGCAGACAAGGCAGGAGACTGGGAGAAGGGGCAGACGTTCAGACTCAGGAGCCTCCTTCCGTTGCCGCCAGGCAGCCTGGCCATCTCAGAGCCAGTGGCCCCACTTGCTCACCCCTCCCCACTGCCGGGGCTCTTGTAGTTGACTGTAAAGTCAAAGAGGGTGGGCTCCGGTGCCAACAGATTGACTCCCAATCTATCACTTACCAACTGTGTGTATCTAGGCCAGTTATTCAACCTCTCTGTGCCACTGTGTCTTCCTCTGTGACATGGGGATGAAGACAATGCCTACCTCATCAGGATGTTGTATGTGTGTACCTGCATGTGCCCATGTGCTAAGAGCTTAGAAAGATGCCTGGCAAACACTGGAGTGCTCAGTAAATGTGTAGGACTGTTGTGAAAATCCAGCTGATAGATGTGTGTGTACTGGTCCATCTCCGGGCACATGGCAGTGACAGGGTCACAGTTCTGGCATCCCATGTGGTTACTTTAGGCCTCTGGATTTGTATGGCCGTCATGTAGGCCTCCCCTGAGCTTGTCAGGCTTAGTATGTGGTCCCTTCTTTGTCCACACTCCTCCCTTTGGGGCATAAATCAAGCTAAAGGATGCACTGATGACCAACCTTTTGGTTGGATAATGACGTCTCATGGTACTAAGAAGGTTCATTTCTAGGAAGTCTCATAGTCAGTATGAAGGAAAGAAGGAAGGAAGGAAGGGAAAAATACTCTGGATTATTTCTAACCTATGAGCTATTATGATCCAAGTGGTGCTGTCTGTCTCACTTCTCTGTATTTTGCATCTAGTGTAACACTAACTTATAGTTTGAGGGCACACCATACACATTTTCAGCTTTCATAATCTGACCTTGAGATGGCTTTCTATTCACTATGGCCCATCTACTTTCCATTGGAAGCACTCACGTGTTGTTATTAATCTGATTCCCAGTATTTGTGCAATTGGAAGCTGTAACCTTAAGGTTTAATAGGGGCCAAGACTGTAAGAACACAATGCTGTAAATTATCATTACTATCTAAAAGTTCCAGAGGCCAGGAGAACAGTAAGAGTTTCATAAGTAAATTCCCTGTGCCTCAGCAGTAGATATAGAAGGCCACGTTTTTATAGCCACTTCAGCTTCTATCTGAATTAATATAGTTAGTAGTCCTTATTGGGTTAGGGGGTAGGCACGTTCCCATAATTTGGTTTTAGCATTTATACATACAATTCTTTTTCAATATTCCTCTTCCGCTAACTTTCTGCAACTTCCCTTGTTCTTAGTTTGTCTCTTTTTACTCATTCAGAAATGAGCAACTTATTAGGACAAACTACTTCCTTTTAACTTCTCTTAAAAATATACACATCCCTTTTCTTCCTTTTGCAATAGCATTTCTTCTACATTTCAAAAGAGAAACCATAAAAAGAGTGTTGCTGATAATATAAAAGTTACCTCATATTCTTTCAGCAGTTATTAGCAGTTGGGCTATCTACACGAGGTTTGAGAAAAGCCTAAAGAACAAGCGTAACTATTATTATTATTAATAGTTGCAGACAGGTAAAGACAATCAAACTAATAAAGTTCAACATCAATTTGTAGGAAACCGGGCCTTGTCAGTGTCTTAGGGACGCTGTCTATTTCTGCTGGTGGTGGTTTCTCACCTCGAGAAGTCTGTGATCTCCGCTCTAGGTGGAGTCAAGTGTCAGAAACAGGGGCAGATGTCCATTCGAGGTTAGGCACCTGAGAAGGTCCCTTCCAACAACACAGGAGAGAGTCTTTAATGGATGTCTTTTCCAATGGCACCCCCATGATGCCAAAATGATTTTAAAATAACCTCCATGAGAGGAACTGACTGAATGTTTGTTACAAGGTATTCCAATGCAACTTCAGGCCTTTTCAAGTCACCAATATCCTTTATGTACTAACTGGAATAAAGCCCATTATACAATTATAAGGGCTTGTAATTCCATGTACAAGCCCCTGTAATTCTCCTACTCTTCCAGTAAAGAAACTCAATGGGGAAAGATATAGATTTGTACAGAATCTCATAGCTATAAATAAAATAGTCATTTCCAAACATCCTGTGGTTTCAAATGCACATAACGTATTACCTATTCCTGTGGACTGCCAATATTTTTCAGTGATAAATTTATGTAGTGCCTTTTCCAGCATTTCTATACTACTACAGCTACTACTACTACTTAATATATAAAAAGCTAGGGGCTGTCATGACCTAAAATGCCAGATGGACGACCGAACAGCAGGCTGCATGGGGTGAGCAGGCTGTCAGGGGGGTTAGTGAGGGATGACCAAATGACTGAACAGCAGGCTGCATGGGGTGACTAGGCTAGCAGGGGGGGCAGTGAGGGGCAACCAGGCCATCAGGGGGGGGGTGCAGTTGGGGGAAACCAGGCTGGTGGGAGGGGCAGTTGGGGGTGACCAGGCCGGCAGGGGCAGCAGTTAGGATAAATTTGATATACCTCAGTACGGTGGGAGGGAGCTCTGGGCTCTGGCCGGGGTGCAGTGGAACTCTGGATCTCATGCATTCAGAGGGGTGGCCATCCTTCAAACCAAACCCTGATAGGAAGGTGGAGGGAGCCCCATTCCTCCCAGAATTGGCTGTTGGCCAGTTTGCTGTCAGCAGACTTCCAGCCAGGAATCCCATTCACCTGCACCCCAGGCCCTAAAATATTTTCTCTAATTCCCTTTTAATGTGCACGAATTTTGTGCACTGGGCCACTAGTCTATATATATAAAAGCCCAGCAACCAGAATGGTGGAACTACTGGAATGACCGGTGGCTATGAAGTGCACTGTGGTGGCCAACTAGCCTGATCTGGGGCCTGATCAGCCCTCCCCCAACCTTCAGCAGCCCCTCCCCCTGCTGGCGCCTCCCCTAGCCTGATGGGGGTGGCGTTGGCCAGTCAACCTCCTGGGGTCCCTCCCCCGCAGCCAGCCAGTCCCCTATAGGCCTTGATCGCTGACCAGGCCAAGGGACCCCACCCATGCATGAATTCATGCACCGGGCCTCTAGTAATAATAATAAAAGACAGACAGACCTCTTTGCTTTTGTAACCAGAACCCAAGTTCGACTGCCTGGCACCACAAAAGCCAAACTCATGAGACAGAGGTTGGTGAAAAGGAAAGAGGTTTATTCAAGTGCAAATCACCTGAGAAGATGAGGAACTCTTGTCACAAAGCCCATCTCCCCACCTCAGTGCAGGCAGAGGTTTTTATGAGGAGGGAGAGGGAAAGATGAACAAAGAAATCAAAGGGAGGGATTTGAAAAGTTCTCTATGTGCAGGCCAGGCCAGCACAGTCCCTTCCAATAAGGATCCTGAAACTGGTCAAGGGAGGGTTTGATGTGTATCATCCTGGTCTTTGTCATTATGGGTCTATGTCATGCTGGTTTTATGGCAGCAAATCTCCCACAACTAGGACGACTGAAGGTCGGAATCTGCCTCTTCTGAAGTTAGTTCCTAGGATTCTCATAAACATGCTGTTTATCTACAAGCTATATATTAGTCAGTCAGCATTTATAGAAACAGTGTCAAGAGAATGGAGGGGTGGGCTACAATGCTCCACAGTTACACTAAGAATAGATGAAGTAACCCCAGTATCTGTAAGGGCCACAGTTATTTCTGCTTCTTATGGTAATTTTAATTTCTCCTAAACTGTTAGTAAGGAGAAGGGGAAATGCTCTCTTATAGTCCTCAGAGCAATCATAAGCTTGTTTCTGTTTCTTTTCTCTTATTAAATCCATTTCAGTTTCCTATAATCCTTCTGAAGATGACCTGGTTTTCTATAATAAAAAAGACACTCCTCTACAAGCATTTCCAGTGAATACCCTACTTAGTAATTCTGTTTCTTTTGCTCCCAGAAACCAGTAGGTATATTAATTAGAATAGGTCAGAATAGCTAGGATCACATGTTCTAACTGTTACATTACCTTTGTGAGTCTATCAGGGTCTTGGAGAAAACTGGGGAGATCTTTAGGCAGAGTCCTTAATTCTGTTCTAGTCGAAAGAATGCATACAATTGCTGGTTCCCCTCTGCCTGAGACCAGCTTTTCTCCACAGGGAGCTTCTAGAATTCATGGATTATGTTTGTCTGAATTCCTCTTCTCACTTTCCCTTAGGTCAGTAGAGAGTGGTAGTGGAGGAGACATAGAGGAGATAGAAGGAGAGAAGGGAAGGGGAGGGCAAGTCCAGATAAGGAAGTTCAGAGAGCAAGGGATATAGTGGAGGAGCTGTAGAAAGGGAAGGAACGGAGTGTTGGCATTTATTAGTTTCAGAAGTCTTCTTTAGTTCAGAGCCAGTTGCTAAAATTTCTTATTAACTTTTTTTTAAAAAAAGAATTTATTTGTGCCCCTCCTAGAAGCTTCTAATTTCTAATTAAGATATGTGCTTCCTATTCATTCAGATTAATTTTAGAGTAGGCATTTTCTTTTCTTTTTTATTAAAAAAATAGTGGTTTGACAGTGAGAGAGACAGAGAGATAGAGATGTGTTGTTCCACTTATTTATGCATTCATTGGTGGCTTCTTGTATGTGTCCTGGCTGGGAATTGAACCTGCAACCTTGGTGTATTGGGATGACACTCTAACCAACTGAGCTACTGGGCCAGGGCTAGAGCCAGCATTTTCTAATTTTGCATGCAAAAATTAATTTAGGTGCCCCAAATCCCTCCATTTTGGTCATTTTAATTGATATAATTTCTAGTGAAGTCTTCCCATGTCTGTAAGTACTTGCAAATAAATACTTCCTATTTATTGTGTATCCGCAGGAGTATTAATGGGAGCTGGGCTGGGAATTTTTGGCCTTGGAGGCACAATTTCCCATGTTAATTTTAGTTTTCTTTGGATACCTGCAAAGTCTAAACAAATTTCCAGGGATATTGTGTGGTGGGTTGAAGTGTGCTACTTATGTGTTGAGCTCTGAGCGGCTGTTACCACCAGAGTCCCATTCAACCCTCTTACATGTCCCAGTTTCTCTCCCTGGCTGTCTCACACAGCCCAGGACTCAGAGCACTAGGTAAACAACCTTTATGAGTGCATCCCTGGATGAGTCAATTAATTAATTACAGTTGAAATGGAATTCTCTATGGGCTCCTGCACATCATGGGGGATACCCCCTGACACCGCCACAAAGATTCTTAGTTACCTAAGAATACCTTAGACTCGAGAAGGAGGGTGGAAGTGCCCCTTATCTTTGTAGCTGAATGTGTTCAGGTTCTCATTAGTGCAGTAAAAGGTTTTTGTTCAGACGCTCAGAAAACAATTATAATTGAAAACCCAAACAATACCAGCCACCCATTATTGCTCCTGTCTTGCCTTAGCTTAGGTCCTCTCAACCTTGAGCTCTACCTCAAGGATTTTAAATTACGGCTCAAAATCAGGGCCTCTTACCTTAAAACAGGGAGGTCCAGCATTCCAAGGGAAACTCACATGATGCAAAGCAAGGAGCTGGTAGGGCAGGTGGGCCCTGCTGGCCCAGCTCCAGCTCTGCACGGTGGTCCGGGTGGGCGTCTTTGAGTCCCATTGCACTACGCCAAGTAGATGCCAAGTAAGAAACGTCCAAACCTGTAAGAATTTTTTATGAATTTATTTGAGCTAAACTGACAATTGCTGGGAAGCAAAATCTCAACAGATTGAGGAAATGCTCCAGAAAATGGCAGATTTAACACTTATTTTATACAGCAGACTCAAAGAGGAAGATGTAAGGGGGTTATATGAAATCCATTGGTGATAGATCAGGGAAGTGGAAGAAAGCAAAGGGGGTGGCGGAGGAAGGGGAAATGTCTAGGATTGGATAAAAAGTAAAACGAATAAACATACTTTCACATAGGCGCGTATAGAATAGTTAACAGTTAACAATTAACATGATAATAATAACAGTGAGGGGATCTGTGCTATCTGCTCTGGTGTGGTGGTTGTGTGTGGGATGGGGGAAGGGGTGGGGAAGGAAATTACTTTGATATTCCAAAGGTATGTTATCAGATGTGTTATTGTAGGTGCAAAAAAAGACAGCAGACAGGCTCAGTTAAGGCAAAGATTGATCTTTGTTAGGAAAAAATACTGGCCTAGGACATGACTACCCTCCATGAACTGCTTTTAATTAGAAAGTTTTAATTCCAGGCCATCCCATGTGGTTACTTTAGGTCTCTGCGTTTGTAAGGCCACCAAGTAGGCCTCCCCTGAGTTGTCAGGTTTAGTACGTGGTCCCTTTCTTGTCCACACCCTCCACCAAGCCAGTCGTCCAGGGATTGGCCTGCTCCAGGCTGGGAGGAGGAGTGGGCAGGGGAAGAGGCCAGTCCCATACCTTCTGTGCTCCTGCCCAGCCTCAGCCATTGGCCACTGGCCCAGTTGATCATGAATCAGTACTTTGTTTTTGAACATGATAATCTCTGGGTTCAGCTCCCCAGGTGTAGTGGGAACCAGGGGACAGGGAACTGGCAGGGCAAGTTTTGGGGGCATTTAGAGGTCCCTTAGCCAAACACTATCAAATGTCATCTAACATGCCTCTGGCTCTCCACATTTCAAATGTCTGTAAACCTGGAGCTAGAGAAATGAAAATGCATTTAAAAGAGTTACTAAATTTGCAGTGGCTTTTTCTCAACCTACTAGCTGCAAACTTAACTACTATCATGGGCAGACCTTCCTACTTGAAAAACTTGGGGGTCATTGGGTTCCAAGAACAAGTTCACATTATGATCCCATGGCCCATCCCCCACCCCCTATCCCCCATCCTCCCCCAATTTGTAATCCCACACTGAAGCCCCTGGGAATTCTAACCCACTGTGCCTTTGCTTAAATTGTTTCCTCCACCTGGTCTTCCCTTCCCCCACCTTCAGCTCAAGGGAGCATTCCATAGTCACCTCCATCGCACAACCCAACAGGAAGTGCTCCCTTCCCTCATTTTGAAGCCCTCAGCATCCCTTTGCCACTTCTCTGCTGTGTGGCTTTAAACAAGCTACTTAACTTCTCTGAGCCTCAATTTTCTCATCTGTGAAATGGAGCCAATAAGACCAACTTTCAGGGATGGCTGATTAGCCAACGGTTTGCCTTGGTTTCCGGAGTGGTTTAAGCCCTCCAAAGATGGGACAGCTCTTGTGGGTGAGGACCCTGGAGCTCAGAGAGGAGCGAAGACTCTTCCAAGCTCACAGAGCCATGTGCAGGCGAGCCAGGGCTCAAAGCCAGGCCATTCCTCACCGCCCTCCCTCTGGTTCTGGTCTGTCTGTGTCCCCAGACTGGGCAGGGCCAGGCAAGGGAGCAGTTTGCTCTTTACCAGCAACACTCCCTTTGGGACCAGCCCTCGGCCCCCTGGGGCTGGCTGAGCACACACCTATTTCCCAATGTGACCGAGGGAAATGGCCTGGGTGTTGGAGGCCCTTGGACGTTTGGCAAGTGTTGCTTATACTTCCTGTGATCCTCCCGAGGCTGGAGGAGGCCCAGCCTGCTGGAGCCGAAGCTGTCACACGGGCCAAGTTCTGCAGTTTCCAGAGAGAAAGGAGAAGTGAGAGCGGGGCTCTCTCCCCTCTGCCACCCCCTCACCACACCCCCAGAGACTGCTTTTCTGTTCTTCCCCTCAGTTCTTCATGCAAAGTCAATGCCTGCAGTCTCAGCAGCGGCCCACCTTCTATCAGCCCTGAAGCACAAGGTGGGTTCCCACCACTCACCCACCCTCACCCCCAGGACCAAGGTCAATTCGTGTCTCCTGGAAGCCTGAGGGGATCGCCAGGTCAGGCTGAGCTTGCCCTTCTCAGGCCCCAAACATTTATTGTCTGGAATGTATGCTCTGGGTTCTGATCCTTCTTTCATTTATCCACTATTAAATATATCTTGTGATCTACTCTGGACTGCAATAATCCTACATAATAAAAGCATAATATGCTAAGTGTCCAACTGATCTATAGACCTTTTGGTCGACTGCTCGACCAGTTGCTATGATGTCCACTGACCACAAGGGGGTAGACGCTCTGACCATTAGGTTAGCTTGTTGCTGGGGTCCGGCCTATCGGGCCTGGGCGAGAGGGCCGGACATGCCCTGGAGCCCTCCAGCGGTCCCTCCCCTGCCAGCTGGCCAACCTCCTGCGGCCCCTCCCCAGCTGGCCAGCCCCCATCAGCCCGAATTGGGACTGGGCAAGACAGCCCTTTAGGCCCCCATCTCTGGCCAGGCCGAGGGACCCCACCTGTGCACAAATTTGTGCACTGGGCTCTAGTAGTAATAGTAATAATGCCATAAGAAAGATCTTCCAGGACCAGGGTACCCAAAGGGGTCCTTTTATGAGACTCAAGGCTCAGGCGACAGACAATTTTAGCACAACCAGGTAGGAGAGATACCCCAATAAGAGGTTATCTCCATAGTGCAAAATGTCTGATTGCCCTTTAGATATGAGGTCAGATCTCTGGAGGGCCCACTCCCCTCCACCCTTCCACCCCCAGGGCCCACCATGAGCCCCTCCTACTCTTGCATCCCTCATCCAGGATCAGAAAATGACCAACAATATACACTGGAAGCCAGACACAGAGGAGGCAGGACAGGGTGGGCGAAGGAGAGAAAGAACAGGAGAAGCCAGGCCTAAGGGGGAAGGAGAGACTTGTGAGGCCTCCGTGGAGAAGGGCCTGGGCTGAGAATGGAGAGTGGGGACAAATGAGGAAACTGCGGTTCAACAAGGTTAAGGTCAAACTCACACAGCAAGAAAGTGGAAGCTGGGATTCACGCCTACGTCTGTATGACCCCAGCCCAGCTCTTGACTGCTGTGCTGTGCTGGGACCGGCCGAGTCACACGGCCCAGCTGCCCCCGCAGGCTCGCCGAGGCCATGTGAGCCATGAACGCCTCTCTCTCTGCATGTATCCCACCCAAACCCAAGACCGGAGCGCTGAGAGCTCAGCCTGTGGTGCCACAAGCATGTTTTCCTGAAGGTGGGGTGATTGTTAACTCAACACCTTCTCCATGCAGATTGCTTCATACCTATTATCTCGTTTAAGCCTCAGAACGACCCCCACGACAGGCAGTTTCCCCAAGTTTCAGAAGGGTCAGAGGACTTGACCAGAGTCACGCCCAGCGTAGGTAGCCTGGCTGGGACTGTGCAGGTCTGCAGGCTCCAAACCCAGTGCACTTTCTTCTGGAAAAAGTCAACATTGTAAGGACACAATCACTCTGAGCCGCAGGTCCCTCATCTCCAAACGGAGCAATTACCCCTCCCTCCTGGGTGGTTTTAGGCTTGGAGGGAATGCATGTAGAGCCTCTGGAACAAAGTCCATGCTGTGCAGCCACGTTTTTCATTCTTAAGCAAGCCAGAAGGGTCTTGTTGTGGACGGGAGCATGAAGGAAGCCCTTTTAGAACCAGACAGCCCTGACTGGTTTGGCTCGGTGGATAGAGCATCGGCCTGCGGACTGAAGGGTCCCAGGTTCGATTCCTGTCAAGGGCATGTACCTTGGTTGCGGGCACAACCCCGGTGGGGGCGGTGCAGGAGGCAGCTGATCGATGTTTCTAACTTTTTATCCTTCTCCCTTCTTCTCTGTAAAAAAATCAATAACATATATTTAAAAAAATAATAATAATAAATAAATGTTTCCCCATTCTGCCCTTTAAAAAAAAAAAGGAACCAGGCAAAGAGAAAGGAAAAAGAGAAGACACCCGGGAAGTCTCCTGTCTTCCTGGCTCCGCGCGGGCTTCATTAGACTCATAAAATCAAAGTCGGGGGAGACAGGGCCCCAGGAGGCTGATGGGGACCCAGCAGGGGAGAAGCTGGTCTCCCCTGAGGACCCACCCCCTTCTCTCATCACCATGGAGACGGAGCGGGCTGCCCTGCAGGGTTCCTGCCCACCCAGGGCCTGAGGTTGCTACAAAGGGAGGGGCAGGAGCTCAGCAGACAGTGACCAGTCTAGAAAGCTGGGGATTGGGGGGATTGTGTCTGCATCTTCCTCCCTCCCACCCCCCCGCCCCCAATCCCCAAGGCACTGAAGGACTCAGGCTAGTGTGGAATGTATCTGGCGGGTCTGAATCCCAGCTCTGCTAGCAGCTGGCTGCATGACTGTGGGAAAAACACTTCTTCTCTCAAAGCCTCCGTTCCCACATCTGTCAAAAGAAGGGGTAAAAGGAATAAAATGAACACTTGATGAAGAAAACTGTGGGATGAGGAAGAAATGAAATATGATGCACGTAGAAGAATATTTAGTGCTCAGGGAGAACATTCACTACATACTGTTTATTGAGAAAAAAAAGAGAACTTTACAAAACTGACCAGTGTGATCCCATTTCTCTTTGTTAAGAAAGCACACACTCTATTTATGTTTACCAAGAAAAGGAGCGGGGGAGGTGAAGTACTCTAAAACACTCTGCTTGTTGTCTCTAGAATGGGGACTGCAGGACATTTTTTATTATTTCTCAAATTTTGGCCAATGACCATGGATTACCTTTAAGGTCAGAATGACATGAGTAGCTATCATCTGTGTTTATTATGTAGGGGCATTGGTGTGCACGTGGTTTAAAGCCTCTTCTGCCTTCACAGTCACGCAGGGAGGGAGAGTACCCTGATTGTCCCCACTTTACAGAAGAGGAAATTGAGGTTCAGTGAGGTTAAGGGCCTTGACCAAGGTCTAACCACCGAGTGGCAGGGCTAAGATTTAAAATCACACTAAGCTACTGGACTCCCAAATTCAAGCATTTAATCATTATCGCTACCGTCTCTCAGGACAAGAAAACACTAAAGGTCCTATTTTCTTAAATGGTTCACTATGGAAAATATCGAGGAAATAAAAAATCAAAAGCAGAAGGAAAAATGTAACTTTCAGCTGTAAAATGAGTAAGTCCTGGGGGTCTGATGTACAGCATGGCAACGATAGTTAAGAATACAATATTGCATACTTGGAATTGCTAAGAGAGTAGATTTTAAGTGTCCTCACCACACACAACAAACGTATAACGACGTGAGATGCTGGACGTGTTAGCTTGGTTGTGGCAATCATTCACAATGTAAACCTACATCATATCATTATGTTGGCTTTGGCCAAGTAGCTCTCAGTTGGTTAGAGCGTCCATTTCCGGTCAGGACAAATACAGGAATCAACCAATGAATGCATAGAGACGTAGAACAACAAATCAATGTTTCTTTCTCTCCCCCTTCCCCTCTCTCTCTCTCTTAAAAAAATGAATAAAAAGAACTGAATCTCTAAAAGAAATCATTATGTTGTATGTATATATATCCTTTTATTATATAGGTCAGTTATGCCTCAATAGGACAGGAGAAAAAAAAAAGTATACTGAACTCTGTCTGATGTACCCACCACCCAGCTCCCAAGAAGTCCTTAAATGAAGGGCTGTGGGTGGGCTCAGAGAGGGGGATGGGAATGTTGCCAGAGCCTTACACACACACACACACACACACACACACACACACACACACACTCCCCACACCACACACACCTCCCAGACTCCACTTCTGGCTGCCTCTGGGGCTGTGGCCCCAATCTCGGTGGGGAACCGCAGGCAGCCGTCCTCCCCCTTTCCCGCCCCCACCCCAGTTCCTTCCTCCTTTCTAGCTTCTGGTGTAACTTGTGTTTCCCCAGCCAGCTCCTTTATAGGTCCCTAGTTCCTTGCCAAGACCTTGAGGCTTTGCCAGCTCCGGAGGGAGGACGAAGACATGGCCCGGGGCCCTGACAACACACCGAGGTGGGCAGCCCTGATGGTGCTGGCTGCCCTGGGCACAGCGGTGACGGAGACCACCAACCCTGGCATCGTGGCCAGGATCACCCAGAAGGGCCTGGACTACGGTAGGCCTTCCTTCCCTCCTCTCCCACCCCCAGGAGCATTCACTGAGCACCGGCTGTGTGCAGCCCTTTAACTCCAGTGCATGGCATGCTCACAGCTCCTTCACCCATCTGTATGAAGAAACCGAGGCAAGGAGAACTGCCCGAGATCACAGGGTCGGGCAGGAGCAGAACTGGGACCGGAGTGCGGGGCCTGGAGGACTCCAAGTCCAGGGCCCGGGCCCCCAAGGGTTTCATCTTCATGGTACCCGCCTTCCCTCTATCCAAACCTCAACTCCGGCGTGTAGGCGCTTTACTTTCTTCCCCAGCTTGCTCTCTTTTGCCTACAGATCACTGGCCCCGTCTTCAGCGTGGGCAGAGCTCAGGCAGCGAAGAGGCTGAGTGGGCAGGGGGAGGGGCAGCGGGAGCCTAGGGAGAGCCCTTCTTAATGGCACCTCCAGGGCAGGGCTTGGCGGCCATACTGTGCACACTGCCCATCTGGGTCCCGCAGGCCGCTCATCCAGCCCCAGATAGAGGAGTGCGGGGCAGGAAGCGGCTCCTGCTGACCCGCTCACCTCTGAGCGAGGAGCTTTACACACATCATCTCGTCTCATCTTCATGTCCCCCTGGGTGGGGCATACTGTTACTAGCAACGTGAACGATGAGCAAACTGAAACTTGGAGAAGGCACTGACTGGGTAGGCCAGAGGGCCGCCTGGGTTTGAGCTCTGGGCTTGTCTGATGTCCCCTAGTGGAGCTGCTCGATGCTGCCTCCCAGCGGCAGAATGATGAACTGCAGAAGAGTGGAGACATAGACCACGAAGGCAGAACCTCAGGCCCTGGTTTCCACTGCTGCATCAGGTCCCGACTCAGGGGGACCTGGTCTCTCATCCCTGAATTCCTACCCCGGCACAGGCCGGATACCTCTGCGCCCCCAGGGGAAAGGAGTACGGCCCTTCTCTGAACAGTGCTGGGTGGCCCTGAGGGCTCGCCAGGAGCAGGGGCTTGGGCTCAGCCTTTAAACCCGGAAGTCTCCAGATTCTGTCACAGCAGCCCCGTTTCCCCTTCTACTCACACCCCATGCGGAAACCACAGCGGGTTTTCTGAAATGCAGGAGACCTGCTGGTGCCCCCCTCCTACTTACACTAGTCAGTGGTTCCCTACTGCCCTCAGATGCCCTGACCCCTGGGCATGCATTCGAGACCCTTCATGACCTGGCCACTGCCGACCCACAGATCCCGGCCAGCCCACACCACTCTCCCCCACCGCCCCCGGTAGGGACAATGTGTGTGTGTTATTTACTTTTGACCCCCCAGAAGGCTCATCCCAGGGTACAGGCTCTGGGACCAGAAGGCCTGGATTCAAATCCTGCTTCATCATTTGTCAGCTGTGGGGCCACCTTTCTGAATTTCAGTTTTCTCACCTGAGAATTGGGGGTGACAATAGACCTACTTCCTAGGATTGTTCAGATTCAGTAACTTGATGCATGTCCAAGGCCCAGAACAGTGCCTGGCACAGAGAGCTTGATAGATGTTTATTATTATTATTAATTATTATTATTATTATTTACTAACTAGTTCTTGGGAAGCGCAAAACCTGGGATCCCTCATTTTACAAATTACTCCTTCTCAGGTAATTTTTGTCTTTTTATTGGTTCTTTGACCAAACAACAGGATTGGCACATGCAGAGGCCCTATAGAGACATAGTCCAAAAGCCAGAGAGATGGATACCTGTGAGGGCACAGCACAGAGCTAGGCACAGAGTAGGTGTGCAATCAATACCCATAGGATGCATGACTGGGTGTTTAGGGGTGATATTTTAGATCGGGGGTTGGCAAACCACAGCCTGCAGGCCAAATCTGGGCCAACGCAATTTTTAAAATATATTTTTATTGATTTCAGAGAGGTGGGGAGAGGGAGAGAAAGACAGAAACATCAATGATGAGAGAGAATCATTGATTGGCTGCCTCCTGCACGCCCCACACTGGGGATTGAGCTCGCAACCCAGGCATGTGCCCTTGACTGGAATTGAACCTGGGACCCTTCAGTCTGCAGGCTGATGTTCTATCCACTGAGACAAACCAGCTAGGGCCCACCGCATGTTTTTGTGGCCTAAGAACTAAAAATGACGTTTACATTTTTAAACATTGAAAAAAGCCAAAGGAAGAATAATATCTCACAACATGTGAAAATTATACAACATTGAAATTTCAATGTCCATAAAGTTGTATTGGAACACAGCCACACCCATCATTTCCATATTGTCCATGGCTGCTTTGGGCCAATAAAAGCAGAGTTGAGTGGTTATGACAGAGACAGTAATAGCCACAGAGCCAAAAATATCTACTCTCTGGCCCTTTACAGAAAACTGTAGCTTTAGACCTTTTCAATCCCACTGTCCTGCGATGGACGGGGGCCCAGGCTCCCAGGCTGTGCCCCTGACAATAACTCCTGCTCTCTCCCCTCAGCCCGCCAGCAGGGAGTGGCCACGCTGCAGAAGGAGCTGGGGAAGATGGAGATTCCCTCTTTCTCAGGGAGCTTTAAGGTCAAGTTCCTGGGGAAAGGGGAATATAGCTTCTACAGGTGAGGCCCGTCGAGCTCAATCGTCAGTAGCAGGACTTGGTAGTGTTCCGGGGCCACCAAAGCCTAGAATCACAGGGCCACAAACTCCTAAACTCAGAGTGGAGTCCCCCAAGCTTCCGCCATAAAAACTGTCTTCCAGGCGCTCACCATGACTCCCCGGGGGACGTGTCACGAACCCCAACACTCTGTGGTAGGCCCCTATATCAATTAGGATTTGTGGGGAGAGGGTTTAAGGACAGAGAACCTAATCCAATAGGACCTAAGCAGAAATTACTGGCTCACATGGCTGAGAGGTCCCTGGAGTAGTCTAGCTTCAGGTCAGCTGGAGGCGGACTCAAATGTCCTTGCACCTGTTTCTCTCTGGCCACCCCTGGGCATCACTTCCGTGGGCAGGTCTAACTCTCAGGCAGGTGTCTTCTCCAAGAGGCAAGGTGAAGTCCTGCGAGTCCTGGGGAAGGAGAGCCCCTTCTCCTGGCAACTCAAGCAAAAACCCTGAGATTCACTCTGGTGTGTCTCAGGTTATGTACAGACTCCTGAACCACGCATCGTGGTCTGAGGAATAGAATCTGCTAATTAGCTTATGCCCAGATCCTAAGCGTCACCCCCCTGAAGATGGAGGCAAAGTCAGCTTTCTTTGGAGCAACACAGAAAAGTTAAATGACAGCTCTGTTAACGCAATAAGGGGGTATGGGTGCTGGTGGAAGACCCACAATGTTCTGTAGAGAATTTTATACACCTATTCATTCAACAAATATTTTTTAAAATATATTTTTATTGATTTCAGAGAGGAAGGGAGAGGGAGAGAGAGATAGAAACATCAATAACGAGAGAGAGTCATTGATCGGCTGCCTCCTGCACGCCCCCTACTGGGGATCGAGCCCGAAACTCAAGCATGTGCCCTTGACTGGAATCGAACCTGGGACCTTCCAGTGCGTAGTCCAACACTCTATCCACTGAGCCAAACCAGCTAAGGCTCAACAAGTATTTTTGAGCACTTACTATGTGTCTGACACAGTAGGCTTTGCTACAATAGTGAAAAAAGACAGACACATCTCATCCCTTTACAGAACTTATAGTAAATTGGATAGCATTTATCTTTATTGATCGTCACGCACCATGCAAGACAGAATTTATTGTGCCCATTTTACAAATGAGGAAACTGAGGCTCAAGGATGATTAAGTGACCTGCCCAGGGTTACACAATAGTACATGTAAGAGCAGGATTCAAATACAGATTTGTCTGACTTCAAAGCTTAGCCACCCTGCCCAGTGCCCAGGGTTCCCAGGGCTGCTTTCATAGCGTCTGGGTTGGGTGGGGTGGATGGGGTGGAGGGCTTGGGCAGGAAGGATGATTCTACATGAACCACTGGCTGAGTCCTTGTGTGGGCCCCCCGAAGGCTAACAAACATTTCTTCTTCGCAGCCTGGTTATCCGTGAAGTCCAGCTGCCCAGTTCCCAGATAAGATTGTTGCCCAGCGAGGGCCTGGCTCTCTCAGTGACAGATGCCAGTGTCAAGATCAGCGGGAAATGGAAGGCACGCAAGAATTTCATGTGCGTTTCCAAGCCTGGGGTTGTTAAGTGTGTGGGTAAGCTCTTAGCGACACTTGGAAGGGATGAGAACCAGGATCCCGGGAATGCCCAGTTTTTGCCTTGCCCGTCACCACTTGTCCTCTTGGGGTTCCTGGGGGAATTTTTCACAGAAGATTCAACATAACCCTTGTTTAGTAACTGAACATGTGTCCTCATCTCAATGCAGGACACTGGCAAGGCTGAGTTAGTGCATGTGGCTTAGGATGGAAGGTGAAGTGGGACCTTTAATTTACCCCTTTAACAGTTAGCTATTGTCGTGCAACAAACATTGCTATCTCGGTGGCTTAAAACAGTTAGTCATATATTATCACTTGCACATCTATGTGTTGGCTGGGGTTCCCCTATCTAGGTTGGGCTTAGCTGAGGCGGCTCTTCTCCACCTGTACCTCTTCCTCCTCTCAGGGCCAATGGACTACCCAGAGCATGTTCTTGGCGATGCAAAAAGACAACAGGAAACATGCAGTTCCCCTTAAAGTCTAGACTCAGAACTGGCCCACGGTCACTTCTACTCATATGCCATTGGCCAAAGCAAGTCACAGGACTATACCCAGGGTCAAGTGCATGGATGCACATCCCTCCCCCCCTGCCCCCCACACACACCATAGGCAATGGGGAGGGTACAGATGCAGGAAGGGGTAAAAGATTCTGGCAAATCAACCAAACTATACCCTGAATCTAACTAAATATTGGGCTCTCACCACATTAGTGACCCTGACCACTAATGATGGCTCAGACTGACCACCACTTTAGCAACTTCTCTCCTTTGTGGGGAATCCAGGGAGGAAATGGAGGAGAGTGTGAATCTGCCCTCCCTTACGAGGACCACTGGGTCTGTCCGTTCCCTACAGCAGAATGGCTGAGGTCTTCACTTGGGCTCTTTTATATCTATCATTTCACTT